>NC_082710.1:28539044-29741544 GCF_030144855.1 Hypanus sabinus | reverse complement strand
ATCAGAAGTAGAAATTACTTTATTACTTCAAGATCTAAACTACCATTCAGAATAATAGGAGTTACAAATGATTTTATTTTAATTTATTCAAGACAGTTATGGTCATATAGTATTAAGCAATTGAAACAAGGTTGGGTTGAGTACATCGATGCAAGATTGAGTCAGGATGCAGCAAAAGAAACCTTGATTATATGAATAATGTTGCAAATGGAACTTTGGCTACTGGTGTAATAATTAGCTCATTAATAAACAAAATGGGTGATAAAAATCTGTTTCCCCAAAAGTCAAGATAATACCCATAAAATTTAAAGCCTGAAGATTAGGCTACATGTGAAGCACAAGGGACAAGTGCACATATTTAAAAGATTACAGGTATCACATAATTAATGCAAAAGGTTTTGAATGACAGGGACAGTCTTTCTGAAGTAATAATCCCCATTACAACAAATATATTGCAAAAGACTGACAGCAGATAACCACCAATTGTGATGAAGATATTGGAATATGGTAAAAGATAAAATTGAGATATAATGTCATGCACATAATGCTTAAATACATTAGCAAAAACTCTTGGCAGGATTTAAGAACTGACACAGAAAACTGAAAAGAGAAAGGTTTTAGGATATTTATGACTGGCATTAAATTCAAATTAAAACCAAGGGATTATGATTGTCCTCAATTAAATCTCACATTCACCATTTAGCCTCTGCTGTATTGGGCATCCTACGTTTGATCCAGAAATACTTGATGTCAAGAGACTAAAAAATACTAAGCAAATCTAACCAAAAATTAGTCATCACAAATTTACCATTCCATTTATTCCACAGGAAAAATAGTTTGCTCAAACTACTAATATTAAAACAGGTTAAGAAGATGGTATCGTGGTAGAAACTAAGCAGCTTTGATTGAATTTAAAATGGACACAGATCACTTACTCAAATGTAGACATTTTAATGTACATGAACATTTGATTTGTGAAAGAGGTAATAAGTGACCTATTATCTGCAGTAGCAGGTCTTAAGAAGAAGAAGAATCACCCTTGTATTTTCAGGTTTTACATTTCATTTAAACAACTGCTGAATGTACATGCAGATCTGTGCAGAGGCACCCGCAACAATTAACCAAACAAACTGAAGTATGTGAAATTAATACAACAATCGAACAGTCTAAGCAAATTCTATATCAAATAGAGCAAAAATGTTAAATAAATGAGATGAAGAAAGAATGGATGTGTTGGGAGAAGTAAAAAGAAGGCTTTTCTTACAACAAAGTTTGTAAGTTTTAACAAAAAAACCTGATGAAAGAGCCTATGCTTGTGAAATTGAGGTATTTCAGAAACTGAATCACCAAATTTAACACTATTAAAGAGGCATTCAATTGAAGTTCACAGGGCTCAATCACTTGCATGATTGTTTGTATCTACCTCACAACACAACAACTTCACACCAACAAGAAAGCAGACAGGAGATTACACATCCATGAGATTAACAGCAGGGAACTGCCCCTGGCTAAAATCATTGTATGACAGACAGACAGACATACTTTATTGATCCCAGGGGAAACTGGGTTTTGTTACAGCTGCACCAACCAAGAATAGTGAAGAAATATAGCAATATAAAACTATAAATAATTAAATAATAAGTTAATCATGCCAAGTGGAAATAAGTCCGGGACCAGCCTATTGGCACAGGGTGTCTGATACTCTGAGGGAGGAGTTGTAAAGTTTGATGGCCACAGGCAGGAATGACTTCCTATGACGCTCAGTATTACATCTCGGTGGAATGAGTCTCTGGCTGAATGTACTCCTGTGCCTTACCAGTATATTATGGAGATAGTGCAGTACAGTATGCAGTACACACTTCTATATAAACAGCAGGTGCTGTTAACTCATTATCTGGAGAGCAAATTATGCACCAATATAAAGTTAGTTTCACTCAAACCATTTGATATAACATTATTTGGAATCAATAAAAAGGCATATTATACCAAAGTCTGTATGGAAACATAATTTAATGTTTCTCAATTTCCAGGCTGAAGCATCACTTTTACTGAACTTAAAAAATTAAATTAAAAACTGGACTTAAAATTAAATTATACCCAGCAATTAAAAATTACTTGAAAAAGTAGAAGTAATGGTATGAATGATTTCTCTACAGTGAACAACATGTAATTATTTTAATTCCCTACCATAAAAATAAAACTTAACATTTTATTTTATACATTATTTAGAGATAGAGCAAGGAACAGGACCTTCTGGCTTAAAGAACTGTACCACAGCAACCCACCCGACTGTACTCATGGAATTTACAGTGACTGAAGTGGGAATGTGGGAAAAAAGCCAATTGCCCAGAGGTAAGCCACGTGCTCACGGGAAGGATGTAAAAACTCCTCACAGACAACGTTGGAATTGAACTCCGATGCCCTAACTGTTGTGCTAACCACTACTATGGTTAGCCACAAATTTTGAGAAATATCTTAAATCAATACAATTTAAATGGTCAATCAGGAACACTTTACCATTCCAGTACACAGACTTTAATGGCATGATCGTTGCTGGAATCAATAGAAGCTGGGTTTTTTTGCCAGCAACCATGGTGGAAGTGTTTATTCTGTTGTTGGTTATTTTTCCATTGTATCAACAAACTCAGATGATGGAAATGAGAAAAACAGGCTGTTATTTTTGGTACAGCTGGGAAAAGTTAAAAAGTGCATCATCTTGATTTATTAGCCTTATAAACCAAGTGTCAAGTTTTTTCAGGGCTTCAGTGTATAATCCCTTGACAGTCATATGGAACAGAACTGAAGCATTATGCAACAGAGGCTCAAGACTAATCTCAAATGACAAAGAATCCCCAAATGGCATTATAAACACATTGAAATCTTTTACTGTGCTTGCCCCAACTCAATAGTAACACAATAAAATTCCATTTAGAGAGCAAAGCAGCATTTAGGATATCTACATATTTTACAATGCACATTAGTTTTCTATCATAAACAGGAAATAAAACATGACATTTTACTACAACAACCTTGTAACCAAAAGGTTTTTTCTAAATTTCTCAAGCTATATTTGGAAATGCATCCGATAAAGAACCAGGTAACAAAAGAGTAAGACAATTTAGCAGATATATGGAAAGCTTACATTTGTAAAGATATACCAATATATATCCGGCAGGTCAACTATGACAATGCAATTTCCTCAAACACTATGTTCAAGGGATCATTGCTGCCGTCTGATCCAAACTGAAATTTATCTCATCTGCATTATGCCTAGCATTTGTTTTTCCTGACATTAGTTTTATTCTGAGCTTTTTCTATATAGAGTGGATCCTGGTTAATTGGGACACATCGAGACCTGTATTAAGCGGCTGCCCCAATTAACCAAAGTTTCATGGAAATAGTTAAATAAAAAAGACAAACTACTATTTAGCGGAGTAACAATTAATGTATTGAACTTGTAGTAGTAAAATAATTTCATTTACACTCGGTCATTTCTGACACCTCCAAGCCTGAATGTTTGAAACCTGTGGTGAGCAAAACAGTGCTGAATTGTCCTACTGCTTATTTCTTGCCAACTGTCATTGACAAAAAAAAATCACTATTTTTTGAATACAAACACACACACAACTGATGCTGCTTAAAAACTGATGACTCTAAGCAGTGTGCTTCGATAACTCTGGGCCCCATCATGAACAGAATTTTTAATGCAACACATTATTCATATTAAGAAAACCAAGGAGTACGATAGATATTCTGTCATTTAACAAACTCAAGGCTGACATTGACAGATTAGAAGTTACAGGGATAAAAAGGCGAAGTAAACTCAGACCTGTCAAACCTGGTGGGTTTCCTCAATTGTATAACATTATTTTGCAATCTTGTACATTTCATGATGATAATTCTGGAGATGGGGGGAAGAGGGTGACAGGTAAAAGATCACAAGTGCTGGGCTGTAAAGACAATGCTCCTACAAGCTGTGGCTAAACAGCTCCTCTGAACAGGAAGCTGGGAAACAGCAAAATTACCAAGCTGAACTCAGACGTCTGCAAGATCAGATCTTGAGACCGACATTTAGTCTGAGTTTAACACAAGTATTAAACCAAGGAATGAGAAACAAGATATAGATAGAAATGGAGTTCAGGCTTCAAACACCATCTCATTCAGAGCTTTCAGAAAATTTATGATCCTTTACCAATGGGATTCTGTAGACGCTAGAAATCCAGAGTAAAACACACACACAAAAAGTAGGAACTCAGCAGGTCAGGCAGCATCTGCAGAAACATTTGATGTGTCAGGTTGAGATCCTTTATTCATTATCCTTTGAAGGGATTAGTAGCGGCCCTCCCACTCAAGACCAAATAAATTCCAGGAAGGGCATACAAGAGTATGGCTACACAGCCTCTCCCCCATTAGCAAGCCAGAGCGCCAGTAATTGCACCTTGAAAGCCAAAAGTGAAACACTTCACAGCAACTCGTGAGGACCATAACCTACAAAAGCCTACTTTGAGGACTCCAACCCAGGCAACAAACCAACCTTCAAGAAGAACTCCAGCAAAGATGCCTACAACTGGCCTTAAGCATAATGGATAGTGTTTTGGATTCAGACAGAGCTCAAACTTGTGTGCCTGAAAATAAAGTTACATTTGCACTGGAAATCAGCATGTACTTATATTTTCCTCAAAACTATAAAGCACTTGAATAAGATGCAGGAAAAGGGACATTGGTTAAAGTGCTCAGAAAATGGAAGAACGACGAGATGATGCATGGTGGTGGTTTTTGATGACAGGTACTCTCCCCCTTCTACCATCTCAGATTTTAATCACCACCTATTTACACATCCTTGTGATGTACCTTTACAACTACTTTCAACTGCACAATTTACTTCAATTTTTTTTGGTTCTCATCTGATTACAAATTATCTGACTTGTTTGACATCTTTCTTCCCCTAATTCATTTTCCTTTATCTTAAAATTTGTTTAATGCCTAATTAGTTGGGTATATAAAAGGAAGACAGGAGGATGAATACAGGGCCCTGGTGGCAGACTTCATCAAATGGTACAAGCTGAATCATCTGCAACACAACATCAATAAGACAAAGGAGACAGTGATGGACTTTAGGAAGACTAAGCCTGCATGGCTCTGTTTCTATTGATGGCGAGGACTTGAGTGGAGCACCAACACAAGAGTCTGTGGACAAGAAGGGCCAGAGTCACCTCTACTTCCTGAGGAGACTGATGTCCTTTGGAGTACACAGACCTCTCCTTCACATGTTCCACCAGTCTGTTATCACCAGTACAAATTTCTATGCTCAGGTGTGTTGGGACAATAGCATCATCATGGATGATCCGAACAGGCTCAATAACCTAATTAGAAATGCTAGTTCTGTTATAGGAGTCAAACAGGACAAACTGCAGGCTGTGGTAGAACAATGGACATAGAAAATCCTGGCAACTCTGGGCAGTATTTCTCACCCTCTGCATACCACCTTGGCTGAATAGAGGAGCACTTTTAGTAATCGCCTAAGACAACTGTGCTGCTCCAAAGAGCACCATACGAGTTCATTCTTACCCCCTCAGCCATTAGGCTCTATAATGCGTCAATCTATCGTTGGGGAAATGATGACTCTCCCTTTCCCCCCCCCCACCCCCGTTAGACTCTTTCTTATTTCTCTTTCAATATTTGTATATCTGTGCACTTGCATTGCAACTGTGACACAATCCTTTAGGATCAATAGACAGTCTATCTATCTAACTAACTGCCAAACTTAGATAAAAAATGATCAACCAAAAATATTAGCTGTTTTTGCTACAATGCTATTTGAACAGCTGAGTATTGTAGGATTTTAGCTTACCTCATATTTTGGTATCTTCAATGTTATTAGTTCATGCTGAAGGAAATTTGGATTTTTTTTGATAATTAAGCCATTATTAAAATCAAAGTTATTGTCCTTGGGGTTTAAGGGAACATTCAGAATAATCTTTTTCTGTCCTTAGCTTCAACAGCTGCTGGAAGAATTAAAGCTTTATAAAAAGATCAAATCGTAAAAGTACTTAAGTGAAGGATGCAGATAGTGATAGAGCCAAATTTCCAAACAATAACGAGGACAGATCCTTAGATGTTAAGAAAATCAATAGGTTTGGGTTTAGTGAAAAAAAAATTGCTGAAGTGAAGGAACAAGTGTGATCTTGCTGAAAGGCAAGACAAGCTGATCTGTTCACTCTGGCTTCCAAAGTTATGTTCTTCAAATAATACATTAATTTGTCCAAACACAGGATTTCCAAAAGTTGCTGCCTATAATGCTAGAATTAGAGTCTTATATAATATTATCATAACAACCAAATAATCGGAGATGAGAATATCCATATTGTGGCAGATACAATTGTAGCATCTTAACAAACAAAAGGTAGAGTAGGATATTCAGCCTTTCACGCCTGCTCTTCCATTCAGTAGTTTCTCTTCGGTTTCAGCACCACTTTCCTGCACGAATCTCATAACCCTCAATTTTCTGTAATCTCTTAAAAAAAAATTGATCTTTGTCCTGAATGTATTTAACCATCACAATCCTCTTGGATTCAGAATTCCATCTAAAGGATGGCCCTTCTTTGAAGAAACATCTTTGTCTCCGTAACAAATGCTGAACTTTCATTTTGAGATTATGATCCCCAGCAGGATAAAGATTAATTCCACATCTACCACATCAAAACATTAAAGTCTCCCACATCTTTGCTCTAAACTCTAGAAACATCACTCTGCATTCTCTCTTTTCAAGTATTAAACCTACACTGCAGTCTCTCATCAGCAAGTATATTCTCATGTAGGCAAACCAAACTTGCACATGATATTCCGGATAATGGTCCACTTGGGACTTGTATAACTAGAGCAAAGTGTCTGTGCTTGTTTAAGATAAAGGCCATCTCAGTTCTCTAGCATCTTAACATCCAAAAATGTATACATAATGATAACTTGGTTCCTCTGAATAGTAAATTATCAATACCTCACCATATGGAAACTTGTGGGAGACAGACCGACAGGGGACCTTTCAACCTAGTATTTCACTCTGACTTAATCTTTAATGCAGCATCCTTTACTCAACCAAAAGATTTGGAGGGAAAAGAATGGCTGGTAAAACACAGTTTCTTACTTGACGGATAAACATGTCAAAATGTTGACGTTGTACTCCAGAAAACATACAATCAATGGCCACTTTATTAGGTACCGCAGTACATTAATGCAAATATCTAATCAGCCATTCATGCGGCAACAACTTAAAAGCATGCAGACATGGTGAAGATGTTCAGTTGTTCAGCACAAACATCAGAATGGGAAAGAAGTGTAACCTAAGAGACTTCGACCATGCAATGATAGTTGGTGCTGTACAGGATAGATTGAGTATCTCAAAAACTGCAAACCCCCTTGGATTTTCATTCACAACAAACCCCAGAATTGAAGAATGGTGCGAAAAACAAACATCCACTGATCTGCAGTTCTGTGAGTGAAAACACTTTGTTAATGACAGAGGTCAGAGGAGAATTGCCAGACTGCTTTAACTTGTCAGGAAGGCGACAGTAACTCAAATAACCATGCATCATGACTGCAGAGTGCAGAAGAGCATCTCCGAGTGCACAATAAGTCAAACCTTGAAGGTGGATGGGCTATAGCAGTAGAAGGCTACAAGTACACATTCAGCGGCCATGTTACTGGAGGGACCTAGTAAAGCAGTCACTGAGTTTCTATTACAAGCAGTTTTTTGAGTTTTTTTTAAAAAAGAGTCAAACCCTTCAATTCTTGAAGAAGCCACTTCTAGATGTTTTGACCCAAAATAAAGATTGCTCATTGTGGTGTTAGCAACACTTCCAGCTGTGAACAGTGACGGCTAGAAAAAAAATTGTAAATGTAGTACAGGTCAAAACTCTCCAGTCTGGCATTCTGTGGTTTAACACCATGGTCCTGTACGTTTTAAATCTCTACCACAGATTAAAACTAATTAAATATTTCTAATTAAGATCTAAAATTAACTAATTAACCTAATGGCTCAACTTTTATGATCTCAGTTAGATTTTCCAAATTACAGAATGTTCTGGTTACAGACAGGTCCCGGGCTTGGCAGTGTCTAAACTTGAAAAGACCATTGTCCTGTTCGGAATGAGATTATCAAGGGCAATTTCTATAGTCTGTTTTCATACTGACCATTATTTCATTTGGCTTATCTCAATTCCCTACGTAAATCCGAAGGAAGTTTATTAAACCAATTATAAGCCAGGCTATTTTACTGAAGGAAGTTTTCCTTCATAACTGCTCATTTGCTTATGTCTGAAAGGGTTACTCAGCCCTATGAATTAATGCTGGATCTCAGAACAACCCCCCCCCCCCCACACACACACACACATATTTCCCTGCCACCAGTTCTCTTGCATACTCCCCAATTCCTTCATTGCACTAAGGGCAACTTATATTAACCAATCAACCTAATTCCTGAACACATCTCAAAACCTACCCTACTCTTCCCCCCTTACATTACTATCCTGTTCTAGAGGCCAGTTAAGTGCCTCCTTTTTGTATATCTATTCAACACCCATGCAAATTTGCTCCTTTATAATATGGTTCCACTATATGGAGATACCCAAAATAATGTTAAAATTTTTTTTATTAAATACTTGTTTTTTAACTTTAAAGAAATAGATTCTGACAAAAGGACTCTGACTCAAATTATTAACTTTCAAATTAGGTTCTATTATTGACTGCTATAGGATCTCCTCTTTCTCTAGTAAAATCAATCTAATCTTGAACTCGCTCTTTCCTACTTTCTTTAATATCTTGCATCCAGAAATATTTCATATTCATTCAACCTTGATCTTTTTTTAAATTAAGGCCTATTTCCATTACTGGCACATCATCCTAAACAAATGATTATTATGTGTACCTACAGCTCTAACTTTTTGGTTTCATGGTTATCCAGAGAAGAATAATTTCAGAGTTGTATACTTCGATAATAAATGAACCTCTGAACTCTGCCTTTACACAACACGGTAAACCTTGGACCGTCTCTGTGGTCAGATTCCTTTGAAAAATGCTCTACAAAAAATTGCTCTTTTCCCATACTTTGTGTATTTTATACTTTTAATAAACATTACAATACCATTTCAAATTAAACAAACCATCCCACATGTACTAAACAAAAGCTGGAAGAATTCTGACCTCAAATCCACTGAATGCAGGCTGTCCAGCGTGTGCAGTTCCACATCCCTCAGAATTGGTCCCAAAGCTGCAGGAATCTAAATGTCCGCCCTCCTCTCTAGCATTAATCATCATTTCAGTCTACACAAACACAATCAGGTCGTCCTGCTTCTTCAATACTTTCCTGTCTCCTTAAAACCCATTGACAGGATCAAACCCCTTTTTTTTACCTGCCAGTGGTACCAATGTTTTGAATTGGACTCTCTCTTCCACCCAGCTACCTTAAGAGCCATCAACACCCTGTTAATGATTCTTACCGTGGCACCAGGAAGGCTACACATTATGAAGGACTCATGTAGAATTTGCTGATAACAATGTAATTTCCCACCTTTACTGTTTCCTGCTGTGCAGTCCCTTGCCCCATGATTTTAACATTATTTCTTAAATATCTTACCTCTAACAGTATCTAACATCAAGTAAGTGTCTGAACATGGCATTTATTTTGAAGACTTCCATTATTCCTACTTTTCCTGCTCTTTCAACTAGTTGCTTTCCTGAATTCTCTCTGGCTGTGGGCTGGTCACCTCCTGGAACAAAACCAGGAAACACTGCCTGCCTACTGCTTCACAGCCACCTCAAGTTCCTCTCAAAATCACAAAGATGATGGCATGGCCTTCATACCTACCATACCCAGATGAAAATAATTAAAAGCCATTTGTGACTAGAGAATACAAGTTAAACCCAGTAACTTTTTAAACAAATGACATTTATCTCTATTTATCAAATTCACACTCTCTGCATAGTAAAAATTGCACTCAGAAGATATGTTGATTAGTTTTACTTAAACCCAAACACTAAAATAGCAATTTCAAGAAACTCGTTCAACTGACCACCTAACTTGGAAGTTGTCAGGTGTATTGTTTATTACCAATGACCAACACTGCAAGTGAAACTATAACACATCAGTTATTTTAATACCTTAAAATCACTAAACTAAATCTTCTCAAGTATGCCCCACTCAACAAATTCCCATTCTTTTACACTTGGTAGGAACTGTGGGAAAACTGCACTGCGTTAAGTACTCATCCTTTCATTCCTTTGAAACTAGAACCTCACGTATGCCAACTGTGGTTGAACTCAAATTTTGCACAGGTTTTAGCACTACATCTTTCCATAAAACTTTTTATAGTCTATTTCACAAATTACTTTTAAGAATCCCCAAATTTCTTTGCTTTCCACATTACATAGCTTCCCCTTCTGTTTTCATTTTATACCACTTCAAATTTCCTGATATTAAATTGAAAGCTCATTGATCTGACAGTTAACTATTTCCTACTCCTCACGCAGCCCAACTGCCGGGTGTTTTCATCATATTTTACCCCTATTTAATACTCCACTAAACTGCTTATTTATTATCACAACTGCAACCCGTGAAGCCTCTACTGCTCCCCAGATTTATTTCCTCCGCCTTCAGTTCTTAGCTTTGAACCGCTTCATCGAAACCAATTAACTCTTAAGCTGCAAACCTTTTCCAAAATACTCCGTGAACATGTAGAAGTGCACACGATGTTTGGACAAATGAAGGTCCTAATTTCCCTGTTGGACCGGGTATGCCTCATGTGGGGCAGACATGCGGCGAATACCAGTGTCCGAATGCCAATCCGTCCCACTATTCTCGCCGCAGACCACTGCCAAGTGGTGGGATAGGGGATCCTCGCCACCTCAGTATGCTGGCTACCTCAGCCTCTCTCGGGATAATGCAACATTCACCTCAACTCGGTGTCCCGTCCGTCATCGGCGGCTGAAGGGACGTGGGATACGTCGGACCCTTCGAAACCCCGCACCCCCAACCGGACCATACGCTTAGACATGCCTCGGTCAGCAGAAACACCCGCTTTCCACTGGGGATGTCACTCACTATTTCTATCCATGCACCATCTTCATGTCCGGGGGTCGAGAGGAAGACACAAGGCGCTCGCCTCACCTTTCCAACACGGCAACTACCGTGAATCCACTCCACCTCAACCTACTCTCCACGGAGAGGTCGTATCCACCGGCCCGAGCCGCAACTGATTGACAGGCAGCCGAGCCAACAGTTGGCCGAGGTGTTCACAGGCTGGCCAATCGCCATCCAGGGGGCGCGGAGGACGCGGAGGCAGCGCCCGCCCCACTCCTTTGTTTCAAGTTAGGTTGAGTGGCAGCGAATTCCCCCTCCGCCACATAACGGGACGCCGTTCTGAGCCTTAACGGGAAGAACCCGAGGCCGTGTTCGGATCTGGAAAGGACTCGGTGAGGCTGAATGTGCACCGCTTCAGGTGAAGCTCCCACTGGGACTCCATGCCACGACATTCAACCCCCCCCCCCACCTACCCCCACGTTCTCCCAGCCCTCTATCTACCCCGCCCCGGCTCCCATCTACAGAAGGCAAGGTTTCTGCAACAAAACAAAACGAGGTGCAGCCGCCCGATTTGTCAAACCACAAATAATTGAGCAAACAAAGTCTGGTTATGTTATTTCTAAATGTTCAATTAACACATTTCTGAATCTGTTCTAAACAATTTCTTATTTGCGCTTCTTCCTATTTGGATTCCTGTACATTGAGGAGGTAGTGCACAGAGTGAATTTGCCGAACATCTTTGTAAATTCGGCCACAACAGCAACTTGGATTCCGTAAAAGGTCCCCAGGTGCTTCACAGGAGAGTTGTCAAACAAAATACAGGATCGAGCCATGTTAAAAGGCATCCAAAAGTTTAGTTGCAGATGCTGTAAGTTTGAAATAACAGGAAGTGCTGGAAATAATCAGCGGTTTCCAGTGGAAAGAAAAAAAAACAGAATTAACATTTCAGATCAATAAGCTTTCAGTTTGTTATTTACAGATAAAAAAAATATTAAGGACAGAGAAAGAGGAAGGGTGGAGAGAACTATGATAAGATAAGAGGCAGGATAGACGACATGACAGCGGTGAGAGTGCTGTGTGAATAAGATGGTTATAGGGATTAATGAAAAAATGTAAGCCTGAGGCAAGTTGAAGACATTGATTAATTATTCGAAATTACCATAAGAATGAAACTATGTATGTTGATTGTGTAAAATATCTTCTGGTAGGTTTTGATTCTGTCTTCCAATCTCTCCCTATTTGGAGGTACTGTACATTCTCATATAACCTTATACCACTCTTGTCCTTATAACTAGATTGCCCTTTGCACTCAAGTCCCTTTGCAAATAACTTTTAAGATGAAGCAGAAATGTTCCTGCATTTTCTGCCCACTACAAAAAGAAGAAAATGCCATTTTTATTCTCAGTCCCGTTTCCTTTCCTGCATGTCTCTGTCTGACTTAAGGAGACAGGTTACTTGATATTAGGGAATGTTCATTGTGTTGTAATCTACCCAGGCAGAAAATCAGATGTTGTTTCTCTTGTTTACACTTGGCCTCACACTGTGTGTGTGTGTGTGTGTGTGTGGGGGGGGGGGGGGTTGCAAGGACAGACAGGCCGCTGTGGGAGTGGGGAGGGAATTTGAATGGCTTGCAAGTGGAAGATGAAAACAGCCATTTCAGACAGAGAGCAAGTGCTCAGCATAACAATTGCTTAGTCTGCCTTATCGGTCTCTCTTCCGACATCCCATTTTCTTCATTGTAAAACATCTCGTTTCTCTAGCGTTGCCTAATTCTCATTATTCAAGTCAAAAATCAGAGATCTGCATAGACATGGGTTTGGAGGACAACAGGCTTCTCAAAGGGTTGGCGAGGAAAGGGGGTACAGTGAAAGGGAAGGTTAAGTCTATGTAAATTCCTTTGAGAATTGAGCCTGGACTGAGCGCTGATTTAACTCAGTGAACACCAGACTTATGGGAGAATGCCACAGTGCAATTCAGGACACAAACAGCAGAGTTTTGCATCTACTTGGGTTAATGGAGAGTGGAAACTGGGAAGACTGCCAGGAATAATTGGAATAATTAAATTATACTGAGCCTTTAGTCCATTCTTCACTCCAGTAACATTCTGACCACTCTGTCCTAGATTCCTGCAGTAGACAGGTATTGAGGTACAGGACACATGTGGGATTTTGGAGAGGTTAATGACAGATCTTTGGAGATAGAGTACAGGAAATTAAGACTTAAGGAATTCTTGCCTTTATTGTTTAGAGCAAAGAATGGGAAAGCAAAGAGTTCACATTGAATATTAAAGATACCAGCCATGAGTTAATAACTGTATATGCGGGATATTGACTTGTCTGTAGCATGTGTTATGACCTTTATTACATTGTTATATGTGCCACTGTTCATAGTTAAATGATGTTCATCACTAATGAAATCTCTGTCTTAGTTATTTACCTTATTAACCAACAATTTGGAGGAACCCAAAGAGTCTGGAATATTGCTGCTAAGGAAATGGCAAATCCATGACCTGCATTAAGAGAAAAGAAAACAGCATCCTATAGTTAGAATAGTAATGATATCTTGTGCTAGATATAAGAGATTTTTTGTTATTGGGATGTTACAGTCAATTATGTGTTAATGGAGAGGATGAAGATGTTCTTAAAAGGAATTTTTCCCAAAGTCTTGGGAGAAATCAGAGCATGCTGTGATACATGAAAAGAGCTGGAGACATGATCTATTAGTGAGTTTATTACTCTAACAATCCATGTTGTCGTCTCCAACTAGGTTATTATATGGGCCTCAAAACGGCATTTAATCATCAGGCTCCTCAGCCACTGTGGATAACTTCACTCACCTCAACACTGAACTGATTCCACAACCAACGGACTCATTTTCAAGGATTCTACAACTCATGATCCCAATATTATTATAACTTATTTATTATTATTATTATTATTGTTATTATTATTATTATTATTATGTTTTTGTATTTGCACAGCTTGTCTTCTTTTGCACATTGGTTGTCCATCTTTGTGTGTAGTTTTAATTGATTTTACTCTATTTCTTTGTATCTGCTGTAAATGCCCAGAAGAAAGTAAATCTCATGGTAGTGTATGGTGACATACACATACTTGATAATAAGTTTATTTTTAACTTTGATTTTGAACTAACTTCAATGATTCTTTGATTTACACATTAAGTATATGCATTCAGGGACCAGAAGAGACAGTGGGTATAGATGAAAAGACACTGGCTTAAGTGTGCAATTTTCAGAACTCTTTCAGTCTGTGAGATTCTTTACCATGTTTTCTATCAAATGAAAGGATTCAGGCAAAACTGTCTGAACTGGCAGAGGGAGTGTGCAGTATAACCACACATTATTGGAAACAGTTTGAAATTATTTTCTCAAGACTTAAACTGAACTGCAGGCAGGGAGCAAGATCATGAAAATGACGACAGTGGTGGTGGTTTGGTTGTCTTTTTCAGGATTAAGTGTTTGGCAAGAAATTATTAAGGTCAAGTGAGTACCAGTAGTCATGTGGATGGAAAAGGTGGGGAAGCCTTGTGACGGCTTCAATGAAAACTACCTGACCACAGATTGATATTCATGATTACTCCAGTGCTTTAATTGCCACTAAATTATGCATATTGTTTGAGTGTGCAGTCCTAATGGAG
The DNA here is from genome assembly GCF_030144855.1 of Hypanus sabinus. NCBI lineage: Eukaryota > Metazoa > Chordata > Chondrichthyes > Myliobatiformes > Dasyatidae > Hypanus > Hypanus sabinus. The sequence continues at coordinate 29,726,816 of NC_082710.1, read as the reverse complement.
CAACTGCTAATAAGGACTGGATAAATTGAATGAAATTTCTCGTACTTTGATAGTGCGAGTTATCAGCAATACATTAGTAGCTTTCTAATTGGTTGAAGATGCTATAATCAACATACACATAGATATCCTGTACGTATAAGTGCAAGATGTTTTGGAAAATATCTCAATATCATTTTTTATTGTCAAGACAATGTAAATTAGCATTGGGCACCTCTTCAAGTGAGACTTTCCATGTTATGAAGGGAATAGACTGTTAGATTGCTGGTCTAGACATACTGATCCAATTGCCTAGGCTGGTTCTGAGCTAGAGCTGTGTATCTGCAGTTATGGACATGATCTATTGAGACACTTCAGTTGAGGATCTTTTGGTCTTTTAAAGAACCGAAGCATTGGGCAGTAACAAGACCCAGAATCCATTAAGGTTGTGAGGTGTGATCCTGCTTAAGAAAATCATTGGTCAGGTGAATTCCAAGAATGTTAAGAATTCACAGCTGGGCCATATCATGACTACCAGCTATAAATCTAATGCGGTGATCATAGAGAATGGAAAATTAGTAGCCATTGTTTCACCAACAGAGGAGGTGAAAGAAGTAGAAGAGACAATGGGAGAAGACAGGTAACTCTCTCAAAAGAAGTGTGAATTTAATATAGAATATGAGATTAGTTATGTGTGGAGCTCACTGAAGAAGTTATTCGTTGGGTTTAATAGAAGTCAGGGCTGTTTATTTGGCTTGTATCTAGGGTGTTTGAGAGGAGTAGAAAATGAATTAAAATTATGGTTAGATCTATAGTTATTGACAGAATATATTTGTACTTTTATAAATAAATGAAGTTTCACATCTTATCTAAGTAATTAATAACATGCAGTATGTTAATAATTATCTTTAGTGAGGGTTTGTTACTTTTAAAGTAAAGCCAGTGTAGTATCTCCTACTCTGGTTAGACTTAAAAGTTTTCTGTCTGAAAACATTTATCATCATGGGACTTTAAGACATGACCCCACTTCTTTTCACAACAGATGCTGGTAATGGCAATGTCTGGACAACCGGGATTTGAGAAAGTGTGAACTGCTACTTAATAGTCAGATTCCCTGATGAATATTGTTGGCAGAATCATCTGCAACCCTGGATTATCCATTACAGATCCAAAAAAATAAGATCCGTCTTCACATTAACATATTTTGTGTGCTTTCCTCCTTTTCTGTGTTCTATAAACACTCTGAGCCAACAGTTAATTTCTTGACAAGTTTATCACCCTCTTTTGCCTTCCATTATGATCTCTCCTGTTCTGTAATTATTGCTGTCTCTTTATTTTGAGATGATGGACCCACTCCCTTCAGTTTTTAGATCCAGAGACAGGGAAAACAGGTTCTGCATCTTCTCACCAAGTCTTGTAAGAATTTTGTATATTTCAATTGAAGCACCTCTCATTCTCCTAACTGAAAGAGATCATTGGCCCAGTTTGCTTCATTCCTTGTCATAAGGCAAACCCATATTCCAGCAAAAAAATTAGTGATTCTATGCCTTACTCCTTCAGTCACCAGTATTTCTTCCTATCCAAACACCACATTTCATCCAAAAGTGTCTTTTCCTCTCCATTGATGATTCCTGATCTGATGGTTATTTTTAGCATTGATTGGTTTTATTTTTAATTTAAAAAAAACAGGATTTTGCTTTTGTCATAGTTCTGTGTTTACCATAGCGGCTAGCCTCTATATTTTAGTACATCAACTGCTCATCTTTCTCCTTGTTACAATTTAATTTGCTTCCATTATTTTTTCAGCCAGTTATTTAAAGCATGTAAGCTCTGTCAGAACACTGTTTCCTTATTTCGTCATTAACCCTTCGGCCACAATAAACAGTTTCTCCTTATTTACTCTAAACATACTTGATGATTTTGAACACTATCACAATATATACAATACAATGTATTTCTAAATATTCAGTAGGATGAAGAAAAGTCCATAATTATGTTGTGAATGCCAAGCCAATAATGACAGAATTGAAAGAGAGGTACAAGCAATTCTAAGTTTTCTCTCTAGGACTGCCAACCCTGACATGGGTAATTAATTATTGGTAATTGGAGAGATCAAACTCTACTTTTGTTACCAGATTACATTGAATATTAATGTTTAAAAGACTGCATTCTGTTTAAAATTAGTAATATTGATTTAAGATAATCATATCAGTCGAATGTTGCTTTTATTACAGTATATTTCAATTGGAAATTATAAAAGGATTTTTGTACTGCTGCTGCTAAATTAACAAATTTCACAACACATGCTGATGATAAAAAATCTGATTTTGATTGTCTCATTTAAACTGCCAATTTCCTTTTTTAAATTTAAACCACTTATCAATGGCCTTAATAGTGATATTAAGCCATGAAAAATACTTGATCTAAAGTTTCATGAAACTAAGAAAAATTTGATTTCATGTAATTATATAATCTAAATATTATAATAACGATGACAACATAAAGTATGCATTTGAACAATTTCTCCATGCAGCCATGCATTTACGAGAGGAATAATCAAAACAAATGGATGCTAAACCAAAGGAGATTTGAAAGAACTGTTTAAAAAATACTAACTTTATGTTTGTGGTTAGTTCTAAAAATAAAGAGAAGTTATGTTATACTTGGAATTAATCTTGGTTTTACCACATTTGGAATCTTATCAATAGACACAAACACAGTGTTCTAGAACCTTCATTAGAAATAAGAGACTTAACATACCCGGGAAGAATTTTTGAACTTTTGTATAGGAAAGGTGAGATGGGGGTGGTCACTTTATAAGGGAAACAGCAACTTTAGTTGGATATAGATATTTAGAAATGTGTTCATTAATTTATGATTGTAACTATTGAATTTGAAGAGATTTAGCAAAAAACGTCACCTCTAGGAGCAGTTGAAGCAACAAGCCTAATTGTATTTAAAGATTAGCTAGAAAAAACGTACAAGTAAGAAGATATTGGAACTGGGAAGCAAAATAACTGCACATGTCAGGAATATGAAATAAAACCAGAAATTGCCTAGTATAGTCAGTAGGTCAGGCAGTATCTGTACATAGAGGAAGAGTTAATCTTTTAGGTCAATGATCCCTGATCAAACTGCAAAATGCAAGAAAATCAGATGATTTGAAGTAGCATAGATGAGGTGGGCAAGAGAGAACAAGGAGGAGGCTGAAGTTGTCTGGACAAAACAAATATTTTTGGTTCTATCTAAGAGGACAGTGGAGAGAGACTTAAAATAAACAGATTTGAATGATAAGATGCAGAACCAAATAATTGTTGGAAATCACAAAGAAGAGAATGCTTGAAATATTCAATAGATCAGATAATGTCTATAGACACAGAAAAAAACTTAGTTTACTCTAGAGGTGGATGACACAACAGAACTGGTCAGTTCTGACACAAGCAAAAAAGGCAAAAAGGGTGAATGCACAAGAACAAGAAAATCTGTGGATGCTGGAAACCCAAGCAAAACACACAAAATGCTGGAGGAACTCAGCAAGTCAGGCAGCATCAATGGAAGAGAGTGAACAGTTGATATTTAAGGCTGAGACCCTGTATCAGGACAGGGGAAAAAAAGATGAGCAGTTAGAGCAAAAGGGCAGGGGAGGGAAGGAAGAAGTACAAGGTGGCAGGTGATAGGTGAAACTGGGAGAGGGGCAGGGTGTGAAGTAAAGAGCCTGGATGTTGATAGGTGAAAGAGATAAAGGGTTGAAGTGGGGGGGAATCTGATAGAAAAGAAAGGTATGTCTCATCCGGAATTATTTCCAGGTAGCGGATGATTACCTTCCACGCTGCTCTGGCATATTGGGAAATCATGTACTAGGCAAGTTACAGCAGTGGTTTGCCATTGCCTTTTGCCGGGTGAATTCTTTTAAGAGATCATCAGCTCTTAAAAGGGTAGAAAACCAAGGAAAAAAGGGAAAGGAGAGGAGCGCCAGAGGGAGATGATGGGCAGGTAAGGAGATAAGGTGAAAGAGGGAAACAGGAATGGGAATGGTGAAGTGGCAACAATTACTGGAAATTTGAGAAATCAATATTTATGCCATCATCTTGGAGGCTACTCAGATGGAATAGAAAGTGTTGCTCCTCCAACCTCATCATGACAATAAAGCAGGGACTGATGATGGAACATAAGGTGTCGGTGAGACCTGACGTAGATTGCAAGACCACTTCACTGAGCACCTATGCTCTGTCCGCTATGAAAAGCGGGATCTCCCAGTGGCCACCCACTTCAATTCTTCTTCTCATTCCCATTCTGACATGTCAGTCCATGACCTCCTCTACTCCTTCCCATGCTCTTCCATCATCCCTTTCTTCCATGGACTTCTACCCTTTCCTATCAGATATCCCACTACTCCAACCCTTTATCCCTTTCAGCCATCAGCTTCCCAGCTCTTTACTTCACTCCTTCCCTTCTCTCAGTTTCACCTATCACCTACCACCTTGTACTTCTTTCTCCCCTTCCCCACCTTCTCGCTCTAATTTCTCATCTTTTTTTTTTCCAGATATGATGAAGGGTCTTGCCCAAAACATCAACTGTTTACTCTTTTCCATAAATGCTGCCTAACCTGTTGAGTTCCTCCAGTATTTTGTATGTGTTGGTTGTAAAGGATGAATATCTGAACTGGTTGGATTTAGTATTCATTCCTATGTACTGCAACATTCATAAATGGAAGATGAGGTGCTATTACTCAAGTTTTATGTTAGGGTTTATTGGAACAGTTTAAAAGACCAAAGTCACAGAGGCTGGAGTAGGTTAGAGAATTAAGATGACAGGCTTAAAGTCATCCTTTGCAGAATAGAAATATTCTGCCAAGCAGTCATCCAGCCTGTGTTTGGTCTGCTCAATGTAGAGGCCACATTGTGACATGGAATGCAATACACTAAATTGGAAGACATACAAATGAAGTGAATGTGCTTTGCTGGACATAACTGTCAGTTTATTTCTTCATGCCATAATTGTGCCTTAACTTTGTAGCTTGAAATCTCGAACGTTTCCTCTCCCTAACCTTTTCTTAACAAACTCTTTCACTCCCATCTCTCCTTCACATTCCCATTTATCCCCTTGGTTGGGTGAAAACTCCGAATTTTGTTTTCTTTTTGTTTCCTTCTCTTATCTTAATGCTCTCAATTTAAACCATGGATAGACCCCATTTCCAAAACTTTTTAAATTAAAGTAATTTTAGCATTCCCTGACTTGTGTAGGAAGCACTGTTGGAAATGCAAGTTGTTGGTATTTCAGGACATAAATATATTAGGCTAATGGGGAAAAATTGTACAGCTATGGAATTGGAAGTAAAAAGAAAATGCTGGGAATTCTCAGCAGGTCCGGGAAAAACAAAGTTAGGTTATTACTTGAATGCAGTAACAAGGGAACACTTTATTGTCAAGTGATCAACCAGGACCTCTTCTATCTGTTCATGTAACTGTGAAATATGCCTCAGTGCTGTTTAAATATCTGATCATCTCTGCAGTCTGGCGTTTATGTGAACTCAGTCACATACCAGGTAGTTGCTTCTCACTGTCCTATTACAAACGTTTGTAGAAATATACTATAAATATTACCATATGAGATTGAATACAAGTCCATTCATTCCCATTTCTTGGAATGGATCGCACATAAAACAAAACAGTCACATTGTTAGGTTACAAAACTACATTCTGTTCAGTGCAATGGTAAATTTTATTAAAGACACCTGATACAAGTGCACCATTTTATTTATAGTCCAAAAACATTTACTGAGAATTCCTCTGTTATTAAGCAGTTCTTGTAAGGAAAATGTCAACTGTTAGAATCTTTAATTATAATGTTTTAAAGGAGGCAATTAAACAACCTCATACCAAAGGCCTTTCAGAAACTATATTTTTTGAATGCCATTTAATCTGTCAGTCAGTTCCCATCCCTTCTATCAAAAGATATATTACAGACACAATCCCTACTCTGAATTAGCTGTGGTTCAGCTTTCCAACAATGAAAAACCTTGAAGATATTCCTATTTCACAAGTGTTACTTCATTGGAAGGTCAGTGTGGAATCAGAGTTTCTACCACTTCTTCAAGGAAGTAAAGCCATAAGGTTAAAAATTATATAAGGCAAGAAGCAGCAGCCACAGTATCAGATCTGTTTTCATAAACTTTCATTTAATGCTAGACCTCAACTGATGGTCACCCAGCTGGCTCCCTGGACAGGATGTAACTGCACTAAACCTAGATCATAGCTTCAATTAGAACCCCTGATAAACAGATCAACGGTTTAAGATTCAAATACATTTATTATCAAAGAATGTATAAATTGTACAACCTTGAGAATTGCTTGCTCACAGGTAGCCACAAAGCAAGAAACCCAAAAGAACCCAATTTAAAAATTAAAAACCAACATCTGATGCGTAAGAGAAGGGGGAGAAAAAGCACAAAACATGGAAACAATTGAAGTGAGAAACAACATTCCAAACCAAAACTGAGCCCTCAGATTCGAACCTCGGAGTAGGCCAAAGCTTTGCTTACCAGTTCAGCATATTAGTGGGCATGGAGCACAGCAGCCGGTGCAGTTTTCATAGCCTCAGTGCCATTGAGAGAGGAGTGACCATCACAGAGAGCTAGTGAAAAACTCATTGATCAATCTAAAAGTGTCCTCAAACAAAAGTTCCACTACCAGTAGCAATCATGTTCTTGGGAGCAACAGTGTGAATGTTTTTGTTATCCTTGAACTGAGAGGAAGAGCTGAGCATTTCTCATAACGCTGCATTTCAATTTTTATATTCCTTTGGTTCTGTTCCTCCAGGTAACTTCCCTCATTAAACTATCAACCAGACATTTTTACCACCAGTCTACCTCTATGACAAACCTAGCCTCACCATATTAGTTATATTCTTGACTTATCCATCTTAACCCAATCTTGACTTAACCCAAACTCCCTCCAATGTGAAATTAATTAACTTCTCTCTCTTTCCCAGGTCTAATAAAGATTCTTCGAGATTAAGCATTAAGTTGAAGGTTGTTTCCACCATTTAATAATTTTTTTTTTTTATTTACCAGACCAATGCATGGAATGAGTATGTTGCCTTAAGAAGAAAAATACCAGTATTCAAAAAAATGAAAGGGGATTTGGCTGAAGCATTAAAAAATCCATGGAATTTTGAAAGGGTGGATGTGGAGAGTGGATACACTCTTATTAGAAAATCACTGCTTAGGAATAAGGAGTTGACCATTTAAGACTGAGATGAGATTAATGTATTTTCCAACTCCTGCTCTTAACGGATATTTATTTGTTATTTAATTAGTAACGGCTATCTACAATGATCAGAACTTAGAATTAGTGTAGTTTTTATTTCTTGCTTTAAATTGTTCATTATTATGTTATATGTCAAAGAAATATCATAAAATAAGTTCATAAAAATACGTTTGATTTTCACAGGTGGGACCAAGGCTAATGAATTTTCACAAAACAGAATATGCATCAGAGTAGGATTGATTTTGAACAAGTGTGTTGCCCTCTACTGGATATTTTCTGAAAAAAAATTTCAGCAATTTGCACTGTAATTAAACCAATTGTCTCAGCATCAACCGTCTCCAGCATCTTCTTTAACTTTGGGATATATGCAAAATCTACCGAAGTAAGTTTTTTGTTTCTACCAATTCCCTCGCATCTATTCAATGTTTTACAACAAAAGCATAGTCTAAACTGGTTATTGATCATATGAAAATTTAGGATTATTTCACCTTCCCTTCCCCACAAATACATAGCTTTGAGTTAGTTGAAAAGGTCACAGTTAAAATCCGAAACAAGAATTCAACCAAACCACCACGAATTAATAGAGATTTGGCAAAATCAAAACCTATTTGTTCATAGGGGGTCAAAATATATTTTATGAATATGGTGTATAAAGAAATGTTTGATCTTTATTTCTTGCAGAACACATTTCACTAGCCTCAGGAAGTGCTTCCAGTAAGATGGCAGCACATTTGGATGCAATGGCCTCTTGGGAGCCAACGAAAGGTGTTCTTTATATCTCAAGACTATGCTGGACTCCAAGAACAGCTGCTCTACAGCATCAGTGAGCTGCTTGTTGATCGGAGTAGCTGGTTGGGGTGTCGAAGGAACCCATTGGTGTGACGGAGAAGGAGCCAGCCAGTGTGTTGGAGGACCCAGACTGGGTTCAGAGGAACTGATCCAGTGCAGACTGTGTTGCTGCTTGCAACACGGATTTGGGGTATGAAGAGAGTATGCAGTGTAACCGTGAGTAATTGTCTTGCATATTTCTCTTGTATCGCAAGACTGTACTGGACATTGATAATGTAAGATGCCACAGTCCTGTTTCCCTTATTTGATGGGGAGACAGGCGGCATGGGAGCTGTATAACCTCAGTTGTAGCAATGACTAGGCCTCAAGCCATGGGCTTGCCTGTTGCTGCAATCCAAGTGAGGAGATGCTGGAGATAGTGTTGCATGACACCCGTGCTTGGTTGGTGTTGCCTTCCAGTGTTCGATCAGTGGAATGACAGGCTGAATTGTTAGGAACTATACCATCAATTTGTGGGACAAGTCATTCAGGGAATATATAATATCAAATGAAGCAGAATCTACTTGTATGTACTCACACTTTCAGCATTCTTTTCAGACTATTTCCATCACTGAACATTAATCTGGTCTGTCTCCAATGCTTTTCCAATGCCAGTTCACCTCATGATCTTTGACCATTCATTTCAATCGCTCCTGAACCAACCTTTCCTCTCCATTTCCGCCACTACTAGACAGCACTCCTGACCCACCCACAATCAACATCTGCCTAACATTCCTTTCTCCCTTCTCATCTCATACTAGGACTTCTGTGCAAAAAGCTGCTAACTTACTTGATCCTTGGTGACTTTTTTTACTGGAGACTTCACTATCCAGCTTTGATTTAAAACTGTTTACAGAGATACAGTAGATACACACTGGAATCCAAACTACACTGCTTTCAAAGACACAAAAGCTAATCAATTTCTTGGCCTTGGCTCTAAGACCCTAGTCCAGTAAGCAACATAATGTCATCACAATACAGTTCCCAGTTTGGCATCTTGTTTAATTCATACTCAAAATGAATGTCATATTGTAAGTTGTAGTGGTAAGTAGACCAGATTTTCTGGTTTTGTATAAGTCAAACATTGTTGAGAGCCAAAGCTTAGCAATTTCTTTACATCTGCTCAGATCATAAAACATAGCAAGCAGTTCATATTGATGAAATCTGTTTAATTTTTAAAAATTTTTGTTTAGAGACACAACATGGTAATTGGCCTTACCAGCCCAATGAGTCTGCTCCCCACCAATATACCCATGTGAGCAATTAACTAAACTAACCTATACATCTATGGAATGTGGGAGGAAACTAACACAGACACAAGGAGAAGATAAAAATCCTTACAGACAACAGCGGAATTGAACCTGGGTCACAGTTGCTAACCATTATGCTACCGTGCCATCTGAAAATGTGAAATTGTTTTGTTCTTTCTTCTTTCTTGAAGTCCTAATCTAAGATTGACATACTGTACTGTGCAAAAGTTTTAGGTGCATATATATGGCAAGGGTGCCTAAGACTTTTGCACAGTACTGTGTCATGATGAGCTCTGAATCCAGGTGCAGAGGATTGACAGATTCCCATGTAGTGATGGAACAAGAGTTGATACATAGGATTCCCAATGGAACATCAGTGGCTCAACCAAGTAACACTGTGAGACAAATCATTCTCAGAACAAGGACCCCGAGATAAGGGCAAATCAGGAGTCCACTTTAAACAATCACAGCATGCAGAAAGCCCATGCCAGTCAAAATAAACAAAAAGATTAAACAGAAAGCACAAGGGCCTAACAACTCTAGTTAAGACAACAATTTTCAAGTTTACGTGGCCTGGAAACCTTGGTGCCCAATGTTCTATGATTCGCCACACAGGCCCAAGAGCTCATGGCAGTAAAATATATTGGTTAAGCTAAGGAGGTGGTTGGGAAACAGAAATAACTGTACTTAGCTTTGCATTAGCTCAATAATATTAAGTGTTATTTGGTAACTGGAATGATATAATATTCAGTACTGTGCAAAAGTCTTAGACACCTTAGCTCTATGTATGTGCTGAGGACTTCTGTGCTGTACTGTATGTGATATATTGTAAGCCTCCTGATGATGATGGCATCTGTTAGTCTCGCAAGACCATGGATCTGTGCCTGGAAACTCTGTTGATACTCTCCAGGGTGCAGGCCTGGGCAAGGTTGTGTGGAAGACCAGCAGTTGCCCAAGCAGCGAGTCTCCCCTCTCCATGCCCCCGATGTTGTCCAAGGGAAGGGCAAGGGCCGATACGGCTTGGCACCAGTGACATCTCAGGAGTTGCCAGAGCAAGGGTGAAGGCAACATCAGACTGCCTTAGGGACTCCAGCTCCGGATTTGTCCTCAGGGTTTACTCCCGAAGCCTTTCCCATAAGTGGGTATGGCCGCAAGGTGGTGGAGGTTTGATATCAGAGTTTTCCCTCTCTCAGATGGACTGCCTTCCCAGGCTGATGAGCTCCATCTAACTGAGGCACTGGTTTTAAGGCACCAGAACCCGCCTTCGCCCCTTCTGCTGTCAGTAGAAACAGTTCTTTTAGTTCTACCAGGCTTAGAGGCTAAGCCACAGGAGAAGGCCAGGAGTTGGACTTGGTTGTCAGAGGCTATTTGAGGCGCATGCCGTGAGGAGCACTTTCAGGTAGTGGGAGCTTGTCCCCATTATCACTCCTCGGCTTGACAACCCTGGAACCTGTAAGCCTCCTACGTGAAAGCAAACTCTTTGTGCAAGGGAGATTTCTGGCAAATGTTTGTTACACTTATACTATTCAGCCTCAAAATGATGTATGCCAACATCATTCAGTCGTTGATACTCTGTTTGCTTACAGAAGGGAAGGAAATCATGTTTTACTTCTCGAGCAGCTCATGCTGAGTTTTATTGGTTGGCCATTCACTGGTGGGATTATGTAATATTGTCTTCAATTACATACAGATATAAAACAAAATTTCATTGGAATATATGGCTCAGAACAGTGAAAGTAAAGATGGATAGGTAAAGATCAGATCTTTAAAATCTGTATTCTACAGAAAGTAAATTGTTTATACTTCTGAAACATTTCACTAAATCAAGATGTTTTTGGAATTAGATCAACACTTTTAACAAATGGTATACACGAACATAAACAACAATGTCTATGATGGTTAAAATGCCAAATCTGTTGTAAAATAATGTCAGAATACATTAAATGGTTCTGAAGAGTATGAAATTCAATAAGCAACACTGTGTAACGTGGCAAAAAAAAGCTCTAAGAATGTCTATATGGGGAAAACATAGGAGTGGAATTTAGTAAAAGTACTTCTTAAAAAAAGGAAATAGGTTTTTAATGCTCCAAAAGTCTGGTAATTGAAACAAGGACCTGATTTACTTCAGATTTTCATGGACTCATATTAGTAGAAGTCAATTCTTTCAAGTTTCACATTGGATGGGTAAACAGAGAGGTTGGAATTAAACAAAATGCAATATCAGATATATTTGAGATCTGTACATTTTATATAAATGATGAAAATGATCATAATGTACCAAAAGCAGAAAGTAAATCAGAGCATTAAAAACAATCAGGTCATTTTTAACAATACAGTTATAAAATGTTGGGGAGGAGGGGGAATGATATTGTCAACGTTTCACTCAAGACCCTGATTCTGTTACAGCCACGGACTCTGCTGCGGGATCTATGTTCCCCTGTAGGTGGGTTGAACAGCAGGTGCAGCAATTGCACCCGTGAATATGCCTGTTAATTACTAATTACAGTTTCATTATGGTGGTATTTAATTCCCTTCTTTTTACTGTAGTCTTGTCAAGACTCGAGCAAAAGCTCTCCGCTTACCTTTGTCCTTGTCTGGAGAGGAGGACTACCATTTTAACCTACGCTGGAAAGGAGCAGTATTCATTTCGTAATTAGATATTGCTTTCAGACGCAGTGTTGGCATTTACGTTTGTACTTTTAGTTAGAGAGTTTTAGTTAATGTCCCTGATGGCCCAGCATTTATTGTTTATCCATCCCTTAAAATTCTGCCACTGTACTCTTAAAACACCTAAAACTCTCATAAACTTCTACAGATGTACCGTGGAGAGCATTCTGACAGGATGCATCACAGTCTGCTATGGGGGGGCGGGGGGGGGGGGGGAGAGTGGTGGGAGCTACTGCACAGCAGTGAAAGAAGCTGCAGAAAGTTCTCACATTAGTCAGCTCCATCATGGGTACAATCCTCCGTAGTATATAAGACATCTTCCAGGACTGGAGCCTCAGAAAGGTGGCATCAATTATTAAGGACCCCCATCACCCTCTTCTCATTGTTACCATCAGGAAGGAGGTACAGAAGCCTAAAGGCACACACTCAGCGATTCAGGAACAGCTTCTTCCCCTCTGCTGTACGATTTATAAATGGACATTGAAGCCATGAGCACTACCTCAGTTTTTAAAATTATTTCTGTTTTTGCACTATTTTTAATATAACTTCTTAATATACATATACACACTTAATGTAATGCATTTATTTTTTTTTCTATATTATCATGTATTGCATTATACTGCGACTGCTAAGATAACAAATTTCACAACATATGCCGGTGATATTAAATCCGATTCTGATTAAAGTTAGTGAATTGTTGACCTGCTTCAGTGCCTCTGTCTCCACACTTGGCTCATATCCAAATGTTCTGACAGATTCAGGAGTGAGAATGTACATTGCATTGATAAGACCCCCAAATCTGGACAAAGGTAGGCAGTATATAAAGGAAAGTGGTAGAGGATGAGACTAGTCAGTAGGTATATTGGTGTATCGAGGAGAGGTAAAGGATGACATGCAGGTGATAGGGGAGGTGGAGGTATGGAGATAAGAGACAAAGGTTATTTGGATCATCAGAGGATGAAGCCAAAAAGGAAAAACAGAGCAAGAGGTAAAGTAAGTGGAGCCAAGTGGGGGAGGGTAGATGAAGATGGAGGCAGCTAGGAGAGGGATAAGCAGGAACGCAAAGTCTCCAAGTGCTGGAATCTGACCAGAAAGGAAGTCAGTTCCTACCTGCTTCAAAAGGACAACAATCATATCAGTGCCCAAGAGCAGGATGAGCTGCCTCAATGGCGATTGCCCATTAGCACTTCTGTGATGAAGTGATGTTAGTGATGGCTAAAATCAATCCCTGCCTATTTGGACCCACTGTAATTTGCATTTCACCACAATAGGTTCCACAGAGGATGCACTCTCACTGGCTCTTCACTCAGCCTTGGATCACCTGGACAATAGTCATTGAATACAGCTCAGCGTTAATTAACAAGCTCCCATATCTGGATCTCTGAACCTCCATTTGCAACTGGATCCTTGACTTCCTCACCAAGAGACCATAGTCTATTACAAATGGTAGATCAGAAATAACATCTCCTCCTCACTGATAATCAACACTGACACACCTCAAGGATGCCTGCTTAGCCCACTCCTCTACTCTCTCCACAGCCACGACTGTGTGGCTAGGCACAGCTAAAACACCATCTATAAACTTACCAATGACACAACTATTATTAACACATTTCGGATGGTGACAAAGAGGTGTATAGGAGCTAGATAGATCAGCTGGTTGAGTGGTGACACAACAGCAATCTTGCCCTCACTGTCAGTAAGGTTAAGGAGTTGGCTGTGGACTTCAAGAAGGGGAAGACACACAATTCCTTGTCGAGGGATCAGCTGTGGAAAGCGTGAGCAGGTTCAAACTCCTGGGTGTCAACATTTCTGAAGATTGATCATGGGCCCAACATATGATGCAATTACAAAGAAGGCAGTGGTTATATTTCATTAGGAAATCCTAAAATGTCATGAAATAAAAGTGTGTCTTGGAAATACTTAGCAAGTCAGGCAACATCTGTGTTGAGAGAAACACAGTTAATATTTCAGGTTGAAGACCTTTCATTGGCCTGTTCTGAGATAAACTAATGAGGCTAGTTATTGATTCCCATGTGCTTCCATTCCTAAATGCCCAGTTGCTGTTCCTTTAGCTTATGTTCTGATTCTGTGGAACAGCATATGAAACAAAAGATAGAGAGATCAGAAAGTAAGTTGAAAGGGGAATTAAAGTGACAGGTTGGCCTTGTGGACTGAATGGAGGTGTTCTTAAAAGTACTCACAATATCTGAATTTGGTTTCCTCATCTTGTGGCATTTTCCTGTGCAACACACGTTGATCCCTATCCTAGTTCTGATGAAAAGCCATCACATCTACTGCCTACCATGCCGGGTATTTCCACTTCTCCTTTATTTCTGGTACCTGCAGTGCATTGTCTCCCACACTTACCTCATTTTTGTTTTATTTCCTCTCTAGCCTCAGTCTCCTCCTTCAATTTATCTACTTTGCAGCAGATAAGTTGCAATAAACAAGCCCTTAGCACTCTGTTTCAACCAGCACCACTACTACTTGCATTAATTTTGTCTCCTGGTTTCAAACGATTACAAATATTGCCCTTGTTCTCTCCTGCAGAACCCACTCAAAGTTAAAACAGTCTTATAAATGTAATAACTGTTAGCTCTAAAGTAAGAACATCAATTCTGTTTCTCTCTCCTCAGATGTTGACTAGCCTAAGTATCTCCAGCCATTTTCTGCTTGTATCAAAGTTCAGGCATAATAATTGACCAGAATCAGAATCAGGTTTATTATCACGAGCATATATTGTTAAATGTTGTTTTGTAGCAGCAATACACTGCAATACATAATAATAAACTATAAATTACAATTTTGTTTATATATACAGTGTATATAAATTAAATTAAATAATTAGTGCAAAAAGAGAGCAAAAAAAGTGAGGTAGTGTACATGGAATCATTGTCCATTCAGAAATCTGACGGCAGAGAAGAAACAGCTGTTCCCAAAGCATTGAATGTGTGCCTTCAGGCTCCTGTACCTCTTCCTTAATGGTAGCAATGAGAAGAGGGCCTGTCCTAGGTGATGGGGGCCCTTTATGATAGAGACCACCTTTTTGAGGCTCTGCCTTTGGAAGATGTCCTCAATGTTGGGGAGGCAAGTGTCAGGATCAAGCTGTGAGCTTACAATCTTCTGGGGCTTTTTCCTTGGCTCAACATATTCCTGCCATCCCTCTACATCCCACTGGATTTTTCTTTCCATACTATCCCATTTACTGTCTGGTGGTGCAAGTTCATTTATCCTCCTTGGCCCAAGGAAACTTGGCTAATTTCCTTCCTATTCACCACCCACAGGTTAAGGATAATGATTGTGCTGCCTCAGCTATAATATTATGACTTACCAGGCTAGATTTACAATTAAAACATAAACTCAGTACCCACCCTATTGTTCAACACCTGTATACTTGTTCATTAATGAAAATATCTAATCAACCAATCACGTGGCAGCAACACAAAGCTTGGAAGCATGCAGATATGATCAAAAACTTCAGTTGTTGCGCAGACCTAACATCAGAATGGGGGAAGAAATGTGATCTAAGTGTCTTTGCCTATGGAATGATTGTTGGTGGTTTGATATTTCGGAAACTGATGATCTCCTTGAATTTTCATGCACAATAGTCCAAGTCGAGAGTTTACAGAGAAAGGTACAAAAAAATCCTGTGAGTGGCATTTCTGTAGACGAAAATGCATTGTTAATGAGAGAGGTCAGAGGTGAATGTTCAGATTGGTTCAAGCGGGCAGGAAGGTGAGAGTTACTCAGATAACCATGTGCTACAACAGTGGTGTGCAGAAAGGTTCAAAGTTTAAAGTAAATTTATTATCAAAGTTGAGATTCATTTTCTTGCGGGCATACTCAATAAATCCATAACAGAATAATAACCATAATAGATTCAATGAAAGACCACTCCAAATGGCCATTAAACCAATGTGCAAAAGACAACAAAATGTGCTAATATAAAAAAGAAGGAAATAAAAATAATAATTAAATCAATGCATATCGAGAACATGAGATGAAAGGTCCTTGAAAGTGAGTCCATAGGTTGAGGGACCATTTCAGTGATTTGGCAAGTGAAGTTGAGTGAAGTTATCCCCTTTGGTTCAAAAGCCTGATGGTTGAGAGGTAATAACTGTTCCTGAACCTGGTGGTGTGAATCCTAAGGCTCCTGTACCTTCTTCCTGATGGCAGGAACAAGAAGAGAGCATGAGCTCGGCAGTGAGGGTCCCTGATGATAGATGCTGCTTTCCTACGACAATGCTCTATGTAGCTGTGCTCAGTGGTGCGGAGGGCTTTACCCATGATGGTCAGGGCCACGTCCACCATTTTTTTGTAGGATTATCCGTTCAAGGACATTGGTGTTTCCACACCAGGCTGTGTGGCAGTCTGTCAATATACTCTCCACCACACATCTACATAAGTTTGTCAAAGCTTTAGGTATCATACTGAGCCTTCACGAACTCCTAAGGAAGTCGAGGCACTGCTTTCTTTGAAATTGCACTTACGTGCTGGGCCCAGGATAGGCCCTCTGAAATTAAGAGCATCTCTGAATGCATAACATGCCAAACCTTAAAGTGGATGTGCTACAGCAACAGAAAACACCACTTGATCCCACTCCTGTACCTAATAAAGTGGGCACTGAGTGTACAGTGGACTCTTTGTGGATAATATTTTATATTTTATTCTCAAGATGTGTGCTGATATGGCACTAAGGCATTTTTATCTAGTTTCGAAGTTGTAGTTGATTTCAGAGTACAAGGATCAAAACGCAAGATGGAAAAGCAGCTTCCTTTTCTTGAAGAGTGCATCTCACAGTAGTTAAGATTCAGCAGCTTTTATGCCAATGTTCCTGGTATTAGTCCACATGTTGTATGATTTACTGATTTTGTTTTACATGCAAATGGTAAATTTTTAATGTATAACCTACTGTCTAATGAGTCATCATCATAACCCAGTACAGTCCTATGCACGTTCTGATACATTTATCCAGCCGGGTCCCTCTGCAATGAGAATTTCTTTCAAAATTTATCAAGTCCTGTACAATTTCTATTACTTTACAATTTATCGCAGCTATGAAGATTAGCAGCATAAATGTTTATCCAAGGACAATTAATTTTAATTAAATATATCGTAGAATACATTTTTGCCAAGTAATCAATTTTAGTTTAAATTCATAACAATTACTGTTTCTTTTTTGAGGTAATCTCTTAACCATAGAATTTGCCATTTATTTGAGCATAAGGAAATTAAATTATTTCCTTGCTCCTTTGAACAGAATTATTCTGCATAAATATTTTGAATGTTAACATTTCTGTGTTTGGTGCTTGGAGACTTGATTTGACAATTAGACAAATCGATTGTATAATCTCAATTTGCCATGCCATGTTGAGAATTTGGCCTGACAAATTTAAATTCTTTTTCTTTTTTCAATCCCTCTTTTACAAAATGAGCATAAAATGGACAATTCCCAATTTGTTCCTATTACAAACAATTAAAAGCACCCCTGTTTAATTTGCTGGGAATTGTTGCATACTTTTTTTTTTGTAATAAATTTGTACCAGATTTGATTGTTATGTTCCATTCTTGCTTCATTTTATGTTTTATTTTCCTCTGTAAAATATTTGGCTGAACCAATTTGGCAGACTTTTTTCAGTAACTGGCTTGTATAAATTTATGCTAAGCATGACAAGATTATAACAGATGTCTCTCCAAAGGCATAGCAAAGTTTGCTTTGAGGATTTTATCTAGGCTATATATATATATATATATATATATATTTGATGATGGATCATTGGAAATCTAAATAAGTTTCTTTGTTCAAAGTACATTTATTATCAAAGTATGTAACAGCGTACAACTTGTCTTCTTGCCGGCAGGCACAAAACAAAGAAATAACATAGAATCTGTTTAAAGAAAACGCTCACACAACAAAACCATCAGGCGTGTGGAAAAAAGAACAAAATTGCACAAATAGCAAAAAACAAACAAATAACACACAAAATATTAAACATCAAACCATAGAGTCGCCAAAAGTGAGTCCACAGCCTCAAGCCACCGAGGTGAGTGAAGCCAGTCCTGGAGATGATGGTCGCGTCCACAGCCACTGACTCAATTTGTTCAGTGCTGTGTCGATGGCTTCAGATCACAGCTGCAGATTTAGTTCTGTGCTGAAGCGCCACGATCAAATCGCACAAATAGTAAAGCACATTCAGCACTGAGGACGTTAAATATTCAACCTGCAGCCGAAAATGAGCCAACAAACCTTGCAACGTGGGACCCAAGACCCCTGCACCTTCTGCCGGCAGCAGGAAGAGGGAGGCCAGTCAGATGCCACTGAACACCCGTTCGTTTTCCGCTCTTGTCCTCATTCGTAAGTTTTAATCCTGTTCAACTCTTCAATCGGCACGGAGTAATGGAGCTGACCACAGGTTCATATTCCACCATTAGGAAATAACACAGCATACATCCCCAGCGACGACCATACCTGCACTCCACACCGAATCCCTTAGGAGATCGCAGAAGCCCCAGATTATACAGTCAACACAAGAATACATTTTTACGAGGAAAATTACAGGCTGAAATCAATCCGAGTTCAGAAGAGGTACACTTAGAAGTAGAAGAGAATCTGGCAGTTTTGTAAGCTGTCTGAAAGGTTGCCATTAGTCTATAACAAAGTATTTAGGCAAAACTCAAATTGAGAGAATATAATTTAGCTGTGTGAATTAAAAGATTACAGATGGAAATACTGGTAAAATGCTTATTTAGCTTGATGGGCACCAGATGAATTGGAGCCCATAAATTCATCAATGTTCATCCGCCAGGTTGCAGGCTGACCAGATGGAATATGACATATTGCTCATAGTGGCCTTCACTGCCATAACTAGATTGGTCACGTTCTGCCCTTGGCTCCTTTCCAGAGGTTACTTACAGAGATCCTGTAATCAGTGCCCATATCAGATAATCAGTGCAGAAGGGCAGTCAACAAAAATGGCGGAATGTCTAAGATACTAAAACACAAAAATATAATTCATGTCTGTACTGTATGGTTTGAGCACATTTCAACTAACGCATTCAGTTTCTTTACCACATCACAAGGGAGCCATTAAAATGCTGGTTAGACCCAAATTCTGGTTATATTGCATTGCAGAATTACTAAATTAATCTCCAGATTAGTGGTCTGAGTTGTGAGATGAGTTTGGAAACTGTCAGCTTTGCAGCTTGTAAAGGAAGCACCTGAGTAGTGATTTTAAGGCAATCTCATAAAGTAGTTCAATGGTATGGAAAAGATTAATTTGGAACAACACCATAAAGTCAGGAGTAGGAGAAGGGGATCAAAGTTCAACTGGTAAAAGACAGATTTAAGATCTATAACAGGAAGTTGTTCATCATTCATCAATAGAGCAATAATAGAATTAGGCTTTCTGGAGCACTGGAAGCTAAAAACCTGGAATAATTTAAGAAACAACTAGATGCAGCAATGAGAAATTCTGGATGGATGAATTAAGATAAGCAGAGTGGTATTTCTTGTCTATTTAATAACAAATCAATACAATGTACTTGACAACGTCCCTCGAGGAAAGCACATCCCAATACATGGGATCAAAGGTGAAGTGGCCATTTGGATTCAGAACTGGTTTGCCCATAAAAAATTATAGTGGTTGAAGGGACTCATTCTCACTGGAGCTCTGTGATTAGTGGTGCTCCGCAGGGATCTGTAATGGGACCTCCGCTGTTTATGTAAATGATCTGGATGAAAATGTAGATGGGTGGATTAGTAAGTTTGCAGATAATATGAAGATTGTTGGTGTTGTGGATAGCTTAGACCTTTAACAGTGTCGATGAGCAGAGGAATCTTGGGGTCCAAGTTCATAGCTCCCTAAAAGTGGTTCCACTGGTTGGTAGGGTGGTTAAGAAGGCATATCGCATGTTTGCCTTTATTAGTCGAGGTATTGAGTTCAAAAGTCAGGAAGTTATGTTGCAGTTTTATAAAACTCTATTTAGGTCGCATCTAGAGTACTGCATACGGTTCTGGTCACACCATTATAGGAAGGATGTTGAGGCTTTGAAGAATATGCATAAGAGGTTTATCAGACGCCTCACTGGATTCGAGGCCACGTGCAATAATGAGAGTTTGAACAAACTTGGGTTGTTCTCTCTGGAGTGGTGGAGGCTGACGGGAGATCTGGTTAGTTTACTTCTCAATGGTGTGAACATAGCATTTTCCAATTTTGGGTAATCGTTACTTCTGGGTCTTCCCCACCCTCTCTGGTCCACCTCCAGTTTCCCATTTATGTCCCCTTCCGGACACCATCATTCATTTCATTTCTATCCTGCATCCAATTACCAACTCACACATTCCACATCACCCCCCCCCCCCCCCTCAACTTCCACTTCAGGATGAGCAGTGATAGCATAAGATAGTAAGATGTACAGACAGTGAATTTTTCCCAAGGGCAGAAATGCCAAATACAAGAGGACTAATTTTAAATTGATTGGAAAAAGGTATAGGGGGATGCCAGAGGTTGTTACTTTAAACAGAGAGTGGTGAGTGTACGGAACACACTACTGGGGGTGGCAGTAGGGGCAGATACATTAGGGAGATTTAAGAGACTCTTAAATAGACACATGGATAAAAGAAAACTGGAGGATTACATGAGAAGTAAGGGTTAGGTTAATCTTAAAGTAAGAGAAAAGTTTCAAAGCTCAGTGTAAATTTATTAACAATATTGTGGACTGAAGGGCTGTTATGGTGTTGTACTGTTCTGTGATATATGTTCTAGTTACATTTCATTTCATTCTCCCTTAATGACTCAGAATTGGGTTTACTATCACTGGCATATGTTGGGAAATTTGTTGTTTTGCAGCAGCAGAACATTGCAATTCATCATAATTTTAAAAAAAACAATAAATTACAATGAGTGCATATACAGTATACAATTAAACTAAATTAGTGCAAAAAGAGAGGAAGGAAAAAATTGGGAAGTAGTGTTCATGGGTTTATTGTCTATTCAGAAATCTGATGGTGGAGGGGAAGATGCTATTCCTTGACTGCTAAGTGTGTGTCTTCAGGCTCCTGTACCTCCTCTTTGATGGTAACAATGAGAAGAGAACACATCCTGGGTGACGGGGGTCCTTAGTGATGGATACTGCCTTCTTGAGGCATTGCCTTTTGATAGTATCCTCGATGCTGGGGAGGCTGGTGCCCATGATGCGGCTGGCTGAGTTTACAACTTTCTGCAGCTTTTTCTGATCCAGTGCAGTGGCCCCTCTGTACCAGACAGTGATGCAACCAGTTAGATTGCTCTCCACAGTAGATCTATAGAAATTTGCAAGTGCCTGATGCACCATCAATAACTCAAGAGATGGGAGGCAAACGATAGGCTTTTATTAGCTGCAAGAGACCACCACACAACATCCTGGAGACTGAGGGAGGAGCAGTGCCTCCAAACGCCTTTATACAGGGGTCTGTGGGAGGAGCCACAGGAGCAGTCAGCAGAGGGGCGTGTCCAGACAGGTATATGTAGTTCACCACAGTGTCTTTAGTGACATACCAAGTCTCCTCAAACTCTGTTGTGCCAAAGTTAAAGACTGTTTGCAGATCCCGTAGAAGTAAACCTTGCAGTATCAATGCTGCACACAAAACACTGTATTGCTAAGTTACAACAAGTGGTACTTATCTCAGAAACACACCTGAGCCCTCTTAACTGCAGTGCCCCTCTCCAGTTGATCCAGAGTGAATTGTGACCTAACCTGTGGTGAGGCCAAATCCATGAGACCTCACCACCGGTGCACTCATTTTTTAATACTTTGGTCACTTCTCTCCATCCCATACCTGGGTCGACCCATCAACGTGACCATTGCCTCTGGCACTACAGGTTCAGGTCTGCAGAGACAGAACCTCGGTCACCTAGCACCCAGGTCACCCTTCCCCCTGCACATCACACATTTGATCCCGGCAATTGTTCCTTGCACTTTTATTTCAGATTTCAGATCTCTTCATCTCCAGTGAAACATCAATCTTCCTCACCACCTTTACATCTGAAAATATATTTTCCTAGTTCTGACGCAAGGCCATCTTTCTGAAACATTTCTCCCTGCACAGCTGCTGCCTGATTTGTTGAGCATTTCAGGCATTGTCCACTTGTATTTCTCCATTATCAATTTACAGCATGGTGGTTAAAGTTCAAATCTGTTATCTCCTGACAGATGTCTTGCCAGAAAGTGCCTGGCTCTGGATATTTGACAGAAACAGACTGAGTATGGTGCCTTTCATTGACAATTCTTTGCATCTACTTCAGTTTCTGATAAGATGGAGCAGTCCACAGACACTTCCAGAAATGGTGTATAAAATGCTATGGACCCCTATTGTTAATTGTGGAGTCTGTGGACCCCAGATTGGGATCCCTAGTGTATAAGGTGCTTGATGGAATTGGCCGGTGGGTAGCTTTGCAGGTTGTGTGCCCTTTTGGCCATTAATGTGGGGCATCTGTGGGGGCTTTGTGCCTTTCTGAATGCTACTTCTCCTTTGTAGCTAGTCATGAGAATAGGATTCACAAGATTAAGTCGGAATATTGCATTTCTTTTAAGGGAGATCTTGAGCTGTCTGGTAATTAATCTCTTCTTGTGACTGAGAAAGAAATAATCATTGAATAGCTTTACACACGGACAATTATTCTGGTTGCAACTTATGTTATAATTATTTTCAAAACACGCATGTTCACAATGCTTACACTTCTACAGGAAGAACATGTTTTTCACATTGTAAAGAGGCACCATGGGGCATCTGACATCTGGAATTACGCTGCAGAATAAGTCATTACTTTCATGTGTGTGAGGAAGAAGAATTGAAACATTAGCATTGCCACTGAGATTTGGAAATTATGTACATTTTGCCTATTAAATTCATAAATAACATATATCAGAAAATAATGACAGCATTCATCAATGATGCAACATGCTACTCCAAGAAGTTAAATGTAAAAAAAGCAATGTATTCTCTTGACAAAGAATAATTAACAACATGTCAGGAATTAATTGCACAAATTGGTCAATTTGCACTTTTATTCGGAACATTATGTTGATTATCAACTTAAAACCAACTCTTTTTTCTTTTTGCAGTAAAATCTTTCATCATCTTTATATTCGGTTCAGGCAAAGGAAGTATAAAATTAGTTTTATTTATCATTTATTTCCATAAACTGTAGCTTAAGTTATTCAAACAAGAATTTAAACTGCTACATGCAAAACTCCTGATATTAATTTTTTAGCAATGGAAATCAAAAAGCCGTTAAAAAATATATATTTCCTCATTATTTTAATTAGGCATGCAAGAAAAGAGCATTTGTGGTCGATTTAGTCAAAAAAGTGCCACTGTAATGCACCGTTTGGGCTAATTGGAGGTCACAAACAGACAAACAGAGCATGAGAGTTTTAGTAGTATATAGACTTAAAAGTGATAAAAAGCAAAATAGGTATAACTGTCAATTTATTTCTGCTAATTAGTAGTTTCAATGTAAACTTCCAAACAATTTAGAACAGACTGAGATAATAGTAAAAATGATCACTTTGAACATCTGAAATAGTTTTCATGAACATTGAGATAATGAAACATAATTTCTATAAAGGTTCATACAAACATTAAACTGACAGGTTGTGTGTACCCCATTGGAACTCTATTTTCAAAACATCTGTTAATTGTTAAAAGCATTTCTTTAAAATGGCATTTGTTTAGGTCGTCTTGTCATGAAAACTAATATGATTATAAGTTTCTTATATTAGCTTCTATGTGACTAGAAATAGTGGACTATAGACTAGAACTTGGACGTAGCATCAAGATTCAGGGGAACCGATTTGAGACTACAATAAGGAGAAATGCTTTTCAAAGGGAGTAGTAATGTATTTGTAGAATTCTCACCCCATGTATGCAGAATAGGCTACCTCACTAAATATATTTCAGATGCAGCCAGATCTTTGCATAGCAAAGAATATGGGAATAGGCAGATTGATGGAGCTGATCCCATAGCCAGATAGCCATGATCTTACTGAACGAAGGAGCAGAGTAGATGAGTGCGATGTACCTAATCTATCTCCTATTTCTTTTGTTCTTATTTTCTATGGGAAGCTTATTCCTCAGTAAGAGCACCCAATAAGTGAAGCCTGCTTAACAGTTAACAATTATAAAATCAAGTAAATCATCCAGAATGTCAGAAAAGGTTCTCAAACTATTTACTTTGTAGCAGAATAAAGGAGTTGAGCACACGTGAGAAGCATTAATGAAAGAGGCTTAAGCTTGATCAAAAAGTAAGGTTTTAATGAGTTTTGAAGAAAGTGATAGGGGTATGCAGGCTGTGGTATTTTTCAAAGCATTTAAGTTAAATCAGCTGATAAATTAATGGCTTAGGATGACTGAATTGAAGGGGGGAATAAATCAGAAATGGAAGCTTATTGTTAAGGCAGAAATAAGGCAGGGAAAAGTCATGGATTGGCATAGAGATACTGGTAAATACTTTGAAGGACAATATGATTTGGAAATGGTAAAGATGTGAAGATACCAAAGGAAAAATGAGAAGTTAGTACATGGGCAACATAATTTTCAAAAAAATACAACTTGTGAACTGCAAAATTGGGGAAATCATCAAAGCAAATGCTAAATTTAACAAGTTTGAAATTGTTAATATCACATAGGGCCCTGAAAGAGTCTGGCTGGAATTAATAGACCTTCAGCTTTGAGAAGGTAAGCTAGGATTTGGTATTGAATCTCATCTCAAATGAGGCAAAGTACAGGCCAATTGGCTAATGATGTTGCACTGATCTTTTAATCTATGCCAAGAACAATCTAATATTTTTGTCCCTCATAGCCCTCCTTTCTTTTTTCATCCATGTAAATAAGAGTCTCTTAAATGGCCCAAATGCCTATCTTACCACCCCTGGCAGTGTATTTCATGCACTTACCATTTTGTGTAAAAATCTTTCTGACATCCCCCCCATACTTTCCTTCAATCACCTTAAAATTATGCTCTCTTGTATTAGCCATTGCCACCCTACACTATCTGCAACACCACCAACCTTTGTGTCATCTTCGAAGATATGTGCATATCATTGAATTTAGCTTGTATGATCTACTAGAGACAGAAACTGTATTAATAGTCTACAGTTAGAGTAGATGCCAACTATGCAAATAGCATTACACACATGTTGAATATTTCACAAACAACTAATGAATTATTTAATAGGGATGTCAGCAGAGAGACAGCATAAAGACAGAGTTGGATGGCATCATTATACCAGGTTTACAAATGGTGTAGCAAGAAGAGGAAGAGGTGGATAACATTGTTTGTTGGAGTGGCTGAAACTTGAAGTACACTCAGAAAGATTGTGAGCGGCTAGAAAGAGAATACTTTCTATTTTATTTCTTGAAACAAAAGGTCATGAATTTTAAAACCCTGAACTGAAACTTTGTAGATTTAGAAACTTCCATTTTGAGAGTCTCTGCTCTGATATCATCATTCTCCCATTCCTCCAATCTTTGCTGGAATTGGGCAACGTGTTCACTGGAACAGCTGTGGAGTTTCATATCCAATTTCTGAAGCAACAATAACTGAGAACTTGATTTAAATTGTAAAGAGTTACTAAAAATCACAACCACTACACAGAAGCCAGAAATAACAATTTATTTATTTTCTGCTTTATGTCAGTTTATTAGAGTAAATGAATTATACCCGACAGTCAAGTATCATTCCTTGGTTGTTTGGCTTTATTCGGCAGCTTGATTATTTCGGTTTACACGAACGCTGGTGGACAATCAATCTGTCTGGGAGGAAAGTACGCCCACAGACGTCACAAGGCACCAGCTGGTCTTGGGAGCTTCTCCAAGCTGCCTCATTTAAAGCATCAAGATTATATGTTCCTTTACCTGGAAAGGAAAGAAATAAACACATCATTACTATGTGCAAAACAAGTCTAATGAATATTTTAGGTGGACCATTTTAACAAGAGAAATAAAGCCTCTATATTTCATCTACTTCATGATATCAGTTATTAATCACAAGCAATATTTGTCTATAGATCCTGACTTTTCAGTATTTATGAAGCATTTGATTGGGGCTATTTTGCAGAAATGAAATAGCCATTATGCTCTGGCACTAATTTCTATCACTATTTCCTCAGGAGTGGTGAAGAAGGCTTTTGGTACATTGGGTTTCATCAGTCAGGGCCTTGAATTCGGATGTTTTGCTGCATTTATACAAAGCACTGGTGAGACCACATTTGGAGTATTGTGTTCAGTGTTGTGGTCACCCTGTTATAGGAAAATTGCCATAAAGCTGGGAAGAGTGAAGAGGCAATTTACAAGGATGTTACCAGGACTCAGGGGACTGGGTTATGGATAAAAGTTGATCGGAATAGGACTTTATTTCTTGGAGTGCAGGATTTAGAGGGATGATGCACTTACTTTTCCTAGGATTGCAGAATTAAGAACTAGAGAATGTAGGTTTAGTGTGAGAGGGACTAAAATTAATGGGAACCTGAGCAGAAGTTTTTACACCAAGAGTCTGTACAAGTTTCCATAGGAGGTAGTTGAGGTATATATAAACCATAAAACAATTACAGCACAGAAACATCCACCTTGGCCGTTCTAGTCCGTGCCGAACACTTACTCTCACCTAGTCCCACCTACCCGCACTAGGTCCATAACCCTCCATTCCTTTCCTGTCCATATATCTATCCAATTTTTTTTTAATGACAAAATCAAACCTGCCTCTACCACTTCTACTGGAAGCTCATTCCACACAGCTACCACTCTCTGAGAAAAGAAGGTTCCCCTCGTGTTACCCCTAAGCTTTTGCTCCTCAACTCTCAACTCATGTCCTCTTGTTTGAATCTCCCTTACTCTCAATGGAAAAAGCTTATCCACTTCAACTCTATCTATCCCCCTCATAATTTTAAATACCTCTGTCAAGTCCCCCCTAAAATTATGTTTTGTAAATAATTTCTAAAGGTTCTGCTTATGAAATGAAATTTCAAGGGTGCATCTATTGTATATTCTTTCCAAAGTATTGGAACATATAATTAACAGAACCAGTATAAAATTTCCAGCATACAGAGGCAGGCAGGTACACTTAGTAGCTCAGAACCCCTATTATTTATGTTACGTATCCCGTAACTGGAGAACTTACCAGCAAAGATAGAGAGGTCCGTTGAAGTCTGATGTCACTATTTTCAAACGTTTTTATTGATAAAAAAGGAGAATAAATTTATTCCAAAGAATAAAGACCTAACTTACTCAACCTTTCTCTGTAACTTAGGTGCTGAAACCCAGGTAACATTCTAGTAAATCTCCTCTGTACTCTCTCTATTTGACAGTATATTGACAACATTTAAAAGACATTTGCTTTATACATGGTTAGGAAAATTTTAGAGGATATGGACCAAATATAAGCAAATGGGATTTGCTTAGGGGGCACCTTAGCATGGACAAGTCAGGACAAAATGCACAACTCACATAAGACAATGATATAATCACATCATATAATACGGTAATAATAAACCTGAATTCTAATTCTGGCTTGTTCAAATGCTATATTGTTCTATGACTACAATACATTCTCGAAGAATAAAAGTAGCCATAAGTAAACACAGATCCTTGATGCTTCTAAGAGCAAAAGTATTATCGGTTTGGGATATATCAGGACATTATCAATTAATTTATGCAGGACTATGGAAATAGCAAATTAACTTCCCTCCTTTCATACTTGCCAGCTTCTATGTTACTATAATAATAATGGCTAGAACTCTAGCAAAATCTGATTTGCGGAAGACAAGACAATCTGTTGATGCTGGAAATCCAAGGCAATATACACAAAATATTGGAGGAACTCAGCAGACCAGGCAGCATCTATGGAAAACAGTAAACAGTCAATGTTTTGGGCTGAGACCCTTCAGCAGGACTGGAAAAAGAGCTGAGAAATCAGAGTAAGAAGGTGGAAGAAGTGCAAGGTGATAGGTGAAACTGGAAAAGGGGGAGGGGTGAAGTTAAGAGCTGCAAAACCTTTAGGTGAAAGAGATAAAGGGCTGGAGAATGGCTTACAGAACTGAGGTTGAATGTGTATTGTGAAGAAGTGGGATTTTACTCAAAACTAAAAATAAGGATTTCACCAAAGAACAATTTTCCCACCTTCACTTGGCAGTCAGCTCAGATAGGAAAGAGGAAATACAGGTGATGATGAGTGAAGGAAATCAACTGGCATTACAGCATCTGATGATTACACTACATTAAAAGACCATCGGCATACCAACTGGATTGTAAATAGGATTATTATGCTAACAGATGACGGAGGTGGACCCTGCCCAACCAGGTTCATAAGCCAGATTGTAAAAGAAAATTATGTTTTGTAAATAATTTCTAAAGGTTCTGCTTATGAAATGAAATTTCAAGGGTGCATCTATTGTATATTCTTTCCAAAGTATTGGAAAATATAATTAACAGAACCAGTATAAAATTTCCAGCATACAGAGGCAGGCAGGTACACTTAGTAGCTCAGAACCCCTATTATTTATGTTACGTATCCCGTAACTGGAGAACTTACCAGCAAAGATAGAGAGGTCCGTTGAAGTCTGATGTCACTATTTTCAAACATTTTATTGATAAAGGGACACAAAAGTAGGGTTAATACAAACATTCAGATAGTGCACATCGTCAACACTCAATCTAAAGTGCGGGTATAGTAATAATCATCATTAAGAAGTGAGCTCTGCTGGTGTCTAGGGGTTAATAGATTGTCCGTTGGAAATATAAAAGTCACTCAAAGTCTGCAGGCCTCAGCCCTTTGAAAATTGCTGGGTTTTCCGTGGGGCGACCGAGAGAGAGAGATTGGGGGAGAAGAGAAAAAACTTGCCAAATCTTGATGAATCTTCCATGAAATCGGGGGAGCGTTGGTTTCCTCTCCCCGATGTTAGTTAAAAGCGGTTTTCTGTGATTCCAGCCACAGATTCCAATCCCGGAATCTGACGCACGTGGCTTCCTTCAGAATGGCTTCCCGCTGCTGCAGGATCACTCTCTCGTGTATTCTGGGTGCGTCTGAAGGGGCTGTCCCCCTGAGACTCTCCTTTATACTTCCTCACGGGGTCGCAGGTGTCAATCAGGTTGGGATGATGCAATCTCTGTCAAAACCAGCCCACCTTGCCTGAGGGCTTTTCACGTGGTCTCCATGAGACAATAGTTGCTGTTGTCTTTATTCTGTATCCCTGGTGGGACCTGCAATTTGGCACGTCTCTCTCTCTCTCCGACTGAGTCTACTGACCCCCCACCCCCCTTTCGACTGGTGCTCTTGCGATTCTCACAAAGGAGGGGCTGGGATCATAACACCTTCCCTCTTAAAAAAAACGTTTTTACCAGCGGTTAAAACGGAGTGGTCCACAGTCTTACAGGAGTTTTGAATCTAACACAATACACAAGTTTTTCTTTTCACAAAATACTACCATTATACATTCAAGTCAGTATCTAAATAGTTAACGATTACAGTGTCCCTTTCTTTAATATCTTAACATGGCGAACTCTACATCAGACTTCAATTCAATAACCACCTATTTATTTTTTTTCCCTAATAAGCAACAAAACTAAGGAGGTGTGACCTTAGCTTAGGTGCATTTACAAAAGTTTACGCGAATACTAATAGTTTCAGTCGTTTAACTTAACCGGCAGGTCTCCAAAGGGCTGTCTTTAGTATTCACAGGCTTTGGCGCAAACCCGTTCAACCTGCCTGGCTGTCTAACAATGGCATCTCCATTAACCGTCGCTTCTTTTTCGGCGAGCCCCCCGTGGGGAACTTGAGTAATTTTTCGTGGTGAACTCCCGCCAGCCTCGTTCATCGGGGTTATTTTTGCAACACCATGCCCCAAACTTAGACCCTTTTCACCCAATTCTTCGATTTTACCCAGGTGGCTGGCCCTTTTATCAGTCCCCTTCAGGTTATTGGTGTTTGATTCGAACTCTTCGCTCAAGTAGCCTGTCGAAGGCAGCCTTTTCACACCCCATCCTGGCATAACAATAGAGTGGGGTCCCCCGCTATTCCCCGGCTCACTCTGTGAGCGATCTGCCAGGTTTAAGATTTCTTCCTTCGATTTGGAAACTACAGGCTTTTTGTTTCCTTCGCCAACAATCCTCACCCCCCCATTCTTAAATTCTGCATTAACTTTGAACACTCCTTCGAGTACAGACGCCAGGGAACTCACACTTTCCCCGGTTACCAAGGTTAACCCTTTTCCCACTGAACCGAGTCCATCTGACCCACAAGGACGGCCGCCCCGTTCCACTGGGTCAGATACGTCAGACTTCTTCTGAGCTCCGTTACTAGGTTCAGCCCCTCGGGCATCCCCATCTCGGACACACTCAAACGGGACATTGGCCTCTTCCAGGCTTTCAACACCCGTACCTTTTTCAAATTCTAACTTCCCCCGATCCTCCCAGTTACTCTCTGGGCAGCTCCCACCCGGGGAAGGCGCAACCCTGCGAGCTGAAACAACCTCCTCTGCCCTTTCAGCAGACCCCTTCGAGGCAAGGGTATCCTTTCCATCTAGGACTGCCCTCCTCTCATTATAGGGAACACCTTTAGAACTCTCAAGTTCTTCAAACAATTCTGCCAAACCAGACAGATCATCCATGTCCAACTCTGGACCTTTCAACAGCTTTATCTGTTTCTCATCTTTATCTCCTACCTTTAGGACCTTTCTCTTCGCTAAAGGCAGATCTATCTCCTCTCCCTTACCCCCTTTCACTTTACTACTCTTCGTCTTACCACCCTCGAAACCCTCATGGCACAGGGTCGGCAAAGACGTCTCGGCCAAATCAAAACTGGCCAGATTTAAACTGCTCTCGTTCACAGCTCTCTCTCTCGACAGGCTGCGAGTGACCGCGCCGGCGAGATGGTCCTTGGGCGCTAGGGGCGGGGCCACCGTACTCGCCGGTCGCCAGGTCGGCAGCATGGCTGACCAAACCTTACCCCCTGCTAAGTCGTTTCCCAGCAGCATGTCCACGTCAGCTCTCGGGAATTCTGAGGGCACCCCTATTTCAACTGATCCATACACCAGCTCACAATCCAGAATGACCTTATATAAGGGCACCATTTCTATCCGTTTATTTATTCCTTCCACCTTTACCATGCCCGTTTCCCGACCAAATTCTAGTATCTTACGGCTAACCAGGGATAATTCAGAGCCCGTATCCCTCCAGATTCGTACGGAAACTGGTGTGTCTCCCTCCGTCACAGACACGGTTCCGTGTGACAGACAACTCCCAGAGCCCTCTCGTACTCTGTCTACCCTCGGCTCTCTGGTCGATTTGCTGATTACTACGGCACACCCGATAGGGACTGTGGTTTTCCCTCTTCCTATCTCCTTCCTCGGAGCAAAGCATCGAGATGCAATGTGCCCCTCCTTTCCACAATTAAAACAGGTCAAACCCGGAGCCCTCTGGCCGTCTTGCCTTTCCCCCTCAACCTTACCGCTAGCTCCCGGTGGGACCTCTGCCTCACTAGTCGGACTTTCTCGATCGTTCCCACGGTCTCTCTGGGGACCTTTATTCGAGGGAGTCTTTGTCTTGTGGGTTAGGGCATATTCGTCCGCCAACCTGGCAAATTCTGAAATGGACTTATCCGGCTTCTCATTCAAATACACCCGGATCTCCTCTGGAACACAACTTTTGAATTCCTCAATCAAAAATAACTCCCTGAGACGCCCATAATCCTCGTCCACTCTTTCCGCGGTGCACCAACGGTCCAAGAGCACCCCCTTCTCATGGGCTAGCTCGGTATACGTTTGATTCCACCCTTTCCTTAAATTTCTAAACTTTTGTCTATAGGCCTCAGGTACCAATTCGTAAGTCCGGAGAATTACCTTTTCTACCTCATCATAATTCTCCGCTTCTCCCTTCCCCAGGGACAAAGCCGCATATGCTCGTTGGGCTTTCCCCTTTAACACACTTTGTAACAACGCCACCCACTGCTCTTTTGGCCACTTCTGATTTACTGCCACCTTTTCAAAAAGCAAGAAATAGCTATCGACATCTGTCTCCTCGAACGGGGGTACCAATCTCAACTCCCTACTAACATTAAACCGCTCTGCTTGGTCTAACCCTTGATCTCTTCGTTCGTTCTTCATCTTCTCAATTTCCTGGTCATGTTGCCTCTGTTTCTCTTTCTCGGCCCATTCCCTCTCTTTCTCTTCTGCTTCTAGCTTCTTTAGGTTAATTTCATGCTGCCTTTGCCTTTCCCTCCCTCTCTCCTGCCTTTCCCTCTCTCTCTCTCTCAGCCGCTTCCAGCTCTTTTAACTTAATTTCACGTTCCAACTTCAATTTCTCCACCTCTAACTGAACCGTCCCACTTGATGGTACCTCTTCAGGGATATCTCCTAATACCTCAGCTTCAAACACCTTCTTCCCAATGTAATACTGAGTTATGGCCCTTCGTATCTCCCGCTTTTTCATGGACGACCTCACTTCTGTGAGGTTCAACCCCTTCGCTAAATTTAACAAGTCTGATTTTGTGGCCGCCTCTAGCGCCCCTACCATCGGGTTTTCCATAAATTCCCCCACGTCCATCTTTGCTGGTTTCCCGTCTGGCTACCCGCGTAACCAGATTCAAGTTTTTTGATTTACAAGCCCGATTCACTGGCCTCCCAATTTGGTGTCAAATCCCGGACGAGAAACCCAACTGTTACGTATCCCGTAACTGGATAACTTACCAGCAAAGATAGAGAGGTCCGTTGAAGTCTGATGTCACTATTTTCAAATGTTTTTATTAATAAAGGGACACAAAAGTAGGGTTAATACGAACATTCAGATAGTGCACATCATCAACACTCAATCTAAAGCGCGGGTATAGTAATAATCATCATTAAGAAGTGAGCTCTGCTGGTGTCTAGGGGTTAATAGATTGTCCGTTGGAAATATAAAAGTCACTCAAAGTCTGCAGGCCTCAGCCCTTTGAAAATCGCTGGGTTTTCCGTGGGGCAACCGAGAGAGAGAGATTGGGGGAGAAGAGAAAAAACTTGCCAAATCTTGATGAATCTTCCATGAAATCGGGGGAGCGTTGGTTTCCTCTCCCCGATGTTAGTTAAAAGCGGTTTTCTGTGATTCCAGCCACAGATTCCAATCCCGGAATCTGACGCACGTGGCTTCCTTCAGAATGGCTTCCCGCTGCTGCGGGATCACTCTCTCGTGTATTCTGGGTGCGTCTGAGGGGCTGTCCCCCTGAGACTCTCCTTTATACTTCCTCACGGGGTCGCAGGAGTCAGTCAGGTTGGGATGATGCAGTCTCTCTCTCGACCAGCCCACCTTGCCCGAGGGCTTTTCACGTGATCTCCATGACAATAGTCGCTGTTGTCTTTATTCTGTATCCCTGGTGGGACCTGCAATTTGGCATGTTTCTCTCTCTCTCTCTCTCTCTCTCTCCTACTGGGTCTACTGACCCCCCCCCCCCCCCCCACTTTCGACGGGTGCTCTTGCGATTCTCACAAAGGAGGGGGCTGGGATCATAACATTTAACTGAAAAATAAGTAATTGTTCCTGACTGTTCGAACAGCAGGGGTTCCAGTCAGTTATTGAGACCTAAGCTCAGTAATTGTTTTGGCATTACTGGAGTCCTGTTTACAGTGGAATGCTTCCTAATTACTAATTTCTTCTTAATAAAGACAGCCCACAGCACCAGTGGTAGATTGACCACTTAGTTTTCTCCATCCTCTCTCCTGGTGAAATTATGGGAGTTTCCTTTCATAGAACATGACTGACATGTGCTTGTATCAGTCATCCACCTACTTGTGCCAGAATAATAGATGGATTTAAAAAAGAAAGATTAGAAGCAAAGACAGTAAGAAAGCTCTGGCTGCAGGATCCAAGGATTAAAATGACATAGTGCTCCTCATCATCACCTGATTGAAGCACATACGACTTGCCAGGAAGCCATGTCACAAAGCACTAAATTTGCACCTTTCTCTGACAATTACAAGTGAGCTGTAGGAATCAATGTTCTATGCTTTGCACAGAAAATGAACAAGAGATCACTGGATTTCTGGTACTGCCAATATCATACCCTCTCTGTTAACAATAAATTGGTGTGGAGATACTAAGCAAGTTTTCGAAACAGTAAGGCATCAGGGAGCACAAAGGATGCCAGCAGAAGAAGAAGAACATAAGAAGGCAAATATTCTGCTCTGGAAAGTAACAGCCTGGGCTACATGAACATTGAAAGTCAGATTCCCTGGTCCTAGGTGTTTACAAGAAGGATGCTTGCAGAACATTACATAAATGTGCGGGCACAGGGGATGGCAATAAAAGATGCAGTAGATATCAAAACAGTTGCAGAGTCTGCCAACTATGATGCATAGATTTTCAGAAACTTTTAGGATGGTGAATTGGCAATTTGAGTATTTCTCACATTTCCTTACTGTATTGAAGGAAGGCGTTTGGACCCACTGATTCTGTGCTGGCTCTCCAAGCATTCCCTCACTTACTTACCTGTAACCTATTCTCTCTGATTCCCATTAATTGCCCTTTGTTTCTCGTACCACTCACTAGTACTAGGAATAATTTATGTGGTCAGAGAACCAAACAACCAGCACAGCTTGAGATTGGGGTGGGGGGAAGGTTCAGGGGAAAAGCAAATAAACCATAGTGAATATCTACAAACTCCACACACTGAGCAAAGCAGCAGAACTACCTTCTGTACGTGTGCTGATTGAAAAAAAGCATAAAGATGAAAGGCCAAAAGTAAAGATAAATATTTGGTATAAATTCCATGTTAAATATGTTCCATATGAATGTCTTTTGAAATAAAATTTCTAGTGTAGAGAATGTAGTAGAATATGAGCAATTTAAATCCCTGAGAATCCTCCCATATGGCCTGTTTTTAAAATGATCTTATTGTGATGTCCAATCCTTTCTTCTTGTTCCACAGGCCACTGTTTGAATGTTCTGAATAGGCCTGACCTGTTGGATCTGCTCTTCATCAGACCAGCTGTTGAGCATTATTCATGACAGTTAAACTTCCAGGATTCAATTGAATCGCTCACACATTCCACACTATAACTAACTGATTCTTCCAACTAGGAAGAGACTAAGTTGGAAATCTATTGAGGCACAAGGGAAGCTGGTTCCATTTGACCATATTTGCAAATAATTTCGTCTGTGTTGATTCTCAGTGACATTGTACAATTATTTTCATTGAAATTTGAAATATATCAGAGTCCATGCAAGCATAGTTAAACTTAGATCAAAAGGCTAATACAATTTCTGTGCATTGTCAACAAGATTAATGGAAGTACAAAGATCAAAGCACTTTGTGTGACTATCAACTAAATTCATTTTAAAGAGGCGATGATGTGGAGTTTGTTTTGGATCCATGGATACAAATAACTTGGTGGCAGAGTGAATTTGTCATGATTGGGGATGAAGTTAATAACAAAGGAAAGATGTGCCAGCTACAGCTATTGCTTGTTGCTAATTGCAAATTGTAATCTTGACAAATATTTGCTTAATATATTATGCTACCACAGAAGTGTATAAAAATGGAAACTGACTTGTGTAGAATGTGTTTATATTTGGTTTTGACTTAAAAATGTAATAAATCTTTTCTTTAGCTTATGCAATCCTAAAGATTCAACAATCATTTACTGGATTGAAAAAAAAACATCAATCACCAGCTTTTGTTGATTGGATGGTTGGCTGGCTGTGATTCAGAACGTGCACCAAGACAGTGAGCAAGTCAGCCTATTTTATATAACCATGCCTCCCACTACTTGAGATCTGAATTTTCAACATCTGCAATGTTGGTTCCCTCATCAGCTGTGGTTTTGATCTTGCACCAGAATTCAGAACATCAAAGGTACTAACATATGAAGTCAATTCCTTAGTTTTCAGAGGTATTGCTAGTAACGTTGCAAGTAAGGGAAAGTAATAGTGGCTAACAGCTTAACATAGAAGTGGCTTGAGTCTTGCATGGTGAGATTTAATTTCCTATCATATTCATTTTTAAAGTAATGAATAAACTAATCAGTCTGAAGACTGTTTTACATGCATTGGGCATCTGAATAGACTTAATGATCAAGAGAAACACAGCTTTAGCTGCTGAAACAGCTGTCTTGAAATCAGAGACAGTGTGATAGAAAAGCACATTTCACACCAACTGCACCATCAAAATATTCCTGGATAAAATGTTGGAAAGTGAGCAAGTTACACAATGAAGAAACCTTAACCAATTTAGCTGGAAAGAACATGATGTTACATAAATAGCTCTCTCATCTATCCTTTAAGTGAAAAATAAAATGATAAAACTGTGATTTAAGTGACATGGAAAGGTAGTTCATCATTTAAGCAAGAGCATATGAAGGATGAAAAAATATTGTGTGAACCATATAAAAACTCTTCACTAGTCCACAATATAATAATGAAAAGGGGTAAGGCAAATAATGGTTTAATATGTTTTAAAGTTTGTTGTAATATATAACCAAAAGCAAAACAGTGTGACACTTAGGACAATGTATCAAAATTGATGTAGGATGAAAAATACCTGCTAATGAAATTCATTAAATAATCATTTGTAACTCCTCTGCAAATGAAGCAGACCATTCCTAGATAACATTTGGGCATGGACGTAGAGTGATAAGTACACCACAAATCTACAAGACCATGACTTTCTCTAACGACCTTCCCTTGACAATCAGTGGCATGGCCATTGCTGAGAACCCCACCATTAACATTTTCATGCCCACAGTTGATCAAAAATCCAAATGGATCAGCAAGGAAAGAAAAGCAAGAACAACTGAGAGGAAGCAAAGTGTCTGACAGGACAGGAAGGTGGATGGTAAGGGTGAGTAAACAAGTGTTTGTGTGATGATGGTTAGAATCTGACAAAGAGTCTGGGGACTGAGCTTCTCCCAATATTTAAGAGGAATCTGGACAAATATATGAATCATGAATACATTGAAGGTGACAGACCATGTGCCCAAGGTTCAGATCAGTATGGATGGTTACTCAGTGGTCTGTTCGGACATGGTGGGCCACAAGGCCTGTTTCTGTGCTGTTTGAGCCCATGGCATTATGAGTATGCATCATTTATAAGGTGCACTGCAATTACCACCCAGGCACCTCCGAAACTCATGGCTTCTGCCACCAATTCAGGCAAGTGTAGCGTGCACATGGGAATACCATCATATGCAGATTGTCCCCCAAGTCACATGCCACCCTGACTTGCCAATTCTTCATCATCCAACCCAGCAGGTTTGTGGGAGTGTCTTCAAAGGAGCTCCAGTAGTTTGCCAGTACCTTCTCAAGTTCACAAAAATTATCACCCTTCCATCAGTAGATCCACTTTCATATTATCAGTTCACCCAAAAATTTACTGACCACAGTGACCACAGCTTTCAAGTACTCTCTGCAACATACAGCATCCTCATCTTCTCATTTCTTTGGCGCTACTTGGCTTATTACTTGTAGCCAAAGGTAACGTTGCTCTTTGCTTCCCCAAGACTTCACCTATGTACAAGTATATCTTCCCTAATAAATTTAAATGCTGGAGCATATTATAAGTAAAATATAGACACCAAAGATACATGCTCCTTCCTTACATGTTGGAATTTCATGTTGTTCATGCTGTGTAACAGGGATATGGTCGGGACAGTGAGAACAGGTGTTTCAAGCAACAGAAAGGCAGGTTTAATACCTACCTGAAGACCTCTAAAGATGAGAAGTAGATTGTGGTTTGTAATTGGTTTTGTTGGCGGTTGACCAGTAAACCATAAGACACAGGAGAGAATGAAGCCAGCTGTCTCAACAAGTCTGCTTTGCCATTCCATCACGGCTGATTTTTTATCCCTCTCAACCCCAGTTCTCCTGTCTTCTCCCCGTAACTTCCGACAACCTTAATAATCAAGAGCTTATCAGCCTCTGCATTAAATATACCAGCGGCTTGGCCTCCACAACTGTCTGTGGCAATGAATTCTACAGATTCACCATCCACTGGCTAAAGTGCTTGTACTGGTTTTGAATGAAGCAGGATCTGGGATGATTGGCAGGATAGGAAAAGAAATGTGTGCAGCTGGAGAATACTGTCAACAGCACCTTTAATCTTAGAATGTCTTGTATAAATGTGGAACCATTGTTTAAAAGGGTAGGAAAAAAAAGGCAGGAGACCACTGGCTGGTGAGTCCGACATCAGTGGTGGGTGATTCTGAAGAGATGGTAGGATTCAGTACAGTTACCATTGCTTTGCGCGTGGGGAGCCAGGTCTGAAAGATCTCTGCAGCACACACAAAATGCTGGATGAATTCAGCAGGCCAGGCAGCATCTATGGGAAAAAAGTGCAGTTGACATTTCAGGAGAAAACCAAGCATTTTGTGTGCGTTGCTTGGATTTCCAGCACCTGCAGATTTTCTCTTGTGTGGAAGATCTCTTGGAGTTCTTTCAAGGAGGTAATAGGGGTAGGGCATGGATATTGTCTGTATGGAAATTAGCAAAGTCTGGGACAAGATCCCTCATGGTGAGCTAGCCTGCAAGGTTAGATTGTATGGGATCAATGGGAAGATAGCAGATTGAATTTAGTGGTAGGAAGCAGAGGGTGAAAGTTGACAGTTATTTCTTCCTCTGGATGCCTGTGCCTATTGGTGCGTCACAGGTTTTGGTGCTGGGACCTTTATTATTTGTAATTTATACAAACAGTTTGGATGTAAATATACAGGGCATGTTTATAGAATTAAGTTTGTGGATGGTGCTAAAATAGGTGGTATTGTAGTATAGAAGGTTGTGAAAAATTACAGAGGGATCATGATCAGCTTGGTACGTGGGCTGAGGGACTGGCACATGCCTTTCAATTAAGATAAATATGAGCTATTGCATTATAGGAGATCAAACCAGAATTGGACTTTTACAGTGAATAATCAGGCCCTGGAGAGTCTTATGTAACAAAGGGATCCATCAGTTAAAGTATATAGTTCTCTGAAATTGGCATCATAGGAGAATAGAGTGGTGAAGAAGGTGTTTGGTATGATGGCCTTCATCAGGGCATTAAGTACAGGAAGTAGGAAGTTATGTTGCCGTTATCTACTTTCTGAAGCAAATTTACATGTTTAATGTACAGCCAATTAGGTGGAAATTTCAACATGAGCTATGAAAATATGAATATAACTCCATTAAAATCAAGCTGCCCAGGAAAGATAATTTGACACAGGAAGTGTAAATTAATGACGTGCGTCAGAAATGCCTTTTTGTAACGGTAACTGACTGCATGAAACAAACTATTCAGAATCAAACTTGAAATGCTGATATCTTGCCAAAAAATTTATAATCCTGATATAACAGATACATTAAAGAATTACTTCTAATGTGCACCTACCCTTGATAGGCCTGACTTCAGGTTTTTTGGGTTCAGGCCTCCTGAGATGCTTTGGAAGCTGGTCATTTTCAATGTGCCATTTCTTTAAACACTGGGGCTCATGGATACTTATTGATGTAGTTCCATATTCGCGACCACAAATGTAGCAGAACACTGTTCGTGGACGTCTAACTGCTGGTGGCTAGAGACAATTGTAAAATGTCAGTCTTCTAATACTAAACAAAATGTACTGTATTATTCAAAAGCCACGATGCATTAAGAGTATGGGCCTGGGACTGAGCTAAACTGGGCAGTAATATTATGATTGCACCAGTAGATTTGCTTGCCCAATGTCTGCCATCCACTCTATAATGTACTGGTTAGGCACAGGAGTACATTCAGCCAGAGACTCATTCCACCGAGAAGTAACACTGAAGTCATTCCTGCCTGTGGCCATCAAACTTTACAACTCCTCCCTCAGAGTGTCAGACACCCTGAGCCAATAGGCTGGTCCTGGACTTATTTCCACTTGGCATGATTAACTTATTATTTAATTATTTATGGTTTTATATTGCTATATTTCTACACTATTCTTGGTTGGTGCGACTGTAACAAAACCCAATTTCCCTCGGGATCAATAAAGTATGTCTGTCTGTCTGTTTTACACTTCCCAATCTAAACAAAACCTTCAGATGGCAAGACTAAACAATGATGTGAATATACTCATGTCATTGGATGGCTTTGTTAATAGGTTCAAATGCATATTCAGAGACACACTTTCATATTGTTGTAGCAACAGACCAGACTGGAATAATTAAGTCAGATTATTTATGTAATAGTTGAGGAGTAATTCCATACACTGAATTAATGACTACGTGAGTAAGCATGTCAACTTTTGTTTTAGCAGAAATATACATGAACCTTCAAGTTTACCTATGGTAATACTGCAGTAGATTTGATCTCAGGCAATGATTAGTTGAATTACATTGAATGAGATAGAGAGCTTAGTAACATGATGTCATGACGGCAACCCTTCACCCTTACTGTGTCAGCAAAACAAAAGAACAAAACAGAAATGTCTTCAGGATGGAGATCGATCCACATGTACCTGTCTACATTGATGGTGTTGAGCTTGAGAGAATGGAGAGCTTCAAGTTCCCAGAAGTGACCATCATCCAAGCCTGTCCAGGTCCAACCATGTAGATATTACAGCCAGGGCATGTCCCTCTTGACTCTTACCAATTTTTATCAAAGTACCACAGGACGTATCATATCTGGATGAAGAACTGCTTGGTATCATAACTGCTCTGCACTTTACCAGTAGCAACTGCAAAACACCCAAAATGCTGGAGGAACTCAGCAGGCCAGGCAGCATCTATGGGAAAGAGTACAGTCCATGTTTCAGGTTGAGACCCTTCAGCAGGACTGGAGAAAAAAGGAGTAAAATTAAAAGGGGGAAGGGGAGGGGGAAACACAAGGTGATAGGTGAAACTGGGAGGGGGAGGGGTGAAGTAAAGAGCTGGGAATTTGATTGGTGAAAGAGATACAGGCTGGAGTAGGGAAATCTAACAGGAAAGGACAAAAGGCCATGGAAGAAAGAAAAGGGCAGAGAAGCACCAGAGGGAGTCGATGGGCAGGCAAGGAGATATGATAAAAGAGGGAATTGTGAAGGGGGTGGGCCATTACCAGAAGTTTGAGAAAATGATGTTCATGCCATCAGGTTGGAAGCTACCCAGATGGAATATACGGTGTTGTTCCTCCAATCTGAGTGTGGCCTCATCGCAACAATAGAGGAGGCCATGGATAGAGTACGTGGAATGGGAACGGGAAGTGGAATCAAAACGGGTGGCCACTGGGAGATCCTGCTTTTTCTGGCAAATGGAGCGTAGGTGCTCAGCAAAGCAGCCTCCCAATCAATGTTGGGTTTCACTGATAGACAGGAGGCCACACCGAGAGCACCGGACACAGTATATGACTCCAAAAGACTCGCAGGTGAAGTGTCACCACACCTGGAAGGACTGCCTGGATGGTAGTGAGGGAGGAGGTATAGGAGTAGGTGTAGCATTTGTTCCAAAGATAAGTGCCAGGAGGGTGATTAGTAGGGAGGAACAAAAGAACAAGGGAGTTGCGTAGGGAGCGATCTTTGCGGAAAGCAGAAATTGGAGGGGAGGGAAAGATGCACTTGGTGGTGAGATGGCAGAAGTTGTGGAGAATTATGTGTTGGATGCTGAGGCTGGTGGGGTGGTAGGTGAGGTCAAGAAGAACCCTATCCTTGGTAGGGTGGTGGGAGGATGGAGTGAGAAGACGTGTGTAAAATGGAAGAGATGCGGTTGAGGGCAGCGTTGATAGTGGAGGAAGTAAAGCCCCTTTCTTTGAAGGAGGAGGACATCTCCTTCATTCTGCAATGAAAAGCCTCATCCTGAGAGCAGATGCGGCGGAGATGGAGGAATTGAGAGAAGGCATTTTTACAAGTAACTGGGTGGGAAGAAGTATTGTCCAGGTAGCTGTGAGAGTCTGTGGGTTTATAATAGACATCAGTGGATAAGCTGTCTCTAGAGATAGAGACAGAGAGATCAAGAAAGGGGAAGAAGTTGTCGTAAATGGACCAAGTAAATTTGAGGGCAGGTGGAAATTGGATGCAAAGTGGATGATGTCGACGATGATAAGTTCTGCATGGGTTCAGGAGGCAGCAACAAGGCAGCCTTCGAGGTAGTGTAGGAAAAGTGGGGGACAGTCACCAGTGAAGGCTTGGAACATAGGCTGTTCCAATAGCCAACAAAAAGGCAGGCATATCTGGGGCCCATGTTAGTGCTCATGGCTACATCTTTTGTTTGAAGGAAGTGGGAGCAGCCAAATTATAAAGAGTGAGGACAAGTTCCACTAGACGGAGGAGAGTGGTGGTGGAGAGGAACTGGTTGGG
Organism: Hypanus sabinus; assembly: GCF_030144855.1. Lineage (NCBI taxonomy): Eukaryota > Metazoa > Chordata > Chondrichthyes > Myliobatiformes > Dasyatidae > Hypanus > Hypanus sabinus. The sequence continues at coordinate 29,684,566 of NC_082710.1, read as the reverse complement.
TCTGGTGCCCAGAGAGAAACGGAGAGCTTTGAGGCCTTCCTGGAGTGGGATGGAGGTGTATAGGGACATAGTAAAAATAAAATGATGGGGGCCAGAAAACTTGAAATCATTGAAAAGATCAAGAGTGTGTGAAGTGTCACGGATGTATGAAGACAAGAAACTGCAGAATTTTGGACATAGCTCAACACATCATGGAAACCACATTTCCTCTATAGACTCTGTCTCAGCCAGCATAATCAAAGACCTCGTCCACCTAGACATTCTCTTCTCTCCTCTTCCATTGAGTAGACAATATACAAGTTGAAAGTATGTGTTCCCAGGCTCAAGATTAGCTTCTGTACTGCTTTTATAAGACAATTAAATAGTTTCCTGGTACAATAGGTTGGAACCTTGACCTCACAATCTACTTTGTTATGATTTTGCACATTATTGTTTACCTGCACTGGACTTTCTCCGTAACTGTTATTGTTTTACCTTGTTCTACCTCAATGCATCCAATTGCTTATAAATGAAAAAAAAGAATGGACTTCATCATTCTGCTGGGATTTACATCAACTAGTAATTATTTAGCAATGACATATATAAGTTGTTCCAATCTTTCTGATTTGGAGACCTGCATTCTCAATGCCCAATTCGCAGTAACTGATATTTGATGCTATACCACCCAGCTGCCCATTATTCAACACTCTTGTACAATTAAATGACACCCTGACTATTAACATATTGAATTAAGATCCTTGTCCTTAGAGACCCACTGAAGTCTTTGGTCACCTTATATTTACAATCTTTATGCTTCTTTGAATGCAACAGCATCCTCTGGGTCAGGTTTTCTAGGTACTGTTAACTCATTCTGCTTTTCTTTGACTTGGGAATACATTGGAAGTACTTATTAGAAGAGGTACTGAAACACTTACAGATCTGTAACTTGTGCTTGACTTAGGTATTTTTGATGATGTGCCTCCATCAGTTGATTTACAGCTTCTCTGGTGCACGGAAAGTTGATCAGGTGGGAATGTTTGACCACAGTTTTTGCAGGGAATGAGCTGGGCATTTCCCCTTGTGAATAGTGCTGTGTTTGCAACGTTATCATCAAGTGAACCATCTACTTTTACAGGCTGTGGTTTTTTGGGTTCTGGTCTTTGTTTGTGCTTTGGTAATTTCTTATTCTCAATTCGCCAGTTCTCCAGGCACCGAGGCTCATGAATGACAATTGAATGCAATCCAAATTGCTTACCACATATGTAACAAACCCTCCGAAGTTTTGACATTTCTTTTGTTTTCAGATATATTGAACTACTGTTGTGGAAAGTTTTTCAATTAAAATTCTTGAATGATAGTTGACAATTTGCTTTGGATATCCAATAAATGATGATGATTATATGATTTGAGTTTTTATATGAGTAGATGTTCGTGTTTAAATGAGTGTGAAGGTAAGTTTAATGAGTCGATTACGTATCCACACGAAGATGTCCTATAGCTTATCTTTTTCTGTTTGTTTCATTTTAAAGCTTGATCAAGATGCATCAGATAAGATTCATTTTTTCCCACAATTCAGACATGCAGATAATTGTCTGCAATTTGAGTGATTTGTCAAGTGATCTGGTCTTTTTTTCAGAATTTGTAGTAGGGATGGAAGGTCCCAAGGCTTCATAGAAAATGTCTGCGAAATAGATACAATGTTTTATTTGGAAGCAATATCTTTTATAATTATCACATGGTATTTACAGAACGTTTAGTTCCTCTTAAAAAATTCATGCAACACAGTTTAAGCCTTTGAAAGTATAAAATTAACATTTTATGATCAATGGAAACATTAAAAAATATCAAAAGTATATAAAGCATGTTTTGTATTTTATACATATTTCGATATTAATATTATTTGATTTTGTTTATGACTGATTTGAGGTAGGGCAGAATCATTCCGAAGTTATTAACTGCTAGCAGGAGCTTTTTTTGAAATACAGTCTTATGGACTACTATCACCCAATTCACCCCACTTGAAATTACCTTATCCAATTATGAATCTTCTAACAGAATGACACAATAGTCACAGAACAGGTCATTTAACCCTTTAATTTTGAGCATGTTTCTAGATGAGCACTGTGCCTTTCCCACTCATCTGCCTTTTCCCAAGGTAATGCAATTTTGTTTCTATGAAATATTGATCCAATTCTCATTTGAAAGGTATGACTGAATGTTCCTCTATCAACCTGTTACATAATACATTCCAGATGCTAATAGCTCACTGACTTTCCTTTTTTGCTTGCCTCAGTCATCTTAACTTTATGTCTGGTTCATAATTCTTCAAATAATTGGAACCATTTCAATCTATCCTGCCTAGACTCCTCATTATTTTGAGCATATTTTGTCATATCTACTGTCAATCTTCCCAATGAAGAGCAACTCATTTACTCTTTCCCAATATTAACCCCTTATTACTCCAGTATATCATTCCTAACCTTTCATATCCCTTCTATTGTGGAATTGCTGGAATTGGTGGAATTGGAATCAATGCTTCTTTTGTGGGATAACTGGTAATTCATAGTAGCACATCAAAGTTCCGTATGCAGATAAATTGGAAACACAAATAATAATTATGGCGTAGTTCCTACAAAGTATAGAGGACCAATTTCTAACCCAAGATGTAAAGCATCTAAAAAAGGATTTGCTACTGGATTTCTTAATGGAGACTGAAATAGAACAAGTAAAAGTAAGGAGATATCTAAACAAGAGGGAGTTTTAGATGAAAGAGAAGGACATAATTATGATAAAGCAAAGTTTTGAGTAGCTGAAAATAAAACTAAATAGAACCACAAGCAAATAGTCAACAATATTAACAATCAATAGTGAAGAACATTTAAATAGTTTTCAACTGCATACAGGAAAATTATATTCCACTAAAACAGGTGTCCCCAACATTTTTATGCCATGGAATAATACCATTAAGTAAGGGGTCCATGGACCCCAGGATAGGAACCTCTGTACTTAAAGGAAAAGAAAATCTAACACTCACAAAACTCTTTAGAAAGAAAAATATATCAGAGAACAATGAAGTACAAGGAACGAGGTGCACAATACGCACACAGATATGAAAGGATTGCACTTTAAGAGTGAATACTGAGGATTAGGAAAGAAGTTAAGAACAGTTTTGGTCACTTCAAAACAGGAAAGATGTGGATGCTAAAGAGAGGGTGCAGAAGAGATTTACAATGATGTTGCCTGGATTGGAGAGCATGTCTTATGAGAATAGACTGAGTGAACTTGGCCTTTTCTCCTTGGAGCGACAGAGGATGAGAAGTAACCTGACAGAGGTATATAAGATGTTGAGAGACATTGATTGTGTGAATAACCAGAAGCTTTTTCCCAGGGCTGAAATGACTAACATGAGAGGGCATAGTTTTAAGGTGCTTGGAAGTAGGTACATGATGGGGGGGGGGGAAGTAAGTTTTTTAACTCAGAGAGTGGTGGGTGTGTGGAATGCACTGCCAGCAAATGTGGTAGAGGCAGATACAATAGGGTCTTTTGAGAGACACTTAGATAGGTAGATGGAGCTTAGAAAAGTTGAGCACTGTGTGGTAGGGAAATTCTAGGCAGTTTCTAGAGTAGGTTACATGGTCGGCACAACATTGTGGACCGGAGGGCCTGTAATGTGCTGTAGATTTTCTATGTTCTAATTAAGAAGGCAAGGAGGAACTATGAAACCAAATAAAGTAGTAAACTATTTCACAGATACATTGTTATAAAATAAAGGATGGTATAGGAATGAGGGATAGAGTAGATATTAATAAGCCCATCTGTGAAGCAAAGCTGAAATACTACATCATCACTTTGCTTTACTATCTTCCAGGGAGATACAGTGTTGAAATCGATAAATGATGAAGTGTCTATATTTAAAATTAGAAGTTTATAAAGAATAATTATTCAAACCCAAAAAGGGAAGAACCCCCAATCCAAATGGAGTAAATAGTGTTGATGTATTTAGGGGAAGGCCTGAAGAAAAGAAGATAGAAGGCTACACCAATCGATTTAGAGGAAGAAAGTTCACAGGAAGCTCCAAATGCTGTTTCTGGTATCCAGTATAATACTTGCTTTTATACTTTACACCTCAGACCCTGTAAGCTTCATTTTTTTTCACTTTCTGATTTTGCTCAGCTGCTGTCGAAGATTTATACACCCATATCTATCTGCACACCCGATAATTTTAGAAATGTACTATTTTTATTTTCTTCCCAACTGTATGTATGTCTTTCAGTATTACATTTCAAAGGTCATATTCAGTCTGTATGGATATAAGACCATTTCTTCCTCACTATAGCTTTAGCGCCCTCTGCAAATTCTGTAATTTCTCTGTGCACATGAAAATTCAACCCATATGACAGAGAAAACAGCAAGTCCAAAATAAACCATGTGGAACACCATCTCCCAACTTTCCTCTACTCCAAAACAAGGATTCATCAGCACTGAAAAGGGCTATGACAGGGGTTGAGGGGGTGGGGACTATTCAGCTTGCTTTTGACAGGTAATGGATGGGCCACATGGCCCCCTCCTGCTCTCTCCAACTCCTTAACTTTCTAATTCTGCAACTCTGTGAATGAAACTTGAGGCTAAAATCTGAATGCTTGGGTCATGGGGTAGCTATATACTGAGGATTTGTCAGTAGGACGAGATACAACGTTGCAATCAACGTTGCAATCACTCGAAGCATCTAATATTTCGCAGCGTGCACAAATTACTAACCTTGTTCCTTGCATAGTTCACTGACCTTACATCACTATCAGCTTCCAGCCATTGCCTCCCTGCGTCCCATGACAAACCGTGAGCCCGGTGTTGAACCTGCCACTGGATCCCATCAGCAGGCAGAGGGAGGCAGTGTTCCATTGCAACCACGGCAACCATTGCGCTTCCGGGTAGTTCCCTAGCAACACGATTCACAGCATGGTAGCAGGCCGCGGAGACTTCAGGAAGGCAAACATACAGTACTTTGCTATGGTTACTTTGACCGAGGGCAAGGTCCTTGTTTACTGACAGATTTGAACTTAACTGTTTCGTCAGAAATGTTTTAAAATATTTCATACATCGGTCAATTAATGCAGTCCATATTTTGGGATGAGCGCGGGTTTATAATACTACGGGTTGTTTCATTTAAATGTACGGAGAGGACATTTGCGGAATGGCAAAAAAGTTCAAACAGTAGCATAAAACGAGCGTAATGCATTCTCGGGCTGTGAGTTAAGCACAGACAGATAATCTGTCGGCATTAACATGAAATACAACCATTACTGAGGAACCTGTTGATAAATGTAAAGTGGAAATAATGCAAAGTAGATCGACGTTATCTGCAGATAACCACCCCTTTGATTGAGACACGCTGAGGTTACATTTTGGACAGTTTAGGCTGTTGCAAAATATCAGACATGGAGAATCAGAGAGATCAGGTTAAAGAAATTTGTGAGGCTGACACAGGAAACGGCGAATGCTGGAGCCTGGAACACAAACTACAAATCTAAGATGCTGGCAAGTGTTTTGATGTTGAAATGAGAAGCAGAGACGGGAAGGACTTCAGCTATAGGAGCTTTACACACTGTCAACAAGAAACGTCGGGAGGTGACCGATAAACGCATTTCCAAGAGCAAGCCTCACTGTGTCGTACAGTACGAGAAAACAGCGGTTCCACTCGAACGGACTTTTGGCGAGATACTCATGCTCGTGTATCCCTGGAGAGAGCACACGGGCCACTGGCTCTCTGCATTTCGGGGACTGGTGGGGGCCGCAAGGACTTCACTGCTTTCAGGGCAAGAATAGCAATGGGTTAATGTGATGTACATTTTGTAAACACTAAACTGAGAACGTTAATAAACCTCCCTTTCTAAAATTAAGAGAAAACATAACGAAACTCCATAAATAGCGTGAGCTGTTTACCAGCTAATGAGCACTGCGGTCCTTTTAATTCCAGATCATAAATGCAGCTTTGCAGCGAACACAAACCACAGCAGCAATCACAAACGTGAGTGAAGGCACGCACACACACATAGACGTGCTACAAGCGTTCCTACATAGAGAAACGTGCAGGGCCAAGACACGAGAAATTAATCTGAAAATCTGGCGTAAAACACATAAGAACGCTGGAGGAACTCCAAAAGTCAGGCAGCAGATACGGAGGGAATTCGTAGTGAAACTTTTGCACATGTACTGAGGTACAAAGAAAACCTTGCACACTGTTCGTACGGATCAATTCATTACAACAGTGTTTTGAGGTAAAACAAATGCTGAATAAAAATGCTCAAGTTACAGAGAAAGTGCAGTATAGATAGTGTAGGCATAAGGCCATAATGAGGTAGACTGTAAGCTCAGGAGTCCTTGGGCACTGTCCAATAGTCTTCTAACCTCTGGATGGAAGTTGACCTTGAGTTTGGTGAAATGTGCTTTCAAACTTTTGTATATTCTGCTTGATGGGAGGGGGGGCGAAAAGAGAATGCCTGGGATGGGCGGGGTCTTGGAGTATGCTGGCTGATTTACCAAGGCAGTGAGAAGAGTCGGCAGAGTCCATGGATTGGGCGCTGGTTTCCATTCAGCACTGAGCCCTGCCCCGAACTCTCTGCAGTTTCTTACAGTTATGGGCAGAGCAGTTGCCTTAACAGCCATGGTGCATCTAGTTTTGATGTCAGCTTTGGTAAGACTAGGAGCTTAGTGGAGTGTGTCATCAGGTGCTTAACCAGACAACCAGAACGATCCCAGACTTTTTGGACACTGCCAGAATCCCAGTGGCGGGAGGAGGAATGATGCTGTTGTTCTGAGGAAGGACATGATTCTACACCCACAATGCCATTGACACCCTCCTGGTATTGGATATCCAACGTGATTACTACCTGGCACGATCCAAATTGTGGCACTGCTATCACTCCTTCAAATCTGCACTGGATGGCAACACTTACCCCTGAATGGCAATTCTCTTCTCCTGATAGGTACATCTCTGCCAGTTGAGAGTAGCAAAGAGCAGCAGAAACACCCATTGGCATCAGAGAGCTTTCTGCCTCCGGGATACAAGGGATATTTTCCTGCTCAGTATGACATCTTGTAAGAGGTTACGGATATGAGCATAAGCAATGGAAGCAGGAGTAGGGCATTCAGCACCTTGTGTCTGCTCCACCATTCAATAAGACCATGGCTGATCTATTACTTCAGCATCAGTCCCATATTCCTTGATTTCCTTAATATCACATGCACACTCTCCTGTTTACATCAACTGTGCTGAGGTTGAGAGGATTGATAGCTTCAAGTTCCTACCCATGAACATCACCACGGCCTGTCCTAGTCTAACCATATTGTCATCATGGTTAAGGAAGCTCAGCAGTGCCTCTACTTTCTCTAGAGGGAAAAAGAAATTAGCATGACACTTTGGTGTGCACTAATTTTTATCGATGCACCATTGAAAGAAGCACAACAACACCATCAGGGAAGCACAGGTTAGAACTGAACATTATCCATGACCCCTTTACATGTACTATGTGTACCCAAGTGCCCCCAAAATGCAGAGTAGTAGATTGTAGAGATGTCTTCTAAGTAACTGAGTAATCCTTAAATATAGCTCAGCTGCAGTTAATTGAACACCATAAAAAACTTGATCCTTGAAAGTGCAATCATCAAATTTCCAAACCAGGAAAACAAATCTCAACTGCAAATATTCCAACCATACATACAAAATAATGGAAGAATCATCAATTCAGGCAGCATCCATGGAGGGAAATGGATATTCAATGACAAACATTGACTGGAAGTGGAAGGGACTGGAACTCCAATACTCCAATGAGCATTGAATGACAAATGCATATCGCAAGTGTCTAATGCCTTAAGTGAAACTGCATAGAAACAGAGAAAAACTACAACACAATACAGGCCCCTTGGCCCACAATGCTGAGCCGAACATGTACTTACTTTAGAAATTACCTACGGTTACCCATAGCCCTCCATCTTTCTAAGCTCCATGTACCTATCCAGGAGTCTCTTAATAGATCCTATTGTATCTGGCTCCACCACCATCGCTGGCAGCCCTCACCACTCTCTGCATAAAAAAACTTACCCCTGACATCTCCTCTGTACCTACTTCCAAGCACCTTAAAACTGTGCCCTCTCGTGATAGCCATTTCAACCCTGGGAGAAAACTTCTATCCATACAATCAATGCCTCTCATCATCTTATATACCTCTATCAGGTCACCTCTCATCCTCCATCGCTCCAAGGAGAAAAGGCCAAGTTCACTCAACCTATTCTCGTAAGGCATGCTCCCCAATCCAGGCAACATCCTTGTAAATCTCCTCTGCTCCCTTTCTATGGTTTCCACATCCTTCCTGTAGTGAGGTAACCAGAACTGAGCACAGTACTAGTGACACAAAAATTGTTTGGTTGAATTCAGGAAACTCCACAGATCATCTAAAAGTCTTGTATTTGCACAATCAACATATAAGGACATAAAAAAAAAGGAACAGGAATAGACAATTCAGCACTCATCAGCTACCAAGCCTACACCAGCAATTAATATGATCATGGGCAGATCTGACCTCTCCTCACCTCCTAGTTGGTACCAGTCTCAGATAATTCCTAATTTTCTGATGTTTAAGAAGTAACCTATTTCATCTTTGAATACTCCAATGATCTAATCTCAACCACCATTTGAAGTAGATATTCACTCCACCTATTGGGAAAAAAGCTCCTATTCACTTCAGTTTTAAATGATAGCCTACTAATGTTTAATTATAGAAAGTATCAAAATTCAATTGCATTGTGTCTAAAACCATAACTATAAGGTAGAATACATATGCCCTGTTTCTTTGCCTATGGATTACACTGATAGACAATAGACAGTAGGTGCAGGAGTAGGCCATTCGGCCCTTCTAGCCAGCACCACCATTCACTGTGATCATGGCTGATCATACACAATCAGTACCCTGTTCCTGCCCTCTCCCCATATCCCTTGACCCTGCTATCTATAAGAGCTCTATCTAACTCTCTCTTGAAAGCATCTAGAGACTTGGCCTCCACTGCCTTCTGGGGCAGAGCATTCCACATATCCACCACTCTCTGGGTGAAAAAGTTCTTCCGCATCTCTGTTCTAAATGGCCTACCCCTTATTCTTAAACTTTGGCCTCTAGTTCTGGACTCACCCATCAGCAGGAACATGCTTCCTGTCTCCAGTGTGTCCAATCCCTTAATAGTCTTATATGTTTCAATCAGATCCCCTCTCATCCTTCTAAATTCCAGTGTATACAAGCCCAGTCACTCCAATCTTTCAACATATGACAGTCCCGCCATTCCGGGAATTAACCTTGTGAACCTACGCTGCAATCCCTCAATAGCAAGAATGTCCTTCCCCAAATTTGGAGACCAAAACTGCACACAATACTCCAGGTGGGGTCTCACCAGGGTCCTGTACAGCTGCAGAAGGATCTCTTTACTCCTATACTCAATTCCTCTTGTTATAAAAGCCAGCATGCCATTAGCTTTCTTCACTGCCTACTGTACCTGCATGCTTGCTTTCATTGACTGATGTACAAGAACACCTAGATCTCATTGTACTTCCCCTTTTCCTAACTTGACTCCATTTAGATAGTAATCTGCCTTCCTGTTCTTGCCACCAAAATGGATAACCACATATTTATCCACATTAAACGGCATCTGCCATACATTTGCCCACTCACCCAACCTGTCCAAGTCACCCTGCATTCTCATAACATCCTCCTGACATTTCACACTGCAACCCAGCTTTGTGTCATCAGCAAATTTGCTATTTTTACTTTTAATCCCTTCATCTAAATCATTAATGTATATTGTAAACAGCTGCGGTCCCAGTACCCAACCTTGCGGTACCCCACCAGTAACAGCCTGCCATTCCTAAAGGGACCCGTTAATCGCTACTCTTTGTTTCCTGTCAGCCAGCCAATTTTCAATCCATGTCAGTACTTTGCCCCCAATACCATGTGCCCTAATTTTGCCCACTAATCTCTTTTGTGGGACCTTATCAAAAGCTTTCTGGAAGTCCAGGTACACTACATCCACTGGCTCTCCCTTGTCCATTTTCATAGATACATCCTCAAAAAACTCCAGAAGATTAGTCAAGCATGATTTTCCCTTCATAAATCCATGCTGACTCGGACTGATCCTTCTACTGCTATCCAAATGTGTCATAATTTCCTCTTTTATAATTGACTCCAGCATCTTTCCCACCACTGACATCAGGCTAACCGGTCTATAATTCCCTGTTTTCTCTCTCCCTCCTTTCTTGAAAAGTGGGACAACATTAGCCACCCTCCAATCAGCAGGAACTGTTCCTGAATCTATAGAACATTGGAAAACAATTACCAATGTGTCCACGATTTCTAGAGCCACCTCTTTAAGTACGCTGGGATGCAGACCATCAGGTCCCAGGGACTTAACAGCCTTCAGACTCAACAGTCTATCCAACACTGATTCTTGCCTAATAAATTTCCTTCAGTTCATCCTTTACCCTAGTTGCTTTGGCCACTATTACATCTGGGAGATTTATAGCTTGTTTGGGAGATAGCTTGTTTAGTGCACAAGATCTGCTTCCAGGAACAAAGGCACTAAGGAAATCAACACCAAAAGGGGTAATTTTTGCATTATATTTGGAGAGCTATGTAACAGACAGCACTGCCATGGTGGAATTTAGCACAGATCCAGCAATGAATTGTTCACAACTCTCAGTACAGCAAGGCTTCCTGTGAGGGCTAGTGCTGACTGCACTGGGACAAGCAATGGGGCTGCTCAGTGCTGCGATGTGGGGCACTGGCGTCCGCCCTGGCCAGCACACTGAGTCCAAGCCCTTGCTAAGACTGCTGTCAGAACTAAAGGTCTGACAGACAGCGTGGATCCCAAGATCTCTCTCATCTCCTTCTATTGAGAATGACAGATGCTATTGTCTTCCTGTCTCTTTGTTTGCCTACATAGGTCTGCACAGCACAAGAATTTCTCTATAGTAACAACTTCAAAGGACAATGACCAATATTGAACCTGTTGCCATGGATAAATCTACAATCTGGGGAGAGCTGTTGAATGGTGGGGGTCAGCAGTGTTTACCAGACCTAACAGAAGACAAGGAGAGAGGCCATAGCATCGATTGCTTCGTGGAGGGCTGACTGCACATGGAGGCCTTGTATTTGGGATCCTCATTCATCATTATCAACAAGGCCTAGGGTCAATACCAAAGACTGAAGCCTGAATGTTGATTGGAAGTTTGGAATTCGAAGCCTAATGGCTGGAGTCCCGAGGCTGCTAATCTCTGCAAATCTGCTGGGGAAGTCGAAGGCCCAATGACTGCAAGTCTGAAAGCCAAAGATGGGTTTGGGGGGTGGGGTGTGTGTGTGCAGGGAGGAATGGGGCTTGTGTGTCTGTGTTGCTCTGCCGAGCATTGTGGGCATGCTATATTGGCACCAGAATATGCGGCGACACTTGTGGACTGCCCCCAGCATATCCTTGGGTTAATGATGTTAATGCCAATGATGTATGTTTCAATGTACATGTGATAAATAAATCTGAATCTGAAGAAGCTACTGCCAGTCCTCAGCCACAGATTGTATTTACCATGCCAGTCAGGGACATTCCTGGAGTTGCACATCTCTGTTCTGAGTGGCAGCACCACTCACCCAAGCCCTACGCACCTCAACTGCAGCCTTACTCATCGTTGGGGGAATGCCAGCAATAGGTAGCCATTGGCATTAATTCTCCAGGTTATCCTGTACAATATTGCACAGTCTATGCAAATGTTTTTCAAAACTGTTTGGATTGGAGGACCAAGAGTGGTAGCAAACGATGGGGTACCACTGTGCTGTCCACATTGATGGTCAGATTTATTAGCTAACAATCTTATTGATTCCAATCAAGGTTGAAGTTTTAAATATAATAGGAGTTGCATTTATTATGTTGTATCGCATTGCACTATGGAGTACAGATTTTTTACAGAATTCTCTTTTAGCACTCTTTCCCTTTCCTCTTTTAATCGTTCCTTAATTTATTATTGGACTTCTTCACCTTTGCTTCAACTATCCACACCCAATGCTGTTTTCCTCATTGATATCACTGAATGTGTGATTCCATCCCAGACCTATATCCATCTTTCCTTCAATAAATTACTCATCGAATGGCCAACTGAACTAATCCCTTCTGACTACACAATGTCCAGATCCTTCTATTTTCCTCACATTCATGTGCCTATCTAAACATCTCTTAAAAATCCCTAATCTCTACCAGCACCCAAGGGAACACATTTCAGGCACCCACCACTCTCTATGTGAAGAAGCTTACCCCTTTCACTTCCTTTGAACTTACCCCTTCTCACCTTAAATACATGCCCTATGGTATCAAAATTTCATCCCTGGGGATGTCTGTCTGCACTATCCAAGCTTCTCATAATCGTATAAATCTCTATCAGATCTCCACTCAGCCCTGCCAATCCAGAGAAAACAACTTAAGTTTATCCAATATCTCATTATAGCACATAATCTAGGCAGCATCCTAGTCAACCTCTTCTGCACCCTTTCCAGTCTCGATGTCTTCCTGTAATAGGGCATCCAGAACTGTATGCAGTACGCCAAATGCAGCCTAACTAGAGTTTTATAAAGCTGCAACAAAACTTACTGACTTTTGAAATGAATGCCTCCACTACTGAAGGCAAGCATGCTGTATTCCTTCATAACCACCCTATCAACCAGTGTAACCACATTCAGGGAGCCGTGCACTTGGACCACAAGATCCCTCTGCTTATTAACACAGTTAACGGGCTTGCATTTCACTGTTAAAGGTCTCTCATTTGGCTAGGTTAAACTCCATTGTCATTTCTCTGCCCATGTCTGTAACAGATCTATATCTTACTGCATCCTTTTCCTGTCCACTACATTATTCACAACACCAATCGTCATACAACCTGCAAACTACAAAGTGAGTAGAGCAGGGAGCTATGCACACTGCCTCGTGGTGCACCTGTGTTGATGGAGATTGTGGGCGAGTTGTTGTTGCCAATCTGAAATGACTGGTAGCTGCAAGTGAGGAAATTGAGGATCCAATTGCACAAGGAGGTATTGAAGCTAAGGTCGTGAAGCTTATTTGATTAGTTCTGAGGGGGTGGATCCTGATGTATGCATCTTTGCTCTCCAAATGTCCCAGGATTGAGTGAAGAGTCAATGAAATCTATCTGCTGTAGAGCTGATTACAAATGTGCAACCTTTCACATTTGGCTGGGTTAAACGCCGTCTGCCATTTCTCTGCCCATATCTGCAAGAGATCTATATCCCACTGTTCTATGCCAGTCTTTCATGCTATTCACAATACCACCAATCTTTGTATCATTTGCAAAATTACTAACCCACACATCTACATTTTCATCCAGGTGATTTATATACATCACAAATAGTGGAGGTCCCAGTACAGATTACAGTAAGAACAGTACAGTACTTACTCCCAGTGAGAGTAATCGTTCAGCATGGACTAGAAGGGCCGAGATAGCCTGTTTCTGTGCTGTAATTGTTATATGGTTATATGGTTACAGATCCCTGCGGAACACCAATAATCACAGACCTCCAGCTAGAATAGGTTCCTTCAAACAATATGCCATGGGGAACCCAGTTCTGAATCGAAATGGCCAATTCACCATGGATCCAATACATCTTAATCTTCTGTACGAGCTTTCCATGAGGGACTTCGTCAAACATCTAAAGTCCATATAGAAAACATTGATAGCTCTGCATTCATCAATTAGCCTTGTCATTTCATCAAAAAGCTCAATCAAGTTAGTAAAACACAACTTACTTAGTTTGTACAATCACAAATAAGAGAATATCTGCAGATGCTGGAAATCCAAATAACACACACAAAATGCTGGGAAAACTCAGCAGGCCAGGCCGCATCTATGGAAAAGAGTACAGACGACATTTCGGGCCAAGAGCACCAGCATTTTGCATGTGTTGCCCCGCACAATGCCAAGCTGGCTCTCCCTAATTAGGTCATAGTTTCCCAAATGCTCATAAATTCTATTCCTAAGAATTCTCTACAGTAACTTCCCTACCATTGACGTGAGACTCATTGGTCTATAGTTCCCAGGATTATCTCTGGTTCTCTTCTTGAATAATGGAACAGCTTTAGCTGTTTGCCATTCCTCAGGGATCTCGCCTGTGGCTAGAGAAGACACAAAAGAATTAATCATGCAATCTTATCCTTTGCCTCATTAAATAAACTGAGGGATATCTCACCAGACCACCATAATGATCTTTAAAAGCCCCAACACCACCACTCCTTTTCCTTGAATTGCCCTGTCATATTAATAACCTTGGCATTGATCTCCCTATCCTCCAGATCCTTCTCCTTGGTAAATACCGATGCAAAGTGCTATTTAAGCACCTCACCAACACCCTCCACATCCAAGAAAAGGTTCCCCACTTTACACTTGATTTGTCTGACTCTCTTCCTATTTATCCATAAGACCATAAAACATAGGAGCAGAATTGGGCTATTTGGCCATTGGTTCTGCTCTGCCATTCAATCACGGCTAATCCTCTTCTTTCCCCCTTCTCAGCTCACTGCCCGGCCATCTCCCTGTAACCTTTGATGCTGTGTACTATCAAGAACCTATCAAGCTCAGCCTTAGATGCCCCCAACAATCCGGCCTCCACAGATGCCTGTGGTATCAAATTCCACAAAGTCACCACTCTCAGGTTAAAGAAATTTCTCAACATCTGTTTTAAATGGATGCCCCTCTATGCTGACACTGTGCCGTCTTGTCCAAGACTTCCCCACCATGGGAAACATCTTTTCCACATATACTCTGTCTAGGCCTTTCAACATTCAAAAGGTTTCAATGAGATCCCCCCTCATCCTTCTAAATTCCAGTGAATACAGACACAGAGCTATCAAACGTTCCTCGTATGATAATCCTTTCATTTCCGGAATAAACCTTGTGAAATTCCTCTGAACACTCTCCAATGTCAACACATCTTTTCTTAGATGAGGAGCTCAAAACTGTTCACAATACTCAAGGTGAGGCCACTAGAAATGAATGCTAACATTGCATTTGCCTTCCTCACCACCAATTCTCTCTGCAAGTTAACCTTTAGGGTGTTCTGCACAAGGACTCCTAATTCTCTTCGCACCTCAGATTTTTGGACTTTCTCCCTATTTAAAAAATAGTCTGCATATTTATTTCTTCTACCAAAGTGCATGGCAATGCATTTTCCAACATTGTATTTCTTTTGCCGCTTTCTTGCCAATTCTCCTAATCTGTCTAACTTCTTCTGCAGCCTTCCTGTTTCCTCTATGCGAGCTGCCCCTCCTCCACTTTTTGTATTGTCTGCAGACTTGGCAACAAAGCCATCTATTCCATTATCTAAATAATTTATATACAGCATAAAAAGCAATCCCAACACCAACCCCTGTGGAACACCACTAGTCACTGACAGCCAACCAGAAAAGGATCCTTTTATTCCCACTCGCTGCCTCCTACCAATCAGCCAATGTTAGTAACCATGTCAGTAACTTTCCTGTAATACCAAGGGCTCTTAACTTGGTAAGCAGCCTCATGTGTGGCACCTTGTCAAAGGCCTTCTGAAAATCCAAATAAACAACATGCACTGCATCCCGTTTATCTATCCTACTTGTAATCTCCTCAAAGAATTCCATCAGGTTTATCAGGCAAAATTTTCCCTTGAGGAAATCATGCTGACTTTCTCCTATCTTGTCCTGTGTCACCAAGTACTTCATCACCTCATCCTTAACAATTGACTCTAACATCTTCCAAACCACTGAGGTCAGGCTAACTGGTCTATAATTTCCTTTCTGCTGCCTTCCTCCTTTCTTAGAGTGGAATAATATTTGCAATTTTCCAGTCTTCTTGCACCATGCCAGAGTCCAACGATTTTTGAACCATAATAACTAATGCCTCTACAATCTCCATAGCTACCTATTTCAGAACTTTGGGGTGCAGCTCATCTGGTCCAGGTGACTTATGTACTTTTTGGTCTTTCAGCTGTTTAAGCAACTTCTCCCTTGTGATAGTAACTGCACCCATTTCTCTTCCCTTGCACCCTTCAATATCTGGCATACTGCTAGTGTTTTCCATAGTGAAGACTGATGCAACATACTCATTTAGTTCAACTATCTCCTCATCCCCTGTTGTAATTTCTCCAGCCTCATTTTCTAGTGGTCCTATATCCACTCTCATCTCTGCTTTGTTCTTTTTATGTACTTGGAAAAAGTTTTTACTATCCACTCTGATATTTTTTGCTAACTTGCTTTCATATTTCATCTTTTCCCTCCTAATGATTCTTTTAGTTGCTCTCTGTAGGTTTTTAAAAACTTCCCATCCCCTGTCTTACCATGAATTTTTGCTTTGTTGTATGCCTGTCTTTTGCTTTTACATTGGCTTTGACTTCCTTTGTCAGCCACGGTTGTACTATGTTGACATTTGAGTATTTCTTTGTTTTTGGAATACACCTATCCTTCACATTCCTCATTTTCCCCAGAAACTCACACCATTTATACTCTGCTGTCATCCCTGCCAGCATATCCTTCCAATTTACTTTGGCCAACTCCTTTCTCATTCCACTGTAATTTCCTTTACTCCACTGAAATACTGCTACATCAGACTTTATTTTCTCCCCATCAAATTTCAATTTGAACTCAATCATATTGTGATCACTGCCTCCTAAGTATTCTTTTACCTTCGGCTTCCTAATTGCCTCTGGTTCATTACGTAAGACCCAATCCAGTATAGCTGATCCCCTAGTAGGTTCAATGACAAACTGCTCTAAAAAGCTGTCCTCTTGCTCTTGATGTATGTATAAAATGTCTTGAAATTCTCTTTAATCCTACTTGCCAAGAACTTTTCATGGCTCTTCCTGATTCCCTTCTTGAGTTCTTTTTTAACTTCTTTATAATCCTCAATAGCTCTGTTTGATTCTAGTTTCCTTTTTTTCTTTTCTTCTTGACTAAATTTATTACCTCTCTTGACAGCCAGGGTTCTCTTGCCTTGCCATGTGACTGGAACAAACCTTTACTCTACTCTATGCAGTTGTTCTTCAAAAACTCCCTATATTTCGGATGTGGACTCGCCCAAAAACAGCTGTTCCCCGTGAACTCTCCCTCGTTCCTGCGTAATGCTCCCGTAATTTGCCCCACTCCAATTTAGTACTCTCCCGAAAGGTCGATGCTTATCCTTACAGCTATCTTAAAACTTGAGTTGTGGTCATCGTTCCTTAAATGCTCACTCACTGAAAGATCGGTCACCTGGCCAGGATTATTACCCAACATGAGGTTCAGTACAGCCCCTCCTCTTGTTGAACAATCTACATATTGATTTAAGAAACCCTCCTGAATGCATCTAACAAACTCTACACCAACTAAACCTCTTGCACTAAGAAGGTCCCAGTTTAAATTAGGGAAGTTGAAGACCCCCATGACAGCAACCCTATTGTTTTTATGCCTTTCCTTAATCTGCCTGCATATCTGTTCCTCAATGTCCTGGTGGCTATTGGGAGTGAAAACTGGGAGCATGAAGAATTGAGAGGGTGAAGGAGCCCATGGGAAGGATAGTAGCAGACCAGCAAATGTGGAAGTGGAGGGAAACGAAAAGAGATCAAGTGAGAAGGTGTAATCTGCAGCAATGTCTATTGCACATGTATAGTAAAATAAAGTCACACATGTGATGTCAATCATGAGCTGCACTCCAACTGATATCACTTTACAATAGTCACCTCATATACATGTGCGAGGTAACGATCGCAGGGATAGAATTTTATAGAAGTATGCTATCATCCTGTAAAGTAACTGTTTTAGGATCAAGCTTCATTGCAAAAATGATTTACTGTACAACGGAATTTCTTATGCATACAGTGTGAGGTTCTGGCTAATAGAATGTGGACCAGACATGAAGGGCCGAATAGCCTACTTCTGCTCCTATGTCTTGTCTTATGGTCTTAACTTCAGAAACTCCTATGTATGAAATAGGAAGTGGATAGACAGACATTCAGTTAAATTGATATTTTAAAATAATTCTAAATCCGTGGCACTTTAGTGCTAAAAATGAAAAGGAAACAATCAGAATGAGTCAGACCAATATAAATATGAGCTCTTGGCAGAAACAGCACGCAATTCACGATGATGACTTCACCTCAACTTGTGATGAAGACATTTGCAACCTAATCTCCAGGCTTGGCAAGCTACCCTGCAAACTTCCACGCTACTTTGAAAGACAACAGCGCCGCTCGGTGGTCAACATTGATACTGAAGTCAATGTGACTATCTGGTAAGGTCTATGTGATCTTGGAAATTTTTTCTAGAAATAGAATAGGCAAAGGAGATTTGATTGTCTTTAAAATGAAGGACTGACTAAGTCCATGTGAATATACTGTTAAAGATAAATCCATTAAGGATGACCCTGATCAAGTGTAGGCTTTTTACAAAGTTTAATAGACTGATTGTAAGACATTCTTCAGCAATATGTAGCAATAATCCCTATTTTCACTTCAGAGTCCTGTAATCTTCTTATTAGGGAGCACTTTGGATTATTTCTAATGACTACATTAAAATACACAATTGTAAGTATTGCTTGCTCCATATTTTGAAAAAAGCTTATGGTTTTGCTGGAAACATCTACAAATGATTCAACTTTATCACTGGTTGGAAATTCAGTATTGTAACTTTCTCATTTGGATGGTAGAATATTCAATTGTACAGCAAGAGCAGACTGTTGAAAGAGCCAAAACTTATGGAATATCTTTATGCGTTCGGGAATAGGAGTCCCTGAGCCAAAAGGAGAGTCAGCGACTCATGGCTGCACGGCTGACCCAAGGCTTTAAAATTAGAGACTCTGAGAGACACCCTGCGGATCCATTTTCCTCCGTCTATCAAATTGCCACACACCCAGACAGTCTGCCAGCAGAAAAACCCAGACCAACGCAAGTATGAAATAATTTAGTTAGTGAAATATGTTCTAGGAGTGTCTAGCCGATTGCAATAAATGTTACTTCCCATTGTGTTTCCTGGCTGGAGTACCAGATGATATAGGGTTTCCACCTCATATTGTACAGCAGTACTCATTATTCCAATGGGGAAAACATTACCCTAGGCAATCCACCTAGACTTTGTACACAATATATTTGAGGACACTGGGTGAAATGCAGCATAAGGAACAAATGTAATTGGCAATGAGTAATCAACCTGGAAGTCATTTGTCAAATTGCAGGGCAGGTTCAAATCAGGAGCTGCATAGGAAAGAAAGGGACAGAAATTCAGCATCAATTGTAAGCTTTTAAAGCACAACGTGTCTGCTGTTATAGGATTACTTCACTTACGTTTGCTTCCATTTACGTTAATGGAACTACTTTTCAGAGGAGGATTACAATGTGCATTTGATGTTGTAGGTCGGATTTAATGGTAAAAATTATGGTAAAACTATGAAACAATGGAATACGGTCCCTTTAGGTTTTTGTACAACCGTAGTTTAAACTCAGACATCCCAGAGGTTTTTTTTTAGTGATTTAGATGCTTCTAAAATCCCGTGCAGTTTTCGGTCTTTTCCACAGCAATCAAGCAAACTGCGAATTTACCTGCCTAAGCACAAGCTGCATGGTAAAAGAATGAAGATCTTGAATGCTTTTATGTTGCATGGTAAAGATTTGGATATCAAAGGAATCAAGGGACTGGGATTTGGAGCTGAGGTAAAGCTGAGCCATGGTATTGAGGAATACCGAACATGTCTGAGGAGCTAGATGGCCTATCCCCTGTTCCTATTTCTTGTGTTCTTATGAAATCTAAGTGAGTTTTTTCTATGACAACTGGGGACTAAGTTACTGCTTAGCCAAAAAGCTGACTATGGAAGTGTGGTAAACTACATATACCTGTCTGGACATGCCCCCTGCTGACTGCTCCTGTGGCTCCTCCCACAGACCCCTGTATAAAGGCGATCAAGGCCTGAGCCCGGCCTCTCAGTCTCCAGGATGTAGTATGGTGGTCACTCACTGCTTGTTCCTTCTTCCAGTCAACAAAAGCCGAT
This sequence comes from Hypanus sabinus, assembly GCF_030144855.1. Lineage (NCBI taxonomy): Eukaryota > Metazoa > Chordata > Chondrichthyes > Myliobatiformes > Dasyatidae > Hypanus > Hypanus sabinus. The sequence continues at coordinate 29,664,519 of NC_082710.1, read as the reverse complement.
ATCTCACCTTACGTCTCAGAGTGAGTTATTGATGGTGCATCAGGAAGATTAATTTGTGTATTGTAACATCAAGTTTTCAAAATAAGAATTTCTAAATCAAAAAAAAAATCCTGAAATATTGCCTTTTGCTTTTTCAGTTTTCACCCTAGTCGCAGGATGAAAGGGAATAGGTGATGGGTGAGGTAAGAGGAAAAGCAACAGCCTGAGGAATTCTTCCAATAAAAGGTATTTAGTTTTCAACATTGTGTGAAAGTTCATCTACCTGACCTTCATTTTTGCATTTAAATGTGAGTGAATATTTATGTGTAGTAATTGCAGTAGATCAGATCATTTGAAAAATGAAATGGGAACACTTGTATCACAGAATCATCTGAGTTTGTAACAGCTATCTTATAAACCATTTGTTATGATGAAGGGTGAAATGGCTCTCCTTCCACAATGATGCATAACTTGTTGAGTATTTCCAGTGTTTTGCATTTTTATTGCCGATTTTCTGTACCTGCAGTTCTTTTGTAATTTTCAGGTGTACTCGTACTTTATAGAGTGCTACAGCTTAGAAATAGGCCCTTCAGTCCACGCCGGCCTGATCTCCTGCCTAGTCCCATCTGCAGGCACCTGCATTGTCGTCATCCAAGCCTCTCTCATCCATCTGCCTATCCAAATTCTTTTAAATGTTACTGTAGCGGCTATTTGAACAAATGAACATTGCTGTTAGAGATCAAACATGAGGGGGAGGTGATAACCCTGTGAAACACTCTGGTTCTGTTGGCTTTGTAAATCTAGGGAAGACAATCTCTGGCCCGCCAAACATGTGAGATTGAAGTGCAAAACCCCGTTTGTGTGAACGCTGCGTGATTTGTTACCGTTATAAATCAGTACCATGAAATAATAGACAATGCACCATATACAAGTAAACAATTTACCTTTATAGTTCTTAATTTGACTAAAGGGTTAGTAAAGAAAATAAAAGAGCCATTTAAATGAACCACTAATATGCACAAGTTGGAGCTCACCTTTCCCCTTTGCTGATTGATTCACCATCAATAACTCTCGGAGATGTGAGTCAAGGTAGGCTTTTATTAGCTGGAAGAAAGCACCATCAGCAAGAGCCCACCACACAACATCCTGGAGACTGAGGGAGGAGCAGTGCCTTCAATCGCCTTTATACAGGGGTCTTTGGGAGGATCCACAGGAGCAGTCAGCGGAGGGGGGGGGGGCATGTCCAGACAGGTATATGTAGTTCACCACACTGATTCTCCATTGAATTCTCAGGGCTTCATCAACTCCCGGCCCCACTCCAAGTCCAGTCCTTTCAGGCATCTTCTCTCTCCATCTCCTGCTGAACAAAAGACCCAGATCACCTTGCTGTCAGGAACACAACACGAAAACACACTCCCTTCATTGGATGGCTCACATTCCAAAGCACATGTTTTCACTAACCATAACCCAAACTCTGCTTCTACAGAAAGACCATTACATTAGCAGTGAAACCTTTCCCAGGAAGTTACACCTGTATGATGTGTCTTCTATCCAAATCTAATAACGTGGTTCAAAGTCGAAGAAATATATTTGATCCTTTATTAAGCAACTAGCAAAACAAACAATCTTGGTGATAAATCTAATGAAACTAAGACTAGCGATATAATGAAATAAACAGTCTTAAAAGTAGTTAGCTCTACAAGATGTTCCCTCATTCTCCTGCGTTTTACTGAATAAAGTCCTAACTTATTCATCCTTTCCTTATAAATCAGGTCCTCAAATCTTGGCATCCTTGTAGCACTGAAGTTGGCAGATGCTCAGTTTCTTTCATAATGTTTGTACTTCATCTCCTGTTTAACACTTTAGCAATATCAGGATGCAACAGTCTACTGTCTGGAAACATTTTCAAGACTACGTGATATCCTAAAACTGAGAGTGATATATTCAAAAATGCTAATGGCTAAAAGAGAGGTTAAATATTAAGTGGATTAGGTGAGAGTATAAATTTGCACGAGGATACAGATAATGTATGTGGATGAATCTGTGAAGGATAGAGTTTATTTCACTGTAGATATGCGTGAAAAACAACTTTAGATCAAAAGGGACTGATATGGTAAAAGGATGGGGACTATTTAAGATTCTTATGCACAGCTCATTCAAATTTGGTAGTTCAAAGAAAAAATATTCAAAAATATCTAATGGATCATTCATCTTTTTAGTAAGAGGCTGAACAATAAATGGGGAGAAGTTGTGCTACAGCTACATAAACACTTGTTAGATCGCATATAGAGGTTTGGGCAACACTCCTTTGAACAGAAAAACACAAAAATATAACTGCAGATGCTGTGGATCAAAGAATACGTACACAATGCTGGAAGAACTCAGCAGGTCAGGCAGCATCCGTGAGAAAAGAGTAGCCAACGTTTCGGGCCGAGACCCTTCATCAGGAATGGGGGGGGGGGAAGAGAGGGCCGATGCCCAGTAATAGAGATAGGGGAGGGGGTAGGGCCTAGAGGGACCAGGTGGAAAACCAATTAGAGGAAAGATAAAGGGGGGAGGGGATAAGCATGAAAGAACTGTAGAGATAAGGAAGCAGAAAGTTGAAAGGGGAGAGAGGCAGAGAGGGACCTGGGATAGGGGGAAGGGAGAGGGAATTACCAGAAATTGGAGAATTCAATGTTCATACCACCAGGCTGGAGGCTACCCAGTCGGTAGATGATGTGCTGCTCCTCCACCCTGAGTTTGTCCTCATCATGGCAGTAGAGGAGGCCACGTATGGACATAGCTAGATATGTGTTTATGAGAGGCAGAGTTGAAGTGGGTGGCAACCAGGAGGTCCTGTCTATTGTGACGGATGGAGCGGAGGTGCTCGATGAAGCGGTCCCCCAATCTGCGTCGGGTCTCGCCGATGTAGAGGAGGCCGCACTAGGAGCACCAGATGCAATAGACGACTCCAGCAGACTCACAGTTGAAGTGTTGCCTCACCTGGAAGGACTGTTTGGGGCCCAGAATGGTGGTAAGGGGGGAGGTGTGGGGACAGGTGTAGCATTTGCACTTGCAGGGATAAGTGCCAGTTGGGAGTTCTGTGGGGAGGGACGTGTAGACCAGGTAGGAATGATCCCTGTAAAAAGCTGAGAGGGGTAGGGAGGGAAAGATGTGCTTGGTGGTGGGGTCCTGTTGAAGGTGGCGGAATTTGCGGAGGATAATGTATTGGATCCGGAGGCTAGTGGGGTGGTAGGTGAGGACAAGGGGAACCCTGTCCCTGTTGTGGTGACGGGAGGATGGGTTAAGTACTGAAGTGCGGGAAGTGGAGGAGATGCGGGTGAGGGCATCTTTGGTGACGCCAGAAGGGAAACCACGATCCTGAAAGAAAGAGGACATTTGAGAAGTCCTGGAACGGAAAGCCTCATCCTGGGAGCAGAACAGGTACTTTGAACAGGTGCTGTCTGTTGAAGGAATACAGTACAGGTTCACCAGAATGCTTATCGGGTTTCGAGAATTAGATTGTGAGGAGCGGTTCCCAGCGGGGTTCACTGAGTTTTCAGTGAAATCCTGGGAATCATCATGGATAAGAAACTTGGATGGAAAGAGATGCTTAAAAGAATCAAAAAGGTGAATAGAGAGCTACACTTCCCACTGAAGGCAAAGTCGACGCCAGGGGTTTAAATTTTTTGCATCAAACAATTCAGGAGAGAAGTGCAAAATTCTTCTTGATACAAAGCATGTCAAATGAACTCTTCCCACAAAAAAACCAATTCAATGATAGCTTAATAATTTTAAATCTAAGTTTGATACATTTTGCCAGACAAGGGTACAAAAGGCTATAGATTGAAGACAGGTAATTGAAAACTAAGTTCATGATCAGGCATCTCTCATTTAAATAGCAGCATGTGACCAAAATATCTATCTCCAGTTCACAGGCACCCGTAAAATTTCATTATAGAGCTAAACTATTGTGCATGCTATTTAATGTCTTTTAGAGGCATACATTTTATATACTTTTTGCTGAAGATCTTAGATTCAACATTTCAGTTATAAAGATTGAATGTCTAATACATTGTCCAGGATATTTAATTTCCTTTGGGTGGCACAATATGCTAATAGTAGTTAGCATAACATTATTACAGCCCCAGCGACACAGGTTCAATTCCACCACCATCTGTTTGTTATCCCCACTACTATGTGGGTTTCCTCCAGGTGTTCTGGTTTTCTCCCACAATCCATACACATATGAATTAGTATGTAAATTGGTCACATGTGTGTAATTGTTCTATCACTAGCTTTAGTTTCATTAGTTTGTGTTGCTTCAAGATTGTTTGCTTTGACAGTTACTTACGAAAGGATTGAATATATTTTTTCGACTTTGAACTTTATTGTTGGATTCGAATGGAAGGTGTGTCATATAGGATTAACCGCTCCACACCCCTCCCCTCTAACAGTGGTATTGGTTTGTTCCAGTATGCTTTGAATTGATTGCAGGATTATTAAGTGATGTAAGTTAATTGCACCTGATAACACTAGGGTTTTCCTTCATTTCTCCATTGTTATTCCACTTACTCTAACTAGTGCTGGAAAGGAAGCCTCTTCCATTCATAACTTCACTAATTTTATATAAAAAAATCTATTACGACCATCATAGCTTCTGTCCCTTAAGATTCAGATGCATAACGTGTGTGAAAAATTAAAAATTCACTTTTATTGCTGGTTATTGGCCTGAGAAGAATTGTAAAAGTATTTGAACTGGCATTTAGTAATCATTGAATTGAAGTAATGAATTGAATCAAGCTGAAACATTCCTGCTCTCAGGGAAGTCCTGGGCTGCTGCAGGTCTTGGATATGCTTTACAATGGATGCCAATATATGCTGATTGTGACTCTGGAGCCTTACTTCACTAAATTACACTGCAGAATCCTCTTCTGTTGTCCATTTCAGCTGGATGACGTTATAGATTGATGTTAGATGAGAATTCCCAGTCCTGTCACGTTCTATCGAGAAAGGTAAGTGTAAAATTCAAAGACGAACATGCCTTGAGGTGGCAAACACAATAGATATACAGCGACTAAGCAGTTTTGAAACGCTAGTTATGGCAACCAAGTTGCAATCAACATCCAAAGATGCTAAATGATACCTCAACTGGTGAAAGCAAAGTGCAATGTTAACCCGAACACTACCGTTCGGCAGCTCTAAGGCCACTTTGATCACTTTGCACTAAAAAAGACTTTGCTTTTTTTTGTGCTAATTGTTTTCCTTCTTGTGAAAATTTGTATAACTTATGTCTAATTTATATATTTCTCTGGAATGTTGCTTATTTGACGTTATATGCCTGCGATGCCGCTGCAGATAGGGTTTTCATTGCACTTGTCATGCACGTACTTGTGCTTTTGACTATACCCTCAACTTTGACTTTGAGTATCTCTAGTTAATCCTCCACACTTCGCTCGACATCTGTGAGTTTTACAGTTTTTTTTCCTGAGTGGACAAAATCTCAGAATCAGAATCAGCTTTATCATCTCCGGACAACACACACAAAATGCTGGTGGAACGCAGCAGGCCAGGCAGCATCTATAGGGAGAAGCACTGTCGATGTTTTGGGCTGAGACCCTTCGTGAGGACTAACTGAAAGAAAAGATAGTAGGAGATTTGAAAGTAGGAGGGGTAGTGTTCAGGGGTTCAATGTCCATTTAGGAATTGGATGGCAGAGGGGAAGAAGCTGTTCCTGAATCATTGGGTGTGTGCCTTCAGGCTTCTGTATCTCCTACCTGATGGTAGCAGTGAGAAAAGGGCATGCCTGGGTGCTGGGGGTCCTTAATAATACACACTGCCTTTCTGAGATACCACTCCTTGAAGATGTCCTGGGTACTTTGTAGGCTAGTAGCCAAGATGAAGCTGACAATATTTACAATCCTCTGTAGCTTCTTTTGGTCCTATGCTGTAGCCCCTCCATAGCAGACAGTGATGCAACCTATCAGAATACTCACCACGGTACATCTATAGAAGTTTTTGAGTGCTTTTGTTGGCATACCAAATCCCTTCAAACTCCTAATGTAGTCATTGTCTTGCCTTCTTTATAGCTGGATCAATGTTGGTACCAGATTAGGTCCTCAGAGATCTTGTCAGCCAGGAACTTGAAAATGCTCACTCTCTCCATTTCTGATCCTTCTATGAGGATTGGTATGTGTTCCTTCATTTTACCCATCCTGAAGTCCACAATCAGCTCTTTCAACTTACTGACATTGAGTCCAAAGTTGTTGCTGTGACACCACTCCACTAGTTGGTATATCTTGCTGCTGAACACCCTCTTGTCTCCATCTGAGATTCTATCAACAATGATTGCATCATCAGCAAATTTATAGATGGTATTTGAGCTATGCCTAACCACACAGTCATGGGTATAGGGAGAGTAGAGCCACCGCTGAGGTATGCCAGTGTTGATCATCAGTGAGGAGGAGATATTATCACCAATCTACACAGATTGTGGTCTTCCAGTTAGGAAGTCGAGGATCCAATTGCAGAGGGAGGTAAAGAGGCCCAGTTTATGTAACTTATCAATCAGGATTGTGGGAACGATGGTGTTAAATGCTGAGCTATAGTTGACGATCAGCATCCTGACATAGGAGTTTGCATTGTCCAGGTAGTCAAAGACTGTGTGAAGAGCCAGATCTAATGCCAATTATGGGCAACTAGCTTACAGGCTTTAACAATTCAAAATCCAGGGAAATAATACCCAATATTTACCACTTGACTGAGCAGAGTTTCACATCATCAGCGCTTTAACATATTACTTCTTCCAGAAAAATATACAAATGAAATAAAAATAGACTTAAGTTTTTGATATAACATGCTAAGTTAATGTCATTTTTATCTGCATAAACACTTTTGACGGTTAACTAATATGCTAGCTATTTAAATTATAGGAAAATTTCAGTAGAAATGGGATAGAAGTGTGATGAAATAATAAAAAGTAATTGTTTTTACTCAATCTTTGTAATAAAGAGATGAATAGAGGTGAAAGTTCTTAGTAAATAAAACTTGTCTGAACTGATAAACAACAAGAATTCATTGGGAGCTTCTGATTACAAATCAATAATCTATTTAGACTGTAAGATATAGGAACGTAATTAGGCCATTTAGTGCATCAAGTGTGCTCTGCTATTCCATTATTTTGAAGTACTGTATGGGAGGCTGTGGGCCAGCTGGTGGTGTAGTGGCATCAGCACTGGACTTCAAGGCAGACGGTCCTGAGCTTGAGTCCAAGCTGGGCTACAGCAGTATCTGTGCAGAGGAAAGACCTGGCCATCTACTTCGGTACCTCATGAAAATCCTACGGACAACTACAATATCCATAGGGTCGCTATGAGTCAACAATGACTCACTTGCACTCAACAACATGAGAGGCTATAAGAATATATTTTTTGATGCAAAATCCAGAACCAAATATGCTGGTACTCTAACTGTCTCTTACAGGGGGCAGTGATAGGATGGGTCCAGTTAAACTACAAATGAGACAGAGCTACCCCAGTCGCTCTGCCATTTAGGAGCCAGAAAACAAGCACGGACTAGAAATTATTGATAGATGGATAATTAATCTTATGCTTGTAGGTGTATCCAAATTTGATGTGCAGTCTCTCAGTACAAGACCCATGTTTGGCACTTCATTGAAAGTGCTGTTCAGAAATAAGGATATTAATTTCTTTAAAGCCTTTTACTATTCACTAATAGTTATAACAATAATTCAAAATTATAAATGAAAGATAAAGGAGATTTTTACTATATCTAAAAGTTACTTTCCAAAGTAGTAGCAATGTAGAATAATGAGAGCTGTGCAAGTTTTAAGATTAATTTTCTGAACTATAATGCAATTTCAAGTCACTGTTTTTACCTAAGCAATGTTTTCAGCTCAGCATTCACAAGCTTCCTTGTGGCTAACACAAGGAATCATCAGTGTACTATCTCATAAAGTGGAAGCAGCATTAATGAATTTATGCAGTGGGATTTATTTCCTTCCACTGAACAGATGGTCGGACTGGTGTGCCCATTTAACAACACTAGATGGCACACTGCACTAAACAGCTAAGCTGGAAAACTGAAACATCTTAAAGTTATCAATTGAGCCACAATCAACACCCAAAGATGGTGAATGATGTGAGGTTAGTTAAAAGCAGATTGTGCAATGTTAACCAGCAAAAATATCTGCAGATAGACCTCTCCATCTCACCAAACACTGAAATCCTTACAAATGTTTCCAGATAACCAACGGATGGATCCAATGGATAACCAACTTTTATACAATTGGTTTCAAAAAGGGATTAGATATATAGGAGATTGTTTTGAAGGAGGTATATTAATGTCATTTGATCAATTAAAGAATAAATACAAAATATCAAACAACACTCTTTGGGTCAAACAATGTTATTGCCAAAACCTAATGAAATAGAAACTTTAATTCAAAAAGGAAAAATTTTAAAAATTATTTCTTGTATGTATAGTTTGATTCAAAAACAGGCAATTAAACAAGGAGTTCATAAGTCAAGACAAAAATGGGCAACTGATTTGAATATTAATATTGAAGAAACAAGTTGGTCAAGAATATGTCTTGACAGTACGACAAATACAACAAATGTCTGGTTAAGATTAGTGCAATATAATTTTTTACATCAATTATATATTACACCACAAGAAATAAATAAATTAAACCCAAATTTATCTGATCAATGTTTCCGATGTAATCAAGAAATTGGTACTTTTTTACATTCTACTTGGTCTTGTTTTAAAATTCAACCTTTTTGGACAAATTTAAGAATTTTATTAGAACAAATTATTGGAACACAACTTCCACATAATCCAACATTATTTTTATCAGGTGATATTGAAGGGATAAAACTGAAATCCAAACTGAATAAATATCAGAAAGAATTCATAAAAATTGCATTGGCAGTAGCCAAAAAGGCTATTGCAGTTACTTGGAAATCAGATTCATACTTAAGTATAGATCGTTGGAACAATGAAATTTTTAGCTGCATTCCACTTGAAAAAATTACTTATAATTTAAGAGATAAATATAAAATATTTCTGAAAATTTGGCACCCTTATTTACAAAAGATAGGATTAAATATATAGGTGCTCCGAAGATAAAATTATTGGTTATCTGGGGAAATAAATAAATATATATACTAAAGCTATTATGAACTCCATGGAGCATGTGGGGATCTTCCGATATCCAGGCATTCTTTCTTTCTTTCTTTCTTTTTTCTTCTTCTCTCTTTCTATAGGGAAATGTTAGGGGGGAGGGGGAAGGGTTGATAATTAAAAAAAAATTCCTTCTGTAACCTATTTGAAAATTCAATTAAAAATTTTATAAAATAAAAAAAAATGTTTCCAGAGTGTACAAACCCTATTGCCTAATTTGGAGAACTCACTTGCCAAAATGCTGCAATCCCTTTGGAAACTGTACAAGGAGTAATCAGAAGAAAACTCAAAAAGTATAACAATTCTTCCTGCTTGTTCTCAGGTTCATTATGATTGTTCAGAACTTTTTATACTTTCAAAAGCAAATTATATTTTTACTTAAGTAATTGGGCACAATTGGTGGCTTGTAAACTTGTTAAACTGTACAATTATCATTGAGGTAAGAAATTAGAAATTTTAAGATAAAATGTTTTTTTAAATATAAGCAGGTCTATGAGATGAAGGTGTCTGAGTAAAGCAATATTGAAATTGGATAGGCTAGGACACAACTGCAAATGGCAACACTCAGCCAAGAAAAGAGAATGTGGAAATGCAGTGAAGCTTTCAGTAATGGGAATGATACTGGTTGGAGCTGCTTCATATTTTTGATTCAAGTTATGTCAGCCAATTGTTGATAAAGTTAACGTGGAGATCAGTTTTCCCAAGAAAAGAACAGAAATGCTAGAGTTACTTATAGGCCAGGCAACATCTGGAGAAACAACTTCTTCAAATATTGTACATTTCCCTCTAGAACTAAGCATGAACCGTTCCCAAGATTCTGTCTTTATTTCAGGGTTCAGGGTTTTGGTATCTGCAGCATTGTAATCTCATACTTCACTGAATAATTATTGATGGTGCTTTAGGATAGTGATTTGAAATGTGGGTTGAACACACCAACAGATGTGCATAATCATGGTTGAATAAGACATAATTTTGTGCAAAGTTCAGCGAATCATTGTAAACATTTAACACATCGAATATAAAAAAAATCTTGAAATCCCTCCAAGTGACATGGACTTGCCTATCCAAAAACTTCCAGACCACGGAAATATAGGTATCTCCATAAACTTTCATTCCTTATTTTAAACCAAACACAGTTTCCCTTACATGAGACTGCACCGATGATCCAAACCACATTTTATAATTTTTGTAAAGATTCATGAGGGGGGTCTTTAACTAAATTACAGATTGCGGTTCATGACGTGAGACACAAATATTGAGCTGTTTGGTGTTTTGCAAGATTGTTGTTTGTCCTGTGTTATTTTAGATTTAAACAGTAACCAATTATATTCCATATTTTGTAACTGCTCATTTGCAGAAAGCAGGCACTCCCTTCAAAAACATCCAGTTTCTAAAACTGGGGAGCAATATTTAGGGAATTTTGTCAGAAGCAGCCACATCTGAAAATGACAAATTTCACCAAAAAGCAAAGCAGCACATATTTTTCCAACACATTTAAAGCAGTTGTATTCATAAGCTTACATGAAAGATTAAACCTTTCTTCACCCATCACAATTTACAGATTTGTGTACTTTCTGAACAAACAGATCTTGGCAAACTTCTAATTGGATATGAAGTTCCTCACAATGGTAAAAGGCAGACTTCAATGGAAACCGATGGATGGTTGTTTGTTCGGACTGGAATTTCATTATGATTTCTTTGCCGGTGGATGGGGGGGGGGGGGGGGAACTAGTATGGGCGAAACAAATAATATGGATTAATCTACTCCAATCAATGTCAAAATCAGTTTTTAAACTATATCTGCATATACCAAAGGATTGTTTGATTTGCATGATCTTAACATTGCGGGTGCGTGTAATGCACGTTTACTGTGAGTATATGGGAATGGGAACATTAGTTGCCTATAAGGAGAAAGCCAGCGGACATCATCGAAGCACTTTTCTGTGATCAAACTTTCCATTCTAAAACACTTTCAACTTTGGGGAACGCGGGGGTTGATTTAAAATGGGGCACAGAAACCACAACGCGACCACGTATTGTTTTGCGTCTCTAATTTTCTCTGGCTGGTGTTCTGCTTTCTGATGGCAAAAGAACGTAACATGGCACATGCAGCAATCAATCCTTAGGCACAGCCGTACTGAGGCACCCGTTTAACTCCCTCAAACCTCCGCGCCATGTGTTATTAATGCTGTTCCCGGCGATGATCTAATTTTTTTCTCTCTGCATATTTTGGCACAACCCACAGGTTAACTGGCGAGCCGCAAATCTAACGGATGGGTGTCTGGGGCCATGAAATTCCTTCGTGTCGGCTCGAGTGGAGGAAGGGAGTAGAATGGAGAATGACTGTCAAACTGCACGTTCCTAGGCATTACGTGAACAAATAGCGAGTAGCCTGGGAGCAGGTTGTGTAACTTTGCTAATGTGCCAGTAACTTTAAAATCCCTTCCACCTCCACTCGAGACAGTTTCAGGAAAATGAGAGGCACTCTGTACAGCTGCAACTTCTGGCAACCCAGCTTTTGAATATTATTTTGTATATATACACACACATAATATTTTGATGTATTAAGTTGACTTATACATTTTAAATATATTTGATGGAAATATAATATTTTTAAAAAAACATTTCTAAGGGATTACACTTTTTCCTCGTCGAGTTCAACGATGAATTATCAAACGTCGATATATTTAGTAAAGGTTTTGGGTCTTTATTTGACTTGCCTGCTTGTAGAAGTGAATGGGCAGGGGCAGGGGCAGGGGCAGCGGCCGCGACAGCAACAGAACTCGGCCGTTTGGAGTCGACGGATTCAGTGGGAAAATAACGGGCGCGTTTACAGCTTGGTAAGCCTGGGCTCCGAGTACCAGCCGCCTCAGGACTCAAGCGGGAGCAACAGCCTCTTCTTGCTGAGTGACACCAATAGCACAGCGGACAGCGGCGCCAGGCGGAGACCCTCTTCCTCGGCTCGCTCGCCCCACACTCCTTCCGGAGCCCGAGCGGCAAGACGCCGGGGAGGCTCGCCTTCAGCACAAGCACGGCAACGTCCGTCTGGCGCAAGGCGGACGGGAGCCGGTCAGTGGTCGCAGGGCACGAGTAGCAATAACCCAGGAGCTGCCAGATCTCGGGGTAACTCGCAGCCCACTCGAGCCGGGTCCAGAGAGGAGCCGCGGCGGAACAATGCAAACCAAAACCTTAGAGACACCCCAGCCACCCAACGGAACGCATCGAGCCTGGGCAGTCGCGGGATTGGCAATGAGGATATCATGGTCGGTGATGATCCCTATAACCCCTACAAGCCGACGGACGACAACCCCTACTACAATTACTATGATACATACGAGAGGCCCGGGTCTCGACCCCGCAGACCCGGCTATGGTACCAGGTACTTCCAACACGGTAAGTCTGTTACTTAAAATATATATTGAAGGCATATTTTTGAAACAAATTCTGATTAGGAGCAAGCAATTGATTAGAAACAAACGTGTTACTAATGCGAATTGGTGCACCAATTTTTGAACCTGTAGGTTTACCAGATCTAATCCCAGATCCATACTACATTCAAGCCTCAACATACGTTCAGAAGATGCACATGTACAATCTCAGATGTGCCGCGGAGGAAAATTGTTTGGCAAGGTACAGTCTACATAATCAGAACCAGGTGCTGTTCATTCTTTCTTCGTTACATGAACTCGCTTTTCTTCATTCCCGTTACAGCTACCCCGAAGGTATTTGCAGCTCAGGGCGTTAGAGCATGCGGCCCTTTACCCAGTCCCCATCTAGACTTGCACAGACGATATTAAAAAAAGATTGCACGCATGATAACTAAAATACACGTTGTAAAATTGCCCCAGAGTTGTTAGTGAAGCCGTCAATGCTGCACTTATGCAAGCACTGTAACGTGGATATGAAGTGATCCTGTAACGTAGGTTCGAATACAGAATCTGGAGCCAACGGTCAGGAGTAAATGTTTTTGGCACCTTAACTACAGTGTAGCGTTACAGAAATCACTGCGAATTACAACTGTCTCCACTGCCAGAATTGGACTGGTTTCTGAGAAATATCATCTCTATCTTGGGATTTATGTTGGGGCTGCGTTTCCCTCCTCCTCTGTGCAAATTTTATTTGAACCAAGTCCCATTTTTATCAAATGTTTTCAGTAGTGTGTCTGAAACTCAAATGGATAGTTCTTCTTTCTTTGTAAATTACAAATGAAAAGTTGGCGTTAATAAAGAATGGGGATTTGCGTGGTTTTAAACAATAAGGCGGAACATTTTTAAACGGACTGTAGATTCTAATTGTGAATATGCTAGGCTTTGTCCTGTAGAAGCACTTGCATTAGACTCAGCAATGACATTTCTCGGTTTAACAGCGACAAAGGTATGCACAAAGGTTCGGAGTTTTAAATGTGTAATGATGGCTCTCTTTGTCTCCACTGTTGTGTTGCAGTTCAGCCTATGGCTCGGGTGTTAGGGACTACGATATGAGGGTTCTACTTAGATTCCCTCAGAGAGTGAAGAACCAAGGCACAGCGGACTTCCTTCCAAGTCGACCTCGTTACTCCTGGGAGTGGCACAGTTGTCATCGGTGAGTGGAAACTGTGACATTTAACTTTGCTTGCTTAATCAAACAATTCTAATTGTGAGGCAGGTATCGGCTCCTTTGTGCATTCCCCATCTCTTCAGTCTTGTTCTTACTGAGAGCAACTCAGTCTTTCACCCGCATCTTTGATCCAGCTGGCCACAAATCTGAAGAGCACGGACAGCATAATTCTCTGGAAGTACCTAATGAGGTGGAGGCGCTTAATCTTTAAGGCGTAAGATTGCTAATGTCAATCATTTATTCAGACTACAAAAAATGTTGAGCTTAACCAAATGCCCTAAGTGCAAACTTAAGTATGAAGCTCTTACTGGCACTAAGGATACAGGACATTAGAGTATTAATTCAATGTGGGTGAACAAGATTGCATGCAAGAAAAAAATCCCTCAAAAATCATTGTTTCTTGCTATTGCATTTGAAAAGTGCAAAGGCACTGACAAGTATATAACATTCTCATGATTAAGAGATCAAGATAAAAATGGATGTTACATTTTATCATACTGGAAATTCAATCTGTTTGATTTACCTGTCATTTTTATTTTATATTAATTGTTGTTATTAACTGCATTTGCTTGTTTCTTGGCTACCTTTGTAAGTGGAAGTATCAGATGGCTCTTTCCATCTGGGCCATTCTCAAAAAGATACCTAATAACAAAGCTTAATACCTAATAACTAATCACTACAAATTTTTGAGGACTCTTTTTTTGTTTGGATTGCTATTGTTTGCATGATTTGTATTTTTTTCTCTCTTGCACACCGAGTGTTGGTCTTTTATTTTTATTTTTGTTTATTTAATTGAGTTTCTTGTTTTGTGGCTACCTGTGAACAAGCAAATCTCAAGGTTGCATAATTTATGCATCCTTTGATAATAAATGTACTTGAAAGCTTGGTAAATACAGTCTTCAAAAATCTAATTATCTCATTGAAGTAGAATTCCCTATTCCTGACTTCAATTGCTACCAGTCAAGGAAAGCCCCTGGCAACCAGTAATGGTGACACCATTAAGCTAACTGAGCAATTAATCATACTGCAAAGTTGTTACAGACAGCAAACCAGGAAGAAACTAAAAGCACAACTTAGGGTGGCACAGTAGCGTAGTGATTAATGTAACGCTATTGCGTTGCCAATGACTTAGGTTCTCCACGGATATCCACCCAGAATTTGTAGATTCTCCCCATGACTGTTCGGGTTTCCACTGGATCTTTCATTTTCGTCCCACATTCCAAAAAAAAAAATTACAGGTTAGTAGGTGATTGGTCACATGGATGTAATTGGATGGTGTGGGCTTGTTGGTCTGGAAGGCCCTGTATCCCTAAATAAAAATTGGCGCATCTGATGATGCAGTATCTCAAAAAAGTAAATATAAAAATAATATAACCTCTTTTATATTTGGGGAAAAATATTTGAAGGAATAGTAATCCAGGTCAATGTATTTACCAAGTAGAAACAATAACTTAGGCTTCTTCCACCTTCCTTTGCAGTCCTAATGGAGAATCTCAGTCTGAAACGTTGATTGCTTATTCCTTTCCACAGATGCAGGCTAACCTGCTGAGTTCCTCAAGCATTTTGTTTTGTGTTACTCCAGATTTCCAGCATCTATAGAATCTCTTGTGTTCACAGTAACTCAGTATGTCTTTAAAAACTCATTTAGACTTCATATAATAATGTTTACATTTTCAGGGTAAATACCTGAAATGTTCATTAATTCACTTTAATTGTGATGTGATTGAGGTTCATTTATTATCAAAGTACACAAATGTGAAATTCTTCTCAGCTTATGCAGTGTTTCAGCTTGTGGAGAAATTACAAATCTTTGACACTGGCCTCTGAGTTTCCATGTTATAGCATATGACCAAGTACTGAATTCCCTATCACTTTTATAGTTTAGACCCATTGAACACTGATAACTTAGTCATTAATACAACAGCAAAATCTTTATGTTTCTAATTCTTAAAGACACATCCAACAGAAACCTCTGGGGGGGGGGGGGGAAGAGTGATTTTTAGATTTGCTGCTCAGTTATTTCACATTGCCTAGTTGCTGAGCTTTGACATTGAATGTATAGTGCATAAGTAGCAGAAAAGACAAGAGCAATCAAGTATATGTAACACAGTTGGACTTTCAGAAAGCCTTTGATAAGTTGACTATCATTAGATTATTAAGCAAATTGGAGTACATTAGGAGTAGAGTAATATAATGGGGTGGATTGAGGATTGGGTGACGAGCAAAAAAAAAAGCAATTAAATGGTCAGGCTTGGCTCTGGACGAAATGACCAGGGGGTCTAGCAAGAATCAGTGCTCACACGAGGGAATCAAATGTATTACATCAAAGTTTGCTGATTAGTTCAGTGTGGGTTGCGAAGATGGTGTAGAGACAAATAAACTCTTCTCGGCCTTCCAGACAGGTACAGGTACTGATTATAAATGATGTTTCAATGACAAACTGCCATCTTCTTCAGGGATGATGCCTGGGTATGTCTAGTCCAGAAGTATGTATACCCCTGTAGGCCATCCCTCCTGATTGGAGGCATATATGGAAAGGCTAGGTGAACAGGCAATGAATGGAATGTAGTGTAGAAAAATGGGTAATCATCCATTTGTTAGGAATAATAGAGAAAGGTGGAGTTTAGTTTTGAGAGACAAGGAAACTGATGGTCCACGTAAATAGGTCACTGAGTGTTAATGTGCAGCAACCAAGGAAGGTAAATGGTGTGTTCACTTTTATTGCTTGAGGATTTGCGTATAAGGCAAAGTGATACCTAGCCACAATACATAGACCTCTGGTAAGACATCACCTGAAAGGCTGGATAAAGCTCTGGTCCGTACTCATGAGGAAAAACATATTTGCATAGAATAGTGCAGCAAAGCTTCATCAGGTTGAATTGTAGTTTTGTGGGTTTGCTGTATGAGGAGCGATTAAGCTGTCTGGGCCTGATAATGAAGTTTGGAAGTACAAAAGGAGCCTGATGTGGTATATGTACAACGAATATTTCAAGATCCAAGGACCACAGTCTTAAAATGATGGGTTATCATTCAGGACAGGTAACAAGAAATTCCTTCCCAGAATGTAGAGATTCTTTTGAATTCATCACTCAAAGATGCTTGCAGAGATTGAACCACTGAGAATACTTGACAGAGAGGAAGAGATTATTAGACATTTATGGAATCAAGGGATTTGGGGATAGTTCATGAAATGGTGCTGAGATAGATTAGTTACTTAGTTATTGAGTGATGGAACAGGTACAAAATCTTGAAAGGCCTACACTCACATATATTTCTTAAGTTATGTATTTGTTTGTTGTCTCAAAATAGATTTTCACAGAAATATCAATTTGAGATTATTAAAGGCAAGGTGGTTGTAATTATAAAATAGTCATGTACTTCACTCTTTGAAAAGACGTGATAGAGATACAGATATCAGACAGTGTCCACATTAAAGACTGAAGGTTTATCTCATGGATATTGAAAAAAATGCATCAGGTACAAAATTGGACTTTCTCTAAGCTTTTATATTAGCCCTTTGCGCTGTATTGCCTAGCAACCCCCAAATCGGTACATCTTTGGACTTTGTGAGGAAACCAGAGGACCCAGGGGAAACCCACACATTCCATGTGGAGGACATACAGACTCCTTTCAGATGATTTTGGAATTGAACTCTGATGCCCCAAGCTACAACAGTGTCGTGCTAACTGCTATGCTACTGTGGAAGCCATTGGTCTACCATTGATAACTTAGGTTGGGAAACCTTCGTATACTATAAAAAAATTACAACCTTTGTAAATGTTTGAATAAGGAGACAGAGAAACAATAAAGAAAAGAATTGGTTAACAAATGAGTAAAATGTATATAATCAGTTACTAGCTTTGGAGTTGTATGTGTACTCGTGGCTTAGAATTTTAATAAGCTGATGGACAAAACCCTCCTATGGGGAAAAAATAGGGTCCCATATAGTTCTTAAATACATAATTAGAATAAAATATTCCATGTGTGGGAACACTGGGAGATTAATTGTTCTGTAATAAAATTTCAACATTTAACATTATAGCTTTTTGGATATAGTACTAGTTGGCACCTGAAATGGAAATAAAATGTTATTCAGCGAAGATGAATTGATTGCCTTTGGCAATGATGACGAGGGTATTAATGTGTTGAGGGTTTTACTATGTCAGCAGATTGTTCTGATATAAGTTGGAGCCAATTCATTTGTATTCCTTTTCCAGCTTCATAGCCCATAGGCCATTTTCAGGTCATTGCCACTCTGATTAGATTCACAAGTGTTTTGGGTGGTTCTGCATCCAAATTCCAAATAATGTCCATAAGAGTGTTATTCAGTTTCTACCCTCTGATTGCTCAGAGAAACTGAGTTGTTAAGATCCCAGTTGCAAGAAGATGAAATCTGCATCACATCACTTCATAGCAATGCACACTGGCACTTCAATATTTGATCCAAATGAAACAAAAACAAATGCATTACATTATAACTTTTATCAGATATTTTCTGTATTACTCAATGAACATCTAAATTCTTTATTCAGATAGCTGGTTTCAGCACTCTAGGATTGATTTATCACAGAAAACTCAAAATTGTGATCATCTAATGTAGTGGAAAGACCGATTTATGTCTCTGGCAATCTATGTTGACTGGACTTTCCCTCCACAACGGCTGTTCATCAGTCATTTTTACCAGTGCTGTAAATGGACAGAATGTAGGGATCAAATATCCAGGGAGGATTTCATTAGAATAACAAAAACAGAAAAGGCAGGGAGTCAGCAAATATTTAACAGGTGAAGTTGAATCAGTGAGCTGAGAAAGAAAGCAGCGTTTTTAAGGTTGCACAACTTGATACGTTGATCCTCTTCCCGACCACATGGATGCCACTTGACCTATAAATTATTTCCAGAATTTTTTCTGAACTTACTGCTCTGCAGCTCTCAGGTTTTGGAGATAATTTGTCCATAGATGAGTGTCAACGAAAATAGTTTTACTTGGCAGAAAATGGCGAAAGGAATTATGATCAACTAAGTCAAAGGCTGCAAGATCACTGAGGACAAAGGCGGCCTCTGTGAAGTCACTACAGTCACAGACAATGTGGCTTTGACTTTAGGAGGGCAAGATAGATCTGACAGATGAAATTCATGTGGAAAACTGTGAGACATTTAGATGTGAAGATGAGAGGGTACACTTGTGTTGGCACGTGGCCTAGTGGATAAGGCATCAGACTAGTAACCAGAAGGTCATGGTTCAACCCTCAGCTGAGGCAGCATGTTTGTGTCCTTGAGCAAGGCATTTAACAACACATTGCTCTGCGATGACACCGGTGCTGAGCTGCTTGGGTCCTAGTGCAACATCGGTGGCGTGGAGAGGGGGAGGCCTGCAGCTTGGGCAACTGCCGGTCTCCCATACAACCCTGCCCAGGCCGGTGCCCTGGAAACCTTCCAAGGCGCAAATCCATGGTCTCACGAGACTAACGGATGCCTATATGAGGATACACTCAAAATCTAGGAGAGGAAAGGGACATTGAGAATGTTGTAGTTAATATAGGGTGGGAATTTTGATGATTTTCTATGGCAGTGTATTAAGAGATCGAACAGTACACTTCTATGTTGGCAAACAATGCACCCAGGACAGAAGACTGTTTAATCACTGGATGGGTGAGTTAGCCAGTTTTATAGAATTAATAGATTAGCATAGCCCTAAAGCAGGAGAGGGAATCATGTGACAAAAGTGCAAACAGAGATTTGATAGAATGTACTCTGAGCATGGTAAACAAAAGTAGGGTGGAGTGGAAACACAGAAGTGAATGGTGTTTCTCTTTTAGACAAATAAATCATGATCTCTGCCTAATTGTTGGGAATGGAGGGGGTTTATCAATTCAAAATCCTCAGTGGGTGATTGATCTTGATCAGAAGGGTTTGATGCAGTTAAGCCATTTCCAGTGAAAGTTGGGTTCACTGGTCAAATGCCAGGTGCTTTTAAGTTTGAAATTAAGAGCTGAGGGAACTGCATTTGACAGAATGACCAGAATAGGAGATCATTATTGGTTCATAACTTGTAATATATGTGCATATTCTTAGTCTATGAACTGTATCCATGGAGGAGATTATTATGATGATTACTATATAGTTCCTCCAAAAGGACCACAAACTTGTCATTGGGTTTGGCGACTTGTGTGCCTCACTGGGCCAGAGAGCTATGTTGGTTGGAGTCAGGACCTTGTGCTTTAGCTCTTGGTAGGGTCACCCATGCCAAACAAGTCAGATTAAGAGGAGTCCATCGGTCCTCCAGGTTCGGGGTTCAGCTCAGGGCTAACAACCCTGACTGGTCAAAAAAACAATTGTTATGGAAATGGCAATGAAGAACCCTTCTGTACAGAGAGAGATGGAGGACCTTCATTGTTGCCCCAAATGCCAACAGTGTAACGGACAGTAAGTATGTATTTAGTTTACCATATGTTCACCCAAAATTAGGACCTTTTATAAGGATTAATTCCTATTGTTTGTGCAGATAGCGTGTATTTTGTTGTTCTATTTCCTGCATCACAATAGTGCCTTCACCTTAATGATACCTATTGCCTGAAAAAAATCGCGACTCCCTGAAGTCATGGAATATAAATGCAATTCTTTCTTTCATACAAAAAACTGTATTAAAGAAAAAAATTGTAAAGATTCAATTTTATAACCAAGTTGCTAAATTACTTAGATAATGAATATGTTGAACCAATTACCAGTTGTTCAGTTGGCAAACTATCTAGCCAAAGTAAATAATGAAACTTTCCTTTCATAATTTAGTCTAGCATACCCAAGTGATTTTACTTGCCAGATTACCATTTCAAATCTCCCATGCTGTTTATCATTGTTGCTTTGCTTTACATTAATCCTCATGTTAACTTACTTTCTTTGTATAGTCTTTGAATTCAATGTACCATAGTTACAGAGCTAACTTCCAATAGCAATTTTATTTTAGTCAGCTGGATGACTGATTTGTAAACATATCCATTGGTTTAAGTCTCCAAAACAATCGACTTAAAAAATTCTCCAAGATACAGTACTGTGCATAAGTTGTAGCCACATATATAGCTAGGGAACCTAAGACTTCTGCACAGTACCATTGTAATTTTTATATATTGCACTGTACTTCTGGGGCTGCAAAAATTAACTTCATGACATATGTGAATGATGATATGGGTCACTGCTGTGGACTGAGAGTGGGAAGAAGGCAGGGAGAGGGGAAGGAGCGGGAAGAACCAGAGAGACATTTTGTAATGATCGATAAACCAATTATTTACAATCAAATGATCTTGCCTTGTGTCTCCAGGCTGGGTGTGTCATCACTTCCCCCCTCTCACCTGGCACTCCTTTTCTGCCACCATGGTTCTCATCCTCGCCATTCCCTATGTCCTTTGTGTCCTCCAGATTTACAAACTCACTCTTTGCTCCATGTTGACAAACACAGCTCTGTGTAAAATTCTTAGGCACCCTAGATATACATATGTGCTTTTGCACAGTACTGTAGTATTTTTTTCTACACTTAGCAGGCTCTTTCCATAGTAGAGCATGGGCTAGGTTGACAGCTGAGGATTAGGGAGTTCAAAAATAAACAAATAGCATTGAAATTCAGAGTTCTGGCAAGCTTCCTGTTATGACAAATTTATTTTACCACAAGCACAGTAATAGTAAAGTAATCTCCATATTATAGGCATTACCACAGCATGGACGAATTTAGCCATTATGATCTCCTGGATGCCACCACCCATAGAAAAGTTGCTGAAGGTCATAAAGCGAGCTTTTGCCTGGAGGACACCACCTGTGACTATGGCTACTACCGAAGATATGCTTGCACAGCACATTCACAGGTATGTGAAAAATAAATTAGTCATATTAATCGGCTCAGAATTGTTTGTAATGCATGAAGGAGATTAATCAGGTCATATGCTGACACCTGATGATTCTATGCATGGCCTGAATAGTCAAAGAAAACCCCGTTGTGTGTGCTTAGTGGAGGTGAGCCATCATAGACTTGTTGGGTGGGTGGCCTACTTCTGAACCATAACAATTTATTCCATGTCCAGACCTTGTCTTGCACAGCTAGCCCACATAGAATGAATTATTATGATATAAATGTTCAAGATATAGTAAAAAGGCTCAAATGAATGGCAAGTAATACTTATAGGAGAAAAAGAGTGAAAACACTTGTGACTCATTATGATTTTATCTGTAAAGTTCCTTCAGACTAAGTTGCAAGTTAAAAGTTCAAGGACATATTTAGTGGCACAGAGGTGAAGATGATACTCGTGGGAATTTTTTAAGGAATTGTTGGATGTAATGTTTATTATCAGGAAAATGGGACCCTGTCTTAGAAAGTGTTTCATTATGTGCATGGAGTGGTGAGAAACTGAATAGAAGTTTAAGAAAAACAGTAAACATGGACAAACTCAGGCAGCAAGCAACAAGGATTTGCAAGAAATCCAGGAAATGAGTGGGGTGGGGGGAGTGGTTGTCATTGATCATGGTGTCCTTTGTTTTTGAATTGCTTTGCAATGCTGGAAGTTTAACTTTTCTTAAGATGGGCAATTTTCATTCAATTACTTTTGTTGCTGTTTAGGTTTTTAATGATCACCCTTTGTTCCATGTGTTAACACTTGATTATTATACAGCCTTAGATGTTTAAGAGAACTTAATTTTAAAATGTAGGTAGAATTTCTAGTTCTAATAATATTGCAGACCAGCACTTTCGAAATGCTGACCTGTACAGATATCTGGATGTTGATAAAGCATCCTATCTATATCAGGCTAACTTTTACTGAAGCAATTGCCCTACTTAAAATTTAAGCTCGCACAACTTTGCCAAATCATAAACCTTTCACCTTCTGCAAAGGATCTCAGTCAGCAGAACCTGATTCTACATTTTCTGTTGTGAGTAGCCTGATACGCTTAAAAACCATTGTTTTATCGGTTTACATTTGCAATAGCTTTGCTGGCGATGGTACTTCCTGCTTGAGTGTGGAAGATCTGAATCAAGCCAGGCTCATTGAGAATATAAAGAATGCTTTTAGCTTTAAAACAGAACTGAACAGTGTAAGAAACCATTCAGTTTCATTTATAGAAATGTGGGAGGAAGTTAAACTGAACAAACATAGCTATTAACACCAGCAAACATGCTTCTTGTTATCAAAGACAGCATTGCTAGTATATGTGGTAAGTAAAAAAGGCTTCTGGTAGAAATACACTACCTTTCTTATTTAACAACTCTTGTTGCCAACTATGAATTGCCTTAACTGTGGATGTTTCTGAAACTATGATGTGGTAATTATATAATAACCTTAAGAGTACATATTAGATATTTCATATCACCATTAAAGCAAAAAGTCCATTTGACAGGGTTAAAGATCAAATGATGACATTAAGCATGTATCAAAATTATTTAAAAAAATAAAACTACTGCTGTAAGTAAGTTCCTTCCTGCCTATCTGAGGTCTGTTTATAAGGAAGAATGGGAGTTTGGTTACTGTTACTAGATTAGAAGTCATTAATCCAAAAGATAACACATTTGGAATAAAACTGTCACTCAAAAATGCTAATGAAAGCTGTCAGATTGTTGTGATTGTTAGTGAACTGTTGATTTAATCATCTAACTCTCTGAAGCTGAACTAGATAACCAGACTGATTTGATATTAGAGATAAATATCTAAGTATAATCTTCACAAAATATTTTTGGCCTTAAAATATAATTTTTTATGCAAGAGTCCAGTAAACCAAATGTAAGATTTATCTCTAGTTCTGTTATACAATTTGTATATGAGTTTTCTAACTTTGTTGACTGAATTGCTTGTAGGGATTGAGTCCAGGATGTTATGATACCTACAATGCTGACATTGACTGCCAGTGGATTGATATTACTGATGTTAAGGCTGGAAACTATATATTGAAAGTAAGTGATTTTAAACAGTTAGCTCCTTTAAAAAAACAATCACATAAAGGGAATTGTTACTGACCTGTTTCCTTCTCGTTTCACAGGTTGCAGTAAATCCTAGCTATTTGGTTCCAGAATCAGATTATGGTAATAATGTTGTTCGCTGTGACCTTCGTTATACAGGCCACCATGCATATGTCTCAGGCTGTAGGATTTCACAGTAAGTGCTTGAAAACTTATTATGGATGATCAAAGAAAATGCTCTATACATACAAAGTATTAAAGTTGGTATCAAGTATGAAATTACATCTTGCAACTTTAAAGTGACACAATGCAAATATTAAATCAGCATAAGTGATCCTTGCTTTTGTGAATTAACAGAGACAGTAATGACAGTCTTCATACATCAGTGTAGTAGGGTTCCAAATCAATTTTCCTGTGAATATATAAAGCTAACAATAACAAAACAAGTAAAACAGATTGCAGTAGTTCAGAAATGTTTCTAAAGTTGTCATTGTAAGTTATACAATAGTAAATCATCAAAATATTCGAGAGCTGCAAATTAGAACCATGTGTATTAAGCATTAGTTACATGTATTTCTCTGAATTAGTCTTAATAAATGAGAAAATATTACAAACACATTTTACCAGAAACATATTGCACATTCCTGTAATGTAGCTTAGAAAACATTTGCAATGTATCACTGACTTGGCAATCGTTATTTTTCTGTCAATTCTTTCCTGGCAAGACTGCAATTGAGAGCAAGTCTAATGCTTCAGAATAACACTTATTAGAAAGAAAGCAAACCAGTTGGAGCACTAGACTGAGAACAATGAAAAGCTCTGATATTTTGTTCTCTGGTGATTTTTTTTTATATGACATTTTTGAATCCTGTTAACAAAATTGGGAAATAAATTCTCAATTTTGGTATCAACTGAACTCTATACCACTGTAACTGATGTCTAAGTTTTCTTTCTAGACTAGGCTATTCCATTTACTTATTTAAGAGCCAATATGGTTGGTAAAAGTAATGCTCTGCTCTCTTTTCTCCCCAGCTGCTATCGTTGAGATTTTTCCTTCCTCTCCATCAGTTCCAGATACCTTTCTGTATCCAAGGATGCTGATGTTGCAATTTGAACTACTTCTTTTTAAAAGATGATCAAGATAGTATCTTCTTTATGGAAGGTCCAAATGTTCGGACACTCAAAATACATCTGTGATACTAGTTGAAGTTACTGTCCCAAACACAAACAAGAGAAAATTTGCAGATGTTGGAAATCCAAGCAACAGACAGAAAATGCTGGAGGAGCTCAGCAGGCCAGGCAGCATCTGTGGAAAAGAGTACAGTTAACCTTTTGGGTTGAGACCCTCCAGGAAGTTAATAGTCAATGTCTTTTTCCCCAGTGTAGGAGAGTCCAAAACTACAGGGCATAAGTTTGAAATAAGAGGAAAAAGATTTAAAAGGGATCTGGGGGGCAACTTCTCTAAGACAATGGTGGGTAAATGGAACAAGCTGTCAGAGGAAGTGATAGAGGTGGTTTGTAAATTTGAAAAGTAGGGGGTGGGATGATTAAGCATGGAGATGTAGGAGAAAGAAGTTGACATAAGGATCTTACCATTTTCTCCGGTTTCAGCCCCAGTGCTGATATGACCAAAGACAGCCAGCACTGTCTGATCCATGTAGGCATCAGGATTTGCAGATGCTTACTGCTCTTCCCAATTAGTCCCTGATGTATTAAATAATGTGTTGTCCTTGTAATAGTGTGACGGATAATATTGAGCAGTACTTTTGGGTTTTGCAGGGCAGAAACACAGAAGTCTGGGATGCACTACCACTCTCGCTGCTGCTAGTCAGGAGCGGATCCTTTTATATAAAAAAAAGTAAAAAAGTTTTTATTTAGAGATAGAGCACAGTTTCAGCCCTTCTGACCCATAAGCTTGCACCACCCATTTAGACTCATATTACCCATTGACCTACTAACACATACATCTTTGGAATGTGTGAGCGAACCAGGGCATCCAGAGGACACCCAGTTGGTCACAGAGAGAATGTACTAATTCCTGAAAGACATTGGCAGAATACGAGTCCAGTCGCTGGCACTGTTATAGCATTATGCTAACCACTATGCTAGCCTGCTGCCTCAAAGAATTTGGGTTCTGAGTTCTTTACATTTGTTTAGCTGTCAGCGCGTTCTACACCATTGTTTTTTGTCTCTACTTCTATGCTTGGCAGATTTTGATTCTTTGTAATAATGAAAGTTTTCCTTTTATGAACTTCATACTTGTCATAGGTCTTTACTGGAATGTGTTTAGGTTGGAACCAAGTTCATCTGTAATCAAATTTCCCTTTCCTTTTCAGATATTAACTTCACAAAGAGGTAGATATGTTAAAGAATGGATTGAATCAATAACATTTCCAAGTCACAAAGCAAATCAAACTTCAGTCTCTTGTATGGCACCATTTCAACTTAAACAACCCAAAACAGGTATTATTTGCCGAAGATGTTGAAATCTATGAGTAGTTCCATCTTAAAACCCACAACACTGTGTTTGGGCTTTGGAACCCATCATTACTATTGCAGTGGAATTTATTTACTTTAGCTTGTTCATTATACTGTACCACTGTAACTGATGTCTAAGTTTTCTTTCTATCCTGTCTCTTAGGTCAGGGAAAGACTAGGCTATTCCATTTACTTATTTAAGAGCCAATATGGTTGGTACCAGATTGGTACCGTGAAGGCACTGGTACAGTTTATATCCACTCTGCCTAAATACATCACCTATGACTAAGAACTACAGTAGGTATAATGTCACATAGTATTTTATTAGTGAATGAGTTAAGAAAAGTTTGGTGTGGTTAGACTATTGTTATAGACATTTTATTTTAAAAATTTATTAAGAACATGATTTTGCTAACTCAATCACCTCAAGAAAAGTTACTTTCTGACCTGAAGGGCACAGCATCCAGATAACCACTGAAAAGAAATTCATGGAATTAGGTTTGTTTCATCAAAAAAGCCAGAAGAATTAAAACACATATGCCTTTGAATATATCTAACAGCACTTCGATTACATTCCATGCGTTCACCTGAACAGTGAATCCTTTGTTAAAGGATGACAATCATGGCCGCACACATTTGGCTACACCAGTTGTAATCTCAGCTGAAACTAAAGTTATTACTGTTTTATTATTGTGTATTTATGCAGCAAAGAGGTGTGATAAACATTCATGCACTTAAGGTCATCAGCAGAGATCCTATTAATATATAGATCACTATCTCATTCAAAATAATACATCAGGTCATTCAAATGGTTAAGGCTGCCTCTGCCTTTTTGTAAATTGGAGCCTGATCTTTTAATCACAATACCCCCAGTCACTGGGTGATATTTATTTCTGTGGAATAAATGTTAAAAGTCATTTCATTCTTTTGTTCTACATTAAAGAGCAGAATTATAAATTCATATTCTGAAATCTATGATATCAAATTATGTAAATATGAATATAAGAGTTTATGAATGAAACAGCTCATGATAAAAAGCCTATTTCTGAGACTGAAGAATGAAGATAGTTTGATTGAATAACAACTGTAACTGTGAAGATATTTCACTGTAGAAGAATATCATTCTAATAACATTTTCTTTGAAATACAGTGTACACAAAGTATTAATAATAATGAAAATGAAATGTAATTAACAATTTGATGTAAATTTTCATTTTACATTTAGCGCAGTTTTTGCTCACTGAAACAAATCCACAAATATGAAAAAACTCTTCTTGGCTTCTAGCCGGGTACA
This sequence comes from Hypanus sabinus, assembly GCF_030144855.1. Classification (NCBI taxonomy): domain Eukaryota; kingdom Metazoa; phylum Chordata; class Chondrichthyes; order Myliobatiformes; family Dasyatidae; genus Hypanus; species Hypanus sabinus. Next base: position 29,637,055 of record NC_082710.1, on the reverse strand, counting down.
GGTATTGACTCTAACCAAACTCTGCCATCTTCTTCAGGGAAGGCCAAGAAGAGTTTATTCGTCATATATGCTAGGAAAGCACTAGATTCTTTTTCAGATCCACAATTTGACCTTCTATTTATCAAAACATTATTATTTAGAAGTGAAAAAAATCAGGGACTTAAATAAAACAATGTTATAAACATTTAAATTCACAAATAAAAATTACATTTTTGCCGGTCAAGGCCTTAACTCTGGAGAAAATAAAAGATTAAAACAAAGTGGTTTCATTTCTAGAATTGAGTTCTGCAGTATAATCCCTTTTTGGGATTTCCATTGACTTTGTGTGAATTTAAGATTTAAATTAGAAATAATAATTATAAAGAATAAAATCAAAATAAAAATTCTGAGTGCGTGATGGCACAATTATATAAATGCATGGGTCACTTATGTACATTGACAATTCAGACATATCCAGCTGGTCCCATATAGGCAGTAGGAAATATTAGGACATCTTTAATGTTTATAATCAATAACTTCTGCAGAAGTGAACTTGCATTCTCCAGTTTTAGTCTGAACAATCTAGCATATATCATAGTAGGAGGCCAGCACTGGACACATGGAGGAATATGGCACACAATAAAAATATGAAGTTACTTGGTACTGTAAAGAAAGTGACTCATAAAGTTTATTCTGTTTCTAATTTTAAAGATTGTCTTTGGTTTGTCACCTGGATTATGGTGACCCCTCCCTTTAAATTATTGTGTAAATAATGTACAGTTATTGGATAAGCTGCAGCTTATGTGACATATCTTTGATAATGGTGACCTAACACCATCATTTGCTGCAGTGTTGCCAGAATTGGATTACTGTTCAATTACTGATCATATAGGACTTGAATTTTTCTGGTTTTATTTCTGCTTTAGTTCAGTTCTTTATATGTTCTAGTATTTTTTGTAAAACAAATGGTTATTTTCAGTTACTGAAAAACACAATAAGATGCATCAATTTTCAGTCACTTTATGCACAATTAAATCAAAAATAACAAGGAAGCAATAGGCTGATGTGCTATATCTCTGCACAGATTCTTCAAGCTGTAGGGTGATGCTGATTTTTGATTTGAAATTAATTTGTCCAGATTTTAGAGGAAGGTGTGTGTGTGTGGGATCTCTTCAGGTGATAAGACACACTGATAAAGGATGGCCTTAAATCTGGTCTTTCAAGGAGCCAGTAAATTTTTATCATTCTTTCTGGTGTTTTATTCAACATGCATAAAAACTCAAGTGAGCCTATTTTGTAATCTGCCGGGTACAATACCTCATCGGTTTTCTTTTACCAAGGCAGTCAGCTACTTGGTTGAATACTAGGAACATTTTGCAAAACTTCAGTCTCTGGAGCAAAATCCCCTGATCAAACAAAATTTTTAATTTATCTAACATAATTAAGAACATCACTGGGTCCCTGTGATACCATTTTACCTACTTGTCTCCTGTGAACTATTTATATCTCACTAGTCAATGCATGCTACATGCAACACTCTGATAGCGACATGTATATTCTGCACAGCTGCCATTTATTCAGAATTTTATTGGCTTAAAATATAAAAAGTGACAATTTACAGGTAGGTTTTTAGGAGTTATATATATTTTATATATATAAATTTTATATATTAAAATTGAAAAATTCAAGCCCTATGTATATAGTGCATATCACAATAACACAAACTGTTAGAACAATCTGCTTTGTAGGGCCTGTAAAGCACTAACAGTATTGATACCATGCATATCAAAAATTTGCGATGAATTGTAGGTCTTTGGACCCAATATATCTGTGCCAGCTCATTTATCCAGTTTCTAGTTAGACAATGCCATTGAATCTGCTTCCACTACCATTGAGGAAGTGCATTCAAACAACTTGCTGCGTAAGACAAGCTTCCCTTTGGTCCTTACAGCAATCGACTTAAATTAATCAGCCTTTCAAACAATAAAAATCGTTTATCCTCTATTTTTCCATCCAAAGTACCCCATAATTTTGAGTATCTCCAATAAATTTCCCTTTAATCTCCTCTGCCCCGTGCTTTCCCAACTATGCATTCAACTGAAGCATCAAACATTACCAGATGTGAGAATCCATCTGCACTGCACCACATCCAGGGACGGACATTACTCCTTTGTAAAATGCAGCATCAAGAATTGGAAACAGTATAGGCAAAGCCTAACAAATGACTGTAGGGAATTAACACAATTCTGGTTTCAACTTTATATACTTTTTAAGTATTCCACAAAAAAAAACATTATTTGGATTATATACTTGACACTTGCTCGACATGTTTTTTTAAAAAAACACTGTAATTAAGATTTAAGGGCAATCTGAATACTCATTCCATGACTTACTTTGATGTCAGTAGACACCTTTAGAGCCCAACAAGTATGGCCTGCCCAAAGCTTGCCAAGTGGCTGGCAAGTTGTAAAAGAGGCCCAGTTATTAAAGTTGTTTGATGCCTTGCACAAAGATAGGTTGGAAGTCACAATCCATCTTTATTGCATTTAGTCCAGGAATTTAAAGTATTTTTAATCAGATAGAAGATGAGCAAGCTTCAAATTGGTCAGAGATTTCAGTACAATTTCCACATCTAGATGGTTGGATGAAACAACATAAGAGTTATTAGCAATCCAATAAACGATATTCATTTCACAGCTAACTAAAATAGTCTATTCCAATCAAACAACCATTTTCACTAGCATCATCAATGCACAGTGGGGTTGGCAAGCGTAGTATCACAATTGCCTGTAAAATACTGAAAACTACTCTGAAGCAGAGAAATGGTCATCATCTTCTTGTTCTCAATCAGAATCATGCAGTTTAGGCTTAATTTTGTCCAGGTAAAATGGTGTCAGTTATTGGACAAAACCCAAATTTGTTTTAAAATCATGAATTAAAAGATGTAGTTTTTCTCTCTTAGTGTGCTGATAGTGGGTTTAAAAAAAAAGGTCTAGTTATCAATGTTAGGCTTACTCCAGAGGCCCTTGCTCATAGCTGAAGTGCAACATCAATTATGGAAGAGAACACCGCTTCAAGTGAGGGTAAAATAAACATACATGTGTAACAAAAGTTATATTTATTGGCTATAGGGAAATGTTTTTTTTCTTAAGAAGTGCTAGCATGAAGGAAAAGGAATTAGGTTAGCCAAAAATTAATCATAGACCGCAGGTTTCTTCTAAGTAAAAGAACAACATGCTGAAGTGGGTTTTATTCTTGGTTGATTTTCTATAAATGTTATGCATCTTACCACAAAAGGTGCATTTCAACCTTCAATTTCATTCAAAATATAGAGAAAATGCTGGTGCTGGAAACATGCTCAGTAATAACTAACAATGTAATTCCACTAAGGTTTCAAACCTGTTTTGGTGCATCTCACTATATGTATTAGCTTTGTACTGTATTTCATAACTTCTAGCTGCAGGTAAATTTTATTTTTATCTTAGTGTATCTCTACTTGAACCTTGTAGTTACTGTATAGAAATAATTTGTAGGTGGTAGACATGTAATGGTCATTGCTATTTCATAATCCCGAGTTATTTGTCAATATCAGATTGAGATCTTAATTTGAATAAAAACATTTTCAACATGTGATTCTGCTTTATGATTTCACCCACCCATTCATTTTAAGATGTATTGCATTAAACTAGTGATTGAAATAAAATCTTTGCAAATGTCATGTTTTATATTCAGTCAGGTGCAGCAGAGAAGGCAACAAATGACATTGTGACAGTACTGTCTGTCCATCGTATCGACAGTGCAATCTATAATTCATCTCAACTTCAAAAGTTTGTTCGTCAGGCATAGAAGCAAAATTAGGCCATATGGTCCATTGATTTATTCTCTCTCAAACGCATTCTCCTGTCTTCTTCCTGTAACTTTTGATGCCTTGCCTTGTCTAATCAGGAACATATCAACCTCTGCTTTAAATATACCCAATGATATATCCTCTAAAGCTGTCTGTGGCAATGAATACCACAGATTTGCTACCCTCTGGCAAAATAAATTCTTCCTCATTTCTGTTCTAAATGAACTTACTTGCATTCTGAAGCTGTGCTCTCTGGTCCCAGACTCCCACAAAATAAAGTGTCCTTTTATTGCTGGAATACCTATTTCACTTTTTTTTGGCCACAGAGAGTCAGAGAGCATTCCCATTTGTGGGGTACAGGGTTATGGAGGGAAGCAGTAGTGGTGGTGCGTGATCATTTGGACTCCATTTTGTTATATCACCTTTTGCTAGAGCTTCTTGCCAAAGCATCACATTTCAATGTGTGTTGGTACATTCTTTTTATAATGGTCTTTAAGGAACACACATCATTTGAACTATATTCAGAATCAGAATCAGGTTTAATATCACTGGCAGCAGTGTAATGCAATACAGGCGAATAAAGAGAAAAAAAAAGTAAACCAATTACAGTAAATTGTAATTTATATATGAATATTAGTTAAATTAAATTGGGTGGCAGAGGGGAATTGGAATTGGGTGGCAGAGGGGAAGAAGCTGTTCCTAAATTGCTGCCTTCAGGATTCTGTACCTCCTTCCTGACAGTAACAATGAGAAGAGAGCATGTCTTGGGTGATTGGGGTATTTAATAATGGATGCTGCCTTTCTGAGGCACTGCTCCTTAAAGTTGTCTTGGATACTATAGAGGCTAGGACCCAAGATAGAGCTAAATAATTTTACAACTTTTTGTTGCTTTTTTCGATCGTGTGCAGTATCTCCCCCCCCCCCCCCCCGCCCCCAAACTAGACAGTGATAGTGATGCAGCCTGTCAGGATGCTCTCGATGGAACAGTTTGAGTGTTTTAGGTGACAAACAAAATCTCCTCAAACTCTTAATGTATCTGCTGTCTTGACTTCCTTATAGCTGAATCACCAAGTTAGATTCTCAGAGATCTTGACACACAGGAACTTGAAATTGCTCAACCTCTCCATTTTTGATCCCTCTATGAGGTTTGGTTCATGCCCTTGCCCCACCCTTTCTAAAGTCCACAATAAGCTCTTCGGTCTTACTGACCTTGAGTGCAAGGTGGTTGTGACACCACTCAACTCGCTGGTATATCTCACTCCTGTACGCCCTCTCGTCTCCATCTGAGATTCTGTCAACAATGGTTGGATCATCAGCAAATTTAAAGACATTTAAGCTATACCTAGCCACAGTCATGGGTATCAAGAGTAGAGCAGTGGGCTAAGCACACCCCCCCCCCCCCCCCCGATTTGCAGCAATGTTGATCATCAGTGAGGAGGTATCATTACCAATCCGCAGAGATTGTTGTCTTCTCATTAGGAAGTCAAGGATCCAATTGCAGAGGGACATGCAGAGACCCAGGTTCAGTAGCATATCAATCTGGACTGTGGGAATGATGGTGTTAAGACACTGAGATATAGTCAACAAACAGCATCCTGGCATAGGTGTTGCATTGTCCTGGTGATCTAAGCCCATGTGAAAAGCCATTGAGATTGAATCTGCCATTGACCTATTGTAACAATAGGCAAATTGCAGTGGGTTCAGGTCCTTGTTGAGGCAGGAGTTGATTCTAGCCATAACCAATCTCTCAAAGTATTTCATCACTGTAGATGTGGATGCAACTGGATAATAGTCATTAAGGCAGCACACACTGTAGGTGGCAACTTCCGATTGTAGTAGTGAGAGATTGAAAATGAACTCGAATGCACCTGGCAGTTGGTTGGCACAAGTTTTCAGAGACTTACAATGTATTCCCTCAGGGCCTACCACTTTGTGAAGATTCACCCTCCTGAAAGACAGCCCAACATCGGCCTCCGAGATTCAGCTGCTGTTCTTCATAAAATGCTAAAGGAAAGCTTTCTGCTTCAAAAGCCCTAATTACCAGTTCTACTTACCTGCTTTGCTGATGACCACCAACTGCATGTAATGGCACAGTTTCAGTTCTTGCTGCCTTGCAGTCTGCTGGATTATGTAAACCTCTGATGAAAGAGAGAGGAAAAGAGCAAACAACACACACAAAATGCTGGCGGAACACAGCAGGCCAGGCAGCATCTATAAGGAGAAGCACTGTCGATGTTTCGGGCCGAGAACCTTCGTCAGGAAAGGGAAAGAGAAAGAGCAAGGAGGGTTGTGTATGTTGTGTATACATTTAAGATTAGTGGCAGGTGAAGTTAGAAAGTGTGGGGGTAGGAATGAAGACTCTTCTCTATTGCATTCCCGAGGAGTGAGGGGTAGAACCTATCCTGTGCACTAGGAACTCCTAGGAAAGAGAAAGTAATGTATAATTATGAAATAGTCACAGAAAGAGTCCCTATCAGCTCTACTCAAGAGCAATCCAGCTGGTCCCATTTCACAAATCTTCCACAGAAGCAGATCTAGCTCTATTTTGAAAATTAGCATTGAATTTACCTTTCTCTATCTACTTTGTCTATATCCTTCATGATTTTAAATACTTATACCAAATCTCTGGAAACCTCTTCTTTAAAGTGAACAACTCCTACTTCTCTAGTCTCTCCTTGTAACTGACATTTCTCTTTCTAATTTACAAACAAGAGAAAATCTGCAGATACTGGAAATCCAAGCAACACACACAAAATGCTGGAGGAACACAGCAGGCCAGGCAGCGTCTATGGAAAAGAGTACAGTCGACTTTTAGGGCCAAGACCCTTCAGCAGGACTGTAGAGAAAAAAAGATGAGGAGTTAAATAGTGGGGGTATGGGAGGGAGAGGACTGTAAAGTTGATCGGTGAAAGAGATACAAGGCTGGAGAAGGGGGGAGTCTGATAGGAGAGGACTGAAGGCCATGGAAGAAAGAAAAGGGGGGAGGAATTCTAATTTATTCTGGTTATAGATAAAGGAACTCCCCAACTTTAATATGCAAGACCTATACATATGAGCAAGCTTTTTGGAGTCTGGCCGTATGGATTTGGCAGCAGCTGTAGGTACCCTCTACCTTATGTGGCTACATTTTTGACTAGCAAACTGTTAGGTTACATCATTCACAAGAATGATCTGTAACCTGAGGAGGGTCTGTACCTCTATTAAAGGAAACAGTTATTACCTACACTTGTCAATTTAGTATCTCAAGCTCCCCCTCAACCATCTGGGAATGTAGAAGAATCTTGACCCAAAGGCAGAGCCGTGGTGATGACTTAGCAGTAAATGATAACTTTAATAATAGGCCACAAAATAACAAGCTCTGAGGGGCTACAAAACTAGAGAGAACAAAAGCTAAGTGCAACAAGGTAAATTTTAGGCAGGGAGAGCGGTAGCTAGGAGCAACTGGTTGAGGCAATGCATGAATGAGGACTGTTGATGAGAACTGGAGTTAAATAGGCTGCAGGTGAAGAGTCTGGATCAAGTAACAAGTGAATCCTATTAGCTGGGCAGAGACTGGGAGGCGTCACTGGGAGCAGGCCTTTCCATCTCCCCTCCTCACTCGGGCAATATTGTGCTCTATCTCTTCTGCCCCCTCCCCATTACAATCATGTGCACTAGTGTGCTGACTGGAACACACACAGTATTCCAGTTACGATGTAATCAATGTTTTAAATTGTTGCACCTGCTCTTAAACTCTAGTCCGAGCTAATGAAGGCAAATGCTCTTGATTCTCATAGCCATCTAGTAGACACTTCAATGATCATCGATCCACCCTTAAGGGTTACCCTCTGCTTTTCAATATTACATTGTTCTAGAAATTCATTCCCTGAATTTATCATCTGCAATATCCTTTCCTACAATAAATATACATGAGTAGACCGCACCTGTGTCCTCTGACTCATGCACAGACTGTGTATTTAGTCCACTTTCCCTGGTACTCCCATGCTCCTATCACCTTGTGCTTCTTGATGGTAGAGAACATGCATTAGGGAAGTGCAGTCACAGTAATCTAGATTAATAACTACAGTGCGTCCACCATCAAGGATCTTCACCATTCAGGACACACCCTATTTGTATTACTATTACCCAGAGGGGGGTACAGGAACCCGAAGACCCACAGCCAACATTTTCGGAACTGCTTCCTGTCGAAAATCTGATTTTTGAGCAGTCTATGCACACTACCTCACTATTCCTTCGGCACTATTTCTCATTTTTGTAACTTAGTCATTTTTATGCCTTGCACTGTACTGCTGCTGCAAAACATCAAATTTCATAACATATGTTAATGATAATAAACCCAATTCTAATTATGTAGACAGTACATAATGCCACTGCTGTCTGCCTGTAGTAGAGAAAATTAATGTTGATTGTGGTTGATGGGGTGCCAGTCCAGTAGACTGCTTTGTCCTGGATCATACTTTGTTAGCACAGTACTCATCCAAGGAGGTGGAAGCTATTCCACCACTGCTGAATGTATTTTGTAGATGATCGAAAGGCCTTGGGTTATTGGAAGTCAGTCAAAGGACACCCAGCTACTAAGATACAGGAGCATTACGTCCCACACCACCAGATTCTGGAACAGTTATTATCCTGCAACCATCAAACTCCTGAACCAGCGTGGATAACTTCACTTACCTTAACTATGAAATAACTCCACAACATGCAACCCACTTACATGGACTCTACATCAGAATCAGAATCAGACTTTAATCACCAAGTACCGTGTGCACATACAAGGAATTTACTTCCGGCAGATGTTGTCTCTCTGCTCATAACAATAATAATGATAAATATAAATGAAAATATAGATTATACATACAAGTAGTGCAATCCAAGTAATAGTTAGCCGACAGTTAACTGTTCAGCAAAGTGACTGCAGTAGGGAAAAAACTTCTCCAGTGCCTATTAGTCTTACTCTGGAGGGATCTGAAGCGCCTACCAGACGGAAACAGTTCAAACAGGATGGAAGGAGTCCTTTATGATGTTCCCCACCCTCTTCTTCAACCTGGAAGAGTACAGGTCCAAAATAGAGGGCAGGGAGGCTCCAATGATGCGCTCGGCAGTCCTCACTGTGCGCTGTAGTCTGGTTCTATCCTGTTTGGTGGCGGCTCCAAACGACACAGTGATGGAGGTGCACAGGACAGACTCAATTACTGCAGTATAGAACTGCAGCAGCAATTCCTGAGACAGACCATATTTCCTCAAGAGCCGCAGGAAGTACATCCGCTGCGTTCTTGGTATTATACTGCATATATATCTTTCATTTTCACAATGTGTCTGCTTTTGCACATTGGTTGTTTGTCAGTCTTCATTTCTACATAGCATTTTACAAATTCTATTTTGTTTGTTTTCCTGTAAATGCCTGCAAGAAAATCAATCTCAAGGTAGTATATGGTGACATATACCTATTTTAATAATATAGAGGATTCCAGTTAATTGGACAATTGGTAAATAAGGTAAGCCACTTATTTGGGACAGCTCAAGAACTTTCAATAGTTTTTGGAAGTAAAAAAACTATTTGAGAAAATAACTGGATTCCATCATTTATTTGGGATAGGAGACTGTTGCTGAACAGTTTCTAACTGGCATCAGGCACCTGCGCTTGTGTGACCAATAGACAGCAGGACAAAACATCAGCTGTGAGCTCTTGTGTGTTATCCATTTGGTCTGATGGTTGTCAATTCACAAAGCAGTGATAGGCCCCACTACCACTGAGGATGAGGACACTCTTGGCATGTTCCTTTCTATTAGCTACCATCATTCATGAAACAAATACATTGGGACTGTAGGACACTGGTTCAATCCGTTGTTGTCAAAACTGTTAGTTCTAAATATTACACCGCATTTTTGTTACTTAGTACACAACCAGATCTGTAGTGCAGCTTCAATAGATTAACGCCTCAGCATCTCTAGGTAGAATTGAACTTGATCTCCCAATATACCTCGCCATGACCCTTGCACTTTGTTTACCTGTCTGCATTACACTTCCCCTGGGAATGCAATACTATATTCTGTATTGTTTCCTCTTTACTACCTTGATATAACTATTTATGGCATGATCTTTCTGGATAGTGTGAAACAAAGCTTTTCACTATCTCAGTATCTGTGACAATAAGATCCTACAACCAATAGAACAGTAATTGTTCACAGCAAACTCAACTAACTTAACAATTTATTTGATAGCAATGTCAGACTGAGGGGTATGCAGTTACAGGCAGAGACTGTACATTGACAGGCCACAATTGTGATGGCCAGATCCAGTCCAAGCCTATCTTATTTGGCCACACAACATAAAGGCATATGGCCTCAGCATAAGGACAGAACCTTGTCCTCACAATGGTTGTGCTGGTAGTCATTTCTATGTTATGACGGACAGAGGCATTTTCCACAATTGGATTGCTGAGGATAAAGTCAAGTGGTTGCCCATAATTGTTCACACATGAACTGCTACAGACAAGATCTAGTAGCTATGTCCTTTGTGATGTAAAGAGCTTAATCTGGAGTAGTCCTATCAAGCTACACTTTGTGATGAACACATAAATGCTAAACCCAGAAAACAGTCTTACCCTACACATTTCCAGTGCTTCTTCTAAATTCAAGATTTGAGGGATAATAGATGGCAACAAGGAGGACATTTTCTTGGTTATTTCTGACCTGATGTCATAAGTCTTCTTCAATTCTGGAGTTGATACTGAGGACCCTTAGGGCTACTTTTTCCCCTCCTGTATAGCACAGCTGCACTGCCTCAGGCGGGTCAGTCATGACTGTGATCCACCTCACAATTTCAATGAGCAACACAGAACAGAACAGGCACTTAGATCATCTAGTCAAAATATTAATCTGCCTAGTCCCATTGACCTGCATCTGAGCCACAGTCCTCCTATCCAAATTTCACTTAAATGCTGAAATCAAACCTACATTTACTGGCAGCTCATTTCACACTCAACACCCTGAGTGAAGTAGATTCCCTCATGTTTCCCTTAAGCATTTCACCTTTCACCTTTAACTCTAGTTCTAATCTTAATCAACCTTAGTTTAAAAAAAAGCCTAGGTTGTGAACCGCTGGTTCCAGTAGATTTCAATGGAATTAATAAAATGTAGGTAAAAATAATACCCTCGTGGCCTAGAACTCAACTAGAAAGTTTAAGAAAAAGCAAGATAAAAATAATAAACAGGTTCAGCAACTTCAGTGAATAGGGTTATGCAAAAAAGCTCAGTAATCCCTCGATACAAAATGCACCTGGCTCTGGAGCTTATTACATTTTTTTCTATTGCTAGGCTCAGTGCGAGTCCAGTGGTGGAATGGGAGATCATATAGTCGATCATCTAAACCATAGCTTCTCTCATTATACATTACAATGCACAGGTGTGAAAGTTAGGAACAAGCTGACTCAGCAGCTTGCAGTTTTGTATTCAGTTTCTAGCAACAGGTGAGAACAATATGGCCCGGAACTTTTCTGGTACTGAGGTACAATTGTTTTTAATGTAAAGGTTACCACATTTAATTTGGAAAAGAGTTTCCAACTGATGAGAGTTCTGCAAAATTAAGTGGTGCTATTGTTGTCTTATTGAGATTGAAGAAATGCAGCTGTGAACTGTAGAAAATCTGACATGTATGTTACTGGCCATGAGCCATTCAGTATTGGGAAAAGGTCAGTGTAGGCCAGCAATTTCAAAATTTCTGTCTACATGGGCATCTCATTTGCAGACCGATATATTTCAGGTTGTCAGCCTTTTGTGCCATTTGTTTTTTTTATATTTCCATTTGTCTTGATACACAATGACTTAGACAGAATTTTGAATTAAAAGCACAAAATCTAAACACAGGAGTGCTATACAATTATATTGGTATGGCAATAATGATAAAGCACTTAAAGATTCAGAAGTTATGAGAATATCTTTTCTTGGAGGAAATTGAGACAAAACTCAACACGTGTGAATGAATGAAGAAGCACAGATTTTTGAAATTATTGCTTTAAATTGTAGGCATTTTGAAATATTTCAGCAGAGAATTTATCTTTGTACATAATGAGTAATCTCAGGACTGAAACATAAAATTATCAAAAAGCATTTTGTAAATTATTTACTTAAAACTTAACAGTTCTCAAGATCATTTTGCAACAAAATGCAAATATAAACTGCAATTTCAGTATGAAACATGACAGGTATTTGATATTTGTATAATCATTTCTTCAGATATTTTAATCTGATTTTGGAACTGCTTTAATACAAAACAATGCAATGCAATTCCACCATTTTTTAAAGAAATTAATCATCAAATCTGATCTTTTTCCCCTGGAATGCAACTATTTGGATCTGCTCTTTCCGTCTTCTACTTGCTTCCCAAGAAGGATGAAGTGATTGTTGTGGTTTTGGAATTGCATCTCCACACTTCCCTTGGGATTTCTCACGAAAAGACAATTTTTTGGAGTTAGAACTTTTGTGCTGAACAGCTGCAAACGCAAATCAAAATTCCAGAGAAGTCATGATCAACAAGCAGACCACATTTAAAGTACAAAGACATTAGATTACATAAGAGTTTTTAAATCAACAAAAGTTATGTAGAAGTAGCAAAGCATATCAGTGCAAATAATCCTCAAATTGCATAATCAACATAACATTCATCTTCCTCAGTGCATTAGAAAATCCATATATTTTCAGTTTTCAGTAGTGCTACGCAAGTAAGCAATTCATATTAGTATCAGAAAAAAAGACACCTTTCAATACATCATCTGAATTAAAAATAAAATGACCAGCAGAGCAGCAGAACGAAGTAATTTTCTGACATTTATTGAATGTAGGGAATATAATTGTTTAACGGGGAAATTCAAAAGCTAACAAACTAAGAGAAATGTATGTTTCTGATGACCTTCACAGCCACACAATTCAATCTATTCTGCAAATAAATGTCTTTCAGTTGTAGAAGAGCAGCAAGTTCATAATTTGTAACAGAATTCAATGAAATGAAAAATTATTTTGTCTGCCATACATGGTTTTACCTAAGAGCCTAATAAACGAATAGATTCATAAAAGTTGAGATGTTAAAACATTACACATGCAATTGGAATGCTTTCCTTATTAAAATATGTTTTTGAAGCACAGCTGACCTGCAGCACACATCAATCATCCTGTGGGAATACTACATTACTAAAATGAGAAGACCTTTAAATTCCCTGAATAAATGGAGACAATGTTTTCTAATGTAACATTTACAGTGATCTTAAAATGCATTAATTTTATAGCAAGGCCTGGAATACACAAATTGGGGGCTGAAAGAGATCACTAGGACCCTCACTCATAATAAAACCATGGTCATTGTGATTGTAACCACAAGTTGCAATCCCAATTATCTGCATTAACCTCTTACACCATTTTATATCAAGAGTTTATCTGTCTCTGATTAAAAAAAATATTTAAAGAGTCTACTTCCATTATCCTTGGGGAAGAGTTTCAAAGACCTACAATCCCTGAAAGGATAACAAAATAACTTGTTATTTTGAAACCATGACTCTAATTCTGCATTCTCTATTGAAGGAAAATACTGGTTGAAATCACTCAAGATATTGTATGTTTGAATGTAGTTTCATTAAGTTTCTTTCTACTTTGCTAAATTCTTGTGGAAACAAGCCTAGCATGTCCCATCTTTTCTAGTGAGATAATCTGCCTATTCCAGTTCTCTGAACTGTTTCCAGTGCATTAATATCCTTCCTTAAATATGAGGCCAATGCTCTACATAAATGAAACATAATGTCCCTTCTCGAGTATTCAGTTCCCCAGCAATAAACAATAAACAAAAGCTAAACAATGGTTAGCTTTCCTAACCATTTCCTGTACTGCATTTTTGGCTTATGCATTAAGACATTCATATTCCTCTGCATCTTGCATCACAAAGACACACTCCTTTCTTATTTTTTTCTCTGTCCAATTGAAATATTTCACATTTTCCCGCATATTTCATTTGTATGATCATGGCCCCATATTTAACCTACCTAGTTTTCTTTACAATCCATTAATCTCTCTGTAACATCCTCTAGCCCCGTATCCTTTTTGCTACAGGCTCTTGATCATTTCCAATGTCTACTACTTCACTACTAACAAGCATTTTTTCCAGATGCCTCGGTCCTAAGCAATGGAAACCCTCCTCAAACCTCTCTCTTCTGACTTTAGTAGTATCTTCAATGCTGTATTTTTGATATCAACCCACATAACCCCTTGTGAAGTATCGTTCCACATTATTATGCTGGAAGTACTATATACATTTAAATAATATGTTGTTGGAGAAGGTATACAAGTTAGTAAAGGCAGAGAGGAATGAGTGAAACAATTGCTTTCCAACCCTCTAGATGTATATTTTCTTAACCTATCCCGCCAACAACCTGAAGCACTTGTGTGATAAAGATTATCCACTGATAGTGGCTAGGGAACAGCAGGTGGCCAAATCTCAGTGGGTGACAGCAACACAGCACAGGGTGAGAGTGAAACTAAGAACTGATTCTAAGGGAGAGGCCTAGTTTCCAGCACCGTACATTAATTTGCAGCAATTACTGTCTTTATCATCACTATTACTCAAATACTAATTTGATCATAGTAAGTTCCTTAAGGATTCCATTATAGTTTGATCATTAAACTAGAGGATAAAGAGATTTCTCACTGGAAATTTGTGGTTCTGTCATACATCAGGAAACAAAATTAAATGGAAGTCCTTCTCATGATATGTTAAAAGTTTTCCAAGGGTAAATTGCTCAGAATCAAGTCATTTAGCATATGTAATAAAATAAATATTCAAACTTGCTTATTCACTTTCCGTATGATAATGGCTGAGAATTTCTGACAAAGAAGTATTATGAAGATCATTTATTGATAGATATTTGAGCTCCAAGGAATGAACGCATTGAAGGAATCAAGGAATAAATTGAGGAAATGAAATAAATTCATCTCAGATCTTACTTTATGGTAGGAAAAATGTGAGGGCATGCATAATCCACTATAGTCTACAATGGGGGCAATTATTCATGCACCAGAGTACTCAATGTGCAAATCCCTTCCTACTTTCCATACTTCTAATAATGCTGTATATATTGATGCAACCAAGCAAAGTGTACAACAACAGCGTAGAAACTGTTGTGAATAATTGTGAGTACATTTAAAATAAAATGCACAGCATTTGAATAACCAACGAAAACCCAGCAAGAAATACCATCTACACTGACCAGATTTCTTGTTCTTGACTTGTCCTTGGAGATTGCTGTGAAAAAAAACAATAGTTTAAAATCAAGTTAATTTACCAGTGGGCAGCATAATTATTTATAGGAATTTAATTCAAAGTGAATAAACATATCTGATCCTTACCTCTTCTGCACTGATGCCTTTGAACTCGACAAATTGCCACAAAATAAAGATCCAAATTTTGTCTGTTCCCCGCTGCTCTTTTTTCTATTAAGATTGCTCTTTATTTCCTTCAGGCCAATTGGCATATTTCTCTCATTATCATTTTCAATGTTGACATCAGCTGCTGGATCAGATTCTTGCTTCCTTTTATTTGTTCTTTTCACCTTTCCAATGAAGAAATCATCGTCCCCACTCTCATCACTAGATGACTGATTATAAAACCTCTCCTCTGTGCTATCATCAAAATAATCTTCTTCTTCATCAACACTCTTATCTTCTTCAATAGGTTTTGTGTTGTGTGAATTAATTGAAACTTGAATTCTTTTCTCTATATTTAACTGCGCAGGTTTCTTCTCTTCAGTAATTTGAGAAACCAAACCTGCAGCTTGGTTTTTGGAGGTGTCTTCTTGACTGAAACAATCTTCATTCAAAGCTTCGGGTTTGGATTTTTCTGGAGTTGCACTCATCAGTTCGATATCTATTGCTCTAGATTCAGTCTGTTCAGTAACTTGAGAAACCAATGCGGACTCAGCAGCTTGGACTTTGGTGGCATCTTCATTAGAGAAACACTTTTCAATCTTAACTTCAGGTTCAGATTCTTCCAGAATTGCACTGGCTTGTTTGATACACGTTGGTTTGCTTTTCTCACCTATGGTATTATCTCTTTTCATCTTATTTGTCTTACTATGGGACATTCCTTCTTGCCTTGAGGGCTTTAATGACTCTGTTTTCAACTGTGGCTCCCGCAGAAACTTCTGGTCTTTGTTTTTTTCTCTAGCTTCTTTAAATGAATTTACAGCAGCTGGCAAAAAAATGAGGAAAAAGATTTTTTTTTACACATCACATAAGGGTATTTCATGTCACATTTCCATATTATATGGAATTTCCAAATGGCATTCCCCAATCGAACACACACAAAATACCAGAGGAACTCAGCAGGTCAAGCAGCATCTATGGAAGGGAAAATAGTCTACGTTTTGGGCTGAGATTCTTTATTAGTCCTGTCATCAACTCTTTATTTCTTTCCTTAGGTGTTGCTTGACCTGCTGAGTTCCTCCAGCATTTTGTGTGTGTTGCTCTGGATTTCCAGCATCTGCAGAATCTCTTGTGCTTATTCCTCCAGTCTTGCTTTCTTTGTAGTTATAGACAGAAACACAAATAGCAAAAGTGTATAATTAATGCCAATCATTTAATCACTTGCCCATACAACAGAATACAGTGAAATGATCTCAAGTAGCAGCTCTATTTAATTGTGTTATTTTATTAAGAGAAATATAAGTAAAACATTGTAAAACGGTTACCGTAAAATATTGAATGCTTCATTACCCAATTTTAAAATTAAATCTACAATAATGGTTTATAAAACATCAGCTAATCTTAAACTTGAAATTTCACTTTTATCCAAGGTGCCTTCTTGAGCTAGTCCCATACTCTTTTAAATCTTTCCTATGTTAGGATAGACTAGGCTTGTTTGCTTTGGAGCAGAGGAGGCTGAGGAGGAATCTGGAAGAGGTGTACAGAATTATGAAAAGCATAGATAGAATAGATTGTAAGATATTTTCCCCTCAGCAGAGGTGATTAAGTACAGAGGATATAGGCTTAAGTGAGGATTAAGATACATAGATGGGATTTGTCAAAGATTTTTTTTTTACCCAGAGATGTTGCAATCTGGAATACTCAGTGAAGATGGTGGAAGCAGTACTCTCACATTTAAAAAGCGCCTGGATGAGCACTGGAATCATCAAGACATCGCAGGGCATGGACCAGAAGCACAAGAAATTCTACAAATAGTGGAAATCTTGAGCAACACATACAAAATGATAGAGGAACTTAGCACGTCAGGCAGCAAATATGGAGTGGAATAAATTGTGGACATTTTGGGCCAGGGCCCTTCATCAAGCTACAGACCAGCATCTAGTAAATGGGATGAGTACAGACAGGTACTTAATAGTCAGTAGGGGTATGGTAGGCTGAAAATCCTGTTTCAGTGTTCTATGTGCAAAACCTGTTTTTGAAGGAAGACTCCAATTACAATCTGCAGACACAGGAAATACAAGCAACACACACAAAATGCTGGAGAAACTCAGCAGGCCAGGCTTCATCCATGGAAAAAGAGTACAGTCATTGATTTGAGTCAAGATGAGGGGCCCTGGCCCAAAGCATCGATTGTACTCTTTTCCATAGATGCTGCCTGGCCTGCTGAGTTCCTCCAGCATTTTGTGTTTGAAGGAAGGCCTCTTAATGTGTAAAGTTATAAAGATGTCCCCAGGACTTTACATTTCAATATTACAAGTATTTATTTGAATGAATAAATAGACAACAGATGAAAGGGTAAGGAAGAGGTTTAAAGACACCTAGTAACCTGAAGAAAGTATGAAAACAATCTGTAAGACCAAACAATAAAACCTCAAGAAAATATTTCGCAGTACATGTAACTTTTTAATTAATTCTGTGAAACCAAAGTAACTTATAAAACATTCAGACTATGGTAAACATCTTACTTTATGAAAGAAGCTTTATATATTTTAAATGTGGCATTATCTAGTTAGATAAGAACTCAGGATTTTTCCTCCCATATTTTGTACATCCCAGTTGAAGGGTGCATGGATGGGGAGAATTAATTCAAGGATGCAGCTGACAAAAACACAAAAAAGCACTCAGAGTAGCACTTGGTACATTTACTGTTTTCAGATTTAAGTTAGGCCACTAACTTGCATTTTCTTGACAGTATTCTTTTGATGGATATATTTGATCATTGCTTGTTGAATTTTACTTTGAACTAAAAGGAGTCAAAGATCAGTAATAGTTTGAATGACATACATTATGATGGAAATGCTTCTTCCACTATATTATTCGATTATCTAGAACTACAAGGTACAACTTTCCATCAAAGACACATAATCCCTCTGTCCCTCCCCACGATGGCACTGCACTGGGGTGCAGCGGTCTTTCCAGGTCTAACCAATGGAGTAATTGTTTGTCTTTTCTGTTTTTTTATGATGGCAAGACACTGCTTCATATGAAAATCATCAAATACTATAGATCTACACCAGAAGGGAGTTGCTAGATAGCGATGGAACTAGACTTGTTACGTACTGCGCTGTAATCTGCCACAGCAAGATTGGGAATAAAGTGCCAGAAGAGGTTCAACAAAAGGTGCAATCAATTGTCTTGGATGTTTTTTTGTGATTGCAAGACCCTGTTGGACATTGGTAATGTAGAACACTAGAAGCCCGGTCCACGGGTTCCTTGGCAAGAGTGTTGCCGGGGGTGCTGGCTGGCCTCAGTTGTTGCATGAAGTGGCGTTGTTGCAGCTGCCCAGGAGGGGAGACCCCAGAGGCAGTGTGTGAGAGAACAGAGGCGCACTGGATACCCTAGAATTTGTGCTGAGTTGAGGGCTGGCCCCTCCCTACAGTGCTGCCCGCAATCTGTGGCTGCACCAGCGCATGATGAGGAACTACTGCATGTTTGCTCTTGCAGAAACATGGCTCCAGGACAACATCCCATACGTCTTTTCCTGTTGCTGCAAAAGTACTGTTCCATGCTTAAGTGATCAAAATGCTTCCTGCGTTATGTGTTCTTGCTGAAACTGATAATGAATCCCTGCTTTTGCACAGCATGATGTGCTCTATTTGGGATTTGGAGGACTTGGAAGCAGATGAGGGTAACAGCGAGATTCTTTAATCACAAGCGTTTAAGAATTCTCTCTGGAACATGTGATATCTAATTAAGAAACAGAACCTAGTTTAAAATTATAGAAGTGAAATAACCATCGGGAAAGAAAGATGGAACTGAGGGATAAGAGAAATGACCATTAAAAAGTTATTTTGAAATCTCTAACAAGCACAGATAACGGCGCATTTGTAAAACTCAATTTTCATGGCTAGAGAGTTGTTCGGTAGTAATTTAGTGATTACACCATCAGTCCTCGGCTTTTCTGCCATGTTTAATGGGTTTCAAAATGGCGCTGAGGTGTGACCTCCATTGAGTCATGGCACAGATTTTTGTTTAATTGCTTAATTTTTTAAAACTTTTTAGGTTTGTAAGAATGGTTTTGGGGACAGAGGAGGTCAGCTTAGTGTTTAGGAACAGGGATGTGGGGGAATTGGAGGTCAGGTTGGAGTCTAAATAACTGCTCTGTATTTGAATTGAGTCCACAGCATTCCACGGGGGGAGAGGGAGCAATCATAAGTCAATATGCACATTAATACCAATGACATAGATAGGAAAAGGGATGATGTCCTGAAGAGTGAATACAAGTTAGGAAAGAGGTTAAAAAGCAGGACCTTAAGGTAGTAATCTCAGGATTGCTGTCTGTGCCATGTGCCAGTTAGTGTAGAAATAGCATGATCTGGTAGACAAATGAATGACAAGTGCAAGAGGCAGGGTTTCAGATTTATGGACCATTGGGATTTTTTCTAGGAAAGGTGTGACCTGTGGAAAAGGAATGGTTATGTCTGAACTCAAGAGGTATCAATGTCCTTGAGGGCAGGTTTGGTATAGCTATTGGAGGGCTTATACTAGATTGGCAAGGGTATGGGAACCAGAGCATTAAGTCAGACACTGGAGCTGTTGGTATAAAGGTAGATGCAATGTATAGAGAGACTATGAGGAAAGATTGGTAGTGGAAAGGGCATAATTGCAAACAGTTCGATGGCTCGGAAGTACAAAGAATAATGCATGGATGAGTGCATGAAATTAAAATGTTCTGGTTATTATATAGGCTTCACTGTCACAAGGGCAGGATTGTTCTGCAGTTTAAATGCTTTAAATGCTTCAAAAGTGATAAGGAGGAAAATAAAATGTGCAATGGGGGTGGGGTGAAAGAATTACTAGTGAGGGATAGAATCACAGCTGCAGAAAGGGAGGATGTCCTGGGGAGATTGTCTACTGAGTCAGTCAGTGTGAGTGTAAGACAGAAACATGAAGGAAGCAATCATTCTTCTGAGAGTATTCTTTAGGCCACAAAGGACATTCAGTAGATTAGTAGCAGATTTTGGAAAAGTGCAAAAATAACAGGGTTTTTGCCATAGGAGACTTCAACTTCCGTAATATTAACCGGCAACTTCTTAGTCTAAAAGGTTTAGATGGAGCAGAACTTTTTCTGGTTTGTCTGGGAAGGGTTCCTGATGCACAATGTGGACAGGCCGACTGGAATGGCTATTCTGGACACAGTACTAGGCAATGAAGCTCGTCAGGTGACAGATCTCTGGGGTGGTGGGAGGGGGAGGTGAGCATTTTGGAAATAGTTATCCAACTTCCTGACCTTTAGTACAGCCATGAACAAGGATAGGAGTAGCTGATATGGTAAAGTATTTAATTGGACGAAGGCTAATTACAATGGCATTAGACAGCAACTTGGGAGCGTATACTGGGGTTCTGGATAGTTTTCTCCCCACTGAGAAAGAGAGGAGCGGCTAGCTGGGCAAAGGGGCAAGGTTAGCAGAATTGCCAATCTGTTCTGTCACATCACCTCCCGCCTCTTCTGGATTGCACATGGTAGGCAATTGAGAGAGATAGTCTACCATGACTGGGTGCTGTCCTGCTTAATGATGGATGCTGAACTAGAACGGTTGTAGAGCCAGGTACCATCTCATGATGCATGCATTGTGGTCTTTCATGGAGTGGATCCAGGTGAGAACTTTGCGGTCGGTCTCCAGAAGTAATACTCTGCCTAGCAGATAATGCCGGAGGCTCTCCAAGACCCATTTTATGGCAAGAGCTTCCTTTCCAACAGCTTGTATCTCGCAGTAGCGGCTTCCGACTAAGGTACAATGCCTGCTGTTCTTCTCCTTCTTTCCCCTGGGCTTATGACTACACCAATCCCCATTGTTGAGGCGTCGACTTGGAGGGTGAATGGTTTGGTGAAGTCTGGGCTGATGAGGACCGGCTGGGAACAAAGCCTCCTTCAGAGTCACAAAGGCTTCCTCACATTCTTTTGTCCACTGGACTATGATTCTTTGCAGACTTCAGTGTCAGTTCTTGTTAGTGGGACTGCCAAAGCAGCAAATTGAGGGAAATTGAGGGATAAAATGTCGCTACCACCCGACTAATCCCAGGAAGAACTGGACCTGCTTCTTCTTGCAGGGCCACAAGTCAGAAGCTGATAGTAGATGGATCATATTCTGCCTGGAGGTAAGTGACTAGTGGTCTGCCTCAGAGATCTATTTTGGGACCCCTGCTTTTTGTGATTTTATAAATGACTTGGATGAGGAAGTAGAGGGGTGGGTGAGTGAGTTTGCAGGTAACACAAAAAGTTAGAGGTGTTGTGGATTTATTTTAGAGATATAGTGCAGAACAGGCCCTTCTCGCCCACTGACCCCACCATTTAACCCTAGCCTACTCACAGGACAATTTACAATGACCAATCAACCTACTAACTGGTACGTCTTTGAACTGTGGGAGGAAATGATAACCCCTCACCACATGCAGGAAGAACTCAAACTTTTTTTTTTAAACAGAGGACTTCAGAATTGAACTCTGACGCCCCAAGCTGTAATAGCATTGCGCTAATCACAATGCTACTGTGGCGCTCACATAAACTCTCAGAGGTTACAACAGGACATAGACAGGATTCTGACTTGGCATAGAAGTGGTGGATGGAGTTCAATCCTGAAAAGAGTGAAGTGA
Organism: Hypanus sabinus; assembly: GCF_030144855.1. Taxonomy (NCBI): domain Eukaryota; kingdom Metazoa; phylum Chordata; class Chondrichthyes; order Myliobatiformes; family Dasyatidae; genus Hypanus; species Hypanus sabinus. The sequence continues at coordinate 29,615,172 of NC_082710.1, read as the reverse complement.
ATCACTTTAGAAGATCAAAATTGAAGGCAGAGTACAAGATTAATGGCATGATTAGCAGCATGGAGGAACAGAGGGATCTTGGGGTCTAAGTCTATAGATCCTTCAAAATTGCCATGCAATGATAGCGTAATTAAGAATGCATATGCTGTGTTGAAGAATTGAGTCCAAGAGCCACTAGGTAAAGTTGCAGCTTTCTAAGACTCTGGTGAAACAACAAGTAGAATATTATGTACAGTTCTGGTCTCCTCATTATAGAAAGGATTTAGAAGCTTTAGAAAGGGTGCAGAGGAGAGTTACCAGGATGCTGCTTGGATTATGGAAGATGTCTGATGAGGAAAGGTTGAGCAAGCTAGCACTTTTCTCTTTGGAGTGACAGAAGAGGTGACTTGATAAGAGTTGTTTAACATTATGAGAATCATAGATAGAGTAGACAGCCAGCACCTTTTCCCCAGGGCGACAACGGCCAATAGCAGAGGATATCTGTTCAAGATGAGTAAAGGAAAAATTAGGGAAGATGTCTGAGGAAGTAGTTTTAAAAAAAAACACCGAGTGCAGAAGGTGCCTGGGATTAACACTGGGATATAATCAAAGTACCTCTTTATTTTAGTGCCCTATCACACAGCATGCACCAACTGCAGTTGGGAGAATGAAATGTATGAAGCTTTCTTGGTTAGATGTCCCAAAACTATTCTTACTGCAATTTTGCTTCATTCTTTTGTAATCCATGGCCAAGAAACCGAAAATAGCTTTTCGGCATTCGTGATACCAAGCTCAAGTTTCTACTTTAGGCTCTTTTCCCCATAGGTCTTATGACAAACTATAACATCAGAGTTCATAATTCTGGTCAATGACTTCAAACTCATGAAAACTAAATTCTGAGCTAACATGAATTTAGATGTTACATAAGAGAAGATAGTGTCCTTATTGGAATGAACACACTTGTTTCAAAGATGACAACACATACAAGTCATGACTAAAGGAGTTTCTTCATTACAGTAAACTTTATTTTACCTTTAATAGCTGCAATTTTTTTGTACACGAGTGGATGTGATGCGATCCTTGCAATTGCTCGTTCCTCGCTTGTGGAAGAGGGCTGCATAGACAAACAAGAAAGAAAACCATTAATGCACAGTAAATATTGAAGGTATTAACCAGTGCTCTACAGACAAGTTCAAACTCTTGCCTAATTAGTGACAAAGCCCCTTCATAACAAACACCTCACTTCTCTACATTACAGCAAACAACAAAGAAAACTGTTGCTTAGTCAGTGATTGCCTCAGATACAGAACGATCTTCAGGAGTTGATTACATATATGGAAACAGTAACTTTCCAACATTCTCCCAAAGCACCAAAAGGAATACTTCACACTACAATTTTTACAGCGCCAAGAGAAAGGTTTCAGTAAAGTGATCATCTGCAATTTCCAACTAGTTACAATATTTCCTCAAGATGCTAAATTGTTAATTTACTGGTATTCAATCTTACATGAAAGCTCTTTCTTATAAATGAGTTTCACACCTTCAGTTTTTAATGTGTTATGAATGTACCACAGCTCTGAGGGGCCGAAGGGTGCGGGGTAGCCCCCTCCTTTGAGAGAATCGCAAGATCACTATTGAGTCCGTTCAGGAGTCCCAGGAAATGGGAGAGAGAGACGTGCCGAATAATTCGTTCCACCGCGATGCAAAATAATGCGACATTGACCATTGTCTCCTGGAGACCACGTTTGTGGATTGGGGACTATGCTACGTGCAAGCCCTCGGGCAAAGTGGGCTGGTTGAGAGAGAGATTGCATCATCTCAACCTGATTGACATCTGAGACCCCATGAGGAAGTATAAAAGAGGGTCTGGGGGAACAACCCCTTCAGACGCACCAGAAGAAACGCTAACGATCCTGTAGTAGCGGGAAGCCATTTGAAGGAAGTCACATGCGTTCGATTCCGCGGCTGGAATCGGTGACTGGAACCACGGAAACCAGCTTTTAGCTAACAACGGGGAAACCCACTCCCCTGATTCAACAGATTTGCTTCATAAAAGATCCGGGCAAGTTTCTTTTCTCACCAATCTCTCTCTCTCTCTCTCTCTCTCTCTCCAACAAGTGAAAACCCAGCGGTCCCCCAAAAGGCTGAAGCCTGGAGGACCTGAGTGACTTTTATATTTCCATCGGACAATATATTATCCCCTAGACAAACGATCGAACTGTTTCTTATTGATGGTTTTTATTAGACCCACGCTTTTAGATTGAGTAGTGACAACGTATATTAGCTGAATGTTTGTATTCATCTTATTTTTGTGCCCCTTTATAAATATAGACTTTTAAAAATAGTACCATCAGACTTCAACGGACCTCTCTATCTTTGCTGGTAAGTGATCCAGTTACAGGATTTCGTAACAAATGGTTAATGGAAACTTTAAAATAGAATTGCTAATTTCTATTTAAAATGGTAGATTTACTTTCCTTGCTCTTTTGTTTCTCTTTTAATCCATTTTTTTCCATCCTTCATCTTTTAATCCCAATTTCACATTTAGTTCACCCACTCTAATTCACATTCCCTTGTGTGCATTGGCATTTTCACAATTTTTCCACCGGATTTGTTGAGGGTACACACAGCTGCTTGTCTGTTCAAGTTTCTGATGCCAGGTTTCCCCTGCTATGCCATTTTTAGCTCCCAGTTTTAGCAAACTAGCATGCAAAAGCTTAAAAGATCAAAATTCAAAAATTGAAAGGTTAAAAGAGCTAAATGTTGGTACAGCAAACTTGGGCAGAATGTTTAAATAACCATATGCAGGTCATTTCTAAATAATTTAGAGAGAAAATGGACCTATATTTACTAAACGTATTTCATGCTTCATTGTTCAAAACACTTTATTTTTATTTATCTATTGAGAAGTACCGCACGGAAACAGCCCTTCTGGCCCGATGAGCCTGCACCAGCCAGTTACACTGTGACTAATTAACCTACTGACCTGTACATCTTTGGAACAAGAGAGCAATCTGGAGCACCCAGAGGAAACCTACACGGTCATGGGGAGTAAGTACAAACTCCTTACAGCAGTCATGGGAATTGAACCTGGGTCACTGGTGTTGTCGTAACTTTACGCTAACTGCTATGCTATCATGCTGCCCCTTTAGAGCCAATTTTGATAAAACAGTGTGTTAAGCAAATATTAATTTGTATGCATCAGACAGATTACTTATTTGGTGGTGATATTTCAGAGGCAAAACCACACCGAGTAATTCAACAAAATGTCAGGTATTGTGTGCTATATACAAACTTGGCAGAGGCAGTTTCTTTCAGCCAGTTTAAGTACTCTCCTTGAAAGGCTTTTTTGCTCTTGCTAGCTTCATGCAATAAGAATCATAACGGTATCAAGTTAAGCATCAGATTGTAGTTATTTTTAAAACTATGTCTCTTATTGAATTGACAACCATTTCAAGCCATTCCCCCACCATAGTTATGTATTTAAGCAGAATTCTCAAGCAAAGCTGGTGGCCTGTGTGGATTAGTTCATATAATTCCAGTAAAAAGAAACCTCAATAAAGTGATCTGATGTGTTGAAGAGTCATAAATGTACAGCACAGAAATAGGCCCTTTGGCCCATGCTGACTGGATTATCTATCTATGCTAATTTCATTTGCCTGCATTACGCTTGTATAACCATACTCCATTTATCCAAGTACCTTATCAACTGAGTGGAAATGAATCCATGGAGATCCTCGTTGTCTTTTGTTCATGAGAGTAAGAAATACACTTCACTCAATATGATTTGCTATGATTACATATCTGGGAACAGCTGCATTTGGTTGAACGTGAACTGTAAATCTTCACGGTTCAACAACAATAAATTCCATTTCAAACTGAGGCAAATCTGGACAGTTTGTAGATTATGCTGATAGAGTTTAAGATATAGGCCAGATTCTGAGGGAAATTTCCTCATTTAATTAGCACCTAGTTCATGACAAGTACAAATATGACAGACTTATTGCTTGTTACTAGCAATTATGCTTCAATGACAACCAAATATTAAACTCCATGGGAATAATTAGGACCCTTCCCCAATGATTTGATGGAACAGAATGGGATTAAAAGACATACTAATTTACTGTGAATTGCTTAAATGTATTTGAATATTTGGATATTTATACTTTTTGATGTTTTAAAGTTATTTTTTCTTAATTTAAAAGGATCTAATTTTATTAGTTTGATATAATATTGAATGTTTCTAAATGATGAACCAGCTGCTAAAGTTTTTAATGAGCATTTTTGTGGGAGTGAACGTTCTGCCTCCATATCCCACCACCAACTCTTGTGCAACAGGATTTTTAAGCAAAAGACATAGCCAGGCCTTCCAATAAGTTATGTTCTGGGGATCTGCACATGGAATGCATCATGTTTCTTCACAGGTCATCTGTGTGCATGGGTGGCTCATCTCTGACCACAACTTCTGGGCAGGTTATGCTTCCATTTCACTGTTTGTTATTTCACTCCACTCCATGAATCTTTGCACTTTCCTATGCTATGCAGTGTGGTTACCTATGTGACACTCCACCAATTTCAATTCCACTGAAGACATTATACAAGTACAGTATATTTCATTTAAATATTAAATTATTTTACTGTACTTAGACACCCAATAATATACTTAAACTTGAAGAGTAATTAGTGCTGTTGTGCTGAGTTTTAACCTATGTCAAATACAAATTTTTTAGGCTATTTGATTTCAATGATGTGCAGGTTTAGTAATGAAGAATTTTGTTTACTTGCGCAAGAGGGTTCAAGAATGAAAAATGGCAGGGTGGTTTTGGAGTTTGTCTTGATGCATGCTGGTTTCTTCGGTGGTGAATATCTTCTGCATTTTCCAGTCCTCTTCTATTCATTGCTTCTTGCCTCACATTAACCAGTGCAAGAATTAAATCAGTAAAATTAATGCCAGTTCAACTGTTCGATGCTGTTGTTTTTCTGCTGAATTGGAATGAAAAACACTTATTGACAAATAATTTTCCAGATCCTGTGGAACATGCCTTTTAAATTATTGCTTTCATCTTAGAACATGTGCAGCTCAGAAACTCTACTCAGTATTGCCAATTTCTGTGTCAAAGCTGATACATCACTAGGTTTTGAAAGATCTGGTATTAAGCAATCAACTGCACATCATATAATACCTTTGGGAAGAATGAGCAATTTATTATTCATCATTTTATATAAAATAACTCAATAAGTAGTTTGCAAGCACATTGGAGTTAACAAAGAACTACTATGCATCCTAATTGAACTAAAGGTTTCAAATCCATTTACAACTGTACATTCAATAATCATATTGAACCAGAGGCACAAATATTCCAGACACTATTTACATTCTATGTGATATTTTAAGGAATTTGTTACTGTGGAAAGATACACAATCTAGACACATTTTTTCAGCTATATTAGTATTTAAAACTAGCAAATGTCAGGTTTGATGCAACACTGCAGACACTGGGTTTATAACCAGCTGCAGATCTGACTAAAAGTATGCTTACTCAGTGCAGTAATTCAAGAAAATCTGTATCTGTAAAAACCTGCATCTTAAACTAAAGTTCTGTCATAAACAACATTAAAAACAGACAATAACTATTGCTAACAATACCACACTCAGCAAGTTTTCTGATTACAAGATTGTGGGTACACACAGGAAAATAGAATACAGTGGATTCCTGTTAATTGGGTCATTGGTTAATCAGGGTGGCCGTTTATTTGGGACAATTCTTAAAGAACAAAAATGATACAAGAAAATAGTTGAGATTTCCTTTGTTTATTTGTGACACTACTCTGCTTAATTGGGTTGGGAGATGTTGCCAAAGTTCCAAAATAGCACCAGTCGTGTGCAATGCTTGGAGTGAACTGATTTAAAATAGCGTCAGTTGATAAAATAGCATCAGCTGTGTGTGTTTGTGTTTAAAAAGCAGTGATTTTTGCCACTGATAGTTGGCGAGAAATGAGGTTTAAAAAAAATTAGAATTGTTTTGCTCACTGTGGATTCAAACATTCAGGCTTGGAGATGCCAGAAATGGCCTGGACTAATGATTTCACTACTTCAACAAATTAGGTACTACAAAGAATCTGAAGGCATCTATAATCATCTTGAATGTTAGAATGAAAATGAAGATTTGGAGGATGCAATCATCAAACGTATTGTATGAAGGCTGTCCATTATCTGTACAAGGTGTTTATGTTCATACGTACACAGTCTATCAAAAGAACATGCATAAATTCCTCCATCGTTTAAAGTTCAAAGTAAAATTTATTATCAGAGCATATACATTTTACCACATACAATCCTGAGATTGTTTCTCTGCAGGCATACTTAGCAAATCGAGAGAACAGTAACTGTAAACAGGACCTGTGAACTGTAAGCTTCAGTAACCATAAATAAACTGCAAGTGCAAATAAATATGTAGCTATAAACAATGAGCATGAAAAAACAAGATAAAAGAACCCTTAGAAGAGTGTCGTTATCCCCCTTTGTTCAAGATGGTTGTAACTGTTCTTGAACCTGCTGGTGCAAATCCTGAAGCACCTGTACCTTCTACTTGATTGCAGCAGTGAGAAAAAAGCATGGTTTTTGAAGATGGATACTGCTTTTGTACGGCAACGTTTCGTGTACATGTGCTCAATGGTCGGGAGGGTTTTACCCATGATGTACTGGACCAAATCCACTACCATTTGTAGGATTTCCTGCTCAAAGGCTTTGGTGTTCTCATACCAGGCTGTAATGCAGCCAATCAGCACCCTTTCTACCACTGATCCATAGAAATTTGCCGATGCTTTAGATGACATGCTCAATCTCCAGAGACTCCTGAGGAAGTGGAGGCGCTGTCATGTTTTCTTTGCAATTATATTTATATGATAGGTCCAGGACAGGTCCTCTGAGATAGTGACACCCAGGAATTTAAAGTTACTGACCTTCTCCACCTCCAATCCTCTGATGATTACAGGCTTATGGACCTCTAGTTTCCCCCTCCTAAAGTCTACTATCAGTCCCTTGGCCTTAATGTCATTAAGTGAGTGTTATTACACCACACAGCCAAATTATCTACTTCCTGTGTGCTGATTCATCACCACCTTTGATACAGCCCACAACAGTGGTATCATCAGTAAACTTGTATATGGTGTTTAAGTTGTACTTAGCCACACAGTCATAGGTGTAAAAGCAGGTGGAGTAGGGGGCAAGCATGCATCCCTGCAGTGCTCCTGTGCTGATAGAGATTAAGGAGATGTTTTTGCCAATCCAAATTGACTGAGGTCATTGTGAGGAAATCCAGTATTGAACTGTACAAGGGAATATTCAGGCCTAGGTCTTGGAGTTTACTAATTAGTTTTGAGGGGGCTGATGGTGTTAAGTGCTGAGCTGCAACTGATAAAGAGCATCCCAACGTATGCATCTTTGCTGTCTAGATGTTCCAGGGTTGTGTGAACTACTCTCGATTAACTATTAGGAACTACAGTTTAATAGTACTGTAATAGTATTGTTGGTGCTCTAATTTGCATTGTATTTCATTTAAATACATAGTTTATTACTCAGTAAATGGTAGTTTGTCTTTTTTTATACTATACCTTTTTTTAAAATAACTATTTCCATGAATCTTCAACTAATTGAGGCAACCACCTAATTGGGCAAAATATACTCGTCCGGATATGTCCCAATTAACTGGAATCCACAGTACACGTAAAATTATCCTTTTAAGGGTTTGTTCAGGGCATCAGTTGAGGTGAGTGAGGAAGGCTTGTAGGGGTAGTAGAGATGTACTGGTTTGAGCAATGGATAGAGAGATGACTGAGTAGTGGATGGATGAGAAGGAACTGGCCATGAGGGGAGATGATCAAAAGGAATTATGAAGCTCATACACAGTGGAGTTCAGATGTTTGATATTAAAATTATGAGTACTGCCATTTACTACACATCTGCAACATTCTTATGGCTGTCTCCATTCATGTTTGAATATTACATACAGGGATGATTTACAATAGCGCCTGATATTGTTTTAAAATAATTCTAAAACTAATACAAAAAATGGTGTCGTGCAGCTGAAATTCTTGGGATAAAAATTGAAGACAGAGCTCAATTTACCTGCTCAGGGGAAGCTAAAAGATTTTACGACATATTTTTGAAGATCAGAGGGTACACCCTATTCCATGGCCAATGCACAGATACTAAAACATTACAGGAAGAAGTTCCTCTCCGCAACTAATGATTATCCTTTGTAGAATATACTCACTTCTGCACATCAGATCCCTTGATTTCAACGCATTAGGACATGCAGGTGAGTCCAGCCAGTCAGATCCACAAACATGGTATGTGTGGTGCTGATAATTTAGAACTAGGAAATAATTAGAATTTTTCTGCCATTAACTCTGGCTCACTCTGCTGTTGTGAAACCTCAGAGGACAATTTTTTTGCTGTGACTGGTTGCAAAATATGTGGCTGATCTTCAAGTACTTTCTTGGCAATAGGATACCTTAAGGATGTGAAAACACTTTACATGTCTGTTCATTGTATTTGACTTTAAATAACTATGACACGAATAGTAATATGGTTTTCACTGGATGCATTACATTTGGTAGCTAAATGGGAACTACTGTCTGTAGGCTTTACCCAGACTCCCACAAATGGGTCATAATCACACTAAGGATGTCTCACTTGAAGCTGTAAGTAAAGTAATCTCTAGCCAATAACATCATAGAAATAATACCAAATTACTTGTAAAACATCTTGAATAACTGACCTTGTTACCATAGCAAGGATTAAGTTATGATTCATCATGTGTCAACCTTGCTGTCTGGATTTCTAAACAGCAGTCTGCTCAACTCCTAGCATTTAAGATATACCTGTGCCTACTAGTGAACCTGACTATTGTTTACATTTTACAATCCACAGTACAGCTGCCTGAACTTTTCACATTGTTCATTGCTTTTATGTACATTGAGATACAGAGCAAAACAACACTGCTGTTAATTTATGTCGCAAAAATTCAACCATTTAGCACTATTGATGTTTCGCCTGAGATATTTAAGTATTTACTTATTGAGATACAGTGTGGATTAGGCACTTCAAGCCGCACCACCCAGCAACCCCTGATTTAACCCTAGCCTAATTACAGGACAATTTGCAGTGACCAATTAACCTACTGTGGGAGGAAATCAGAGCACCAGAGGAAAACCACGTATTCCTAATGAGGAGGGTGCACAGACTCTCTGCAGATGATGTCAGAACTGAACTCTGATGCCCTGAGCTTTAATAGTTTTGTGCTAACCGCTATGCTATCTTGGCACCCCTGAGTCAACAATTAAAAGTTTAGCCCAAAAGATCTCTAATAGCAAACAAAAATACAGAATGTGAGAAGTATGTAGAAATCTTAGTAGAAATCTTAGTCAAATCTTAGTCAATTTGCTTTGTACACAGAGGTCAGATTACCATAGCCTACTGACAGTAGTGGATGTCTTTGATCTACAGTGTAGAATTCATCTTACCAGAGACAGAGAGCTTACAGTGTTGCTCAATATTATAAGGTGCCAACAGAATTACCATAATTCACATACATCATTTGTGCTAGATAAATTATAGCCCAATTCACTACGTTCTAATTTGGGCAGACCACAGTATTTTCTTTCACAGTGAAAATGGGCATCAAGGGGAAAACAACATTCCAGTGGTTGGAGTTATAATACCTCACACTATGTATGATGGCTGGTGTTGAAGGTCAATCCACCCAGCCCTAGAACATTACTGAAGGAGTTCCTCTGGGTACTGTCCTACACCCTACGATCCTCAGTTCTCTCATCAATGATCTTCCTTCCATTTGATCAGAAGCAGAGATGTTTGCTGAGGATAGCACAATGTTCAATTCTACTCACAACTCCTTGGTAAATTAGGCCAACCATGCCTGCATGCAGCAAGGTCAACATCCAGGCAGGGCTCATAGTGGCAAATAAAATTCACACCAAAAAGTTACAGTCAATAACAATCTTCAATCCAATCTCCAAATAACCTTGTCCTGGCAGCAACTGCAGTACCACTGCCAAGTCCCCTCCATTAATATCATGACAGTCACTATCAGTTACAAAGTCAACAGCGAATCGCAGCTATAAAAGTATAGTTGCTGCCTAAGCTGCCGAGTCCCTCCAGCATTTTGTGTGTTGCTCTGGATTCCTGGCGTCTACAGAATCTCTTGTGCTTACACTGCAAATATATACATAATTATATGAAAACATTTTTGTCCACACCCAAAATATTGAACTAAACTATGCATTGGAACTACTGAAACCTTATTTAATCACCTGTCATCTTTAAGAGTATAACAACAAGAGACTTTGAATTGTGTCCAGAATTCAAGAATTTCCTCACCTTTCCAAAAACAGGCACAAAAGTCTTGATGCTCATAATCATTATATTTCAGAGCAACCCTTGAATTTACAAGATAGTTATTATCTTTCTCTTCCAAAAATGCACATTTCTGTGCATAAAATTATATATATTTAAGTATTTCACTTAACACATTGAAACATGTTACAGAAGCATGACTGAAACACGATGCATGAAAGGGACTACAACCAACAACCAAAATAAAATTTGCCAAGCATAGTAACACGTAATATTAACAATACTAGGCCATGCACTGTACTTATTTTATATTGACATCCCTGCAATTTCATCACCTTACTTTCTCAACATCAAATTCTAAGTACACAGTGTAAAAGCAGCACTTGTCGTGTAATGTCTGCACATTCTCCCAGTGACAATGTGGATTTCCACTAGGATTTGTTTTCCCTCCCATATGCCAAAGGCATGTGAGTTGATAAATTAATTGGCCATTGTAAATTGCCCCATTTCTAGGTGAGTGGTAGAATCTGACAGCAGCTTATGGGAATATGGGAGAAGAAACTTGATTCATGCAAGTGTGTGCTTGATGGCTGTCAGGGACTAAGTGTGTCAAAGGGGCCCCTTCTGTGCTAAGATATCACTCTAAAATTACCAGTTACATAAAGGAAACAGTTTTTCTCTCCAAATCAAGCCTGGAGTTATCGTGCGTTCAATGTTATAGTCAGCAACTTCTACAATGATAAAACAAGCTTACAGGCATTGAAGCAAGTCAGCTGAGCACAAGTAGGCCATGCCAGAATTTATACTTCACTGAAGTCTACTGACTATCCTCCATCTAAATTTACTGGTTTGATGCCCGATTGACTTCTCACAAATGCTTATCCAGTCTTCCATCACATCCATAAATATTATTCCCTTCAATCACATGCTCAGGTAACATGTTCCATATTCCCACCACTCCTTGGATAAAAACATTTCTAATGACATTTTTATTATTTCATGTTGACAACTTCTAAGCAGGCTCTTCCACACAAGTGAAGTTCTCTCTGCATCCGCTCTCTAAAGACTCCTCATAATTTAAAATAGTCTCTATTAAGGCATCCCTCTGCTTTCTTTTCTCTCTGATTAGTTCTGTTTTTGTTTGCATCTGTTACATCTGTTAACAATGTAACAACCTTGTAAACAGAGTTTAGCACCATGCTGAAAACTGCTTTAACAATTTGCTGTTTCTTGGACTCACAGCTCAGTGGACCTACTTGCACTCCAGTGTTTTGTTTGTCTTGGCATCTGCTGCTATACAGTTCAACAACACTTTCAATGTCTGGTCCACTAGCACAGGCAAACCTTTTTCCGTCTGCACTTAATGGTACAGTCCCCAATAGGAAACCACAGTTATAATTTTTGGTACTAATAGGCAATGCTTTACATTAACATTAACTATAATGTAATATTTCGCCTGCCAGGTTGCTAAGTGCTTGACTGATGTAAATTGCTTCAGAGGAACTCATATTTGCAAATGCTTTTGTGCTGTTCACATCTTAAAATGTTCTATTTATAGCTAGTCTTAAAAACCAAAGGCTAACTGCTTAATAAGCAATCAAATTTTCTTGTAAAAAATCACCTGAGGATTCATTTTTGGGTCAGAATGCTGTGGTTCCCTTGAATTGTTTGCATGAATTGTATTTTTTTTCTTTCTCTTGCACATCAAGTGTTGGTTCTTTTATTTAAATTGGGTTATTTGGTTTCTTGCTTTGTGGCCACCTGTGAGCAAGCAAATCTCGAAGTTGAATAATTTATACATTCTTTGATAATACATGTTCTTGAATATTGAACTTGAATCCTCCTCCTGCTGAACAGAGCAAAAAAAAAATCTCCTAGTCCACACATTGCATTCCATTTAGCCTCTGTATTCAATGGATTATTTCTTATAATTTCTGTCAGCTCCAACAAGATTCCACAACCAGGCACATATTTTCCTTCTTAAGTGTTCCAAAGGACTCATCACCTTCACTAGTCCCTTGTTCATTCTATCACTCCTCCTCATTTGTCATTTTCCCAGACAACCACATCAGATGCAACACTTGTCCTTTTACTGTGTCCCCTCCCACCAATCAGGTACCTATGTGGTCTTTCTGGATGAAGCTGCTACCTGCTTACTCTCCTTCCAACTTATTGTATTGCACTGTTCACAAATGACCTCCTCTACATCAGAGAAATTAAATGCCAAATGGGTGACCATTGGAGCATCTGGATTCAATCTGTAGAAGGGACCCAAATTCCTGGTTGCTTGCCATTTTGACTCACAAGTGGAATGTGATTTGGTTTACTATTGTCATGTGTACCAAAGTACAGTGTTCATACAGATCAAATCATTACGCAGTGCATTGAGGTAGCATAAGGGAAAACAAATAATGCAGAATACAGTGCAGTGCAAGTAGACAATACGGTGCCAAATCGTAACAAGGCAGATTGTGAGGTCAAGAATCCATCTCATCATACTAGAGAACCATTCAGCAGTTTTAAAACAGTGAGGTAGAAGCTGTCCTTAAGCCTGGTGGTGCATATAAGTGCATAAGACATTGGACCAGAATTAGGCCATTCAGTCCATTGAGTCTGCTCCACCATTCCATTATGGCCAATCCCAAATCCCACTCAACCCGATGCTCACCATATCCTTTGATGCCCTTACTGATTAGGAAACAATCAACTTCCACCTTAAATATACCCACAAAATTGGCCTCGTCCACAGTCTGTGGCAGAGTATTCCACAGATTTACTAAGCTCTAGCTAAAAAAAACCGTCCTTACCTCTGTTTTAAAGCATTGCCCCTCAATTTTGAGGCTGTGCCCTCTGGTTCTGGATACCCTCACCATAGGAAACATCCTTTCCACATCTACCCTATCTAGTCCTTTCAACATTTAGTAGGTTTCAATGAGTTGCCCAAGCATTCTTCTAAATGCCAGTGAGTACAGGCCCAAAGCTGCCAAATGTTCCTCATATGTTAACCCCTTCATTCCCTGAATCCTCCTTGTGAACCTCCTTTGGATTCTCTCCTTTCTGAGATACGGGGTCCAAAACTGTTGACAATACTCCCAAGTGCGGCCTGAACAATCTCTTATAAGGGCTCATCGTCATCCCCTTGCTTTTATATTCTATTCCTCTTGAAATAAATGTCAACATTGCAGTTGCCTTCTTTACCACAGAGTCAACCTGTAAATTAACCTTCTTGAAGTCTCGCACAAGGACTTGTAAGTCCCTTTACACCTCTGATGTTTGAACCTTCTCCCCATTTAGATAACAGTCCGCACTATTGTTTCTTTTACCAAAATGCATTACCATCCATTCCCCAACACTGTATTCCATCTGACACTTTTTTGCTCATACTCCCAATCTAAGTCCTGCTGCAATCACGTTGCTTCCTCAGCACTACCTATCCCTCCACCCATCTTCGTATCATCCACAAACTTTGCCACAAAACCTTCAATTCCATTATCCAAATTACTGACAAACAATGTGAAAAGTAGTGGTCCTAATACTGACCCCAGAGGAACACCACTAGTCACTAGCAGCCAACCAGAAAAGGGACCTTTTATATCTTCTGCCCGATGGGAAAAGGAAGAAGGGAGAATGTCTGGGATGGGTGGGGTCATTGATTACGTTGGTTGCTTTACTGAGACAGCAAGTAGTACAGTGTCTATGGAGGAGATTATGATGTGCTGAGTTGCATCCACAGCCTGCAGTTTCTTGCAGTCACTGGCACAATAGTTGCCGTAACCAAACCATGATGCACCCAGATAGGATACTTTCTACGTGGATCGGTAAAAATTGAGAATGGGTTGACGGGGCCAAGCCAAATTTCTTTAGCCCTCTGAGAAAGTATTCGCTGGTGAGTTTCTAGGGTGTGGTGCCTGCACAGCTGGACCAGGACAGGTTATTAGTGACATTCACTTCTGGAAACTGAACTACTTACAGCCTCCTGCAATGTCACAATGCCCAATGCAAATTCAGGAGACTACAGCTCATCCTTTGTCTGGGGATGTTGTAGTTTGCACGTCTCAATGTTCTCCAACTTTAAGTAATCTGCCACTTCTATCTGTTTATGTGAAAACTGGCCATTTCTGCCTGCTATCCTTTTCTGCTTTTTCATATATACAGTATAGTCAAGACCATGAAACTGCTGATGCAAAACAGGAGACGCTGATACATAATAGATTAAGCAAATGTGTCAAAATGGGAAACAGATTCAATACAGTAATGCTATAAGAAAATAAGAGGCAATCTAGGACCAGGGACATCAAAATTAAAGAGTCTGGCTGTTTAAGAATGAAGTCAGGACACATTCCACATGCAAAGTGTTAAAGATATTTTGAACATTCTTATACAAAAGACAACCAGTCCTGCCCCAATCATTAAAGTTATCAAAGTCAGATAGAATGAATTAATTCATATTCTTAGTCTTTATAACATATGGACTTCATATTCAGATCACAGATTTATATAGCAAAGGAAGAGAATATTTACATCCATGCTGGATCTTTGAAAATGCTATCCAAATAATCTCACTTCCATGCTCTTTCCTCTTAGTCTTGCAAATTTCTTACTCTGAGCTACTGAGACAATTCCTTTTAGTATGTTGCAACTGACCTCCTTTCTGCCTATTTTTTAGCTATCATGCTCCAGATCAAAAATCTGTTACAGAAAATGAGGAGTTTCCTGTATCCCTGGATTATTTGCTAGTTTTAGTTCTGTTCTGGTTCCCAACTCTGATGTTAAAAGTATTCTTTACTACTGCTCTATTTAAAAAAAAGGCATTTTGAGTAGCAACATTAAATCTCCGTAGACATCTTTACTCCAAAGAGAAAATATCATTTCTAATCTTTCCACATGACAGAAGCCCCTTATATTAGTAGCATTCTGATAAATCATAAATTGTACCCCAAGGGTTTGACATCTTTCCTGAATTATGGTGTTTGGAATAGGTCACAATACTCCAGCTGAAGCTTAATAATAATTTATGATATGCTTGTTATTGCTTTTCTTTTTTGCATCCAAAGAGGGAAAAAAATCTGGAAGAATTATTGTCCACATTAAAGTTACACTGATACAGATTTTCACAGAAAGATATAAATTTGTAACAAAAAGTGTTTTCAATTATTTTCCCCACACTAAAAGAGTTTTTAATACCAAAATATAGCAAAAAATTGAATACTGCATTATTTGCTAAGAAGTTCATGTTCACGAATATTAGCAGGTAAATACTATAGTTTGTTGCTCCTAATATGGTTCATCTAGGCAATTAGCTTTTTTTCACCTACAACCTATTATTTCACTGTACTGATCATTGACAACACTTGGGAGGCTGATAATCCTTTCACATCCCTACTTAGTTAGTTTAGGTCACTAGCAAACTCAAGTGTGTCACCAAAACCAGATCATTTTACTTTGTCTTTGCTCCCTCCAACCAAAGTGATACAGACATATTTATTTGATTCCACTAATCATCTTATGATAGGACCACTAGAAAATGAGACAGCAGAAATAATAACGGGGGATAAGGAGATGAACTAAATGAGTATTTTGCATCCGTCTTCATTGTGGAAGACACTAGCAATGTGCCAGATGTTGTACTGTGTGAAGGAAGAGATGTGAGTGCAGTTACTAATACAAGGGAGAATGTGCTCATAAAGCTGTAAGAGCTAAAAGTACACAAGTCACCCCAGAGCAGATGAACTGAATCCTAGGGTTCTGAAAGAGGTAGCGATAGAGATTGTGGTGGCATCAGCAATGATCTTTCAAAAATCATTGGATTCTAACATGGTGCCAGAGGACTAGAAAATTGCCAAAGTCACTCCAGTCTTTAAGAAAGGAGGAGGGCAGCAGAAAGAAAATTATAGACCAGTTATCCTGACCTTAGTGGTTGGGAAGATGTTGGAATCAATCGTCAAGGACAAGGTGATGGAGTACTTGGTGATACAGAACAAGATAGGACAAAGTCAGTATGATTTCCTTAAGGTAAAATCCTGCTGGACAAACTTGTAGGAATTCTTTGAGGAGGTTACAAGTAGGATAGATAAAGGGGATGCAGTGGATATTGTATATTTGGACTTCAACAAGGCCTTCAACAAGGTGTCACCATGAGGCTGCTGACCAAATTAGGAGCCCATGTTATTACACAGGGAAGTTACTAACATGGTTAGAACATTGGCTGATTGGAAGAAGACAGCGAGTGGGAATAAAAGCATTCTTGTCTGGTTGGCTGCTAGTGACTACTGGTGTTCCACAGGGGCCAGTGTTGGGACCACTTCTTTTTAAGCTGTATATAAATGATTTAGATGATGAAATAGATTGCTTTGTTGCCAAGTTTGCTGATGATATGAAGATTGGTGGAGGGGCAGGTAGTGTTGAGGAAACAGGTAGAATGCAGAAAGACTTAGACAGATTATGAGAATGGGCAAGAAAGTGGCAAATGAAATATAATGTTGGAAAATGCAGTCATGCGCTTTGGTAGTAGAAATAAATGTGTGGACTATTTTCTAAACAGGGAGAACATACAAAAATCTGAGATGCAAAACAGCCTGGGAGTCCTTGTGCAGAACACCCCAAATGTTAACTTGCAGGTTCAGTCGGTGGCGAGGAAGGCAAATGCAATGTTAGCATTCATTTCAAGAGGTCTAGAATACAAGAGCAGGGATGTGACGCTGAGGCTTTATAAGGCACTAGTGATGCCTTACCTTGAGTACTGTGTACAGTTTTGGGCTCCGCTTCTAAGAAAAGATGTGCTGTCATTGGATAGAGTCCAGTGAAGGTTCACAAGGATGATTCCAATAAAAGGAATCATACGTGGAACATTTGATGGCTCTGGGTCTATACTAGCTGGAATTTAGGATGGGGAGGGGGATCTCATTGAAACCTTTCAAATGTTGAGAGGTCTAGACAGAGTAGATGTGGAAAGTATGTTTCCTGTGGTGGGAGAGTCTAGGACAAGAGGGCACAGCTTCAGGATAGAGGGGTGTCCATTCAAAACACAGATGTGGAGAAATTTCTTTAGCCAAAGGGAGGTGCATCTGTGGAATTTGTTGCCATGTGCAGCTGCGGAGGCCAGGCTATTGGGTGTATTTAAGGCAGAGACTAATTGGTTCTTTATTGGACATGACATCAAAGGTTACTGGGAGAAGGCCCGGAAATGGGTTTGAGGAGGAGAAAAAAATCAGCCACGATTGAATGGCGGAGCAGACTTGATGGGCCAAATTGCCCAATTCTTCTCCTAATTCTTAAGGTCTATGGTCTCTCCAGCGTCTTCACTCCTCATCACCCGCTGAAAAAAGACCAAGTCTAAACTTAGTGACCCTCACAAACCTCTCCCTCCCAGCCTTCTCTAGAACCTTCTCCCAGTTCCACCATCCTAACTTCCACTACCAACCCACATTCCTAAGCATCCCTTATTCTTAACGGGAACACAGAGAGACTGAAAGCAGAACAGACTGCTCTTACAGCATAGCTAAAATGAAATATCTACAGCATAGCAGTAAAAATGTGAACCAAGGCATTACATATACAGAAATTCTTCTTTAAACTGCATATTTAGGAGATGGAATTTGTTTAATACTATTGTTTATTAAACTTAAATTTGTAAGTCAGCAGCTTCTCACATCTGGTATTCAAATTAAGTTTAGCAAGGCTTTTTTTCATAAGCCAGATGTCAATCTTTAATAAATTTTCCTGCCAATTTCCAGTGTAAATTATTCCTAATAGTATGGCATTCACTATATCCCTTTTAAGGTTATGACAATACAGTAGAACTTCTGGGACCTGTCACTTGTTGAATTTAATTCACATTAGAATATTGGTAAACTCAGAGAGAGTAAGCTAAATCTTTCTGACATAGGAATGCTGTCTGGCAGATCACACCCTTCCCTCATCTCTACTCTTCACTCCGCACACAAAAAAAACCTGTTAAGAGAATCAGAATGACCAGTTTTATTGATCCTGAAAGGCCTCAGATGCTCGGGGCATGTTTGAAAACAATGGTAATTAGCAAAGCTCTATTCCAGTATGTTGGTTGCTGACTCCGCAAGGATATTTAAATATATATCAATGTTTCTCCAAAATTAAAAACAGCCTCAAATGAATAATAAATTATGAAGAAAAAAATTACAATTTCTGGAAGTACGATTTAAACATAAACAAAATCAAAATTAAAATATTGTCTATTTTACAGCCCTACAATCTGCTATATAAGCAACTGAGCTTTTTTCTACCTGGCATAGAATCCAAAATCCACTTCCCTAATGAGGGTTAATTTTGGTCACTGTTGCTGGGCTTCAAGGAGAGCCTAGTCAAGAGGACTTTGATTGATATGATACCCACACCTGATAGTGACTGTGACTATGCATGTGTAATAGTCCCAGACTTGCATCTAAATAGGCAAATATTGTCAATTATGTTCAGCTGTCATTTCTGCACTCAAGTTGGATTGCTGGTAAGAATTGTCAATGAGTCTTTGTTTCCATACCAGTAGGCATCAGAAACCCCTTGTGAAGGAATAGTAAATGAACACAGTACAATAAATCAGTGTTACTTGTTAATCTCACAAAACCAGAGTTAAAAAATGTTTTTGCAGTTCAATACATAACTAATTACCTTACCAGAGCTGTTAATAGAGAGACTAGAGTTCAAAAATCTGAAGCTAGTTTGTTTTTACATGGAAAACAAATAGTTGGACTCACACTGTCAGGTGTGATTGATGTTAGAGAACACCGCGTTCCAGTATCAAAACGGGAATTCAAGAATTTCACAACATTCCAGTTTATTCTTTGGCTTTCCGTTGCAAACATTTTTAAAAACCACTTAACTAGAAACCATTTGTATAGCTTCCATAAAGAAACACAGTCATAAGCTAAACAGAACAAATTTCCACATGAGTATGCTTGCACCCTTTTAGGAGCGCTGTGTATTAAGTGCTTATAAAGTGTTTTTTGTTAAATAAGGTTAATATTGAAACTTCACAGAATGAATTTTACATTTTAAAGTTGAAGTCATTTTTAATTTTTTACATAAATATAACTGTATTCTTTAAATAGTAATCATAATTATTAAACAGCAAATATTTAATTTAGGTAGACAATTTTGGTGCAATGCTAGAAAGGGGCACGTTTCTAGAATGTCATGATCTCTATTATTTTCCTAAAAACTCTCATGTCCCTGTGGCATTTTTCACCATTAAATCAATTTGCTAGAAACGGGCACTGTGATGACATTATTAAGTGCTGTTGACAAAGAAGCAAAAATTTACTTTCTCCTAATCTTTAAAAAAGAATCAGCCTGAAGACTAGCGTAAGTAAAAAACACAAAACTGTCTGAGAAATATATAAAACAAATTGGAAGAACCAGCAAAACCTATGAGCAGGTGTCGACATTGTCCTTAAAGCGTATTTCACTATTCAATTAAATCATGGTTGATTATAGCAACTCTAAAAATATAATAATATTAGATCAGAATAAAGTTGCATTGTGTATATGAAGTACAGATATATTTCTCTGGATGGTAATAGAAAGACAGAATGTACTTATTTATAGTCAAACATTTTTCTCACAGTCACAACATAAAAACTCACTTTCTCCTTTAATTTTTTTTACATTATTTTGATATTTTCAAATGAGGTTAATCCTGGGGTGAAAGGACTGCATGTGCGTGGGTGAGAGGGAGGAACGAGCTTTGTTTTTTGCTGTTGTTGTTTTGTTGTTGATTGTTTTCTGCCAAGCATTGTGGGTAAGCTATGCTGATGTCAGAATATGTGGAAAAGCCTGTGGCTGGCCCCTCAGCACGCCCTCCCTCTGGTGCACAGGTTACCGCAAATGACACAATTGCTGCATGTTTCGATGTACACACAATAAATAAGCTTGAATCTTGAAGTTATCTAGAACTACTGATACTGATGACACCTTAAATAAAAGACATTAGCAAATATACATTAATGGTTATAGTTAAGAGCATACACTGTCATTTCTTTGAAGGACTCCTACAGTGTGAAAGGTGCTCCTTTTCAAGCAACAATATTTTAAAAGCTCAGCTGAGTTGTCCCAATATCCCAGCCCATGGCAATATTTATCAGCATGGTAGAGTGGCGATGTTCCATGCAAGCTGGAGTTCCAAAACATATTCAAACAGTTGGTAGCAAAATCTGACTCAATATAGGAGTTTCTGCTTTCTCTCCTTGTATCAATGAAGCTTTTAAATTGTTATATCAACATGGCATTCCACCCTGAAAGATTATTTGAAAAATTTCCAAGTATTTTTTGGTTCCTGCCTCTGTTTGACAGCATAGTGCTGTAAAATGTATCCCACCAAAATGTAATGCTTCCACTCACTACATTTAACCTGCCATCTAACTTCCAATTTTACCTGTCTGTCTATTTCCTCTTAAGGGTTGTTAAATCTTCTCGTCATGATTTACTACATCTGCAAACTATGGTTTTATGGTTTGTACCCTAATATACACAAACACAAAATCAATGACTCTGATACTTAAACTGAAGTACAGCACTCCTGTCTGAAAAATAACTGCCCACCACATCTCCCTGCTTTCTCCTCAGCCAATTTCAGGAAGCTTGAAGATAGTGGCTATTTCCACAATTCTATTTTAGCAATCTAGGATATACCCAATTTAGATCAGTTGCAAATCCAGTATTGAGGAAAAGAAAAATTTGCACTTAGTCAACACCTTTCTGTCTCGAATTGTCTCACAGTACTTCCTCGTTGATAAACTGTTACCACCAACAGCAATACCACCATTATCAAATTACCTTTCTCAGTAACGTTGGCTCAATGATACTGTCAAGGATGCCAGGGATAACTATTTTTGAAATAGCACCAATGGATATATTAAAAGGAAGCACTGTTCAGCAATTCATTTGAAAGACAGAACTTCCAAATGCAAAACATTCTGTCAATAGTGCACTGAATTTTAAGCTTACACTTATGTTCAGTTTGTCAGGGTGAGATTAAAACCAATAAATTCTTAATCTACTCAGGGGCAAAAAATCTTGTTGCATTTACCATAACATGGGTTAATATTATGTAATTAACCCGCAGATAGTGTTAAAAATGACGATCAAGAAATTACTTTGCATCAGTTATTTTTCCCTTCAAGATGTGGAATTTTGGAAAATAGGTGAATTTCAACTTATCTGACAGGTAGGAAAGAAAGCTGCAGAATTCTAGAAATTATATTCATAGCTGTACAAAGTGCAAATATGTATCAAAGAACTGGAGAACGGCTAACATGAAACCAATTTTAAAAAGATAAAGCGAGCTAAACCGGGTAATTATAGGCTAGTTATCTTATAGGGAATAGAAAATTTATAGGCTTCATACAAGATTGAAATTATCATGTTTAGATAAAGAGCAAATAGCTGGTAGACTGCATGGATTTCAAATGGACAAACATGTAAAGAAATAACTGACAGGACTGTAACAGAAATTCATCGAAGGCACTGAACATGGAGATTAAAAAAGCCTTTGTTATGATAATGTACAAAGTGATTCACAGTTGAAACAAAATGTGCAAGCTTACGAAAAATTCTAGAAGAAACACTGGAGAAGTTATAAAGTGTTTTTCAGAGTTGTTGGAAATAAACCATTTTAATTCTCTGTATCCCGATGATTTAGATCAGGGTTCCCTATCTTTTGTATGCTACGGACCAATAATATTAAGCAATGGGTCCATGGAACCCAGGTTGGGAACCCCTGATTTAGATCTAGACAGAAGAAAAATTAAATTTGCAAACTACATTAAATAAATTCTGTAGAAGATAAAAGGAAGCTGCAAAAGAGAAAACAGCAGCTGAAACACAATATATGTCCAGACATGCATGGCAATAAACACTGGTGTAAGGGAATTATTAGCAAATTTCAAGGATTTGGATCAATCAGGGAGAAGGAACATTACAAAGTTGCTGCAGGCTATCTTATTAAAATATAACAGGTGATTAGGAAAAAGAAATATAAAGATATATAAAACATTAAGTGTAAACAATGTGTAAAATAATTAATAAGAGAACAAGTCCCACACCCTTTCCCAAGTGATGTGAAGGATTAACAGCAAGTCTAAAACCAGAGTACAGAATAATTAGCACAGTAGCAAGTCTCACATCATTCTGCTCGTCGAGTACTTCGATTTACGACAACTGGCCCACAGTCTCTTAGATGTCCTTGGCACCAATCATGCTTCCAGTCCGAAGTCCGATAAGCTTGCTAATTGTCCACATTTATATAATCAAGAAGGCCCGCACTTCTTTTCTAATCTGTGCATACCAGTCAGCTACAATTCTAAAATTAATTATTCCTTAACAATAGATGTATAAGGATTTTGTATTCCCACTGAACTAGTCTCGCTTGTTGTCTAAAATCTTATCAGTCAAGACTTTACCATTGAAATGATTATCCTTGAGAAAGAAACCAAGTTATCACATTCCCATAACTGTTTATATCAGTATACTCCAAAGCCTCATGGATGAATCAAGACCTTATGCTGTACTTATCTTTCTAACTATGAGTACTGTGAATGGACTACTCTATTCCATGGAAAAAGATCTGTTTTTAACCCTCTCATTACAATTGGTTTTAAAAAAACAGCAATTATATTTGAAGGCAGACAGGATCAGTGCTGTAGAAGATCAAAGGGATTTTGGGCCACTCACTTTCAGGGCATTAAATATGATATATTAAGTAGATGTGTTGGCAAAAAAGAAACTAAATGCTTAAACATAAGCAATTCAGCAAATAAAACTCAAGTCAATAATACTCCTCTAGAAACATGAACAGAGAGCATCACGATCAGCATGGTCTATGCCTCAGTCTCACTACCTCGCTCCACCCTATTCCTGCAAATAAACTCATCACAGGAATGGAGTGTCCATGATCAGGGAGCCCCCAACCCACCACCCTGGCTCCTTTTTCCTGCTGGCATCCGGAAAAATAAACTGAGCTGGAAATGTCCTACTGTAGCTGTATCATGGAAAGGAGCACTGGTCCTATCTCCAGTGTATGTACAATGGCCTGAAAACTCAGAGACATCCAAAAATAGCTGAGAAAGATTTAAATTATTAAAAAATATAAATTTAAAAAATATTATAAAACACAAGAAAACAATTCTTAAAAATGCAACTAATACAAATTAAAATAATCAATTAAAATAAAAAAAACCCAAGCTACTTTCACTTATCCTTTTGCTTGGTGACCCCATTCAAGTAAATTTCAAAACATAAACTTCAAAGAAAATTTACTATCAAAGTATAATTATGTCACCATATACAACCCTGAGATTCATTTTCTTGTGGGCATGCTCAATAATAGAATAACCATAACAAAATCAATGAAAGACTTCATTAACTTGGGTGTTCAACCTGTATGCAAAAGACAACAAACTGTGCAAATACAGAAATAAATAATAATAACAAACACTAAGCAATAAACATCAAGAACATGAGATGACGAGTCCTTGAAAGTGAGTTAATAGGTTCTGGGAACATTTCAGTGATGGGACAAGTGAAGTTGAATGAAGTTACTCCCTTTGTTTTAAGAGCCTAATGGTTGAGGGGTAATAACTGTTTCCAAACCTGCTGGTGTGAGTCCTGAGACTCCCGTACCTTCTTCCTGATGGCAGAGGTGAGAAGGGAGCTTGTCCTGGGTGACCTGGGTCCCTGATGATGAGTGCTATTTTCACGCAACAACATTTCATGCAGACGTGTTCAATGGTGGGCAGAACTTTACATGTGATGGACTGGATCATATCCACTACTTTTTGTAGGCTTTTCCTTTCAAGCGCATTGGTGTTTCCATACTGTGATGCAGCCAATCAATATACTCTCCACTATGCATCTATGGAAGTTTGTCAGAGTTTTAGATGTTATATCAAGTCTTTACAAGCTCTGAAGGAAGTAGAGGCACTGCCACACTTTCTTCATAATTACGGTTACGTGCTGGACCCAGGATAGGGTCCTCTCAACTAGTAACACAGGGGAATATGTAACAGTTTCTTCCCCCAAGCTATCAGACTCCTCAAAACCTGAAGCCTGGACTGACACCTTGCCCTACTGTCCTGTTTATTATTTATTCTAATGCCTGCACTGTTTTTGTGCACTTTATGCAGTCCAGTGTAGGTCTGTAGTCTAGTGTAGCTTTCTCTGTTTTTTTTTATTCTGTAGTTCAGTCTAGTTTTTGTACTGTGTCATGTAACACCATGGTCCTGAAAAACGTTGTCTCAGTTTTACTATGCACTGTACCAGCAGTTATGGTCGAAATGACAAAAAAAGTTGACTCGACTTGAATTGAATTTAAAATTACTGACAGTCTCCTTTGATGAGGACTGGCTCACGTACCACTGGTTTCCTTCTCATGAATAATCTGTTCATTAGTCTTGCTGACATTGAGTACGAGGCTGTTGTTATGGCACTACTCAGCCAGATGTTCAATCTCCCTCCTATATGCTGATTCATCACCACCTTTGATTCAGCCTATGACCGTGCTGCTGTCAGCAAACTTGCCATTGGACCTGCGCTTAGCCACACAGTCATAAGTGTAAAGCAAGTAGAGTAGGGGTACATTGGCCCAGCGTAGTACCACTGAGGGTTTATCATGAAATACACATCTCCACCCTTTGCCTTTTCCAAATCAGCAGTTCGGTCCATTCAGTAAATTGAGAAGCCTTTGGGTCTCACCATTGTTAAGACGCATAAAAGAATGGCCACATCCTGAACCCCCCCCCCCCCCATGTGGAATGCCACTGTAGATCAACTAGTATTAATAAAAATTTTAGACAACTATTCCAATAAAATTCTGAGGAACCTCCTCTGTTCTGTTCTCTGTAAATGTGGGGAAATATGACACAGTTGTGCATCTCATAACTTGCATTAAAAGGCTCACTCTGTACTTGCTGACCTGCAATGATTCCTGATTAAGCAACCCCATGACTTTATCCTTTTTCATTCTTGTTTTCAAATCCTTTCAAGTTTAATAAATCCACCAAGTGGTCTTTGCTTCACTGCTGAAGAATGTCTTTCATAAACACTTTATACTGTATCATTTACACCATTTTCTGCTTTTAAATGCTCTTCAAAACTTCTTTTCATCATGTATTGGAATGTATCTATGAAGTTTTGTTTGATTAATGCTCTTTAATTTTTTTTAACCACATTAAAGGCGCTACATAATGCCATATGTACTTTGTGACACCCTTTTCATTACAGACTTCTATGCAGTTGTGCTGTTAAATAGTATATGATGCAGCACTTGTACTGATCTTTAGTCAATAGATGCAATTCAGAAGGGCAAACCTATGCAGCACATTTACTGTTTCAAATATTGACAGAAGTATATCAGGAAAATATTAAAGTTGGGAAAACATACTGAATTATCTCTTTGAGGGTATTTCACATTTAAAGATGTCTTGTAGGGCATTGTGTACCATCCAATAGTTTTTGATAACAGGGCAGTCCCAAAAAATATGATAATGATTTGCATTTTGATTTCCACAATTTCTCCAGCAAACAGGGAGGTTACTATCATAATGGGATTTCTGAGAGGGTGTAATAAAATATCTTATCAAGTTTTCCCATCCAAACTCCCTCCATTTCTGTGAACTGGTACACTTCCATTGATACCTCCATATTATTGTCCATTCTTCCTCAGATATAATTATCCCTCCTTCCTTCTCCCATTTTGTTTTAATGTATGAAGTTCAATGTGTTTTAAGATTTGACACCCCCTTATACATGCTTGAAATGATTCTACTACCATTATCTGAATTATATGCTTTTCTAAAGAGCTCTATCAAGCATGTATTTGCCTTGGTTACATTTTTAAGCGTCTTATTAACATATTGTCGCATCTGTAAATACTGATAAAAATCTTGTTTTTCTAATAAGTGTTTATCTTTAAGCATTTCAAAGCTGAACAGTGTTCCTTCTTTCATAATGTTGCAAAGAACTGTTATTCTCTTAGAGAGTATTTTGGATATATACCTCAAGAATGGTTGAAAAGAGATAAATATTTAATGAATATATTGTTGGTGGCTGGTAAAAAGACTCTTAGAAATGGTTATCACACGAGAGCTCAACTTTAAATACATGGATGGAAATTACAACGGACATTTACAAAATGCAGAAGATAACAGCATATGTTAACCATAAGCTGGAACAATTTGATTCATACTGGGGAAAAATGGTTTAACTACAAAATGCGTCATAGGCCTGATTTTATTCTCAAAAGTCAATGAATCAGTTGTTAAAAAAAAAGATCACTCCCTACTTGTACAAAGTTCTTTCCTTTTGCTTGTTTTTTCTTTCCACTCTTTTCTATAAGTGCATACCTCAGATAAGTACTTTGTGGAGATTTGTGATATATACGATTATATGATAGATATAGATATATATATAGATACACACACACACACACGTCTGAAATACATCTTATGGAAATGTTTGAAGATGAACTTCAATAAAAAATAAATTACAAAAAAAAATCTGAGTATCTTATTTATTCCCATCAAACTTCATTTTCTCCAAATATTTTGACTTTGAACTTCCTATGCTTTAGCTTGCAAGAATTTGAATATTGCAGATATACTAGGTATTAGAGACCCCAAATGATAGTAAAATAGTAGATATTGGATGTTGAAAATGATAATAAAAACTGCTGGAACTCAATAGGTTAGGCAGCAACCACAATGTGAGAAACAGAATAAATATTTCAGTTTTGATGTTCTTTCATTAGAACATC
The DNA here is from genome assembly GCF_030144855.1 of Hypanus sabinus. Lineage (NCBI taxonomy): Eukaryota > Metazoa > Chordata > Chondrichthyes > Myliobatiformes > Dasyatidae > Hypanus > Hypanus sabinus. Next base: position 29,588,038 of record NC_082710.1, on the reverse strand, counting down.
TATTCTTTGTAATTGAGTTAACTTGACCCCATTAAAAAATGGAGTAGAAGTGATGTTGTTGGCATGAGGTAATGTGATTGTCATCATTTGAACAATCATATGTCAGATGAAGATATTGTTTGTCTATGCTTTACTGGATCCAAAAATCAAAAAGTTAACTGAATGACATTGTACAGAGTTGGAAATGCAGAATGGTCACTTCATTGAGTATCAGAGCATTGAAGACACATGGATTGTCTTCATTAGACATCAGCAAGAATATTAGATAAAATCAAAGGACATTACAGATGGTATATCAGTCAAAAATCCAGAATAAAGAACAAGGTTTGTTGTATTTCTACAACAGCAATTAACTGTAAATGAACAAATTGATTATTCCTTTTTAAAAATATTGGAATTATTAAATCAAAAATAATTAATCCAAGAACCTGGTCTGAAAGGTGAAAAAAACAAAGAAAGAGAAGTCAAATGAAAGTGCTTAAGCGGAAAACAAATGTTATAGGGAACCATGAAAATATCTTGTACTAAATTTCATTACAAAAGAAATGGAGTAATTGAAACAGAAAATCAGGAGCACACTGTAGGAAACTGAAATGGCACATAACATCAGTACTAAGATGAGCAACCACAGCATAACTCTTAAGAAGACTGGTTACCGACCGCTGGATGCTTTATGGCCTAAATAATCCTAGAAGATACTTCTCTGAATATATTAAATTGCTACTGTGATTGTAACAGCTTACAAAACACAAGGGTTGTGTAAAATAAACTATATTTTTGCTTTATTACATATTACCATAAATCTGTCATTTTACATCAAGTCACTCTCATAAATATAGTACACAGACAAGACTTGATTTAGGATAAAACAGTATTTTAATGTACGTCAAACACACATATTCCATTGAAAAATAGAGTTTAAATTTAAAAAGCTTCCATCCTGTTTATGATTGATTACTATAGTGCTATCAATAGTCTTTCTGGATCATTGTGCTTGAGGAAAATATCTATATTAAGAAACAGATAACTACCCCAACTTGTCAGAATTCATAGCTAATGTAAATACAGTCGGCCCTCCTTATCCGCAGGTTCCGCATGCATGGATTCAACCACCCGCGGATCGGGAAAACCTGGAATTTATCTCTCCAGCACTTGTTACTTGAGCATGTACAGACTTTTTTTTCTTGTCATTATTCTCTAAACTATGCAGTATAGCAACTAATTACATAGCATTTACTTTGTATTGGGTATTATAAGTAAGTCGGAACAGATACATCCGGTATTATTTAGCGTCAATTAGCCAAACGTTCATCTTAGTATATAGTATATATTTTACCTTTCTATGCATATAAAACACTTAAGAAACGTATGTATTTCAATAATTAAACGACTGAGTTGCTTAGTAATAATTGGAGCTTTCATCGGGGCAGGGTCTTACACATGCTCATTATTCTCACTTTATCCTTTAAAATTGTTCCAATCGTTGTCCAACTGTAGCCTAACACTTTTCCAATCACCGATGGTGTTTCACCTCTTTCCGATTGCCTTATTATTTCCACTTTATTTTCAATCATGATTGTTTTCTGTCAACGGAACAGAAACACTACGGATTCAGCAGCAGCTGTCTCAAGCTCTCCCGGGTCCTAAAGTCCACCCACACTGAGACAGGTTAAATAAGGGACTTGAGCGTCCGCGTTTTTTGGTGTCCACGGGGGATCCTGGAACCAATCCCCCGCGACTAAGGAGGGCCAATTGTATATATATATTAGATTTTTTCATGATAATTATCAAGCTATTTCTATAGTACATGAATTGTGTGTTACACTGTGGTCTATCGCTATTGTAATTAATTACAGATTTACAGTTAAGTTTCATACTGCACAAGCCCTCATGCTTAAGGGAATCCTAAACCCCATGAAAAAAGTTTCAACCTCATAAATAAGAAATAGATGTTGATTGTCAACAATCTGCAGTCGTTCTAAATAAACCAGCATGTTGAGTATTTAAGAAGTAGGATGGGATGGGACTCTCATAATGATAACTTGGCTAGCCAGAATTGTGCTGTTGATTTATGGTTATGATCATTTTAGGGCTGTTTACCACTTCTGAAAGGGTGAAAGACTTACTAAATTTAGCATCCAAAATGGAACTTTGCTGACCAGATGACATAAAAATAAATCAGTCCTAGGTACTAAACCATTAACATCACTACAATTATCACCTGTAAAAATGTGACAGCCTGTCATAAACTTTGAATTTCCTTGGTGACAACTTATTATACTGGTAATTTCAAAGAAATTAATAGCACTTAAGAGAAATTATCATCAAATGTGTGTGACAATGTAACTGTGCCATGAAGCAGACTATAAGAAAAACGTAAAATTTGATATAGGGCTGAATATTCCATCAAGGCGTTACAGGCACTTATTATTAACTTGCTTAATGCCCGAAACTGGTTTCGATTACTTTTCTATTTTTCCTAACAACACTACCTCCAGTTTAGTGAGGACATTCTGAAAACAAACGATGTAATAGATCTGATGGTTTGTGTCTTGCTTTGTTAATGATCAGAGATTTAGCATGACAGTCTTGGCACTGAATTAATAGACTGAATTGTGGCGATGGCTTGCAGACCATTCCACATGGAAAAAATGGCTAGCTGTAGTTTGTGTGCCAACATGTTCCAGAGTTCCAAATCCAAGAAAATCTGACAGATGCTAGAAATCGAAAGCAAAAAGCTGGAGGAACTCCAGAAGCCAGGAAGCATCAGTGGGGCAGAGACCCTTCATCAGGACTGGAAAGGAAAGGAAGAAGCCAGAGTAAGAAGGTGGGGAAGGAGAGTAATAAGTTCAAGGTGGCAAGTGAAACATGAAACTGGGAGGGGGGAGGGAGGAGATAGTGATGTATAGGGCTGGGAAGTGGAAGCTGATTGGTTAAAGAGATAAAGAGCTGAAGGAGGTGGAATCTGATAAGAGGATAGAAGACCATGGTAGAAGGGGAAGGGGGAGGAGCACCAGAGGGATGAGGCAGATTTCATGCTGAATTAGAGACTGGCTCCTCCATAAAGTAATGCTCTCCAGTGTTTGATCAGTGGGAGATAAACTGGATTACCTTCATCTGTGACTGCACTGTGTGATGAGAAACTGCTGTGGACTGTTCTTGCAGAAACATGGCTCCAGGTCATGCACCATCCATGACACTCAAGGACTTCGTCTATATCATTACTTTTTTACTAATAATTTATTTGTAACTGTATATTTTCTGCTATATGTACTGTGAGATGTGTGTGACTGTGTATTGCACCTTGACCCCAGAGGAATGTTGTTTCATTTGACTGTATTCATGTATATGGTGTGCATGACAATAAACTTGAACTAGCATGGGTCGGGATCAAATTTCTGTCATATGAGGAATACCTGCTTTTTAAGCAGGCAGACCCCAGGTTATGTATGAGTTCTGTTCCTGAGTCTGTCTTTAAGTCGGATTTGTACGTAAGTTGGAACAAGTACATCCGGTATTATTTAGTGTCAGTCAGTCAAACATTTGTCTTAGTATATAGAACATAGAATAGTACAGCACATTATAGGCCCCTCAGCCCACAATGCTGTGCCAAACCTCAAACCCTGCCTCACATTTAAACCCCCACCTTAAATTCCTCCATATACCTGCCTGGTAGTCTCTTAAACCTCACTAGTGTATCTGCCTCCACCACTGACTCAGGCAGTGCATTCCACGCACCAATCACTCTGAGTGAAAAACCTTCCTCTAATATCCCCCTTGAACTTCCCTCCCCTTACCTTAAAGCCATGTCCTCTTGTACTGAGCAGTGGTGTCCTGGGGAAGAGGCGCTGGCTGTCCACTCTGTCTATTTTATAGTATATATTTTACCTTTCTATGCATATCAAACACTTAAGAAACATATGTATTCCAATAATTAAACCACTGCGCTGCTTAGTAATAATTGTAGCTTTCACTGGGGCAGTGCCTTTCGCATGCTTCATTATTCTCACTTTATCCATTATCCCTTAAAATTATTCCGATCGTTGACTGACTGTAGCCTAACGATTTTCCAATGACCAATGGTGTTTCACCTCTTTCCAAACGCTTCATTATTCCCACTTTATTTTCAATTGCCATCGCTTCCTGTCAATGGAACAGAAACACTGCGGGTGGCAGGTCTCGAGCACTGCCGGCTTCCGAAGTCTGCTGGGCTCTAAGGACCACCGCACTGAATTCCCGAGTCCGCACTGAGACAGGTTAAATGGGACAAGTGGGGGCTGTGCTGGGTTTGGGTATTTGATCCTCCACAATATTCTGCATGGGAATTTAAACTGGAGGTGGCAGTGTTTTTTTTAAACGAGGTCAAGTTGCGAGCTCGACATCAACCCAGCACGGATGGTACAGGAGTCACTGGATTGAATCAAGATCTCATTGAGCCACCAGCCGACTGGAATGGGGGGGGGTCAGGGTGAATTTACTAAGAAAAATTTAAGCCAAATACAAAGTTAAACACTCACAGTGTCAACATCAACAACTTAAAGTGGCAGACAGTGTCGCGATCCGACTTAAAATGGCGGACGGCGTCGCAATCTGACTTAAAATGGCGGACGGCATTCTCCTTCTTCAGTTTGTAAGTATGAGTTGTCCGTAAGTTGAACGTTCGTAACTCAGGGACTACCTGTAGAGTGCTTGCAGAGTACCCATAGCAATGATCTCTACATGTGCCACTCGAGGTTGACAGCAGAAACCGAAAATGCATAAATTCATGCATCTTACTTGTAGGAAACATTTTCAAAGCTGTAACTCTATGCATAATTTCAGTAAATATGTTTTTTTATGAGGGATTTCAACTAGAGATGATCAAAAACTGAAATACTAACTTGCTTATTTGTTTCAATAAATAATTATCATTAAATGTAGCTATTGGTTCAGAAACAGCTATAAAACCTTCTACAGAGGTTTTAATATTAAACAATAATATGACAAGTACAGAAAATGAGGATCAATGTAGTTAGTTTGAGTTAGATTTCAAGCAATCCTATTACAATGTTTGATAGTTAATTAACTGGATATGACAGTGGAAAGAAATGAACTTATTCCACAATTTGGAGAAGCTCAGATGAATTAAACTTTTGAATTATTATTATACTTTCACTTATCAAAAAATACATCAGTGCATCAGAGCTGATGGACGTAGCATTCATTACAAATATTCATATAAAACGAATGAGGTGGCTGTTACTTTTATGCAAAAGGATTTTATAAGTTAATTGTATTCTGAGTATGGTGTATACCGAGATTAAGTCACAACACACCTTGCTGCATTATCACAGTGCAGTTGTTCTCTCATTGCACTCAGACCAAAATAGAGAAAGTGCACCTCTTTCCTGTGATTCCAATGCCATATTTAAATTTGATATTGACAGCACAATTGGTGGCTGAATTAAAGGTGTTGATGAATCAGCATATAGGAGGGAGTTTGAAAATCTGGCTGAGTGGTGCCACAACAGCCTCTAGCTCAATGTCAGCAAGACCATGGAGGTAGTTATCAACTTCAGGTTGAGGAAACTGGAGGCTCAAGAGCTAATCCTCATCAGGGCATCAGAGATAGAGAGGGTCAGCAACTTTAACTTCCTTTCGTGTTATTATTTCAGAGGACCCGTCCTGGGCTCAGCACGTAAGTGGAGTGACCAAGGAACAACGGCAGCACCTCTACTTCCTTAGGAATTTGCAGAGATTCAGCATGACATCTAGAACTTTGACAAACCATAGATGTATGGTGCAGAGTATATTGACTGATTGCATCACAGCTTGATATGGAAACACCGATGCCCTTGAACGGGAATTCTGATAAAAAGTAGTGGATACAGCCCAGTCTATCACGGGTAATGCTTTCACAGGAAATGAGCACCCATCAGGAAGAACGTACAGAAGTCTCAGGACTCACCACCAGGTTCAGAAACAGTTGTTACCCGCTAAACAATCAGGCTCTTGAACCAGAGGGAATAACTTCACTCATTTTCACTGTTCACACAACCTATGAACTCATTTTCAAAGACTCATCACATGTTTGATATTTATTGCTTATTTAGTTATTATTATTTTCTGTTCTGTATTTCCAGTTTGTCATCTTCTGCACATTGGCTGTTTGTTCGTCCTGTTGGGCATGGTCTTTCATTGATTCTATTGTATTTCATGTATTTACTGTGTATGTCCACAAGAAAACTAATCTCAGGGTTGCATATGGTGACAATTATATACTTTAATAATACACTTACTTCGAACTTTTAAGTCTAAAGAATATGTATCTTTGTTATCTCTCTTCAACTGTTATGGAATTACCTGGATATATATCTGTTCAATTTATCTCTTCTACTATTCTTCCCATGTTCTGATCCTCTCTTACTATTTGTCAATTGTTTATTTCTCAATTGCTTACCTCTGATGTCTTTTCATATTTACTCCTTCAATCATTTTTTTTGCTACTATGCTCCTCTTATTCTACTTTCACCTGTAAAGCTGATCCAGGATACCACAAAATTATCTCGTCTTTCCCTCATGAAGTCTATCAAATGTGCCCCAACTAAATAGGAAAGAGGGAGTGAGAAAATAAAAAATTACCCACTTAAGAAAAGTGTGCAGGAAAGAATAAAACAACTGAGCAGTCAATGGGTTTTTAAAAAAGATAAATTGTGTTCGGCTAATCTACTGGAATTCTTTGGACATGTCATGGGTGGAATGGTACATTTGGATTTTCTGAAGATGTTCAATAAAGGTGTGCATAAGTTGGTCAACAAGATTAGGGAGCATGGAATCCAGGCTAATAAGCTGAATTCAATTCACTGTTCCAATTTTATATCTCCTTCATGTCAAAATTAATGTTATTGATGATCTCTCAATTCCCAAAATTCTGACCCAATGGCTTGGTGAAGACCCAGCTGGTCCACTCTGGAAAAACAGCAAAGCTCAAACACATCCTCTCACCTTTCAAAGTAATCCTCACTCAAGGAAGATACATGCACGTGGAAGCACAACCAGGTCCTCAGATGTTTGGCATTCATTGTGGAGAAGCAAAGGCTGAATACATCTCCAAGCTCCATATGACTGAACCACCATCCCCTTTGTCCAGCAAGGACAGACAGCGCCACCCTCAGTGACACAGTTGGTTTCAGGCATATTGGAGCCTGCTCGTGACTGGAACACGGCTGTCAATCTTAATAAATGGCTAATATATCCTCGGGAGGTTGCCACTACCACCCTCAGACCAGATTTGGTCTTGTGGTCCAGCATTCTGAAGGCTGCAGTAATCTCGCTCAGAGTGCCTTGGGAAGATGTAGTCTGCAAGGTGTATGAGCAAAAGCATGCAAGATATGCTGAGCTGGCCGCAGGTGCTAAGCAGTATGGATGGAAGGTGCAGATTTTCCCAGTAGAAGTTGGCTGCTAAAGAGTTGTGGCTACTTTCATGGTCAGATTGCTGAAGGGATTGGGAGTCAGAGACCAGGGCCAGTGGTGAGTATAAAAGAACTCTCAGAGGTAGCCAAGTGAAACAGCCGCTGGTTATGGATGAAGAGGAGTGATGGCAGCTGGGCCCTAAGATGGCCCATGGGTAGCCAGATGTGAAGGGGGGTGCAGGTGGAAAGCTGGGTCGCTCTGCGGAATCCTCTGGAGATGTAGTGAGCTTTAATTGACGCAGCATCTACGAAGGAGGGGTGCCCACCTGATGGCTCCTGGGAAGCATCTGCCACCCACCATGCCCCACCTCAAGATCTCTATGTTATGACTCAAGTTAGGATCTGCTTATCAAAGGGATTGGAGCATCTAGTCCTATGAGTTTGAACTCTAAATTCAAGGTACCTCTGCATACCAAATCATGAACACCATTAAGAGCTTCAGGTATTGCTTTCAATGTAGACTTGTTGTAGTACTGCCCTCCCCAGCTTAGTAAATTTCACACAATTTAAATTACAGCCACTTACGACATCCCGTTCCATATCCTGCTTACTCAATTCCCCTTCCTGTATTGATGTATAGCAGTAATGTTACATAATTTTCAGAAATTTAAAATGCTACTCTATGTTTATTTTCTCTCATCTCCATAGACATTTACACTGCTTTGAACTGTCTTGATCTATTATTTGCAATCAGGTATTTGTAATTCCCTCCTAATCTGCCATTCTCCACTCCTTAAATCTTTCTTATATTCACTTCTTTGAACAAGAGTCTGATTTATTTTTCTCTGCCTTGGATTAGTCATCATCTAATCTCAAAGGACGTACTGTTTTCTGCATAAAATTTTCAAGATGCTGTTGCTGTCTAACTTAATAGTCAACTCTTGTTCGTCAACGGAACTTCCTCTGATTAACCAAATGTGAAACAACATGAGCAAGAAGTATAATAATCAGTTGAGCAAAGGATGATTGTACACTTGGAGGAGATCTATTCAAGAGGGAGCTGCGCTACATGAGAATGACCCTGCTGTCCTGTAGATAAAAAGAGGTAACTGTGAAAGGGGAGACTGAGCAACCAAAAGACTCAACCACTAACCACAGCTTTCAATTACTCTTGCCCATACTGCACAAAAATAAGTGTATCCTGTTTCAGTCTCTACAGCCACCTTGAGGACCTTACCAGATCATACTCTTTAAGATTGAAGTGCATTCAAGGTGCAATATCACTAACATAGATTTACACATCAATTTTAGTTGTGAAAAGCTGAAAACAGAAAGCTATCAGCAACTTAAAGGGTAGGGTGAAGCATAGTTGATTTGGCAGTACAGAAAGAACACAACTCAAGAAAAATGTTACTCTTCCAACATTTAATTCTTAACTTCCAAAGTCCTTTTAAGGGTGAAACCCCAAGCTACATGTCCTCATTGTATTAATTACTCAGATATTTGCTGCTTCATCTTACTGCCAGAGAACTTCTCATGGAACTAACATTATTTTACAAATGTTTGGAGTTGACAGTTAGTAGGTTTTCGTTAATTCATTCATTTATTAGGATTACTCTCATTGGCATTCCTGGACCACAACAGCCTTTCTGGTAAAGGTACTCTTTAGTGGTGTTGAGTGGAGAATTTCAGGATTAGAATCATTGATGAAGAACTGCCAATATAATTCTAAATCAGGACGATATACGAGCAGAAGTGGAGGAAGAACGATACAGCAAAATAGTCGGCATGTACAAACAAGGCGCCTGGACTAGGTGGGAGCATGCGGAACCTCACAAGTTCACCTGGACAGAGCTCCACAGAGCCGAACCACCGTGCATTAAGTTTCTCATCCAAGCAATCTATGACGTTCTCCCAAGCCCAGCCAACCTGCACAAGTGGGGCATGCCAAACACTCCAGCATGCCAACTGAGCCAGAAGAGGGGCACTTTGGAGCATATCCTCAGTTGCTGCCCAAAGGTGTTGGGGGAAGGGCAATACTACTGGCGCCGTGACCAAGTCCTAAGGTCTATGGCGGAAGCAATCAGCACAGCGATTCAAGACAGCAAAACTCAGCACACTCCCAAACAGTCCATCACCTTTATTAGAGCAGACGAGACGGCTCAACTTCGGCCTAGCTCCTTGGGAGGGTTTCTTGCTACTGTACGAGACTGGCAGTTCAAAGTCAACCTAGGGAGGCAGCTCCAGTTCCGAAAGATCATCGCAGCCACTCCAGAGCCCGGACACAGTGTTAATTTCAGAGTCTACAAAGCAAGTGGTCCTGCTGGAACTTACAGTCCCCTGGGAAGACCAAATTGAAGAGGCCAACGAGCGCAAGAGGGATAAATACACAGATCTTGCTGCAGAATGCTGGAGCAATGGCTGGAGAGCTCGCTGTGAGCCAGTCAAAGTTGGGTGCTGGGGCTTTGCTGGCCATTCATTACAGCGGACTCTTAAACTCCTTGGAGTCAAAGGACTACAGTGCAGAAGAGCCACCGAGAACATTCTGGAGGCTGCTGAAAAGGCCTCGCAGTGGCTATGGATCTGGAGGGGTGATTAGTGCATTAGTGCGCCACTTGGGACACAAGTCGGGGGCTAATCACCCCTGGCTGGGTCGCCCGGGTGAGGTTGGCTGATGATTCAAGACCCAAAATATCCTACGTCCCCAGGTTCATCACTGAAGACGTGTCCAAGTTGCCCCAGAAGGTGTATTCTACAACTAAATCAGGACAGTGAGAGTAGCTGGGGAAAGCCACAGGTGGTGGTGCTCCTTTGTCCTCTTTTATGGTAGATTGTGAGCTTGGGCAGTTCTGCTGGAGAGTTCTACACAAGTGACTGCTATGTTTGTTTTTGTAAATAACACACTGTGGCCACTTGCACTGGTGGTTTGACAGTGAGTATTTATGGAGAAGAAATGGTTATCAAACTAGCATTTAGCCATATATAGTCAAGCTTGTCTAGTTGCTGGAGCTGCATTCATTCTGGAGGAGGGAGTACGTCATCATGCTTGTAACTTTTGCTCTGCATGTGGAAAGACTTTGAGGTATCTGGAGGTGCATCACTCACAGTAAAATTCCTAGATTCATGTGGCAACATTGTTGATCTAATTAGTCCAGTTAGTCACTAGTCAATGATAACATCCCAGATAACGATAGTGATAGTGGGGGACTCAGCAAAGACAAGAGTCTTGTTGGACGTGGTCAGCACTATTGTGGGACAAATGCTTCTTGGCAATTTTCAGTCCATGCTTGAACACTGCCTATAGTTTGGTGCCTCTCTGTATGAACTGCTTTATTTGCTGAGAGGTTACCAGTGGAATTGAACATTGCATAATTAGCCAACATCACACTCCATCTTTCTGATGAAAAGAAGGCCGCTGATGAATCAGAAGAACACTTCTGGATATAGAACATTGCTCTGAGGGCGTCCTGACAACATCTGACCTGATGCTACGACATGCTATGAGGTCTGTGGTAAACAGTGAGAATTTCAAGAGCTTCTCCTTTCTACCTACATACCACTGAGCTACCCTCTGGTGGCTCTGTACTGCCTACAATAGAAGAGTCTGACATAGTTTTCAAACTATGGATGTGTGAGCATGACAATGTCAGACTATTCTTCATTAATCTGTAGAATAGATTTCTCAATTTAAACAGTCTCCAGCTGTTGCTTGTGAAGATTTATTTTTTCCATTTCTAAATTTGGTGCAATTCCTTCAATATTTGATTGCAGTATGAATGGCAAGAAGGAAGGATAAACTCAATATGGAAATTTATTTAGGTCTTACCTTTTCACACACTTTTTCACAATTGAGGTTTTCCTGAAGTGCGGCTTTTGAAACATAATCTGGTTTCAAATCCTATTCAATAAGAAACAAAAGCACATTTTATTATTGTATTTAACTGAGTTTCTTTCTTTATTGTAAAATGTTATGCCGTACAATAAGTATTTGGCTGTTTGACCTATCATATTCATGCTGACTGACCATTTGACACTAATCCCATTTGCCCAGAATTGTTCTTCTATCATTCCTTCTCCAATATCAACGCAACTTGTGTCCCTTTGTTACAGTAATAAAAATCACAGAGAGCCCTCCTTAAGCCCGTATGCTCAAATTTACCAATTATTTACTGCAGAATGCAACCAGCTGAATGTATTTTGGATACTGAGCATTCTTAGGGCATATCTTCAATATCATAATCATATAGATAATCGTCTAGAAGACATATTGCCATTGATCAAATGGATATATCCCAGATTGATAAATAGAGGAAGAAAATTGTCATTGTCTTGCATTGCATGCCACTGATGAATGGATGTGCAATGAAGAATGAGAAAGTAGGCAGCATAATATCAACCTTTAAAAAGGAAGAGCAAGTTAATTTGTATAATTACATACCAGTCAGTTTACAATCTGCAGTGTTAAAACATTAGCCTGAAGCTAAGGATAAAATTGCACATAAGGAGTTGGTATGGATTTTCAAAGGGACGATCATTCTTAACAAATCTCTCAGAATTCTTAAAAGGGGTGAAAAGAAATGATTGATACAAAAATGTAGAGACTGCTTCTACTGAGCTCAAAACTCTTATAATGTACCATGGAGGAAAGTGCAGATTTTCCAATGACCATCAATTCACTTCAAAGTAAATTTATTATCAAAGTATGTATGTCATATACAGCCTTAAGATTCATTTTCTTGCAGGCTCTCACAGGAAGATAAGATCCATGAAAAACATACATAACAAAGGAGAAGCCCTGAAAATGATTATACAGGCTGTGGAGTTAGTTCATACCGAGGCTAGTGAAGCCACCCATCCCAGTCCAGAAACCCAATGGTTGTTGGGCAACAACTATCCCTGACTCTTACACCTCCCACCTCATGGCAGTAGCAAGACAGGGAAAGGGGTCAAACACAGGCACAAGCTGTTTCACCCATTGCATTCTATCAGATAAAGGACAGTTCACAGCAAATTTGTGAGGTCTTACACCTGATAGGTGTCTTCATCTCTAATTGATTCCAATATCCAGTTAGGCTGCTCAGGTTCATTGAATGCCTAGACTAATGGAATGGTTAGCAATATTATGTAATGTGACATGTGATGTGCCAGACAGTCCTTGAAACTTGTACATGATTGTCAAGCAGAGCTATCCCCATAACGTTTGATTTCCTTAATGCCCAGAAATCATATGTGTTGATACATGTTGATGCGTTGATGATACGTGTTTTGAATGAACATATCAAATAAGCCTCCAGAGCCCTGAGCTTACCATCTCCTGGGTGAGGCAATTCCTCCTCGTCATAGTTCTAAATGACCAACCACTGATCCTGAAAATATGCCCCCAGACTTAACTCCTTAGCCAGGAAAAAGATCCTCTCTGCATTTAGTTCATTACGCTCTTCAACAAATTTATAAGTTTTGACGAGATCGCTTTTCACTTTTCTGAACTCCAGTGAATTCAGTCCCAGTCCACACACTCACCTCAGAAGGCAAATCCATCATTCCCAGAAGCAGTCTTATCTGCTCTCCCCCTCCTTTCCTAACCAGCGAGTGGTATCTGCCACTCTCAAATCAACAGGGATCTATAGAGCTTTGGAAGATGACAGCCAACACTGAAGTATTTCCTTTCAACACTTTGCCATTTACTGCAGATATTTCATAACTAAGTTGACTTAGTTTGTATACAATACTCCAGGTGCTGTCTCAACAAAACCGTTTTCAATTGTAGTAAGGCTTCTTTACTCCTATCTTGAAATCTACTTATAAAAATTAACAAACTGTTTACTCCTAATCTCTTGGTGCACTTCCACATTGACCTTCAGCTACATATACAAGCCTAGATCTGCTCTAATGTCAACACTATGCAATTGCTCACTTTTTTTTAATCAAATACTACACTTTCCAAAGACATAAAAGTAGATACATTTTCCAAATCAATTTCATTAACTATGCTCTGACCTTCAACTCAGCTTGTCCACAACCCCTGAAGCTTCACCGCATCCTTCATATTCGCAATCATTTAGTTCCTCAGCCAAATTCTATATAATCATATAACAATTACAGCACAGAAACAGGCCATCTCGGCCCTTCTAGTCCGCGCCAACACTTTCACTCACCTAGTCCCACTGGCCCACACTCAGCCCATAACCCTCCATTCCTTTCCTATCCATATACTTATTCAATTTTACTTTAAATGACAATATTGAACTTGTCTCTACCACTTTTACTGGAAGCTACCACACAGCTACCACTCTCTGAGTAAAGAAATTCCCCACCGTGTTACCCTTAAACTTTTGCCCCAACTCTCAAATCATGTCCTCGTTTGAATCCCCCTACTCTCAATGGAAAAAGCCTATCCACGTCAACTCGATCTATCCCCCTCATAATTTTAAATACTTCTATCAAGTCCCCCCTCAACCTTCTACGCTCCAAAGAATAAAAACCTAACTTGTTCAACCTTTCTCTGTAACTTAGGTGCTGAAACCCAGGTGACATTCTAGTATATCTTCTGGGTACTCTCTCTGTTTTGTTGATATCTTTCCAATAATTCGGTGATCAGAACTGTACACAATACTCCAAATTCGGCCTTACCAATGCCTTGTACAATTTTATTACATCCCAACTCCTACACTCAATGCTCTGATTTATAAAGGTCAGCATACCAAAAGCTTTCTTCACCACCCTATTCACATGAAATTCCACCTTCAGGGAACTATGCACCATTATTCCTTGATCACCCAGTTCTTTTTTTTTATTGAGTTTTCAGATAATTACAGAAAGAAGAAAAAGGAAGAAAGAAGAAAGAAAGAAGAAGGAAAGGAAGAAAGGAAGAGTGCCTGGATATCGGAAGATCCCCACATGCTCCACGGAGTTCGTAATAACTTTAGTATATATATTTATTTCTTTCCCCAAATAACCAATTATTTTATCTTCCGAGCACCTATATATTTAATCCTGTCTTTTGTAAATAAGGGCGCCAAATTTTCAAAAATGTTTCATATTTATCTCTTAAATTATAAGTAATTTTTTCAAGTGGTATACAGCTGGAAATTTCATTCTTCCAACGATCTATACTTAAGTATACATCCGATTTCCAAGTAACAACAATAGCCTTTTTGGCTACTGCCAGTGTAATTTTTATAAATTCTTTCTGATATTTATTCAATTTGGGTTTCAATTTTATCCCTTCAATATCGCCTAATAAAAATACTGGATTACGTGGAAGTTGTGTTCCAATAACATTCTTAAATTTGTCCAAAAAGGTTGAATTTTAGAACAAGACCAAGTAGAATGTAAAAAAGTACCAATTTCTTGGTTACATCGGAAACACTGATCAGATAAATTTGGATTTAATTAATTTATTTTTTGTGGTGTAATATATAATTGATGTAAAAATTATATTGCACTAATCTTAACCATAAATGGGTATCTAAATGGATATGGGAAAAGAAAAAATCTCCTATATTAAAACATTTGATTGACTTATGGAATAAGATAAATGTTGATGATGAGACGAAGAAATCTTTATTAGCAAAGAGATCTTTAATTCAAAATAGACATTCCTTTTACAATCGATAATCAATTTTTATATAATTGGTTTCAAAAAGGGATTAGATATATAGGAGATTGTTTTGATGGAGGTATATTAATGTCATTTGATCAATTAAAGAATAAATATAAACTATCAAATAACACTCATTTTTGTTACTTCCAATTAAGGGCTTATTTAAGAGAAAAATTAGGTCAAACAATGTTATTGCCGAAATCTAATGAAATAGAAACTTTAATTCAAAACGGAAAAACTAAAAAATTTATTTCTTGTATGTATAGCTTGATTCAAAAACAGGCAATTAAACAAGGAGTCCATAAGTCAAGACAAAAATGGGAAAGTGACTTGAATATTAAAATTGAAGAAACAAATTGGTCAAGACTATGTCTTGATAGTATGACAAATACAATAAATGTTCTACTGCATTCTTCAATGCCCTACCATTTACCATGTATGTCCTATTTGGATTATTCCTACCAAAATGTAGCACCTCACACTTATCAGCATTCAACTCCATCTGCCATTGTTCAAGCTCACTCTTCTAACTGGCCTAAATCTCTCTGCAAGCTTTGAAAACCTACTTCATTATCCACAACACCACCTACCTTAGTATCATCTGCATTTTTACTAATCCAATTTACCACCCCATCATCCAGATCATTAATGTATATGACAAACAACATTGGACCCAGTACAGATCCCTGAGGCACACCACTAGTCACCAGCCTCCAACCTGACAAACTATTATCCACCACTACTCTCTGGCATCTCCCATCTAGCCACTGTTGAATCCACTTTACTGCTTCAATATTAATACCTAACGATTGAACCTTCCTAACTAACCTTCCATGCGGAACCTTGTCAAAGGCCTTACTGAAGCTCATATTGACAACATCCACTGCTTTATCCTCGTCAACAAATTCTTCATATAGATTAGGAATATCTGACCCCAGCAATACTCCATTATTCAGTTTGCCAACCTGATCATTTATTCCAACTCTTAGCTCTCTGCCTGGTAACCAATTCCCAATCCATCTCCAGTTCTTTATAATCTATCCTTATTGCTCAACCTCTTGCATGGGACTTTATAGAACAGTATCAAAAAATTCAAATGCACCATATTTACTGGTTTACTATCGTTGACAGTCTCAAAGAGGTCCAGTAGTAAAAAACAAATTCCCTTTCTTAACTCCATTTTGACTTTGTTCAATCTCACTATTCTTTACAAGCTGAAGCATTACTCATCCTTTATAATAAATTCCAGTATTTTCCCTAACACCAAAACTGGTTGGCTGCTCCCTGCTTTGTGAACAGTGAGGTCACATTTGCTTTTTCCTCATCCACAGGAATTTATAGGATTTTGGAAGATAACAACCAGAACATTCACTATCTCTAAAGTCACAGTTTTCAAAACTTTGAGATGTATATCATTGTTCATTGTGATTTATTATATTTCTAGCTGATTAAATTTTCTATGACTTTAAAAAAATACTCAAAACTTAATTCTTCATTCTTGCTATACCAGCACCCATGATTCTCCATTATATCTGGCGGGCTTGTATATTTCTAAGATGATGGAGAAAAAGTAATTGTTTTGTTTTTAAACTTCCTATTATGACTTATCTTTTTCTTTTTACATACTCATTAAAGGTCTCACTGACATATTTCACACCAGTGCAGTCTCACACTACCTTTATCAATTGCTTAGTTTTTGTTGACTTCAAAAACGTTGAAGCAAGCATACTGCTATTTATGGTAACTTGGTAAACCTCTTCCTTAATTTCTTCAGCCAGCCAGGGTTGAACAAATTTCCTTGTAGGATATTTCTGTCCTCAAGGATTTATTTTTGCAAGTTATTTATTTTCCTTAAAAGTTGCTGTTGCATGTTCATCTTCCAATGTATTTTTGTCACCAACCACAACCAACTCTCAAGTTTTCATCGTTTCCTTTGTTTAGATTTAATAACTTAAATTTGACGCTGTTCAGTAGAGAAACTTACTTTCAAACTCAATGTCAAATTCTTATTATGACCACTCTTTCCCAAAGCCACTTGACAATTATTAATTAAGCATTTCTCATTGGACAAAGTAGGATCCAAATTAGCCTCTTCCTGAAGAGGTTCCTCAATTTACTCATCCAGAGAAATATCGTGCATACTTTCAAACAATTCATCCACCACTTCCTTTTCCAACAGAAAGCTTTATTTCATTCATTTTACATTAGTTATAAAGGGCTTCCATAATAAATGTATTGCCCCTCTTACAGGCACTGTTAATTTCCTGTTTGATACCGCAGCCTACAAATAGCTCCTATGGCCTTTTTTGCTCTTTGCTATTTCTGTTTTATTCAGACTGAAGTTATTTTTTATATCATTTAAGACAAGGCTATTCCTCACTGATACACTGATCCTCTTGTTATTAGTGCTATACCATTTCCCCTTTCTCATTGCCTGTTCCTTCTAAATGTTGATTATCCGCGAATATTTAACTCCCAACTCTGATCACCCTACAACCACATTCCCATATTGGAAATGAGATCACACACAGTTACTTCTATTTGTGCCAATAATCCATTTATTTTACATACTCATTAAAGGTCTCACTGACATATTTCACACCAGTGCAGTCTCACACTACCTTTATCAATTGCTTAGTTTTTGTTGACTTCAAAAATGTTGAAGCAAGCATACTGCTATTTATGGTAACTTAGTAAACCTCTTCCTTAATTTCTCCAGCCAGCTAGGGTTGAATAAA
This sequence comes from Hypanus sabinus, assembly GCF_030144855.1. Lineage (NCBI taxonomy): Eukaryota > Metazoa > Chordata > Chondrichthyes > Myliobatiformes > Dasyatidae > Hypanus > Hypanus sabinus. The sequence goes on along the minus strand of NC_082710.1, from coordinate 29,570,306 downwards.
TTTCCCTGTAGGACAGTACCTGAGGAGGAAGGTAAAACGGCGCAGGTGCGGGTGACGTCAGTGGTGAGCGTGGGGTTTAAAAAGAGGCCCACTTTCAGGAGTGGGCAGCGTCGGTGTGGGCAGCGGAGTGCGCGGGAGCAGAGTGCTGGGCTTTGGTGCAAGGGGACTTCGGTGAGAGGAAATCAGTGAGCCTGAGTACGTGCTTGCTGGGGTAAAAAAGGTAAGGTCAGTAGGTACTTTTTTCATTTATTCTGACTAATCTGGGATCAAGTAATGGGGGAGACAGTTAGAGCAGTGGTGTGCTCCATATGCAGTATGTGGGAGGTCAGGATCAACACAGTTGTCCCTGATGACCACACCTGCAAAAGGTGCATCCAGCTGCAGCTCCTATCAGACCCAATTATGGAATTGGAGCAGGAGCTGGATGAACTACGGATCATTCTGGAGGCAGAGGCAGAGATAGAGAAGAGTTATTGGGAGGTAGTCACACCGAAAAGACAGGAGGTAGATAAATGGGTGACAGTCAAGAGAGGCAGGGGAAGCAGACAGAGAGAGCCGAGCACCCCTGTGGCCATTCCCATCAACAATAAGTAAACTGTTTTGGATACTGTTGGTGGGGATGATCTGGCACTAAAGAAGGACCCTCGACTAGGAAGGGGAGGAGGGAAGAGAAGAGAGCAGTAGTGATAGGGGATTCTAGAGTCAGGGTGGTGAATAGGAGATATTGTGGGGAAGATCGGGAGTCTCGAATGGCATGTTGCCTCCCTGGTGCCGGGGTCCGGGACATCTCAGATCGGGTGCAGGTTATTCTCGAGAGGGAGGGCAAGAACCCAGATGTTGTGGTCCATGTAAGGACCAACAACGTGGGTAGGATGAGTGAGGGGGTCCTGCGTAGCAAGTTCAGGGAATTAGGTGCGAAGCTGAAGGGCAGGACCTCCAGGGTAACAATCTCAGGATTGCTACCTGTGCCACATGCGAGTGAGGCAAGGAACAGAAGGATTATACAGATTAATACATGGCTGAGAGGATGGTGCAGGAGGGAGGGCTTCAGGTTTTTAGATAATTGGGCTTTGTTCCAGGGAAGGTGGGATCTGTTCGGACGGGACGGTTTGCACCTGAACTGGAGCGGTACTAACATTCTTGCAGGGAAGTTTGTTAGTGCTTCTCGGTGGGGGGTTTGAACTAAATTTGCAGGGGGCAGGGATCCAGAATGCGAGAGGATAGCGAGATGAAGAATAAAGGACAGGTGGGAACTACACGGTTCTGGAATATTAAGTGTGTAGTAGAGAAAGGTGAGGCGGAACAAGTGATAAGGAGGACACATGTACAGAGGGATGGTCTGACGGAACATGGAGTTAAATGTGCAGAAAGGGTAAGTAAATTTAGGGAGGACAACAAAATTCAAAGGGCGTATAGCCCGATGGGAGTTCGGGGAGCTGGGTTAAGCACAGTAGGCAGCAATTTAAACAGAGAGAGGAGAAATGGGCTAAAAATTCTATATCTGAATGCACTAAGTGTCAGAAATAAGGTAGATAAACTTGAAGCTCAGGTGCAAATGGGTAACTATGATGTTGTTGGGATAACGGAGACATGGCTGCAGGGAGATCAGACCTGGGAAATGAATGTACAAAGGTATACGTGCTATTGTAGGGACAGAAATGTGGGTAGAGGGGGTGGGGTGGCCCTGTTGGTGAGGAATGAGATTCAGTCCTTTGCAAGGAGGGGACATAGGATCAGGAGAAGTAGAGTCTGTGTGGATAGAACTGAGGAACAGTAAGGGCAAAAAGACCCTAATGGGTGTTGTCTACAGGCCACCAAACAGTAGCATGAATATTGGGTGCAAGTTGAATAGAGAGTTAACATTGGCATGTGGCAAAGGTAATGTCGCAGTAGTTATGGGGGATTTCAACATGCTGGTGAACTGGGAGAATCAGGTTGGTGCTGGACCCCAGGATAGGGAGTATGTAGAGTGCCTACAGGATGCATTCTTGGAACAGCTTGTACGAGAGCCGACCAGGGACAAGGCTATTCTGGATTTAGTCTTGTGTAATGAACAGGATTTGATAAGCGATCTTGAAGTAAAGGAGCCATTAGGAGGTAGTGACCATAATATGATGTTTTTATCTGCAATTTGAGAAGGATAAGGGGAGATCGGAGGTGTCAGTGTTGCAGTTGAACAGGGGAAACTATGGAGCCATGAGGGAGGAGCTGGCCAAAGTTAACTGGACAGATATCCTAGCAGAAAAGACAGTGGAACAGCAATGGCAGGTATTCTTGGGAATAATGCACAAGGTGAAAAATCAGTTCATCCCCCGGAGAAGGAAGGATTCAAAGGGGGGAAAGGGGCCACAGTGGTTGACAAAGGAAGTCAGAGATTGCATAGCATTAAAAAAAAAAGGAAATATGACAGAGCTAAGGTGAGTGGGAGGACAGATGATTGGGAAATTTTTAAGGAACAACAGAACTTAATTAAAAAGGCAATACAGGGAGAAAAAATGAGGTACGAACGCAAGCTAGCCAGGAATATAAAAAAGGATAGCAAAAGCTTTTTTAGGTTTGTGAAGAGAAAGAAGTTAGTTAAAAACAATGTTGGGCCCTTGAAGAATGAATTGGATGAAATTGCTATGGGAAACAGAGAAATGGCAGAAGAATTTAATAAGTACTTTAGATCTGTCTTCACCAGGGAAGACACAAGCAATCTCCCAGATGTATGGATGGGCCAAGGAAATAGGGTAACAGAGGAAATGAAACAGATTGACATTAGGAAGGAAACAGTGATGAGTAGACTGATGGGACTGAAGGCTGACAAATTCCCAGGTCCAGATGGTCTGCATCCTAGGGTACTAAAGGAGGAGGCCCTGGAAATTGTGGATGCATTGGTAATCATTTGCCAATGTTCCTTAGATTCAGGATCAGTTCCTGAGGACTGGAGAATGGCTAATGTTATCCCACTTTTTAAGAAAGGAGGTAGGGAGAAAACAGAGAACTATCATCCTGTCAGCCTAACTTCAGTAGTGGTGAAGATGCTAGAGTCCATTATTAAAGATGAAATAGTGGCATATCTAGATAGCAGTGATAGGATTGGGCTGAGCCAGCATAGATTTACTAAGGGCAAATCATGCTTGACTAATCTATTGGAGTTTTTCGAGGATGCAACCAGGAAGTTAGACAAGGGAGATCTAGTGGATGTAGTGTACCTTGATTTTCAGAAGGCATTTGATAAGGTCCCACATAGGAGACTGATGGATAAAATCAGAGCTCATGGCATTGGGGGGGGGGGGGGGGAGATATTGACATGGATAGAAAACTGGTTGGCAGATAGAAAGCAAAGGGTAACGGTGAATGGGTGTTTCTCAGAATGGCAGGTGGTGACTAGTGGGATGCCACAGGGCTCGGTATTGGGACCACAGCTGTTTACGATTTACATCAACTATTTAGATGAAGGCATTGAGAATAACATCAGGAAGTTTGCTGATTATACTAAGCTGGACGGCAGTGTGACTTGATAGGCTGAGTGAGTGGGCAGATACTTGGCAGATGACATTTAATGTGAATAAGTGTGAGGTTATCCACTTCGGGAGTAAGAACAGGAAGGCAGATTATTATCTGAATGGTGTAGAGTTAGGTAAGGGAGAAATACAAAGAGATCTAGGAGTCCTTGTTCATCAGTCACTGAAGGTGAATGAGCAAGTGCAGCAGGCAGTGAAGAAGGCTAATGGATTGTTGGCCTTTATTACAAAGGGAATTGAGTACAAGAGCAAGGAAATCCTTTTGCAGTTGTACAGGGCCCTGGTGAGACCACACCTGGAGTATTGTGTACAGTTTTGGTCTCCAAGGTGAAGGAAGGACATCCTGGCTATAGAGGAAGTGCAGCGTAGATTCACGAGGTTAATTCCTGGGATGTCCAGACTGTCTTACGCAGAGAAGTTAGAGAGATTGGGCTTGTACACGCTGGAATTAAGGAGATTGAGAGGGGATCTGATTGCTACATATAAAATTATTAAGGGATTGGACAAAAGAGAGGCAGGAAATATGTTCCAGATGCTGGGAGAGTCTAGTACCAGAGGGCATGGGTTGAGAATAAGGGGTAGGTCATTTAGGACAGAGTTAAGGAAAAACTTCTTCTCCCAGAGAATTGTGGGGGTCTGGGATGCACTGCCTCGGAAGGCAGTGGAGGCCATTTCTCTGGATGCTTTCAAGGAGGACCTAGATATGTATCTTATGGATAGGGGAATCAAGGGATATGGGGACAAGGCAGGAACCGGGTATTGATAGTAGATGATTAGCCATGATCTCAGAATGGCAGTGCAGGCTCGAAGGGCCGAATGGTCTACTTCTGCACCCATTGTCTATTCTGTTGCAGCAACCACTCAGTTATAATTCCCTTAATTTTGTTATCTTAACATTTTTCTGTATTTCCATTCCCTGTGCTGCTTGACTGTTTTTCTGTGTTTGTTTTGTTTACTTCATTTCAAACTTCCTTTTCCCAATTTGCTTCTCTCCTTCCCTTCAAAGCTCCCCACCACAACCCACCAAGTTAAGCTCTCCCAGTACTGTTGGCAAAGCTCCCTTTAAAGATTCTTATCCTCATTCTGCTGCAGTTCAACCAGTTCACGCTGTGCATTCCAATGCTTCAGAATTGTAAAGACCTTCATTTCTGCACTATTTCTACTTTCACACATTCCGATGCTTTAATTTTTTTTCTATACTGGAAGCTATCCAGGTTACTGCCTTTTGATTTTCTGCTTTTTAACCACCAATCTCTGTCTGCACAACCACATCTGCTTTTTCTAACCAAGGAAATGACCTTTGCCTGCTCACAATTCCCCTTTGGGAGGCTCCACCTTTACACTTTCCCTTAGGTCCATTCTTTTGCCATTGGCACCTTTGAAGCCCCCAAAACTTTGAGAACTTTCAGTTATCTGGCCTCAACCAGTTCACCTGCACTCTCACAGCAGGATAAACTCAGGGTCCTCTGACTCCACTTGAACAGAGACTCAACCCTCTGTTTTCCTCTACCAGTAAGTCATTTACCTGACAGAACTCATTCTTGCATAAACTACTTTCCTTTCAACTCCACTCACTTTATCAAAATTACTGGGATAGCTATGTGAACTTGCACAAAGCCCAGTCCTACTCATGTTCTCTCCTTCAGTTCTTCTTCTGAACCTTTGTCTCTTCATCTCAGGGGATAGGTAAACCCAAATATTCATTACAAGTCCACAGACATCCACATCAGTTTGACCACACTACGTCTCACCTAACTTCATTCCATTCTTCCACCTTCACTGTATTAACTCTGATTTCCAAATCAATGCATCTGAAATGCCCTCTCAGAGGTTTAAACCAACTTCTCCACCACCCTTGGTGAAACTAACTGCATCTGAGTTATCTATTTCCAGCACACCACTAGAGCAAGGATAGGACCCTGCTGTTCCAATTCCTTCAATAAGATTTCACCATGAGATAAACATTTTCTTTACCTCATCTCTCCTTTCAGTATTCCAAAGGGACGACTTACTTTCTGATATACTCTTCTATTCTCTTTAACTATGCCCCTTCTCACAGCACTTTCCCAGGAGAACACCTGTTCTTTAATATCTTCTCTTCCCACCATGAAGAACCCAAACACTCCCCAGAGAAGCAGTTCACTCAAACTTTGTTACTTAGTCTAATGTGTTCATTAATCACAATAGAGTCTACAATGGAGAAACCCAAATGTAGGACAACTTTGTTCAGACTACAAAGAGCTTCTAGTCCTTTGCCATTTTACACTACATCTAATTCTTTACTGTTCCAGTGATATCAATTCTTTACTGTTCCAGTGATATCAAAGTGAACTGAAGGAACAGTTCATCTTCCATCTAGCCTTTAAGTTCTGTAGTAATAATGCAATAATTTATGAGAACCAGTCTTTTCAAGTTGTCTGAACAGGTCAGTTCTGATGTAGTCATCTATCTGTAATATTGGCAACCTGGTCTTCTGGGATTTCCAGCATTCTTTTAAATTTGAGGTTTCCAGTCAATGTAGTCTATCTAACTGTGTGGACCAAAAGTAATGACATTATAGGACCATGCTGATTGATCTCCACCTTGTCACAGATGTTCACTCTCAATCTGTCATCTACACGTTAATATGCTTGTTCATTCTTTTCTCCCCACCAGTTCTGAAGGTTAAGGGTTTGAAACACCGACTGTTCCTCTTTCCACAAAAGTTGCCTGAATTATAATTTCCAGTATTTTGTCTTTATTTCAGATCTGTCTTTATAGGTTTTGTTTCAAGTAAAATCATCAAGATGGCTGAGCAACTGATCAGATCAAAGATTTTTGACAGTTGTCAACCTTTACTTATTTGTAATTTTTAACATCTTGTTATAAATAAAATTAATTACAAATCAATAGAAGCTGAATTATCATAAGCAGTTAGAAAATAATTCATTTGCAATTCATGGAGAAAAAAATAACCAGAAGCTTGCTTCGCCATAGTTATAATTTAGTCAAAAGGCTTGAAATGTTTGTTACAGCAAGATTTGTGAATTAAAAAATTGAATTCAATAGCCAATCACTGTTTCAATGCTGACTGGCAAAGAGGGCATTGCTGAGAGCAGTTTCAGGATTTCTGAGATTTAATGTTCATTATTAGATCCATAAATTACTGCCAATTTTAAATAGTAATGCCAATAAATGCTAACTGTGTCACTACCATTAAAACATATATTCTGGGCTACAATCCTGAAGTAAGCTGATGACAGAACACATCAACAGCATGTGGATATGGCAGACTGACAAATGTTTCTTTGCATCAAACAAAATACTTCTCTTATACATCAACCCAGACAAGATTGTGTAACTTTGGAATAAACAAAGGGAGTAGTGGTTTTAGATTTTGGGGTGGTGTCGAAATAGAACGGATTTTCCATTCAGTCCTACACTAATTGAAATCCAGCCCTTCCTATTGCAAATAGACATCTACCACATCTATCTCCTGGGAGACTTGAGGATCACTATTCAGACAGCCAAAGAGGAAAACATACAAAATAAAACAAAACAGCTATTTTCTTAAAAATTGCAGGGTGAGATTCTACAGCTTCAATTACTCTCACTGCACCTTCAATGGTGAATGATATTGACTGCATTCTAAGAGCCCATACACGACAGAAAAGCTGCCTTGAATGTCAATTGGAACACTTGCATTCCCTACAAAAATCCAGCAACATTTTAACACTCATTGGGAGGGTGACTCTAAGATCCCATTTTACCAAGTTTAATTGTGTATTTACAGGTATCATTCTGCAATTAGTGTTAATTCTCAAATACCAGGCCCCCTTTCCTTGCCACAAATTAATGGATGTTTAATGCATTAATAATGTATATTAATAATAACATACATCTTGAATATGGATTATGTTTCCACTCTTACCTGTCCTGTGAGTTTCTCATGAGCATGATGCAATTGTCTCGTGATATTGGTATGAGGTAATTGTCTCCTGATAGTGGGGTAATGTGATGTCACATGATGGCATGCTCCAGTGGGTATAAAAGGGAAGACCGTGGTTTGTTGTGTACCGTAGTTGTTTTGTTGGGGAGTCACAATTGGTGGTTATGTAATTGTAGAAGGAGAAAGAGTGAAGAATTACCAGCTTCGTGCAAACCCGAAGAATTGGGTAGAGATCAACGGCATTCTGTATGTCTTGAAGTGACTGACATGAGTTGTGGCACACACTTTTGGTTCACCCCTGCATGGTCTTGGGTGTTGTGTGATGACCATCTCTAGCAGAAGGTCAGTGACTTTGAGAAATCTTATTCTTCAGAAAAGACATTTCTTGGCTGGGATCTGCGTCAACAGTTTTGCCTTACCTTCAAGAATCGATCATCGCTGGTTCGGGAAGTCTCTCCTCTCACTTACTTTATGAATCATATGGACTTATTAAACTACTACTTTAAGACTGCTTGAGTTAGATCTGTTAAGAATTCTCTAAGTTTGACTGATAAGTTTGATAATTATAGACTTCTGTTTAAGTTAGCTGTTTGTTTACTTTTCAATGTTTTTGAGTAGAGGTGAATAAATCTTGTTGTGTGGCGACCCATTTCCTGGCACATCCGAACCGGCTCACAATTAGACAGCCTACGGGGGTTTGCGAGCACAGAGCTTTGGAGCCTCTGCGCCACGGGGGGCAGGTTGAGGGAGGCTTAAAAGTGAGGCTGAGGATTTCGAATAAAGTTTTTCCTTCGACCGCAGTTACCGACTCCGTGTCATAATTTTAGCACTGCGTGTAGCACACCGCTACAATTGGTGACCCCGACGGTCCAAACGATTTTTGGACCAGAAATGACTGACGCCGCCTCTGTTCATGCGATTTCGTTGAAACTGCCGGGTTTCTGGACACAGCGACCGAACCTATGGTTCCAGCAAGCCGAAGCCCAATTCCACGTTTGCCAGATCACCTCAGAAGACACCCGCTACTACTACGTGGTGAGCTCCCTCGACCAGGACACAGCGGCCCAGGTCGCGGAGTTCGTACAGTCGTCCCCGGTAGACGGCAAGTACACGGAATTCAAAGCCCTGCTCCTCAGGACTTTCGGACTCTCACGGCGCGAGCGGGCCGCCCGTTTACTGCACTTGGATGGCTTGGGCGACAGACCTCCATCGGCTTTAATGAATGAGATGTTGTCTCTGGCCGACGGACACACACCCTGCCTCATGTTTGAGCAGGCATCCCTGGAGCAGCTGCCCGAGGACATACGCCTGCTGCTGTCCGACGCGGATTTCAGTGCCCCCCCGGAAGGTGGCAGCCCAGGTGGACTTGCTGTGGAACGCCAAAAAGCCATCACACAGATCTCCCAGCCACGCTCCCAGCAGCAAACCAGTCCAGGCCTGGCCGCAGAGCCCGCCAACCCCCGGCCCAATGAACACTGGTGCTTCTACCACCAGCGGTGGGGCACAGAAGCCCGCAGTTGTCGCCCGCCCTGCAAGTTCCCGGGAAACGCCAGGGCCAGCCGCCGCTGATGGCTACGGCGGCTGGCCATCGGGATAGCCTCCTGTATGTGTGGGACAGAAGGTCGGGACGCCGGTTTTTGGTCGACACTGGTGCCGAGATCAGCGTTTTACCTCCGACGAGTTACGACACCCGCAGCAGGGCACCGGGGCCCCCCCTGAGGGCCGTGAACGGCAGCACTGTAAGGACCTATAGCACCCGTCAGGTGCAGCTACAGTTCGGCTCCAGCCAGTTCACGTGGGACTTTACACTGGCCGCCGTAGCCCAACCGCTTCTGGGTGCGGATTTTTTGCGGGCTCACAGCCTACTGGTCAACCTGCCCAGGAAGAGACCGGTACACGCCGAGACCTTTCAGACGTTCTCCCTGGGTGCAGCCCAGTTGCCAGCCCCTCACCTTGGCTCCATCACGCTGTCCGACAACGACTTCACCAGGGTCCTGGCGGATTTCCCATCGGTTCTGGCACCGCAGTTCACAGCAGCCATGCCCAGGCACGGCGTACAGCACCACATCCCGACCCAGGGACCACCCCTCCACGCCCGCGCTCGGCGGCTTCCCCCGGACAAGCTCCGACTGGCGAAGGAGGAGTTCCAGAGGTTGGAGGAATTGGGGATCATCCGGCGATCCGACAGCCCATGGGCCTCCCCCCTGCACATGGTGCCCAAAGCGACGGGAGGCTGGAGACCGTGCGGCGACTACTGCAGGCTGAACGAGGCTACCACACCGGACCGCTACCCTGTGCCGCACATTCAGGACTTTGCAGCAAACCTGCATGGCGCACGGATCTTCTCCAAGGTAGACATCGTCCGAGGGTACCATCAAATCCTGATGCATCCTGACGATGTCCCCAAAACGGCTCTCATCACCCCATTTGGCCTTTTCGAGTTCCTCCGCATGCCGTTCGGTCTGAAGAATGCCGCACAGACATTCCAGCGGTTAATGGACGCAGTGGGACGGGACCTGGACTTCGCGTTCATCTATTTGGACGACATCCTCATAGCCAGCAGCAGTCGTCAGGAGCATCTGTCCCACCTTCGTCAACTCTGCGCCCGATTGAGTGAGTACGGTCTTACAATCAACCCCGCCAAATGCCAGTTCGGACTCAATACCATTGACTTCCTGGGCCACAGGGTTACTAAAGATGGGGCAACCCCTCTGCCCGCTAAGGTAGATGCGGTCTGCCACTTCACCCGACCCACCACGATCAAAGGCCTTCAGGATTTCGTAGGTATGGTCAATTTCTACCACCGCTTCCTCCCTTCAGCTGCCCAGATCATGCGCCCCCTGTTCGCCCTGATGTCGGGTCCGAGCAAGGACATTACCTGGGATGAGGAGTCCGCCGCCGCTTTCGATCAAACGAAGGAAGCTTTGGCGAACGCCGCAATGCTAGTACATCCCAGAATGGACGCCCCTACCGCCCTCACAGTGGACGCATCTAACACGTCAGTCGGTGGGGTGCTGGAGCAACTCATCGCAGGTCGCTGGCAACCCCTGGCGTTTTTCAGCAAACACCTGCGACCACCCGAGCTCAAATACAGTGCTTTCAACCGGGAACTGTTGGCGCTCTACCTGGCAATCCGGCATTTCAGGTACTTCCTAGAAGGTCGGCCCTTCACCGCGTTCACGGACCACAAACCGCTTACCTTTGCGTTTACGAAAGCGTCCGAACCCTGGTCGTCCCGCCAGCAACGCCACCTGTCCTACATCTCTGAATACACGACGGATGTCCGGCACGTCTCGGATAAGGACAATGTTGTGGCGGATGCGCTCTCTCGCCCTACCGTTCATGCCCTTTCCCAAGGGGTAGACTTTGAGGCACTGGCAGAGGCACAGCAGGCAGATGAGGAGATTCCGAGTTACAGAACCGCAGTCTCCGGTTTGCAGCTCCAGGACCTCCCCGTAGGCCCGGGTGAGAGGACCCTACTCTGTGACGTCGCCACCGGCCTGCCCCGTCCCATCGTCCCGACAGCCTGGCGGCGCCGTGTTTTCGACTCCATTCATAACTTGGCGCATCCCTCCATCCAGACGACTGTCCGGATGGTTTCCAGCAGGTTCGTTTGGCACGGACTCCGCAAATAGGTCAGTGAATGCATGCACTGCCAGACGGCCAAGGTGCAGCGGCACACCAAAGCCCCACCGCAGCAATTCCATCCCGCCCACCGGCGTTTCGACCACATTCATGTGGATATCGTGGGCCCCCTGCCAGTGTTGCGCGGAGCGAGGCACCTCCTGACTATCGTGGACCGGTTCACAAGATGGCCAGAGGCGGTCCCGCTCACCGACACCACCTTCGAATCTTGCGCCCGAGCCCTGATCACCACCTGGATATCTCGCTTTGGTGTACCGGCCCACATTACCTCTGACAGAGGCGCCCAGTTCACCTCCAGCCTGTGGTCAGCTATGGCCAGCCTTTTGGGGATTCAGCTGCACCACACAACTGCCTACCACCCACAGTCGAACGGGCTAGTGGAGCGTTTTCACCGTCACCTGAAGTCGGCCCTCATGGCCCGACTGCGAGGAGCCAACTGGGCGGACGAGCTTCCCTGGGTCCTACTCGGCATCCGCACAGCGCCCAAGGACGACCTGCACGCCTCGTCGGCCGAGTTGGTATACGGCGTGCCCCTGGTCGTCCCCGGGGAGTTCCTACCAGCCCCAAGGGGGCAAGAGGAAGATCCAGCAGCAGTCCTGGGCAGACTACGCGAGAAGCTCGGTGACCTGGCCCCCATACCCACTTCACAGCACAGGCGGAACCCAACCTGCGTACCCAAAGACCTGCAGAACTGTAAGTTTGTGTTTGTCCGAAGGGGTGGGCATCGGCCACCGCTGCAGCGGCCATACGAGGGGCCGTTTATGGTGCTCCGGAACAACGGGTCCACGTTCGTGCTGGATGTTGGGGGGAAAGAGGAGGTTTTCACGGTGGACCACCTCAAACCTGCCCATGTGGACCTGGCGCAACCGGCCGAGTTTCCGGCACCTTGGCGCAGAGGCCGACCTCCCAAGCAGGTTCCGGCCCAGACTGTGGACATTGGGGGGTGAATCGCCGGTTCTGGGGGGGGGGGTTATGTGGTGACCCATTTCCTGGCACATCCGAACCGGCTCACAATTAGACAGCCTACGGGGGTTTGCGAGCACAGAGCTTTGGAGCCTCTGCGCCACGGGGGGCAGGTTGAGGGAGGCTTAAAAGTGAGGCTGAGGATTTCGAATAAAGTTTTTCCTTCGACCGCAGTTACCGACTCCGTGTCGTAATTTTAGCGCTGTGTGTAGCACACCGCTACAGTTGTTTATTTATAAAATCCCGACTCAATTTCATATCTATTGCTGCTGGTGCATAACACCACCAATTGCTAAGCTATTAATTTTCATATCTGAAGCAAAAAAATTACTGGATATAAGAATATTTCCTGTATTTTGAAACACAGATCATGAACTAGTAAAAAGCTTAATACCAGTTTATTTGTCAGTCTGACAAGGGACTTCACTATAAGTAACAACTAAAATTAGTTTTTTTTTCTCTTTTGCATCAAGTACTGAATGGAAGTGAAGCTGGCAACTAGAGTTTTAAGGGTTGAAGTGGAAAACTTTGCAAATGTGGCAGGTTATACATCAAATATTAAGTGGATACACTTGAAGGAACCCTTAAAATACACCGCTGGCTGGCTAGTATGGGTATTCATACAACCCAATGACAGGGAAAGTGTATTTGTGGTCATTCTAATCAGCCTTCTCATAATAGGAAATATAATTTTACATTATATTAAAAGGGTAAAGCACATAATCTAATTCAGATTTATTACTTGTTTAATATCCACAAAAAACAATGGCATGATCTATCTATTCTGTGCTGATGAATATTAATAATCCAATGTCACTAGGCAATTCTGGCACACTTCTGTTCCAAATTAGAGACGTCTTGCACTTTCCCAGTCAACTTCCTTTTAACGAAGAATTCTGCTGAGAAAAGAATAGGTACTCCCCATGGTTATTTATTGTAGACAAAATATCTTTTGGATGTTTCTAAAATACACGTTTGCGAGTTTCCTTTCTCAATATGCTAACAATTCTGCACATTCAAGTTGAAAACAGTTTCATTCCTACTTGCCTGTTATAGTGTAGATAGGTGTGAATGCAAATCCAACTAATTCCTGATGTATTGGCCTGAAATGTCAAGTATTTGCTCTTTTCCACTGATGGTCTCTGACCTGATGGGTTCCTTCGGCATTTTGTGTGCATTGCTTTGGATTTCTCACATCTGCAGATTTTTTTTGTTTTTGATGAACTCCTGCTTCCAGTGAATTCCCAATATAATTTTCATTGAACAAGCTTAATCGTGTGATAAACAAATGGAAAAATAACACACTTCTCTTGTTTCTATCAACAGTGTCCAGTCATGTTCTTGAATACCTCATTTAACCGGGAACATGAAGTACTCTAGAAAGGTCAGAATGAGGTCTGAACTGAAAATCTAAGACAGCAATAATGTAGAGTACACAGAAATTCTGCACCCAATTTAATATGTCCTCTTAACACAGTATTATTGGATTGTTAATCTTTATCAAAACAGATAATCATGCTACTGTTTACTACAGTAAGCAATAAAAGTCAACTAAGATTGTGTGCTTAAAAAAAATTGTTTTCCCTTATGTTGTTAATTACTTCTCTGTTCCAATATGCTGTTTTGTTGCCAATTCCTCCCACCACAACCTTCATTATCCTTCCAGCTCATAGCACAACTCTACCCTAGTTCCAGATTCACAAACATTGCAATGAATGAGAGAGTAGGGTTCTGAAGCAGCAACAATTTTCCAGAACATACAATTAGTAGTACCAGTGCCATAGCACTGCATTTTATGATGAAATCTACATGTTTATCCACATGTCAAATGAGGTTCAAGAATTTTAGCCAGCAATAACAACTGCCTTTAACTTTCATATTATGGGGTTATTACAGGCTATTTCCAAAGACTTCATTGATATAAAACAATAACCCATGCACAGATGGATTAACCAGATAAAGAATACAAACACATCTTTCTTAAACGGACAACCAATGATAACATTTAAAGCATAAGATGTGGCAAGAATTTTGGAACATCTAATGAGTCACAGAACACATTCTTAGTAGTTTGTTAATGGAAAAGGACTGCGTTGTCTCTGCATGCAGCTCCTTTGCATCCAAAAAACAATGGATTTATGTACATCTTAGATAAATGTCAGAATTTATAATCTAGTGCTCTTTACTGTGGTTTCTAGGAGATGAAAGCCATGCTCTGCTGTCATCAGTTCCAGACACTATAATCTTCCCTTAGGAGGGGTTGGGTCTAGGAGTGAGGTGGTGGATGCAAATTTGGACATCTACTACTACAGAAACAAGTTACCTATTCAGAAATTCTGCAACCAGGAATTGACATATCCTTCATCGCAGATGCTCCATGAAGGCTACCAGATGACTCTGGTTGTTATGAACCTCGAAGTCAGGTGGGCATGTAAAAGTAAATCACTTAATAAGGTTAATATTCACTGAATAAATAGTAGGGATGTGATTTCCTAATGTGTTTTTTTTCCACAGATATTGGGGGAAACTTGTTTAACACGATTTCCTCGAAAATTTTGATCTCTTAATACTGGCATAAACTTGATTTCAATTCAACTAAATATTTCAGATGGCTATGTTATACGAAGAAACAATTGCAATGTTGACCATTTGAAATTCTTTTCAGTGGAGCACAAAAATACACGTTCAAAAATGAAGTTATGTTTATTTTGTTTCTCTCTGGAGATGATTTACTCCAAACTTGAGAATAAAACAATCAGCATTTTTAGGGATGATAGGTACAAGTTAACTGAAATTAACCCTTAATGTAAAAACAATCATAAAATTGTCTGCTATTAATTTTGGTAGACAATTCGGTTGTTGAAAATGGAGAACACAAAAAAGGCTGATTTGATGCCCATCTTCTCCTTTGTTAGATACTATTTTATTAAAAAGAGAAATGCCTTTGTAAGAGAATTGATTTTAAATGGGAAATTTTTCATTCATGTGACTGCATGGGTTCCATTTGGCTGCTCTGGTACATGCCCACATTCTTAAGACATACAGGTAAGGGTTACTGAGTTGTGGGCATGCTATGTTAGTGCTGAAGCGTGGCCAACAATTGCAGAATGCCCCAGCATAATGCTCGGATTGTGTTGGTCATTGATGCAAAACGATGCATTTCATTGTATGTTTCATGTACATGTTACAAATAAAGTTAATCTTTATTCTGCAAAAAGTGTACAGTTGACATTTGGGCCAAAACCCTTCAGCTAGACAGGCCTGCTGAGTCCCTCCAGCATCCTATGTGTGTTGCTCAGATTTACAGCATCTGCAGATTTTCGTGTTTGTAATCTTTATTCTGCCTTACTTCTTGCTTTCTTGTTTATGTTCTCAATGTCTCTTTCATTGCCTTCTCCTCACACAAAACTAGCTCAAGTCAATGATTTAAAAACCAGAAACTCACTAATTATTAAATCTCGAACATGTGCTCAGCAAATTTTTTTCAAACTTATCATGTACCTTCTAGTAAGACATTCATTTTTTTTAAAAAAAAGGTGTCAGGCTGAACAACCTTACACTAATACTACAAACAATAAAGCCAATTTTCAACTGTTAAAACACATTTCCACAGCTCCATATTTAGAAGGCACCAATGGAACAATGTAAATAGGCTTCCCTTCAGAGAACAAACCAATTTTTCCACACAGGTATTCCTTTTCCTGCAACAATATTCCACTACTTTGAAACTGTGTTAATCACAATCTCATCAAAGCAACACCTCCGACCACCTGAATCTAATTACACCAAAAATTCAGGCTGACATTTAATTTTTAAAATAATCAGTATAAATCAAATGCATAACAATTACGTTCTGCAAATGCGGACTCAACAGTAAAGAATGCAATTACGTGGTTTAAAAAAACACTATGCTGAGTGAAGTTAGCAAGAGAAGGAGAGGCATTTCCAAGTTCATTCTTAGGGCAAATTTTTGCCACTGTCATTTATTTAGAGATACATTGCAGAACAGGCTCTTTCGGCCCAAGAAACCACAATGCCCAGCAAGCCTCGATTTAACTGTGGCCTAATTACTGGACAATTTACAATCAAGTCACTTTTTACTGTCATTTCGACCATAATTGCTGGTACAGTACACAGTAAAAATTAGACTTTTTCCAGGACCAAGGTGCTACATGAAACAGTACAAAAACTACACTGAACAACGTAAATACAACATGAAAAAAGAACTACTCTAGACTACAGACCTACCCAGGACTGCATAAAGTGCATAAAGCAGTGCAGGAATTACAAAAAATAATAAACAAGACAATAGGCACAGTACAGGGCAGTAAGTTGGTGTCAGTCCAGGCTCTGGGTATTGAGGAGTCTGATGGCTTGTGTTACGAATGCATCAGCAATGAATATGAAACTGAGACAGGGTTTAAAACAAATCCCGAGATTTATTAACCTCTGCTCAAACTTAGAAAAGTAAACAAACGACTAACTTAACCGGAAGTTAATAGTTAGGTGGCACAAACATTCAAACTTAGAAACTATTCTTAACGAGTTCTCATCCAAGCACAGACTTAAAGTGGTAAATTCAAAAGTCCATGTGATTTATACAGTCAGTAAGGAGAGACTTCCCTGAAACAAACGATTCCTTCGAAGTATCGACGATCTGCCGATTCCACAGCCAGGAGATGCCTTGTTCACAGAAATCACGAGGAAATAAAAGGAACTGACCTTTTGACTGGAGAGTGGTCACTGCACAAACCTTCCCCACCCTGCAGGGGTTTAACTCAAATGTGCATGCCACAATTCCTGAACGAACTCAAAGGTCTAACATTCCCCAAAACGCTGAACGACATTAACTTTATCCAATCCTTTGAACTCAGATAACTCTGGTAATGCCTTCATTCTCTGATACTGTACTGTAAGGGAAAAATCAACGTGCAACAAACAAACGGTGGAGCCTCCATACCTCTGACTGGCAACAACAACGTTGCACAAAAATAAAAACGAGAACTGCGTCACAAACCAGGGTTGGTTTTAATACGATTTGGAACATGCCATCATATGACATAACATCACCTTACTGTCAAGAGGCAATTACATCATCCCACTGTCAACAGGCAATTATATCATCCCACTCACAAGACCATTACATCATCCCACTGCCCCGTGTTCAAACTGTGGGTATGTAACACTTGGGGGAAGAAACTGTTGTATACTCTGGTCGTGAGAGCCCAAATGCTTCAGTGCCTTTTCCCAGATGGCAGGAGGGAGAAGAGTTTGTATGAGGGGTGGTGGGGTCCTTAACAATGCTGTTTGCTTTGCAGATGCAGCGTGTAGTGTAAATGCCTGTAATGGCGGGAAGAGAGACCCCGATTATCTTCTTCGCTGACCTCACTATCTGCTGCAGGGTCTTGTGATCCGAGATGGTGCAATTTCTGAACCAGGCAGTGATGGAGCTGCTCAGGATGCTCTCAATACAACCTCTGTAGAATGTGATGAGGATTAGGGGAGGGGGGGTGGGAAATGGACTTTCCTCAGCCTTCACAGAAAGTAGAGATGTTGCTGGGCTTTCTTTGCTATGGAGCTGGTGTTGAGACACCAGGTGAGATTCTCCGCCAGGTGAACATCAAGAAATCTGGTGCTCTTAATTGATCTCTACTGAAGAGCTGTCAATGTTCAGCGGGGAGTGGTTGCTCCGTGCTCTCCTGAAGTCAACAACCATCTCTTTTGTTTTGTTCATATTCACAGACAGATTGTTGGCTCTGCACCAGTCCATTAGCCGCTGCACGTCCTCTCTGTAAGCTGACTCGTAGTTCTTGCTGATGAGACCCACCAGTCTTGTGTTCAGCGAACTTGATGATGTGGTTCGAGCTTTGTGTTGCAGCACAGTCATGGGTCAGCAGAGTGAACAGCAGTGGACTGAGCACATAGCCCTGGGGGGCCCCGTGCTCAGTGTGTTGGAGATGCCGCCTCCTATCTGGGACTGACTGAGGTCTCCCAGTCAGGACGTCTAGTATCCAGTTGCAGAAGATGGTGTTCAGGCCCAGTAAGCTCAGCTTTCCAATCAGTTTCTGAGGGATGATTGTGTTGAATGCTGAACTGAAGTCTATGAACAGCATTTGAACATATGTGTCTTTTCTGTCCAGGTGGGTTAGGGCCAGGTGGAAGGTAATGGCAATGGCATCGTCTGTTGAACGGTTGGGACGGTACGTGAACTGCAAGGGGTCCAGTGAGGAGGACAGCAGGGTCTTGATGTGCCTCATGAAGAGCCTCTCGAAAGACTTCATGATGATGGATGTGAATACTATGGGACGGTAGTCATTGAGACAGGGCACTGAAGACTTCTTCGGCATGGGGACGATGGTGGCGGCCTTGAAGCATGTTGGAATGATGGCAACGCTCAGGGCCATCGTTCAAATTAACCTACCAACTGGTATGTCTTTGGTCTGTGGGAGGTAACTGAAGCACCAAGATGAAACCCGTGCACTTAAGGGAAGAGCGTACTAACTTCTTACAGAGGAGGCTGGAGCTGAATTCCATGCCCCAAAATGTAAGACACACCAACTACTAAGCTACCATGTACTTCACCATTTGAATACATACCTATAAAATTTCAACGTCTAATATTATCACTTATAATATTTACATAATTATGTTCAGAAAATAAGATAACCAGTTCAACTTTTTTTCTTTAGATGAAATGGGAAAAAAATGAATGTCTTACTATGTTGTATTAAAGGTAGCATTTTATGCACCAATTTCATTATCATTTGCAAATTAAGTATTGCAGTGGTAGGGAATTTTCTTTTAAGCAGATTCCAAACAATCAAATTTTCCCATTTTCATTAATGAAAACAAAATGGTACTCTGACATTGGTTTGCTTATTTTATTCTGGTCTCTGCTGCTAATGTGCCTGTACCTTGAAACTATTTGAAAACAATACAAGACCAGTGAAACAGGTAACATACGATAAATGTCCGTACAGCATTATAAACAGCCATTCATATAATCAATCACCCAAAAGCAAAAAAAACCCCATCAGATCCCAGAAATCTGAAATAAAAGAAAAATATTGGCTGTAATGAGCTGATCACAAAGCATCTCTGGACAGATAAAAGGCCATTAACTTGAAAAACATTAATCCTGTTTCTCTCCCTACAGATGCTGTCTGGTCATTTGAGTATCCCAAGAATTTCCTGTTTTCAATTATAGTTCACTAATACCACTGAATTTAGGACTAAGAAAATGAAAATTTCAGTTGAAACTTTTGTTTCAAACAAGCTAGATTTTACAATGGACAGGTTTTGAGAATTTTACTGCCAATGGAATCAGAATCAGGTTCAGAAAGACTGGAAAAGTTTCAGTATAAAGGCAACAAATTCAGAAGTAAAGCAAGGGAGCTGAGGTGGAGGTTTAAAATCAGCTGGATACAGCGTCTCAGTATAAAAGTTAAAGAGGAATGCAATTTTCAACTTAAGGCAAATACAAAAAAGGTAGACAATTGTTTTGCAAATGGAAAATATAATTTTTGCAGTTAGTGTTATGATTCTGCCAATGCACTGTCCTCAGCACATATTCTAACTAAACTGATCATCTAAAGCAGGGGGTTCCCAACCTTTTTTATGCCATGAACCCGTACCATTAACCAAGGGGCTGATGGACCCCAGTTTGGGAATTCCTGATCAAAAGCATTTAACAACAACCTTTGCAAAAGATTATTAGTAGGTGGTAAAGAAACAAATATCTATAAAATTAACAAATAACTATATTAACTTGAGAAAGTCTGCAGACACTGGAAATCCAAAGCAACACACACAAAAACGTTGGGAGGAACTCGGCAGGTCAGGACCTCTCTCCCCATCTCCCCATTAGGTCAGATAATCCGCATTATCTGTCTATGCTTTTCCATAGATGCTGTCTGACTTGTCGAGTTCCTCCAGCATATTGTGTGTGTGACATTAACTGCCACCTAAAGTAAATTCCTTGCATAAATATAGCAGGCACAATAAAACAAATGACACAATGGTTTTAAAGCCCCTGAAATTATTCCAGTATCTGCACATTCAGACAGATTAATCCAGATTAAAGGTTTATATATCATACCATTATCCCACAATAAATTTGTTTTAATTCATATTATGAAAGACCTGTGTCTCCACTGTGAAGCCCTGATTATACAACACCAGACTATGTAATAACTGAGAACAGTCAGAAAAACAGCCCAACTATGTATTACATATTTTGAATAATTTATAAAACAAATAGCTGGCTATGGCAGCAGTACAACTGAGTACATCAAAATAGTAGAAAAATATTTCTTCTTCTAATCAGTTGGATAATCTTCCTCAGAAGTTTAGAGAACGATGTATTAATGATTAGACTCAGACACACAATCTTAAAACAAGGAATCAATGTAAAATGTAGACCGAGTACTCCTTATCCAAAATGCTTGGGGCCAGAAGCAGTTCGGAATTCATATATTTTTTTTGGATTTTGGAATAAATAATGAAATAGCTTGAGATCGCCATCATTTCGGAAACTGAATTTATGTGCTAGTGGTAAGCAGTCTTTGTCTTACACTTATTAATCACACACGTACTGACTCAGCTTTTCAACAGGTTAGATTTCCATCAGCATCAATCTTGTCAAAGTCATCAATGAATTTGCTGCTTTATGAATACCACAAATCTTTAAAAATTTAATGTCGTGCAACCATATATTCACAAATAACTTCAATTTTCAGTTCATCTTGATAAATCTTTGCTTGTTTCATGATTGGTATACTGTTAAGCGGCCCATGTTCACTCTGACGCAAATGAATCGACTCTTTCAACAAAATCCATCATATAAGAGCATCATATTCTTTTCAAAATGCCCCAAACACAATTCTGGAAAAATTTATGATTCTGGTATCTACATTTACATTCAGTCCCACCTACAGCATGTGAACAAGTGGCACAATGATAGAGGACCCCAGTATTAATATTTTGCTCACATTATATTACCAGTTTTCCACATGAAGTTCCATTTCAAAGCTTTCTTCATTTCAGCACTTTAAAAGCAGTTTAAAAGCTTTTAGAAGCAATTATAAGAATATTACTTTCTACAGTGAAAGAAGATGGGTATCAATTTTACTTCCTCCTTGTCACATATCTGTTCCTCTTCAAGTATTCCAGGCAATTAGGGGCACCTCTTTCCACTTACAGCTTTAAAGTACTCTGGTTTACTATCTGTACTTGATGAAACTGAGAATTCTCTCCAACATTTGCCAAACCCCCTTCAGGCCCCAGCAAGATTTATCAGACCACCACCTTTTACATAGGGAAGAAGGCTCTTGCTTTAATGTATATATGTATAAATGTGTACTGGAGTGTTTATTATACATACAGAATAGTGCTTATTTTCTTTCCAGGAGAGAAAACAGCAAGGAAAAATGACAACATTCCATCACAAAGCCATACTTATACTATTGGGCCCCCCAAGCACACAGCTATACATATACACATCACAGTAAGAACAAAATTCCACAGTGCTACTCTGCAAGAAAAAGATAAATAGAACATCTCTCCCAACGGACTTCTTACTAAGCCAGAAAACACAAATACTACTTTAAGTGGCAGATTTTTTTCTGAGACCATTTCAACTATTTTTGACCTCTTATTTTGGTTAAGTGCAACTGGTGAGTGCTAATATTGATAATTTTCCGCTCTTAGATTTGAGAGGAAAAAAGTTTTCAGAATTCATAGAATGAATTCAAATGCGCTCCAAGCAGAATACACTTTTCCAGTAATAGAACTGCTTCTGCAAACAATTAACCCAATTTCTATAACCACATTGCTCCGCTTTTCAACTGCTGTCAAGTACCACATACAACACAAGAAAAACTGATCTCCAAATGCTGCATTGTACAAAGAGTATCAGGAAGAGTTGCAACTTTATTTGCTGGTATGGTCATATTTTCTGTGGTATATCACATTCTTTAAATAGATTAACCATTTTCCATTATTGTTCATTCTTTCTAAATATCATGTCAAACCTCAACTGTATGAAGAAAGCACTTGATCAATAACAGTTGGTAAACAAAATGTTCCCAAGTCAGCATGACAGCTGTACATCTGCCCCCAAGCTGACCTGTATGTTCATTTAACAGTGATCCAGTTAAAAAACGTACAACATTGTTTAACCATCATCAGGGAATGATTTATTCTTAACCACTTTGAAGCTAGAAATCGTTAAACATAGCACATTCTAAATTCTATTATTCACATATATAAAAAAACAACAGAAATATCCAAGCATTTTTAAAAATTTAATTCTACACTTTGCTTTTAAAAAATCTATATTTCTGCTTGGCAAGAGGAAAATAGTTGCTGGCGAGTGCAAATTTTTTTTTTATATAACTTTGTCACTTTGAATTAACATCAAAGCTTGTAAGATCAGGTGCTGGCAGGTCCAGATGTCTGCCACAGTATTCAGTTGCTTCTCAACTTTGAGAAGCACATTCCCAACTGTTTTACCCTGCTTTTTTTTAATGCTTCCAGTCATGACTTTTTTTTGAGATAGCCAGTTACATACCAATTTTGTCCGTGGGCTCAAGTTAATTTCAGCATTGGATGAATTGTTCCAGCCAAAAGATTTATTATACGTTGCAAAACAAGCAACATCTAAACACCCTTAGATGTGTTGGTTGTTAAGGCAAATGATGCACTTCATTGTACTTTAGATATACACGTGGCAAATAAACTTGAATCTTAAATCCTAACTGTAATGGGAGACTAGTGGGAATGGCACCAATGCAATATACTTTTGCCAAATAAGCCAGCAGAATGTATCACTTCCAAATAAAAACAATCAGGCAAACTGACAACAATGCTTCTGTACTGATCCCCAAGGGTGCAATTAAAGCAAGATGAAGAAAAAGTCAAGAAACATCTAACCTTAGTTGACTGAGAACAACAAAGCTACACACCCAATACAGCAACACATGCAAAATGCTGGAGGAACTCAGCAGGCCAGGTAGCATCTATGGAAAACAGTACAGTTGACATTTCAGGCCGAGACCCTTCAGCAAGACTGGAGAAAAAAGACGAGGAATATAGTTAAAAGGCGGGGGGGGGGGGGGGGGGGGTGGAGGGAGAAACACAAGTTGATTGGTGAAACTGGGAGGGGGAGGGAGGTTGATTGGTGAAAGAGATATAGACCTGGAGAAGGGGGAATCTAATAGGAGGGGACAGAAAGAAATGGAAGAAAGGAAAGTGGGAGGTGCACCAGAGTGAGGCAATGGGCAGGCAAGGAATGAGGTGAGAGAGAAAAGGGGATGTCCATTGCCTCCTTCTGGTGCTCCACTCCCTTTTCTTTCTTCCATGGCCTTCTGTCCTCTCCTGTTATACTCCCCCCTTCTCCAGCTTTGTATATCTTTCACCAATCCCAGCTCTTTACTTCACCCCTGCCCTTCCTGCTTTCAAGTATAATCTTGTGTTTCTACCTCCCCTCGACCCACCTTTTAAACTTACTCATCTGTTTTTCCTCCAGTCCTGATGAAGGATCTTGGCCCGAAATGTTGACTGCACTCTTTTCCATAGATGCTGCTTGGCCTGCTGAGTTCCTCCAGCATTTTGTGTGTGTTGTTTGGATTTCCTGCATATTTTCTCTTGTTTATCTGCTAATATAGCAATGCCTTTCTCAGCTACATGACAGAGCCTTGTCAGACTATAGTTAACATTGATCCATAAAGAGGTAATACGAGCAGCTAAAGAAAAACTTCATTAAATTTTAAACTGCTTCTTAAAGGAGCAAGTTCCAAAGTTTAGTTTCATTGTAGCTGGAAGGTTCAGCTGCCAGTGGGAGTATAATTCCAATTAGGGAAGCATAAATATGCCAGGAACAACTTCACCATGATATCCCAAAGGTTGTAACTCACTAGCTACATATGAACATAGATGCTTTCATTACATAGGAATACTGGAGCATAGAGGCATCGTACCAAACAAACACAAGTTTATGTAAAACTAAACATTAACTCTTAGTTAACATGAGTGAATCTGCAGATGGTGGAAATAAATAAAAAACACAAAATGCTGGCAGAACTCAGCAGGCCAGACAGCATCCATGGGAGGAGGGAGTGACAGCATTTCGGGCCGAAACCCTTCATCAGGATTGAACCCACCTGATGAAGGGTTTCGGCCTGAAACATCGTCACTACCTCCTCCCATAGATGGTGTCTGGCCTGCTGAGTTCTGCCAGCATTTTGTGTTTTTTTTATTAACTCTTAGTTAACTCTTTTCCTTTCACCAATACAACAATAATTCACGAACAAACACGAGGCCTCAGACCCGAACCATTAACTGTTTCTCCTTCCACAAATGCTGCCTGGTCTGCTGAAAGCTTCGACTATTCTTTTTTCCTGTTTGATATTCTTAATTCAGATATCCAGTATCTGCAGTTTTTTTGCTTTTTGTTTTCTGGAAATAAGCAAATAGGCTAAATTTATTTGACAAGCTCACCAGCCTACAGAAGGAAGAAATTATATTCAGGTTAATTGATTGTGTTTTTTACATATTTTGCTTGATCCGTGGAAAGTATGACTTTGAGTAGTTCAGTAGTTTTCTATAATGGATAAACCTTAAATAAAGTTTTGATAACTTTTTATAAATATTCTGCTAGTATCCCAAAGGAAATAAGGGCAACTTAGAAAAATAGAGGGCTATGCATTAGGGTAATTCTAGGTAGTTTCTAGAGCAGACTACATGGTCGGCACAGCATTGTGGACTGAAGGGCCTGCAATGTGCTGTAGATTTCTATAATTCTATATCCTTACCAAAAATGTTCCTGCGCAGTAAATTTCCAATAACTGCAGCACAGAAGGGAGATGTTACAGTGTCAGTCAGCTAGCTCTATATCTTAACAACATTTTTTGAATGGAAGCAATGCTGGATCTCAATATTACAAACATTTAACAGCCAGGTGATCAAGGGGAAAATAAAACAAATTGAACTGCAAGTTTATCATATAGAAAATACACATGGCACAAAGTCAGCTCCTGATTACTTGCATTGTGCAAATACAGACTGGAGGTGGAAAACAAGTGAGAGTAAAATAATTCAAACGTGAATCATTTTCCACAATTCCACTATTTCACTGATTCATGGTCAGTTTTAAATTGCTTCTTGATTAGACCACTGTTCCATGTAATGGTTATGATGTAGATACGTTTCCCGTTATTCCTCAGATCTAATTTAACTGCTTTGTCTCTTTTAACTTCTACTACAGCACTGCCTTGGTTCAAAAGAAGTATTCATACTTATGAGTCAGATACTTTTGGGTTCAACCAGAATACGAGACTTGGTCATTCAAGACGGTAGTGAGAATGGTACATTGTTCAATAACACTGAAATTAAGAGAAATCAACTACCAACACCAAAACACATGAACTAGTAATTTATTTATAAAGTGCATGCAAGATCTTATTATAAAAACTGTGCATGTTTACAAAATAATAGTAACAAAACAAATTGTCTACATGAAAGCCACTTAATTTCTGTTCGACCAAAACTCCACATACTAGAAAAGTGATTAGAATAATTATCAGAAACAACTCATGCATTTTTATGCCTTCCCATTAACAACCCTCATTTTCCAGCAACATGACAATTTTCAAAATATTCAATAGTTTGTGGGAGAGACTTCACCATTAAGAGAAAAAATTTCCAAAGGATGTGGGCTTCACAGACAGTCAGCATTTAGTTGCCCACTCCCAACTGTCCTCAAGAAGCTTGGTGGTGAGCTGTCTTCTTGAACTGCTGCACACTTCAGGTGTGGGTATACTCACAAAGATACGACGGTCCCGGGATTTAGACTCAGCCGCGGTTGTGGAATGGCAATACATTCCAAAGTCGAGATGGTGTTTGGCATGGAAGGCAACTTCCAGCCAGCGGTATTCTTACCCTTTTCTTCCAGCCAATAAAAGTTGTGGGTTAGAAAGGCGCTGCAGTGCATCCAATGAATGATGCAGACTGCTGATACTGTGGGGTTGCTTGTAAAGTGAGTTATTAATTGTGGATGGGGTGCCTATCATGCTATGTTATGCATGGTGTTGAGCTACTCCTAGGCAAGCAAAGAGTATCCCATCACAAACCTGACCTGGGCCACGTGGATGGTGGACAGGCTTTGGGGGATAAGAAGGTAAATTACTTAGCAGAGGATTCTTTGCCTCTGACTTGCTCTTACAGCCACATTGTATTTATGGGTATTTGAGTTTAGTTTCTGGTCAATGGCAACTGTCAGGATATTGATAAAAGAGGAATTTGTATTTGTGAGTGTAATGCCTTTGCATGTCGGGGTGAAAGGTGGATTTTCTCTTGTTCAGTATCATTATTGCTTGTTATTTAAATGGAAAAAAAAATCATACCAAGCATGGATATTGTAACAACAATACACACAAAATGCTGGTGGAACACAGCAGGCCAGGCACCATCTATAGGGAGAAGCGCTGTCGACATTTCAGGCCGAGACCCTTCGCCAGGACACTGGACAATGGATATTGTCATGGTTTTGCTGAATTGGGATGTGGATTGCTTCACGTTTTTCCCCAAGGTAGTGCCAAGCTACAGTTTCCATTGAGATCTTGGCTCAGACTTAGTTGTCTTCTAAGTTCCTAGGGATGGTACTGGGACAGAAGGTAGTTATTAAAGCTCAGGTTAAGGTTTGGGGATAGGAATGTGAAGTATTAGAGATCAGGCCTCCGCTCCTAGTTCAAAGCCCAGGAACCAGGAGTCAGTGCGAGCAGGAGGCACGAGGGCCGGTCAGTCAGTGTGCCTGGAGTCAAGATTCTGTCATTGGCTAGACCGGGGGGCTGATAAGGAAAATCGGTGCCTGAAGGCCAAACGGGGATCTGGAATGCAAAGCCTATTGGAGCCTTGTCCTGGATGTTGAGGACTCTTGTGCATGTGGGTGAGTGGGAGCAAAAGGGCTTGCTTCACTATTGTTGTTCAGCTGCTTGTGGTGGTTTGTGTTGTTCTGCTGAGCATTATGGGCATTTATGTTGCCCTGGATTGGCGACATTTGCAGGCTGCCCAAACACATCCAGAGCAACATACACAAAATGCTGGAGGAAATCAGGTCAGGCAGCATCTATGGAAATGAAAGAACAATCGACATTTTGGACCGAGACCCTTCTTCAGGACTGGAAAGGAAGGGGAAATATATTAAGCTGTCTTAGTTGTCAATGTAAATAACAAACTTCATTATGCTTTGATGTACATGTGATGAATAAATTTGAATCTGCATCTGAATCATTGAGGGAAAGTCACTGATTAAGCAGCTAAAGATGATTGGACCCAGAACAGAAGCCTGTGATAATCCTGCAGCGTTGTGCACAACAACCAGCTTCCTTTGTGCTCGGTATGAATTCAACTAGTGCAGGGTTTTCTCCCCGATTCTATTGACCCTAATTTATCAAGGGCACCATGCTGTGATACTTGATCCAATGCTGCCTTGATGTTGAGGGGGAGTTGATGGAATTCAGCTCTGTTGCCCATGTTGGGACCAAGACTGTAATATGGTCAGGAGCTGAGTGACTTTGGAAAACCCACACTGAGCTCTTGTTGATGCTAAACAGACATCACTTAAATGAATCTACTGATCAACCCCTCTATTATTTTGCTGATGGTTGATAGTAGACTTAAGGGGCAGGAACTGGCTTTGTTGAATTTGTCCTGCTTCTTGTAACCAGAACATACTTGGACAATTTTCCACATAATTAGGTGGATGCCACCATTGGAACGCTTGGTCAAGCGTGTAGCAAGTTCTGAAGCACACGTCTTCAATACCATTGCCAGAGTGTTCTCAGGATGTACTCAATGCATTCAACAATATCATGTGGTGTGCATTAGACTGGCTGAAGACAAGCACGGATCATACTGGGAGCCATTTGCACTTTGGGCTGAAGATGTTTCTACTGTCACTTTTGCTCCGATGTATTGGGTTCCATTGCTGAGAATGGGAGATATTTATGGTACCTCCTCCTTTAGTGAGTTGTTTTAATTGTTCACCACCATTAAAACTGGATATATCAGGACTGCAAGAGTTTAAAGTCCAATGTTCAAGTTTAATTATCATTCAACCACACATTAATACAGCCAAATGAAACAGCGTTATTCCAGGACCAAAGTGCAAAACACAGTACCAACAGTCACACAGAGCACAAAGCACATAGGACATATTAGTTAGCAAGTATATACAAGACAGCAGTAAAATACAGTCACACAAAAATTGTATATAGTCCAAGACCCTAAGCCATGAATGTTGCAGAAATCTGTATGAAAACACAATAGGTTTGCCTTCTGTTGAGTGAACACTGGGGGGACAGCACAGACTCCAGCTTGGATACCATGCCACGCTGCCTCCAGTGGGGTCCAACAATTCTGATGCCCCTCTCCTAGGCTGTAATCCGGCTTCACCGTGGCTTGAGACCTAGTCTGCACTATGACCAGGGCCAAGCAGCTCCTCCACCAATAAACCAGTGAATTGGACTTGCAGTATTCTACGTTAACAATTTCTAACAAGATCTTGTAATCGCAAGAAAAGCAACTAAGATAACTCACTGTTCTGCTACACACTTCCTTCGCACACTGACACCTCTGATGCAGGCAGCGGCACAATCCCCACCAATTACAGCACTTTCAGTTTCTCTGCCAATGAGCAATTCGCAGATAGGGTAGATCTGCAGTACTTTAAATTCTTAACGTCCAGCAGAGCCTTTCTATCATAAAATAAAGATTTAAAAAGGACAATAAGACCTCTGGTTGACTCTGTGGAAACCAATGTGATCGAACACATTGCCATCTTACCAGAAGATCTGAACTGTTGACTTAGCTCTGCCATTCCATGCTGTTTATGTTATTTGGCATGCAAGTTAAGGTCTTGTAGTTTCAGCAATTTGATCACTCATTCTGAGGTATGGCTAGTGCTGTTCTTGGCAAACCCTCCTGAACACTTCTTTCAACCAGGGCTAATCCCCTGGTTTCATGGTGATGGAGTAGAGAATACAGTTTCAGTTTGGTGGGGGGGTCCTATAGTGCTTCATGGATATCCCGTGCCAATTTGCTAAGTATGCTCGCAGCTTGTCTCATTTAGCATGACTGCTATGCCACATGACAAGATGAAGTGCGTTTTCACTGTGAAGGTATGATCTCATCACGCCAGGAACTGTGTGGTGGTCAAACCTAAGGACAATATTGTGGACATATGAAGGTAGATTGGTGAGAAATTTCATGGATTTGGAGACAATTTTTAGGACTCCCAAGATATTTTATTTGCTCACTGTACAACAGTACTGTGGCTTCTGCTGGCTCTGTCCTGCAAGTGGAATAGGACATGGCCAAGGATGGAGATGGTAGTGCCTGGGATATTGCTTCTAAGGTATAATTCTGTCAGGCAGTTATTTGATTAGTCTGTGAGATAGCTCACCCAATTTTGGCAGAAGATCCTAGAGGTTGGTAAGGAAGATGTTTCAGTGTCAAAAAGGCAGTTTTCCCCCCAATGTTATTTATAGTGCCTAGGGTCAATTCTGGGTGATCTATACAGTTTATTTCTTTGCAACCCTCTAGAACTTTATTACATGTGAATAAGACCATAAGACATAAGAGCAGAATTAGGCTATTCAGCCCAACGAGACTCCACCATTCCATCATGGCTGATCTTGGATCTCACTCAACCTCAGACACCTGTGTTCTCACATCCTTGATGCCCTGACCAATCAGGAAACTATCAACTTCTGCTTTATATATACCCACGGACTTGGCGTCTACCATAGTCTGTGGCAGAGCATTCCACAAATTTCGCTACTCTGTAGCTATAAAAAAAATCCTCCTTACCTGTTCTAAAAAGTCGCCCATCAATTGTGAGGCTATACCCTCTAGTTCTGGATACCCACACCATCTGAAACCTCTCCACATCCACCCTGTCTAGTCCTTTCAACATTCGGTAGGTTTCAAAGAGATTCCCCCGCATTCTTTAAATTCGAGCGATTATAGTCCCAAAGCTGCCAAATGCTCCTCATACGTCTATCCCCTTCATTCCTGTAATCATTCTTGTGAACGTCCTCTGGACTCATCCTTTCTAAGATATGGAGTCAAAACTATTGACAATACTCCAAGTGCAGCCTGGCTCGTATCCTAGAAAGGCTCAGCATTATCTCCTTGCTTTTATATTCTATTCCTCTTGAAATAAATGCCAACATTGCATTTACTTTCCTTACCCGACTCAACGTGTAAATTAACCTTCTGGGAATCTTGCATGAAGACTCCCAAATCCCTCTGCACTTCTGATGTTTGAATCTTCTCCCCATTTAGATAATATTCAGCATTATTGTTCCTTTTACCAAAATGCATTATCATAGATTTCCCCACAGTGAATTCCATTTGCCACTTATTTGCCCATTTTTCCAATGTCCAACTCCTGCTGCAATGACATTGTTTTGTCAGCACTACCTACTCCTTCACCTATCTTTATATCATCTGCAAACATTGCTACAAAGTCATCAATTCCACCATCTAACTCACTGACAAGTAATGTGAATAGTGGTCCCAATACTGACCTGAGGAACACCATTAGTCATTGGCAGCCAACCAGAAAAGGCCCCCTTTATTCCCACACACTGCATCCTGCCTCTCAGCCATTCCTCTATCCATGCCAGTATCCTTCCTGCAACACCATAGGCCTGCTGTGCCATTTTCAGGTGAGACCTATGAATATGCTATGGGTCTGGAGTCATGTGTGTTATGTGCAAAGAACCTTATTTCTAGCTTTAAAACTGTGGCTGAGAAGAAAATATTTTAAATGGGGCAAGATACCCTTGAAGGGAGATCTATTGAAATTAATTTGTAAATTTCAGAGAATAACTGACTAAATAGTTAAAGATGAAATCTTTGCAGTGATGGTGGGAGTTGGAACAAACAGAACAATATAGTCTCTGTGGGCTGGTGGCCACCTGTTCTGTATGATGACTTGGTGATTATTTTAAATGTGTTCCCTCCCTTTTCACAACAGCCACAGAAACAAACTATTGACATTATCTTTGTTGAAGCATTTCATCAAGCTTAAGATTTTTGGGTTGGAAAAGATAGTTTGAGGAAAAGTATTTCTCAATTACAGTAACTTCTGCTTGAGAAGTGGAGATTTTAGTCACCAACATAATATCTGCATCTTCTACACAAATTTGAAAAAATAAGTGGTATGTAACTCTTCTAGATCTCTGCTGAAGCTTCCCAACAAAAACTAATGTGTAAATAAGTTCATCAAATCAGATTCAAAACTGTAGGAAAAATAAATACTTCAGAATAAATTTACTGGCATCTTCCAGGTTTCCCATAACTTAGATTCCAACAATATTAAAATAATTTGCTACCTAACATAGAAAAGGACAAGCCTCTAAGAATTTCAATTAAATTTACTCTGGAAAGGTTTTTAAACAAACACACACTTTCATTGTCTAGAAATTTTATTACTTCAGCCCATCAACCTCTGAACTATTTCAACCACAAAACTCAATCCACTGGTAAAAAAAAATCTATCGGGAATCCCGTGAAAAAGTCAGGTTTGTAATCAAATTGCAAAACCAGCCATGGCTTTAATGAGGCAGAAGTCCAATTTTAAATTTCATATTAAGATTGTGAAACATTTGCTGGTAAAGATGTCACCTCACAGACTTCTTTATCATTCATTCATAATTACTGCCCCTTAACCGAAATCCCAAATTTTAGTCATATTTGTGTAAAACTCCATTAAGCAAATTCTGATGCACAAGGCACTGATTTCCAATCAACAACAAAATCTTTATTTGGTTTTATTTACAGTGGGGAACAAAGGGTGAGAGGACAGTCAAAAACAGGAAGGAATGAAAAAAGATGTATGGGATGGCTGTGGGGAGAATGGCTGTAAAGAAACTAACAGTTCAGGTTGAGGACAGAATGTGCCTTAATAGAGGAGCCAAAAGATACTTTGAGGTGGAGGTGGTGTGTTTCCTGTGTCTTGGAACTTCATTCTAAATTTGCTTGCTTTACCGTCTGGCCAAGAGTATAGCAAGTATTACTCAGTGTTACAAAGGCCAATCTTTTTAATATAATGACTATTCTACCTTGCTTGTGCTAGAACACTTCAGTATGATTGACTTGTCATCCATTTCTCTAATTAAGGAAACCATATTTTAAGCTGTGCAGTGATGATGTTATCTTCACCTAGTTTAGCAGTTTTGCTTCATCTTAATATTCCTATTCAGAGCAAACAAACTTTACTTCATTGAATTTTAATATTTATAAAGACAGCATGATTATAATAGCAGAAGTAGTGAACTCTAGAAAGCAAAAAATAACTTGAGTCAAAAGTGTCAAGTTGAAATGTTTCTCCTGAAGATCCCACCAAGACTGACAATAATCTTCTGTCAACTTGATTCACTCAATAAATGGCTGAATGCAGAAAAGATCATTACTGGTCTCAACACCAAGCTATAGAAGAATTTCTATTTCTAAACCAACTTTGTATTTAGTCAAGCTCCAACTTTGTAACTTAAATAGCAATACACAATACTGCTCAGAATATGGCACAACTATAAAAGCTGACCAAACCCAACTAAGATAATTAGCTCAATTACTAGGGAAGTGACAAAAGCAGCCATCAAAGAAATCAAAAAGTGGCCTGTGTGCTAGCATTTGATTTTGGAACTTACATCTAGATGTGTAATATATACTCGGTGGCCACTTTATTAGATACAAGAATGGAAACCTGTGTGGTGGTCTGCTGCCGTAACCCATCCGCTTCAGGGTTTGACATGTTGTACATTCAAAGATGCTCTTCTGCACACCACCGTTGTAATGTGTGGTTATTTGAGCTACTATTATCTTCAAGTCAGCTTGAACCAGTCTAACCATTCTCCTCTGATCTCTCTTATAAACAAGGTGTTTTAGCCCAAGAACTGCTGCTCACTGGATGTGTTGTTGTTTTTAAAAAAAATAAACGCACCATTCTTTGTTAACTTTAGAAACTGTTAGGTGTGAAAACCCTAGATCAGCAGTTTCTGAGTTACTCAAACCATCCCGCTTGTCACCAACAATCTGTCCACAGTCAAAAGTCACTGAGACCTCATTTCTTTTACTACATATGGCAGGAGTTAAAAATGTAATGATTTCACTGCTTCAACAAGTTAAGAATTACGAAGAATTTTAAAGTATGGAAATCATCTTGGATGTTACGAGGAAAATGAAGATTTGGAGGATGCAATATTTGATAGTATTGTAAGAAGGCAGCCATTATCTACATGAGACATCAGCACTGATTTTATCCATTTACAATTAATCAAAAGGACATGGCAGCATATGCTGAGCTCCTCCATCCATAATTATTAGGAACTTACTTTATCAACCAATTTCCATATGCATAAATATCCATTCCTCAATACTACTGGCACACTATGGCAGCATATTAATTTTAAAATGCATCCATTGCGATAATTTGATTTTTAAAGTCTACTTTACAAACTTGTAATCTTTATAACCAGAACAATGAGGGCAGGACGTGTACGTTCACCTCCCATGTTCAAAGTTCCAATTTTAAATGTCTAAAATCATCTCAATTTCTCTCATTAATTGCTGGTTTAAAATCCTTATCTAGTCAGCATCACTACAATTGCTGAATTTGGCCTGTTCACATCATGATGATGAATATGTATAATCCAAAACGCCATTTTTGTCATTATTACTAATTTTTTCTGCAGTTGATTTTAATTATCAAAGATTATGAAATAAACAATCTAGATCCATATTTTCTAACTATATTACCAAAATGCTTTGCCAACTTTGTCCTAATGTTTTGTTCCTCTCCTGTGGCGCCCCTGCTGTTTCCACACTAAATTTATCTCCAATATGTTCAACATTTGCAGGATTGGTCTTGCCAGTATTCCTGATTTTTGGACTCCAGTAACGTTGAAACATTTTCAACTGAGTCATGTGGCTACTTTCTATCTTCTGTTAAATAACTTAAGAAACAAAAATAGCTCTCCAAACCACTATATACAAAAAGGGTAACCTGCCTGTCATTGGCAAATATGATAATATTTGTGAAACTCTATGTTCTCTTCTAACTACAAGACTTCTGTCTTGCCATCATAAACACAAGATTTCAGAGAGAAAACAAAAAGCAAGATCATAGTGTTCCCATGAATCATTTTGTCTCTGGAAAATAAAACTGAAGACCTCAGAGCAAGATTGCTGTACCAGAGAGGTATCAAGGATTGCTGTGTTTTATTTATTTCATGGAGTCTTGGCTATCTCTTGCCATTCTGGATGCAGAGATACAGCTCACTGGCTTCACAATTCACCAAGACAGAACTGCTGAATCTTTCAAAGGTGGAGGAGGTGGAGAAGTGGAGTATGCTTTATGATCAACTCCTCATGGTGCACAAACATGGCGGTTCTGTCCCAGTACTGCTTACCCAACCTGGAACATCTAGCTATCAAGCATCATCCATTTTATCTGCAGCAGGAGAATTTTGCCATCATGTTGGTAGCTGTGTATGTTCCACCTCAGGTTCATGTCAAAATAGCTCTAGATGAACTGAGCAATGCAACCACCAAGCATGAAGCAATCAATCCTGATGTCTTTCCCATCACTTTGAGGGATTTTAACCAGGCCAGCTTGAAAAATAGTCTCTAAGTAATTATCACCAACACATCACTTGTGGAACCAGAGGAACCAAACACCAGATTATTGCTATACTATTATCAAGAATGCTTACTTTACCATCCCACACCCAAACTATGGAAAACCTAATCACCTGGCTGTATTTCTACTCCCCGTGAGTAAAGGCAGAGACTGAAGATTGTAGCACCAGTGGGGGGGGGGGGGGGGGGGGGGGGGGGGGGGAGTGCTTACAGGACTGCTTTGAGTCAGTGGACTGGACAGTATTCAGGGATTCATCTTTAGAGTTTGAATGAAGTTATCACTGACTTCATTAAAACCTGTGTGGAAGAGTATGTGCCTATAAGAACATACCGTACATAGCCAAATCAAAAGCAATGGATGAACCAGAAGATCCGTACTCTTATAGATCTGTGGCATTCAAGTCTAATGATCCAGGAGATTACATGGAAGGCAGGTACGACTTACGAAGGGATATCTCAAGAGCAAAAGAACAATTCCGATGGAAGTTGGAGGCAGAATTGAATGCACTTTGCATTATGAAAAAGAATAAAATACAGTTACAAGGATCCCTGCAGCACCCGGTTACCCTGTGATCTGTGTCGGAGGCTTTCAAGAGGGTGTATCATTGCAAGGTGATAGACACCAATGGTGTACCTGGTAAGGCTCTGAAAACCTGTGCCAAACTGGCGGGTGTGTTCAAAGACATTTTCGATCTCTCTTTGCTACAATCAGAAGTTCCCACCTGCTTCAAAAGGGCAATAATTATAGCAGGGCACAAGAAAAGCAGTGTGAGCAGCCTTAATGACTATCATCCAGTAGCACTCACATCCACAGTGATGTGCTCTGAGAGGTTGTTTATGGCTAGAACCAACAAGAACCTGGAGCCGCAGCAATTTGCCTATCACAACAACAGGTCTACAACAGGTGCAATCTCATTGGGTTTTCACATGGCCCTGAATCAACTGAACAAGACTGCTGTTTATTGACTTCAGCATTTAACACAATCATTCCTACAGATCTGATCAAACAGCTCCGAAAACTGGGCCCGTGCCTCCCTTTGCAATTGGCTCCTTAACTTACTCACTGGAAGATCACAGTCTGTGCATATTGGAAATAACATCTCGACCTAATGGATAATCAAACACTGATGCACCTAAAAGATGTGTGCTTAGCCCACTGTTCTATTCTCTCTACAGCATGCCTAGGCACAGCTCAAAACTCACCTGTAAATTTGCTGACAACATAACTATTGTTTGCAAAATTTCAGACAGTGACAAGCAGCAAGATATACCAACTAGTGGAGTGGTGTCACAGCAACAACCTTGCACTCAATGTCAGTAAGACCAAGGAATTGAATGTGGACCTCAGAGAGGGCAAGATGAGGGAACACACACCAGTCCTCATTGTGGGATTAGAATTGGAAAGGGTGAGCAAAAGTTTCTGGGTGTTAACATCCATGATGATACATTCCTGGGACCAATATATCAATGCAGTTACAAAGAAGGCACAACAGGATCGAAATAAGCTGCAGAAAGATGTAAATTCAATCAACTCTACCGTAGGTACTCGCCTTCTAAGCATCCAAGATAGTTTCAAGGAACATTCCATTTAGGAATCAGATGGCAGACTTAAAAAGGTGTTTGAAATCTGGACCAATGCTTGAGGAGGTGAAAAGGCATGTACTGTACTCTTGCAAAATTTAGTTAGACATTTCAAACACAGAAGGCATGGGCTGAATGCTGGAAAACAGGAACTTGGAGATAGGTACTTGATGGCCTACACAGATAAGGCATGATAAAGGGCCCATTTCTGTGCTCTTTGACTCTGTGACTCAAACGTAGGTATCATATGATACCTACCAGTCCCAAAGATTTGAAGATACAAATGCGAAGTCTCACAATGTACATATTTTGGACTGTTGACATGGAATTCAAAATAGTCTTTTTCCTTTGATGTACACAGAACGAAATAATGAAAAGGAAAATGGCACAAATAAAAGTGGAATTTTTAACATTCTTGAAATGAAGTGTACTTTTTGATGGAAAAACAGGAAAAAGCTGTAGATCAAGTAGTATTGCGGGGAGAAAAACAGAGTTAAAACTTCAAGTCAATGATATTTCATCATAACTGGCAAAGAAAACAAGTGTTTGAACTTGCAGAGGGGAAGTGGTCTAAAGAAGAAGGGAATGTCTATTTGAAGTGGAAACCAAGAAAATGTAATGATGATGCCATCTAAGGCTGATGAATTACATGCAGTATTTCAAAAATTCTTCACATCTGAACAACTTTTTAAAAAATACTCTATTACAACAATTTTTACTGAATTCTCTCAAAGAAACATTTGCACAGACAGCTGCTGTCTCATTGGTTGAGTGGAAAGGGCTTTCCTACATAATATTGTGAACCTCTGGAATTCTCTCATCTGGAAGCTGGAGGCTAGATTGCTTGAGGCAGTAAAGTGGAGGCAGATAAATTTTTAAAAGTTCAGTGAAATCAAGGCTGTGGGGAACTGGCACACAAGATTAACTGAAGCCTGAGTGAATCAGCCATTAAAAAATAAATAGCAGAGCTGCCTGGAGGAATCAAGTAGCCTGCTCTTATTCTAACGTTATTGTGTTTTTATACACAACCAAATACCTTCATTGTGTGGATGTCTTCCAATAATCTTTCTGCACGTCGCAGATTCTTCGTTATAGCATCCTGTGTTCCTCTGTAAACATAAAAATATGTAGTTAGATATGTGTTAATTAAGCAAATTTAATTTCTAAAAATTCAGATTCCCACATAAAAATATTATTAACAACATTGTAGTGGAAAAAAGCGTGTAATATCTGCATATCAAGACTGCATCCACTTTTTTTTTCAATATATCAAGTGAATCATGTCATCCTACTGCAAATGGCACTTATCAAAATAAATACATCTCATTAAATGGATTTTGCTTTTGAAATTTGAAAAAAATCCTAGTTACATAGCATTCAAGAAATTAATCACCATACAAAACAACAAAATGCATTTCTAAAGATCAGTCAGAAACAGGTGTAATATCACTGGCCTAATGTCATGAAGTATGTTGTTTTGTAGCAGCTGTACAATGGAACACATGTGGCCTCCGTCGGTCGTAGTCGACCATGGGTACTGTACCTCTGGTAGTCACTGGTTTGTTGAGGAGTGTTGACTGTGGCTTTTGAGGTCGATCCTGGAACTGTAGGCTCTGCCACAGTTACTGCATGTGTAGGGCATCGTGGAATTGTTGTCCGCTGTGCTCTTCGCTCCTCAAACTGACTCAGGATCACTCTTTCGTCTTGCTCTAGGTGTTGCTGAAGAGTACCTCACCATTTGTTGCAGTCATCTGCTATATCCTCTCAGCACTTTGTGTTGATTTTTAAGGCTTTCATGTTGCACTTGCAGAGGTCCTTGAAGTGAAGCTGGGGTCTACCAACATTCCTCTTGCCTGTTGCTAGTTCTCCGTAAAGGATGTCCTTCGGCAGTCTACCATCCTTCATATGACGGATGTGGCCCAGCCAGCGCAGTCTGTGTTGCCTTAAAAGCGTGAACATTGTGGGAAGTCCAGCGCAGGAGTAGACCTCAGAGTTTGGGACTTTGCCTCTCCAGGTAATGCCGAGGACGCCGCGAAGGCTGCGCAGGTGAAAACTATTGAGTTTCCTCTCCTGTTTGGAGTAGATGGTCCAAGTCTCACTACCATACAGGAGGCTGCTGATAACACATGCATTGTACAAGGCAGTTACGCAATACGCCTATTGATTTCAGCATCAAGGGAGAGAGTATGGCTAATGGTCAACCCCAAGTACATGAACTCGTGGACCACTTCTAGATCATAATTGTCGATGGTAGTGACTGTTGTCACCACTGCGTTCTGGGAAAGGACATTTGTTTTCTTTAGGCTGATGGTAAGCCCAAAATCCTTGCAAGCCTTAAGACGCGGTCCATGATAGCTTGTAGTTGCTGTTTGGTGTGTGAGGTTATAGCAGCGTCATCGGCAAAGAGCATGTCACGTATTAAGATCTTTTGCACCTTTGTTCTTGCTCTCAGGCGCGCAGGGTTGAACAGCCACCCATCAGACCTGGTGTGCACGTAGATGCCTTCTGTGGACGTCCCAAACGCATGCGTCAATAGCACAGAGAAGAAGATGCCGAATAACGTTGGGGCCAACACACATCCTTGTTTGACTCCACTACGAATCACGAAGGGTTCTGATGAGCTGCCATCATACTGAACAGTACCCCTCATGTCATCATGGAATGACTGGATGATACTTTAGTTTCTGAGGACAGCCGATCTTGAGGAGAATCTGAAAGAGCCCATCCCTGCTGACAAGGTTGAATGCCTTGGTCAAGTTGATGAAAGCGACATAGAGGGTTTTCTGTTGTTCCTTGCACTTCTCCTGGAGTTGACGGAGTGAGAAAATCATGTTGACAGTTGACCTCCTTGTGTGAAAACCACATTGGGACTCAGGGTAGACTCGTTCTGTCAGAGTTTGTAGGTGTGCCAGAGCTACATGAGCAAAGATTTTGCTGACAGTACTCAGGAAGGAGATACCCCCGTAGTTGTTGCAGTCGCTCCTATCACCCTTGTGACAATTAACAAACTGATGATTTTGGAGTCACGCATCATGTGGTACGGCTCCTACCTTCCAGCACTGACAGACGACCTTGTGCAAAGGTTGGAGGAGTAAGCTCTTGCAGTGTTTTATCAGGTCTGCAGGAATCCCATCATTGCCAGGAGCTTTCCCTGGGACATTCAAACTGCAGCTGTGACAGGCAACATCAGATTGATGTATGATGGTATCAAGAAGGCCCTTGGCCCATAGCAGAGCAAGACAGCACCCATGAAGTCAACCAGCAGTGAAATAATCATCGATAAAAACAAGCAGATGGAACGCTGTGTGGAACACCACTCTGAGCTCCACTCAAGGGAAAATGTTGTTGTTAGCTTAGCCATTGATGCTATCAATTGTCTACCAGTCATGGATGAACTCCACTCTGTGCCAACCATCGAGGACCTCAGGAATACATAATAAATACCTATAAATTACAATAATATATACACAAAACAGTTTGTGAATGCTTGCTGAAGAAGATCAACAAAACCGGACTCCCTGGTAAATTTAAGACATGGCTGTACCAACATGCTCTTCTACCAAGGCAGCTCTGGTTTTTTCGGTATACTAGTTCCCTATGACCACTGTGGAAGGCATCAAGAGGAAAGTAAACAAGCACCTGCAGAGGTGGCTGGGGAACCTCCCCAAGTTTTTCTTCAGTGGGGCTCTACATAAGATCAGGCCAGCTACAACTCCCGTTGTCATCGGTAGTGGAGGAGTTCAAAGTGGCAAAGTGTAGAGTTATGTTAGCACTGAGGGACTCTGATGACAGACTAATAAACCAAGCAGGAGCCACAAAAAAAATCAGGCCAAAAGTGGGCACTAGCTTAGCCACAGAGCAGGCATTAGTCAGCCATAGAGGGTTCCAGGCAAGGTCGGAATGGTGGTTGCTGACTGCTGGGCCTTGATGTAAAGGGTAAGAACCAAACAGCTTGCAAGATGGGGGAGGAAGCAGAAAGAGCCTCTTGCTGTATATTGAGCAGGCGAAAGAGTTGAGCTGGAAGTCAGCAGCAGATGGGCAGTGACTTAGCCGTCACTACTGACCCACCAGCTGGAGAGTGTGGTGGTTAAGGGTCAAAACACTATGAAGGTTGAGCACCACCCAACATGTGCTCCTGGCTACAGGCTATGCTTACCTCATCAGGTAACTGTAAAGAGCATGCCGGTGTATGATGAAAGCAGCTAACTGATTTTCTGCATTAATTACTCCTAAAATGTGGTCTGATCTTCATTTCAGTCACAATAACAGACACACCCAATCTGCTTAAACTAATAACACAAACAATTGTACTTTTCATGTCTTTATTGAACATGTTGTTTAACCATTCACAGTTCAGACTGGATAAAGTATGTGAACCCTTGTATTTATTAATTGGTAGAACTTCATTTAGCAGCAATGACCTCCACTAAACATTTCCTGCAACTGCTGATCAGACTTGCACAACAGCAAGGAGGAATGTCAGACCATTCACTCTTGTGTTTCGGATCAATGTCTTGTTGCATCATCCAACTTCTATTAAGCTTCAAGCATGGACCGCTACCCTGACATTCTCCTGTAAAATGTCTTGATTCAATTTTGAACTCATTGTTCCCTCAACAAATACTAGTAGCTTTGGCCCCGAGGTAGCAAAGCCTCTCCAAGCCACGATGCTCCTTCCATCACACTTCACAGTTGGGATGAAGTTTTGGTGCTGGTGTGCAGTGCCCTTTTTCCTCCAAACATAGTCCATGGTGCGCATTTTTGCCAAAAAGTTCAATATTTGTCTCATCTTCCCACAGAACATTGTCTCAGAAGTGTTGTGGAATATCCAGGTGGTCTTTTGCAAACTTGAGAGGTGCAGCAATGTTGTTTTTTTGGAGAGCAGTTGTTTCCTCCATCATATCCTTCCATGAACACAATTCTTGCTCAGTGCCTTTCTTATAGTGGACAGAGACTTCAGCAAGTTCTAGAGATTTCTGCAGGTGTTTTGCTGTTAACCTTGGGTTCTTCTTCATCTTCAGCATTGCACATTGTGTCCTTTGTGTGACCTTTGCAGTACACCCACTCCTAGGGAGAGTAGCAACAGTACTGAGTTTCCTCCATTTGTAGACAATTTCTCTTACGGTGGACTGATGAACACTCCGCTCTGCTTTTGAAGCCTTTTCCTGCTTCATGCATCTCTACAATTCTTCATCTGAGGTCCTCTGAAAGTTGTTTTGATCGAAGCACGGTGCACATAAACAGATCTTTCTTAAAGAGTAAGCTCTGTAAGTAACCCGACTTTGTGCTTCTTTTTTATAGAGCAGGGCATCTCTACAATCCACACCACCAATCACATCTCAAAAGCTTTTGTAGAAGGCATGACCCCAGGGATTCACATACTGTTTTGAACCTGGACTGTAATTGTTTCAATGGTTTACCCAGTATTGACGAGAAGTAGTACAACTGTTTGTGTGTTAATAGTTTAGGTAGATTGTTTGTCTACTTAGTGACTCAGATGAAGATCAGACCACATTTTATAAGTAATTAATGAAGAAAACCAGGCAATTTCAAGGGGCTCATAAACTTTTTCTTGCAACTGTAATAGTAACATATAGTTTTTGTATGTGTATATATATGCACAGAATAAAAAGGTAGGAAAAGGGGTAGGAGGACTAGCTAGAAGGTGATGGGTGAAGCCAGGTGGTAGGAAAGGTAAAGGGCTGATAAGGAAGAAGTCTGATAAGAGCAGATCTCGCTGACCTGCTGAGTTATTACCAAATAACATAAATTAAACACTTTGAGAATTGTCTGCTTACAGACAGCCACAAAGCAAGAAAACCGAAGAACCAAATAAAAAAAGACCAAATCTACTGCGCAGAGCACAAAAAATTTTTAAAAAATCATGCAAATAATAGAAGTGATAACATTCCAATCTAGACTGAGTGCTTAGATCTGCTCCCTGAAGCAGCTGGAGTAGGCTCAGTAGGTCCAAGCCTCAGTCTCAGTAGCACAGAACCTGGAGTAGTTCACTGTCATTAGATGAATTAACATCACAGGACAGCGGGCTTGTGGAATGATATTAAGATTGTCCACGCACTGGGTAGTACCATCCTTTAGAACCTTGATCCCAGGTAGCAATATGCTTGGGTCACCTGGCCTGAAACAGTTCTCAATCTCAATAAATTGGCTTAGCGCTTGGAGCGATCCAACCTCCCATACATCTTCAGGTTTAAGAATGTCTCTCTTCAGGCTCTTGTACCACCTCCTTGATGGTAGCAATAGGAAGAGGGCATGTCCTGACTAATTACGATGCTTAAAAATGGATGCCATTTTTTTGAGGATATCCTCAATGCTGGGGAGACTGGTACCAATGATGAAGCTTACCGTTTGCAACTTTCTGCAGCTTTTCCCAATCCTGTGCAGTGATGCAACCAGTTGGACTCCCTACAGCAGGGATCACCAACCTTTTTAGCACCACAGACCAGTATAATATTGACAATATTCTTGCAGACCGCGGGGGGGGGGGGGGGGCGGCGGTGTGGGTGTTAATATCGAGCGGAATATAGGTGATAAATCAACAAGTCACTTATAAATGACTAATACACTCAATTTCATTTCTAAAAGGGTTTATCTAATGAATTTAATATTAAACACACAGCGCATATTTTCCTCGCATGAATATACTGATAAGTCAGGAGGTCCCCATACCGGGGCAGCGGCAGTCGCAGTCCAGAGAGAGCGACCGACCGAGCGAGGAGTGTGATAGGACGTGTGTCCATCCCTCTTGTAGGTAGGTAGGATCTATCAGCCAACAAAAGTCTGGCTCGAGGGATGACTTTCAGTAGATTGCAATGAGGTAGCTGCTCTGCTACTTACGAAACCCTGAGCCCAAATGAGGTCGACTGCAAAAATTTTAGCACTGGGTTCCCCACCAACGTTCAGTGTGCTAAACAGGTTTAGAGGCAGTGCCCATCAGTCCATGCTCCAGGCCAGTAGCAACGGCACTTCTCACCGGCAAGGTGGCCGATTACCCCAGGCCAACCAGTGATCCCGAGCATGAGGGTATCACTGTGCTTAGGCAACTGATGACCTCACATGGGTAATGACCTCGCATGCATTCAAGTTCAACAGTGGGCATGACAGGGAATGAGGAAAGGTGCAGTTGACTCAAATTGCCAAATCACATGGTTTCCTCATGGTCCAATAGCACATGCTTTCCGGCCCAGTGGTTGGGGACCACTGCTCTGCAGTACATCTGTAGAAATTTGAGAGCGTCTTTGGTGACATACCACCTCAAACTCCTAACAAAATACAGTCACTGTCATGCTTTCTTTGTAACTGCATCTGTACGTTGGGCCCAGGTTAGACCTTCAGAGAGCTGACAGCCAGAAACCTGAAACTTCTCACCTTTTCCATTGCTGATCTCTCAATGAGGACTGGTATGTGTTCCTTTTCTGAAGTCCACAATCAATTCCTTCCTTTTACTTTGAGTGCAAGGCTGTCGTTTCACCACCACTGAACCAGCTGATCTATCTAACTCCTGTGTGCCTCTTCAAAAGCTCAGAGACATCTGATACAACTCCATGTCTGATTTTCTTTACCCAAATTCTGGGAACAAAATCTGCTAAGATTTGTAATAC
The DNA here is from genome assembly GCF_030144855.1 of Hypanus sabinus. NCBI lineage: Eukaryota > Metazoa > Chordata > Chondrichthyes > Myliobatiformes > Dasyatidae > Hypanus > Hypanus sabinus. The sequence goes on along the minus strand of NC_082710.1, from coordinate 29,526,351 downwards.
CATTTGAAAATCTAAACCAGCTTTTCTCAATCCTTTTTCCCTGGAACAGATTCTCAGCCACAGAACATTACAGCACAAAAACAGGCCTTTTGGCCCTTCTTGGCAGTGCCAAACTATTTTTCTGCCTAGTCCCACTGACCTGCACCTGGACCATATCCCTCCATACACTTGTCATCCACGTACCTGTCCAAGTTTTTTTTAAATGTTCAAAGTGAGCCCCCATTTACCAATACATCTGGCAGCTCATTCCACACTCCCACCACTCTCTGTATGAAGAAAATCCCCCTAATGTTCCCTTTAAACTTTTCCCCCTTCACCCTTAACCTGTGTCTTCTGTTTTTTTTTCTCCCCCAGCCTCAATGGAGAAAGCCCGCTTGAATTCACTCTATCTATACCCATCATAATTTTATATACCTCTATCAAATCTCCCCTCATACTTCTGCACTCCAGGGAATAAAGTCCGAACCTATTCAACCTTTCTCTGTAACTCATTTTCTCAAGTCCTTGCAATATCCTTGTAAACCTTCTCTGCACTCTTTCAACCTTATTAATATCCTGTAACTTGGTGACCAAAACTGCACACGATACTCCAAATTCGGCCTCAGCATCGCCTTATACAACCTCACCATAACATTCCAATTCTTATACTTAATACATTGATTTATAAAGGACAATGTAGCAAAAGCTCTCTTTACGACCCTATCTACCTGTGACGCCACTTTTAGGGAATTTTGTATCTGTATTCCCAGATCCTTCTGTTCGACTGCATTCCTCACTGCCCTACCATTTACCTTGTATGTTCTACCTTGGCTTGTCCTTCCAAAGAGCAATAACTCACACTTGTCTGTATTAAACTCTATTAAATTCAAGGAACTCTTGAAATAATTTTCAGGTCTCAGGGTACCCTTGCAGAAAAATTGTTATAACAACAGCTCATGGCACATTAACATGATCAGTAAACTGTAGATATGATAATCTAAAAATAATTGTCAATGCCTCTTTTGAATAGAGAATGAATTTTAGCCAACCTTTCTTTGTAAAAGATATTTAAGCTTAGATTACCTTTCTTAAAGTTATTTTTTTTCTTTCATAAATTTTAAAAACTCAGTAATGAAAATTAATTAATTTCTCAATTCTGGATTGAACTTGAGATAAGAACACAGATTTCACTTCAACTGAAATGAGCTGATTTCTATCCTTGCACCTTATGCTTGTCAAACAAGAAAAAGTTTGCTCACACAGTTGAATACCGCAAAATATGAATGGCAGGATATTCTTTCATAGAAATCCAGAACTTGTAAAAGGGGCAGGTCAGTAAATCTCATACTTAGTGCATGATCAGAGTGCAGTTCACGGACGTCTTCCTCTTCTCACAAAGTCAAGTTCTCAGGCTGAGCAGAAGATTCAGAGAAAGGGCCCCTCACCCGGTCATATCCTTATGTATAAGGGAGGAAAAATACTGTTCAATTTTGCTTTGCAGTTCTTCCAGGTGGTTTTCAATACGACTCGAGTCTTTCTGATAAGCCTTCCTTACTCTCAAGCCCACCCAAGCAGCAGTGGAAATATTTCAAGATTTCCTTTTGTAACATAATTTTTCCCAAAGATTCAGTTTCCTTTTAAATCCAAGAATTTTGTCATTTGAAGTCAAAACATATTCTCCAGGGCCTTGCATTGACTTGTTCAACTGGTTTACATGATGAACAATGCCTGTTAAATATTAAGGCTAGTTTCTGCAGCCATTCTTCATTTTCAAAGCAGTCACCAAAACCTGACATACTATTTTCTTGAAAGTATTCCTGCAGTTCACCTTTCAGTGAACTTTTCAATTTTGTGTCATTTCAATTTTTCTGGAGCCATTGCTACATTTATATGTTGCTTGCCACAGACTAGGCACTTAATAAACAACTTGGATCACCAGTCCATGTAAAACCCATTGATAAGTAGTTTTCATTGTAAAGGAGGACTGTTTTTGAGTCCACTATTGCACCAGCGCAGTGAAATGACGAAAATTGTAATTCTCCATCATTAACCTTATCAGAACTTCCTGAGGGCCAAAGCCTAGAATCCTTCTCTTCCATCTCACACCTCCTCTTCAAAAAAAAAATCGCCACACTGAGCCATCTTTAGAATGAAAATTTCCCTCCAATTTTTAACGACACCATTGGTTTGTTTGCTCCCATAAACCATTTGACAGCACATCAGGGCAAGTTGGGGGAGATAATTCAAGAGAGCGAGAGGCTGATGTCACAGCCCTAGTTGGGCTAGTCCATTCAATACTTGGAAAATGCACTACACACTGCTCATCAGCCTACTGTCCTCCCATCCGTGCAATATAGCGCCCACCAATTATTAACAGCCTCACCTATCTCACGTCAAAAACTGAGAATGGGCTCAACCAAATCAACTTGGTCTAAACTGCTCAGTTACTGCCCACTAGGGTGAGCGCCAGCATCAAACAGTGTAAGAAGTTAAAATAAAATGTTTTTTTTAAAAATGATGATCTCTCATGGAACCCTAGGGTTTTACTGAACCCTGGTTGAGAAACCCTGATCTAAGCGATGTTAATATTCTGTTACATCTGTAAACCACAAGTAGACAAACTACATTATTTACTGTACATTCCAGATAGTTATTGTCATTCCAGATTGTGAAATTCTGACTATTGTGAGGTCACATTGTGGTTCAATTGGTAAAATAGAACCTCCAGTTTCAAATTCATGGGAATTAATAACTTGTTCATAAATTCTCATTGCTTTCCTCTTCTTCCTTCTATTTTCCCTGCCCTTGTGATTTCCTATAACCTTTTGATCAGTGGTCATTCATGACTACCCTCGTACTCAACCCCAATTTTAATTGTTCTACCATTGGTGGCTGTGACCTTCACTTAGTAGGATCATAGGTTTTTCCTTTTAAAGTAAGATTACATTTTGAAAGGGGCCTGTATCTAATGGTTCTAAGTCAGATCTAACTTTTACCTCAAAAATTTGTTGACAATATTTTTTTGTCAACCGTATAATCTAAGTTTAATAAACATTCAGATGGAACCCTTGAAAATTTGGATTTGGGGATTGGGCAACACTAACATCTTGGAAAGATTGAGCTGATCTATGTTATTATTATACTGTATAGCTGAAAACATATATTTAATTTATATTCTTTCATAGAACACATGAGCAAAAGCAAATAAATATATCACAGATTATAACACAGGCAAAATATCAAACCAACTTAAACAACTCCACAGAAGGTTAATGAACATACTGCTCTCAACTACTTCAATTCCTCACTAAAATATTGGATAAAGAAATTTCAAATAATCAAACCCAAGGCCTATACACAACTCAAAAATAAACAAAGATTAATTTTATATAGCACTTTGCGATATCTGAGGTAAAGCTTTACAGCTAATTAAACACTTCTGAAATGTGTTCACCATTGTAATGCAAGAAAGATAGCACAACAGTTAAAAAGTCCCACAACCAAATATAATAATGATCAGGTTACTCTGAGTCACTAGGAACAATGCTTCTGCTCTTTCTTGAAATGGAGCTTTGAGATTTTGACCTCCCAAAATGGCATGCTCTCTGAGGCAGGATACTGAAGTGCATCCTATATTTTGCAGTCACGTTCTTGATAGGGTCATGGCTCAGGTTAAACTGCTACACAGGCTCATTCATTTCACCTTCAGGATAACTAATTTTATTGCAGTAACTTGGTCGTGATAAACTGAAGCACTTTCAAAAGTTAAATTAATAGTACTCAATTACAGAATCCTTCACTATTTGGTAGGTTTGAAATGCAACATATAGTGGCAAGGAAGCTCTCCAAGTTCAATGCAACTTTATTCCTAGTTTTAAAAGAAAAACCAGCACACAACTCTGGAAACATTCTGAAGTATTCCATAATAATGCCATAATAAAAGTAAATTTAAAATTACTTCATTACTTTCTTTGATTGAGGCACGACAGAGCAGGCGTGTGGATGTCAGCAAATTAGACTGCTGGGAAGAATGTAACAGGCATCAAGAGTAGAGGGAATCAGAGTAGACAATAGGTGCAGAAGAGGAGAGCTTTGGCTCAACAGGTCGAGGTGAGACAAGTTACTTGTGAAGAATAGGAATAGGAAGTATGTCTGCGAGGCTGGCATTCTGTTCTGGGTGTTGGGTGGTGGATGTGGGATGTCCGGGAGACTCCCAGCCTCCCGGATGGTCACATCTATGCCAGGTGCGTCGAGCTGCAGGTCCTTGGGGACCGCGTTAGGGAATTGGAAATGCAGCTCAAAGACCTTCGTCTGGTCAGGAAAAGTGAGGAGGTGATAGATAGGAGGTATAGGCAAGTAGTCATACCGGGGCCTTGGGAGACAATCAGGAGAGGGAAGGGCAGGAGTCAGATACTAGAGTGTACCCCTGTGGCTGTCCCCCTTAACAATAAGCACTCCTGTTTGAGTACTGTTTGCAGGGGGTGGGGGGGAAGCAACAGTGGCTGTGCCTCTGGCACAGAGTCTGGCCCTGTGGCTCAGAAGGGTAGGGAAAGGAAGAGGCTGGCAGCAGTGACAGGGGACTCTATAGTTAGGGGGCCAGACAGGCGATTCTGTGGACATAAGAAAGAAGCACAGATGGTAGTTTGTCTGCCAGGTGCCAGTGTCCAATATGTTTGATTGTGTCCACGATATCCTGAAGTGGGAATGTGAACAGCCAGAGGTCGTGGTACATATTGGCACTGATGACATAGGTAGGAAAAGGGAGGAGGTCCTGAAAACAGGCTACAGGGAGTTAGGAAAGAAGCTGAGAAGCAGGACCACAAGGGTAGCAATCTCTGGATTTCTGCCTGTGCCACAGAACAGTGAGTATAGGAATAGAGTGAGGTGGTGGATAAATGAGTAGCTGAGAGATTGGAGCGGGGGCAGGGATTCAGATTTATGGATTATTGGGACCTCTTTTGGGGTAGGTTGCATTTGAATCTGAGGGGGACCAATATCTTGACAGGGAGGTTTGCTAAGGCTACAGGTGAATGTTTAAACTAGAAATGCTGGGGGGTGGAAACCGAACTAAAGAGACAAAGAAGGGGCAGTTGGTTCACAAATAGAGAAAGCTTTAGGCAGTCTGAGAGGGAGAACAGGCAGGTGATAGAGAAGGGATGCACTCAGACTGCAGGTTTGAGATGTGTTTATTCTAATGCAAGAGTATCATGAACAAAGCGGACAAGCTTAGAGCATGATTCCGTACTTAGAGCTATATGTTGTGGCCATTACAGAGACGGATGGCTCAGGGGCAGGAATGGTTACTTCGAGTGCCAGGCTTTAGATGTTTCAGAAAGGTCAGGAAGGAGAGCAAAAGGGGGCATGGCACTGCTGATCAGAGATAGTGTCACGGCTGCAGAAAAGTAGGAAGTCATGGAGGGAATGTCCACTGAGTCTCTGTGGGTAGAAGTTAGAAACAGGAAGGTGTCAATAACTCTACTGGGTGTAGAGACCACCCAACAGTAACAGGGACATCAAGGAACAGATAAGGAGACAGATTCTAGAATGGTGCAGTAATAACAGGGCTGTCGTGATGGGAGCTTTTCATTTCCCCAATATTGTATGGCATCTCTCTAGAGCAAGGGGTTTAAATGGGGTGGAGTTTGTTAGGTGTGTTCAGGAAGGTTTCCTGACAATATGCAGATAAGTCTATACGAGGAAAGGCTGTACTTGATTTGGTATTGGGAAATGAACCTCATCAGGTGTCAGGTCTCCCAGTGGGAGAGCACTTGGAGACAAGTGATCACAATTCTACCTCCTTTACCATAGCATTGGAGAGGGATAAGAGCAGACAAATTAGGAAAACATTTAATTGGAGTAAGAGGAAATATGAAGCTATCAGGCAGGAACTTTCTGAATCACAGCAAGCAGGCAACGGAGTAAGTCGCCAGTTTTTCGGGAAAAAGTTCAGATTTTTTTTTTCCAAACCACTTGGGATAAAAGAGGCATGACTGTGCAGGCGCGTGACCTCAGAGTGCGGAAGATTTAAAACGAACACCGCCATATCCAGCGGGCAGCGGACTGAACGGGTACAGAGTGATAGGGCTTTGGCTCAACGGGCTTAGGCGGAAACAGGAAGAGGCTTCCTGCGACCGTTGAGTCTTACAGTAAAGTGGTAGGTTACAGGTTTATTTATTTAGAGCCAACAGTAGCATTAGAGATATGCATTTAGGATTAGTGTTGTGCCTGGAGTGCCAGATGTGGGGACCTTGGGAGACTCCCAGCCTCCCCCAGGATTACATCTGCTCCAGATGCAATGAGATGAAGCTCCTTAGGGATCGTGTGAGGGATCTGGAGCAACAACTTGATGACCTTCAGCTAATTAGAGAAAGTGAGGAGGTGATTGATAGTACCTATCGAGAGATAGTGGACAGCACCTCTGTGACAGTCCCCCTCAGGAATCGATATATAGTTTTAGATACTGTTGGAGAGGTTGACCTGACAGAGAAAGACCACAACGAATGGGACTCTGCCACTCTGCCCAGTGCCATGATCAAGAGAGCAAGGAGAAATGCAGTAATTATAGGGGATTCCATCGTGAGGGGAACAGACAAGAGATTCTGCGAGCCGGACAAGGATACCCAAATGGTGTGTTGCCTCCCCAGTGCCAGGGTACGGGACTTCTCAGATTGGGTCCAGAGTATTCTGAGGATAGAGGGTGAGCAACCATAAGTCTTGGTACATGTTGGTACCAATGACATGGACAGAAAAAGAGAAGAGGTCATAAAGGAAGATTACTGGGAGCTAGGAAGAAAGTTGAAAAGCCAGACCTCCAGAGTAATAATCTCAGGATTACTGCCTGAGCCACATGCTAATGATGGTAAAAACAGCAGAATTAAGCAGATGAATGTGTGGCTAAGTAACTGGTGCAGGGGGCAGAGCTTCAAATTCTTAGATCACTGGGAACTATTTTGGGGGCGGCATGACTTATACAGAAACGATGGGTTACACCTGAACTCAAAGGGTACTAATATCCTGGTGGGATTGTTTAATATAGCTGTTAGGGAGGGTTTAAACTAAGCTGGCAAGGGGAAGGAAACCAGGGTGTTAGGGTCAAGGAAGAGGAAAATAGAAATAAGTCAAAGATACTGTGCAGCAAAGATGGCAAAAAGGACAGGCAGGTGAACGGACAAGAAAATTCGCTGTGCGATAGAAATAAAGCAAAATCAGTAACAGATAGTGATCTAAGTGTACTATACTTAAATGCCCGCAGCATTAGAAATAAAATGGATGACCTTGTTGTACAGCTACAGGTTAAAAGATATGACATAGCGGCCATCACTGAGTCATGGCTAAACGATGGATGTGAGGGAGCTGAATATTCAAGGATACACCGTGTATAGGAAAGATAGGAAGGTAGGTAAAGGGGGTGGCGTGGCCCTGATGGTAAGCAATGATATCAAATCACTAGAAAGAAGGGACATAGGGTCAGAAGTAGTAAAATCCCCATGGGTTGAGTTAAGAAATGGCAAGGGTAAAAAGACACTAATAGCAGTTATATACAGGCTTCCAAACATCAGCCGGGATGTGGACTACAAGTTACAGCTGGAAATAGAAAAAGTGTGTCAGAAGGAAAATGTCAAGATAATTATGGGAGATTTTAATATGAAAGTGGATTGGGAAAGTCAGGAAGATACTGGATCTCAGGAGAGGGAGTTTGTAGAATGCCTACGGGATGGCTTTCTGGAGCAGCTTGTCCATAAGTCCACCAGGGGATCAGCTGCTTTGGATTGGGTGCTGTGTAATGAACCTGAGGTGATTAGGGAGCTAGAGGTAATGGAAGTAGTGATCATAATATGATCGAGTTCAGTTTCAAATTTGAAAAGGAGAAGCTGGTATCAGGTGTATCAATATTTCTGTGGAACAAAGGAAATTACAGTGGTATGAGAGAGGAACTGGCCCAAGTTGACTGGAAAAGTAAGCTAAATGGAGGGACAGTAGAGCAGAATTGGATGAAATTCCTACAAGAAATAAGTGCAGGAAAAATATATTCCAAGAAAAAAGAAAATCATAAAAGGAAAAATGACAAAAATGTGGCTAATGAGAGAAGTTAAGGCTAAAATAAAAGCAAAAGAGGCAGCATACAAAGAAGCAAAAATTAGTGGGGAAAACTGAGGGCTGGACGAATTTTAAAATTTACAGAAGGAAACTAAGAAAGTCATTAGGAAAGAAAAGATGAATTATGAAAGGAAATTAGCAATTAACATAAAAAAGGACACTAAGAGTTTTTTTTTAATATATGAAGAGTAAAAGAGTGACACGTGTAGATATAGGACCTATTGAAAAGGATGCTGGAGAAATTATAATGGGTATTAAAGGAGATGGCAGAGGAACTAAATGAGTATTTTGCATCAGTCTTCACAGTGGAAGACATTAGCAACATACCTGATAGCCAGAGGTCTCAGGGAATAGAATTAGGTACAGTCAAGGTTTCTAGAGAGAAAGTGCTTGAGAAGCTAAATGGACTAAGGATAGATAAGTCTCCTGGACCGGATGAAGTGATCCAAGGGTTCTGAAGGTGGTGGCTTTGGAGATTGTGGAGGCATTGGAAATAATCTTCCAGGAATCAGTAGACTCTGGCACAGTTCCGGAGGACTGGAAGGTTGCAAATGTAGTTCCATTGTTTAAGAAAGTAGGGAGGCAGCAAAAAGAAAATTACAGGCCTATTAGTCTGACATCAGTAGTTGGAAAGTTATTGGAGTCAATCCTCAAGGATGAGATTATGAATTACCTTGAGGTGCATGACAAAATAGGCCCAAGCCAGCATGGTTTCATGAAGGGAAGATCCTGCCTCACCAACCTACTGGAATTTTTTGAGGTAATTTCAAATAAGATTGACAAGGAAGAGGCTGTGGATGTTGTGTATTTGGATTTTCAAAAGGCCTTTGATAAGGTGCCGCATAAAAGGCTGCTTAATAAGATGAGGGCCCATGGAATTACAGGAAAGATATTGGAATAGGTGGAGCATTGGCTAATGGGCAGAAAGCAAAGAGTGGGAATACAGGGATCCTATTCTGGTTGGTTGCCAGTTACTAATGGTGTTCCGCAGGGGTCAGTGTTGGGGCCTCTTCTTTTTACATTGTATATCGATGATTTAGATTATGGATTAAATGGTTTTGTGGCCAAGTTTGCGGATGACACCAAGATAGGTGGAGGAGCAGGAAGTGTTGAAGAAATGGAAAGGTTGCAGAGAGACTTAGTCAGTTTAGGAGAGTGGGAAAAGAAATGGCAGATGAGATACAACATTGAGAAATGTACGGTTGCACATTTTGGAAGAAAAACAATCGGGCAGATTATTATTTAGATGGAGAGAAAATTCAAAAATCGGAAGTGCAAAGGGACTTGGGGGTCCTAGTGCAGAATACCCTATAGGTTAACCACCAGGATGGATCGGCAGTAAGGAAAGCAAATGCTATGTTGGCATTCATTTCAAGAGGAATAGTGTATAAGAGTAAGAAGGTGTTGATGAGGCTCCATGGGGCACTGGTGAGACCCCATTTGGAATAATGTGTGCAGTTTTGGGCCCCATCTTAGAAAGGATGTGCTGATGTTGGAGAGAGTGCAGAAGAGATTCATGAGGATGATTCCTGGAATGCAGGGACTAACATATGAGGAGTGTTTGTCGGCTCTTGGTCTGTATTCATTAGAGTATAGAAGAATGAGAGGGGATCTCATAGAAACATTTCGAATGTTGAAAGGGTTGGTCAGAGTAGATGTGGAAAAGCTCTTTCCCTTGGTGGGTGAGTCCAGGACAAGAGATCACAGTCTTAGAATTAGAGGGTACCCATTTAAAACAGATGAGGAGAAATTTTTTTAGCCAGAGGGTCGTGGATTTATGAAATTCGTTGCCACATACAGCTGTGCAGGCCCAATCATTGAGGGTTTCTAAGGAGGAGATTGACAGGTATCTAATTAGTCAGGGCATCAAGGAATATGGGAAAAAAGCCAGAAATTGAAACTAGACAAGAGAATAGTTTAGCTCATGGTGGAGTGACGGAGCGGACTCGATGTGCCGAATGGCCTGCTTCTGCTCCTTTGTCTTGTGATCTTGAGAGCTTGTGAGCTTGGAAGTATAAATTGGGAACAGGTGTTCTCAGGGAAATGTATGGCAGAAATATGGCAAATGTTCAGGGGATATTTGTGTGGCATTCTGCATAGGTATGTTCCAATGAGACAGGGAAAGGATGGTAGCATACAGAAACCGTGGTGTACAACGGCTGTTGAAAATCTAGTCAAGAAGAAAAGCTTAGGAAAGGATCAAAAAACAAGGTAATGATAGAGAACTATAAAATTATAAGGCTAGCAGGAAGGAGCCTAAGAATGAAATTAGGAGAGTCAGAAGGGGCTATGAGAAAGCCTTGGTGGACAGGATTAAGGAAAATCCCAAGGCATTCCACAAGTATGTTAATAGTATTCACTGCTTCAGTATTCACTGCGGAAAAGGACCTTGACGATTGTAGGGATGACTTACAGTGGACTGAAAAGCTTGAGCATGTAGACATTAAGAAAGAGGATATGCTGGAGCTTTGGAAAGCATCAAGTTGAATAAGTAAGCAGGACCAGATGAGATATACCCCAAGCTACTGTGGGAGGCGAGGGAGGAGATTGCTGAGACTCTGGCAATGAACTCTGTATCATCAATGGGGACGGGAGAGGTTCCGGAGGATTGGTGGGTTGTAGATGTTGTTCACTTCTTCAAAAAAAGAAAGTAGAAATAGCCCAGGAAATCATAGACCAGTGAGCCTTACTTCAGTGTTTGGTAAGTTGATGGAGAAGATCCTGAGAGGCAGGATTTATGAACATTTGGAGAGGCATAATAAGACTAGGAAAAGTCAGCATGGCTCTGTCAAAGGCAGGTCGTGCCTTACGAGCATGACTGAATTTCTTGAGGATGTGACTAAGCACATTGATGAAGGTAGAGCAGTAGATGTAGTGTATATGGATTTCAGCAAGATATTTGATAAGTTACCCCAAGCAAGGCTTTTTGAGAAACTGAGGAGGAATGGGATCCAAGGGGACCTTGCTTTGTGGATCCAGAATTGGCTTGCCCACAGAAGGCAGAGTGATTGTAGATGGGTTATATTCTGCATGGAAGTCAGTGACCAGTGGTGTGCCTCAGTGTTCTTCTCTCCGTGATTTTTTTAAATGACTTGGATGAGGAATTGGGTTAGTAAATTTGCTGATGACGCAAAGGTTGGAGGTGTTGTGGATAGTGTGGAGGGCTGTCAGAGGTTACAGTGAGACATTGATAGGATGCAAAACTGAGCTGAGAAGTGGCAGATGGAGCTCAACCCAGATAAGTGTGAGGTGGTTCATTGTGGTAGGTCAAATATGATGGCAGAATATAATATTCAAGCTAAGTCTTTTGGCAGTGTTGAGAATCAGAGGGATCTTGGGGTCCAAGTCCATAGGACACTCAAAGCTGCTGCACTGTTTGACTATGTGGTTAAGAAGGCATATGATGTATTGGCCTTCATCAACCGTAGGACTGAGTTAAAGAGCTGAGAAGTAATGCTACAGCTATATAGCACCCTGGTCAGACCCCACTTGGAATACTGTGCTTCGATCTAGTCACCTCAGCACAGGAAGGATGTGGAAACTATAGATAAGGGGCATGTAACATACCTGTGACACGTGACAGTGGTGTACTTGTCACGTGACAGATGTTGAAGCTATACTGAGCTTAAGGTCGTGGTCTTGTGATGGTGGAGTGATGTCATTTTCCCGTCAGTAGAGGTCATGTGACAGGTGTTTTTTTTATACAGGGTATAAAAGGAGGACCCCTCCCTGTGAGGAGGGGTAGTTCGTGGCTGGATTTGCCATTTTGACTTCATGTCACTGCGTGGTTCAATATTATGACGCAGATTGGTTGAAAGATGGAGTTTTATTTAATGCCTAAAGTTTAAAAGGTCATTGCTGGCAGTTTCTTTATAATACTGCCAGTTAAAAATCAGTGGAGAGTGAAGATCAGAGTTCGGGAGCTAAAAGATCGAGGAAAGTCGATTTCGACGGTGAAATAGTTTCGACCTTGTTTGATCCTTATTCGGAAGGAATTCGTTGGCTGTCCCCGTGTTAATCCCTGCAAAATAGCAGAAAGGATTGGGAACAGTTATGTAAAAGGAAAGGTCAGTGCCTTTAAGCAGTTTCATTTTCCTTCTTCGTAAATTCTCCGTGGGAAAAGTAGTTCGACTGGGAATCGCAGCAACATGACGTGAAAGAGAAATCGTCTAAAAAGTCTCTCCTTTAACGGAATGTAAGCATTTTGAACTTTTGCAGTACTACTTTGAAGAACTGCTTTTGCAACATCGCTTTGTTTAAGCTGCCGCACAGCAGCTGATTTCTGGTTACGTTAGTGATTTGTTTACTTTTGGGGGTTTGTTTTTCAGTGTTTAATAAATGTTTTATTTGTTATAAAAACCTCTGCCTCACTCATATATTCATTGTTGCTGAGTCCGTAACAGGCAGAAGAGATTTGCAAGGATTTGGGGAGCATGCCCTATGAGAATAGGTTGCATGAACTTGACCTTTTCTCCTTGGAGCGACGGAGGATGAGGGGTGACCTGATAGAGGTGTATAAGATGATGAGAGGCATTGATCATGTGGATAATCAGAGGCGTTTTCCCCCAGGGCTGAAATGGCTGACATGAGAGGGCATAGTTTTAAGGTGCTTGGAAGTAGGTACAGGGGCAAGTTTTTTTTTCCCTAAAATCACAGAGAGTGGTGAGTGCGTGGAATAGGCTGCTGGCAACGATGGTGGAGGTGGACACAATAGGGTCTTTTACGAGACTCTTGGATAGGTACATGAAGCTTAGAAAAAGGGAGGACTAGGGTAACCCTAGGTAATTTCTAAAGTACGTACGTGTTCAGCACAGCATTGTGGGCCAAAGGGCCTGTATTGTACTGTAGGTTTTCTATGTAAAACTTGTAAATACTCAAGTCAAAATATACAAGAATGTTTTTGATACAAAAATAATGGAAAAGTAGCCATTTTGATTATTAATTCCCCTGCCCTTACCTTTCCCTCCTATGATAGGCAAAGAGCTTAAAAATAAGGAATGCTTTCTGAAATTAAAATGTGGTCCTTTGACGGTATTCGATGTAGGCAGCATACATAGTATGACATTCATTATCACATCAAAAATCAGACTTGCAAAACGCCTTTCAAAGCTTAAAGTTAACTGTTGCCTGCAAATTTTCCTTACCCTGGGAAATCCTGGAATAGAAAAATAGAGTTCGAAACAGCCAAGTAAAGAAACTTCCTTTTTAGCACTCTCATCTGGCAAAGAGCAGGAATGCACCCTCCTCCTTTCTCATGAATTATTTAGCTTCCTATCTGTTAAACCCAGCCTCTCACTCCAATCTTGAGCAAAGACAGATCCCATTAACGCTGACTTGTATCTCACCCCAAACTGAAATTATCGTCAAATTCTTCGGCATGCTCATACCTGATGACCCATTCCCTATTCCCATGAGCCATCAAATGTTCTCATTCTGAACTAGCTCACCTGTTGATTTGGCCAAATGCCCTACAGAATACGAATGAAATAGAACGTAACATTACATCTACCTTTGACATGGTCTCCACATTCCTGATTTTGCTAACAATTCCCATTATAACAGCACTTTTACAGTAGCCTCATTTTCCCAGCCTCCCCGCAAATATCTGGGACATTCTGAGTTTGATATAAAAGGTTCTCTTCAGTTACCAACTTTTTTGTTTTTAGCTGGATGATGTTTCTCGATAATTTCCGGATGATTAAGGCTCTTGCTTTCTTTACATCTTTTCTCAGTTTAACGATCTAGAAATAAAATACGAACTGGTTAATATCTGCAATTTTATAATAACTTGGAGAGGTTTAAGAATGCAAACTTGTCTGAATTTTTTCTGTCTGAACATTCACTATGGCTATTAAATATAACAGCTTATACTTCAGTATCAAGAACATTACCAGGCCAAATTCCAAGAACCTTTCTAATGGCTAAAAAGAAACAGGCTTTGTAGGCATAAGCATGCCTATCCAGTTATGCATTAATGTTATTCTTGGAACTTCTATTTCAAAATAGAGAACATGACAAAAAGCTAACAAAGTTATACTGTATTGTTAACATAAATTTGTTAAAATTACAATTAAGTATGAAATTAGAAATTCTAATTTTGCTCTAAGGTTCCCAAATCAAGAATGGGAATAGGGGAGGCTCCAATCAAGAATTTATTAAATAAAGACATAGCCTCTCAGAATTTTTTGACTTTTTTTTAAAATTAGGTGAGCCAGCTGACAAAAATGCATTACAACAAAAGGACTATGAAGTGAAAACACAGTTTAAACACACCATCCATCAACCTTCAGCCATAACACTATGAACACTTGCGGCATTAAAATCCAAATCAAAACATATTTTTTCAAATCTTTACTTACCTTTCCTGTTCCCATGTCAGTAATTAAGTGGCAGTTTAGATCAGTGTTTTATGTGCTACAATTTATATTTATGATGGCATTTCCTTACAGCTTCAATGGACCAAAGCACAAAATGATACACACATTCAATCCTGTTATATCTGCAGCCACTTTACTTATGAATGTTCATATGGCATTCCCACAATGATAAAATACATACTTAATTAAAATCCAACTACTGAATATTTGATGCAGTGAACATCATTTGTAGAGATGAGTTCTATTAAACCTTAAATACAAATACTATACTATATTTTAGCAAATCACATTTACTAGATTTTCTGGGAATTGGGAATGTTTTTATCAAAAGCAGTCTGAAAAATTGTTCCATGACTGCCCTGTAACAGAAACAGAGATTCCTATGCAAAAGCTGCTGACATGGGCTGGCTCATATCACTGATCTTTTGTAGCCTCATAAGAAATCTTTTGAAACACTGCCATATAATGCAAGAATTTGCTGGACACATCAAGTTATGGATGGAGCATGGCTTTTGTTCGGTCCATATGGGTTGTCATTGGAGTCAAGATCACATGGAAAGACGTTAGCCCTAGTATGCAGGGTTCAGTACACTGGTGAATAAACCATGACTATGAGATTACAGGATTCTTAACACTACGGTGCATTCAAAATCTCATGTGGCATCCACAAATCAACATGAATACAGCTAGTACCATTGTGCATCATGCTGGCTGCTGACCTTTTCCAAAAAAAATCAAGAAGAATTCTACTCTCTTTGATGACAAAATATTGGTGACCTTTTTGATATAAAAGTAGAAAGCCAACTGATGTAAACTCTCTAGTTTGGAAAGGGCAAATAGAGTTAAACAGCTACTGTGACCTTAAACCAAGATCCCTACAAACTCGATCTAACAACTGCATATGCAGATTATGCTTGGATAGATAGACAAATCTTTGTTGACTTGTTCGCTGAAGAATATAAGAGAATGGTCCTTGCATGAAATAAATGTAAAATAGATCCTTGCCCAACTGCCTCCAATTGTGCTACCCTCAATAATAAAGGTCTGTGATTAGCCCCGAGCAAATTCAGATGATTTCACGTCAAGAGCTATCTTTCAGCACAGACAGACATCAATAACAAAATTCATTGTTGCCTCAGGTGCACCAGCACATTTTCAAACCAACTGAAGAAAAATATTTGAAGATGAAACCTGAACTTCTGCAGTAAAATTACATTCTACATGGCAGTAGCAATCCCTGTCTTCAGGCACACTTTGGAGAAGTGGCCTACCTGCAGCAGGCATTTCAAAACAGTGGAGAAGTAGCACCAGCATTACCTCAACAAAATCTTCCAAATCCATTGAAAGGGTAAATAAAACCAGGACAGGGTTCTTTCACAGGCCAAAACTTCCATTATTGAACTTCTAATAATTACTTATGTATAGACCACAACAAGAGGATGCCTAAGCATCCTAAATAACTTGAGGAATTCAGCTCCTACACTTTGGCGGTAGTTATGATTGAAGTGCATTCTATAGTGTTATTTGGTACACACTAAGGTAAGCTCTGGGGAAATGCTGTCAAGGAACAAGATATTAATTCAATTCATTGTTCCTTGGCAGAATCTAATAGGCAATGTGAATATGTGCCTTTGCCTACCTGTATATCTCCTCTTCTTATTCTTCCTTTATGCTGCATTAAGACCTGTGCTGCTAAGTCTATAGGATTCCCCATGATGCAACAGTGACACAGATTGCATTCACGGTAACCAAAAGTTGCACAGAAAAAAGTTTGAATGAAGCTTTGCAGTCAAGCCTTTAAATAGATGATACTGCAGGACCTTTGGCAACAAAATGCTAGTTCTGTAAAGAGGTTACAATGTGATGTTAATTGGTCATTGAGGTCAATAGTATCCAAACAGCATTGCATATAGTAGAACATCACAGGGGGCGGCAACTTTTTTGCCTCTGTGGGCTGGATCGTGCATTAATGGGTGGACGGTGGTGGGCCAGATAAATGCCATAAAAAACTTGAAATATGGGAATTATCCATTTAAATACATCTAGTTATGTTTTGACTAAAATTAATGAATAACGCATGCTAGAAAATAATTTGTGCTTAACCAAGGATGCCAATTAGTAATCAAAGAATTCAGTTTATTTCAATCAAGGCAGCTTTTGAATCTATTAAAAGGACAAAGAATCTTTTAACATAAAACGTATGAACATGATGCACTGAATGGTAGTAAATTAAGTAAAATAAAAAAGAAAATTTTAATGCAAGGCCGATACATCAATGTGAAACTTGATGCTGTTTGTTGCTTGCAAGCTTCTCAATACTGGGTGTCAGACTTGTTGATGCCAAGAGCAAGACATTAACTAGCTTATTTGCTCAACTTCATCTTTCCTTGCTTCCCCAGTAGTTGTTAAAGTTTCCACTTATACTGGGTCTCATAATGTCACCTGTTATTTCCCACCTTCTTCACAGAAACATTTTCTAGGCAAATGAGACAAACTGGTTTCCCAGCTTGCTCGATGAAGAAGTAATCTAATGTCCAACAGTCATGGAAATTTCAGCACTCAGTGTCTACCTTCCCGTTTTTTTCATTCATTGCTATTGGAATTTTTTTCTTCAATTTTATTTCCAAACGCAAGTTATTCAACAAGTATTGTAGCACATGTAAATATCTGGATATTTAGCGTGGATTTCTTGTTAAAACATAGTGACGCTGTTTCTGTTTACAAACTTGAACGATCCCATCTGAAAACCTGTGCATGTACGGAGAGTATCTAATACATATTAATAAGGTAGTCTGCCTTCCCGTCATTCATATGTTTTGTGTTTGGTTTGGAACGAAACGGAACCTGGGGCCAGTGTAACAAGACGCCATGCATGTCCATCAGTGTGGTCGTGTGAAACACTCAGAATAAGGAAAAAAAAATCTCTCGCGGGACGGATAAGCATAGCATCCCAATATTTGCTTATGGGCCAGATCTGGCCCATGGGCTGTAGGTTGCCTACCCCTGATCTATCAGAATACTGCTGTATGCTGTATACTTCTGTTAATTGGTAGTGTCATATATACTAGCATATTTTCCTACCTGGCAGCTGAAATATCTTTTGCTACAAACACGCTCCACGCATATGAAGTCATATTGGAAGCAATCTGGTGCTCCTTCAGCTCAATAAACACAATGTACCTTCTCTTTTTACAACCCCTCCCCCAATTTACTTTGCAATCAGTATCAAAAAGATGGATAGAGAGAAAATTTTTAGTATTTTCTCTGAGATTTTTATTTTTCATTTTAAAAGTTAGAAACTACTTCCGCAGATCAAATTAATTTTCCAATAATAACACAGCAATTAGCAATTGTGACATACAAACACTACAGAAGACCAATCATTGGCAGAGCTGGGCCAAATAAAATATACACTGGAGTCTAACAGTGTAATAGAATACTTCATTTTGAATTCCTTAATATGATACTTGCACTTTTATGTTTTCCCCCAACCACACAAGCAAAGCCCTAGAAAGGTCTCCTGCTTTATTTAGTGTTCCTTGTTTATGGGATCAATAATCCTCCAAATATTTTCAGTGTTTACACATGAAATTGGCCATTCATAAAACAATAAGGAATTATACTAAGGCCTCTGCTATCAATAACCTCCATGTATCAAATTGTTAACTTCGATCTTGGTAAACTAGTCAGTAACCAAGTATGAAGCTGTGTGCAGCTAAACTTTGATAATCTTTCAGAAGCCCCGATTGTTCAGTTTCTGGTCTACCAGATGAAGATTCATCTACACCCTCTATTCCCAAGCTCTCTATAAACTCTCCAGGTTCTTGCCTCCAACACTCCTTATACACTTTACAAGGCCCTGCTTCCAGCTTTCCCGATGAATTTATCAAACCTGTTTCCAACATTTTTCACAAACTTGCCTGGGTGCTGTTCCTGTACTCTCTTTAAACATACAAATAACCTCTCCCATACTCCTTTTCATCCACTGCAGCCCAGTGCCTACACTCTCTTTAAACTCGCTGGATTTTGGATCCCGCACTCTTTTTGAATGCATTGAAATTTTTATTAGACTACATTGCAATAACAAAAAAAAGATTAAGATAGGAATAACATCTAATAATCTGGAAAATCTGCCTGTGTGGCACGGCAGTTCTAAAGTTGCTGAATTATTTTGTGTTTTACAGCAATTGCTCACCAAAATTTTTCAAGTTTTCTTTTTAATAATCATTTCTGTCACTTGAGTTTACAACCAGAGTTAAGCAGTGTATGAAACCACAGACTATTCTGACCAAACAATTCAACTTTCCAATGAAGGCACCATTTAACTATCTAACAAAGTATTCTAGAGAAGCTCAGAATGTGATGAGATTGCCTTTCTCACAACATTGTCTGAAATACTCCTTTCAAATCTTTGATTCCTAATGTTTGCAATACAACAGCAGAGCTAGATGTTACCACTTAATTGAGCAGCTTCTTTTAAATTGGCATGAGATAGAATTTATCTCTCCCAAAAGCAGCAGCAAGCCAAACACCACATTCAACAAGAGTGCCCCATGTCAGAAATCATCATTATTCTCTGTCTAGTGAAAGCTACCAGAAGGGAACAGATTGTAAAGTGGAACAGCTTGCCAATGAATAGTTTCTGCCCAGAAACGTGGAAATCTGGCAAAATGCGATTTCAGTTCTGCATTCCCTTTAATTAGACAATGGGTCAAATCCAAGCTGCTATTTGCAAAATGATTGCACCTTTAAACAGAAGGGGAGAGAGGAAAAGAGGAATAAAAAGAATGAACAGATTTTTTAAATGTAATTTTTTCAGGAAATGGGTGTTGGGGGCAAGATGGATTACCATCCCTATAATGCTCAAGAAAATCTAGTTGAGGCACCTTCTGACACCAGTGCAAACCTACTGGTGAAAGATAATTCCACGCTGTTCAATAGTGAGTCTGGAATTTAGAGGATTGAGAAACTAATCAAATAAGAACAACTATGCATTTCAAGACCAGAATAATCTACAACTTGAGGGGGTCCTTTATGAAGCCTCCCATGTTGTCCTTGGTAATTGAAGTTGGGGGTTTGTGAGGTACAGTCAGAGTAGCCCATGTGAGGAACAGTAGTGTATCACATACAAAATGCTAGAACGAACTCAGCTGGTTGGACAGAATCTATGGAAAGGAATAAACAGCCGACATTTAAGGCAGAGCTTTCATTAAGACTAGAAAAGGAAGCGCATTTTGTGAGTGGGAAAACAAAATTAGGCAGCGTTGACTTAGTCCTAGATTGTGTAAAATTTACTGTGTATTCTTGGATCTCTGTATTGATCAAGGCAAGTGGAGAGTCTTCAATCAAGATCCCAATGTAGTCTACAGACGATGAAATTGCCTCAGCTTTTTTGGAGATGCACTACTTTCCAATGCATAATCAAGCTTGTGACCTCTTCTGCACTTATGCCTTATGGTTAAAGATACAAAATTGAGATAGGCTGAGTTAGCAGATCTTAATCATGGTGATAATTAGCATTAATCTTTGAATTCAAGAATCCTGGTTTCGGCATCGAATCCATTCCTTGTACTTGGGTTAATATGTACTTCAGAGTACATTAAGATTTAAAGATCATTCAGCCTGCACAATTATGCGACTACATAGATAATTATAGAACATACTGCAGAACAGCATAACATAGCAACCAGTCCTTCAACTCAACACGTCTGTGCCAAATTAAATTGAATCTCTTCTGCCTGTACATGATCCATATCCCTCCATTCCTTACAAGTTTATGTGCCTCTCTAAAAACATCTTAAGCACCATGATTGTATCTGTTTGCACCACTATCCCTGGCAGCCTTTTCCAGACACCTATCATTTCAATGTTGAAGAACTTGCCCTGCATATCTCATTTAAACATTCTCCTCTCACCTTATTAGCACGTTCCAGTATTTGATGTTTTCACCCCAATAAAGATATTCTGATTGCTTACCTATCTATTTTATGAAATAACTATTAGGTCTCCCCTCACCCTCCCACCCTCCAGAGAAAACAATCCAAGTTTGCCCAACCTCTCATTATACCCTTTCATCTAGATAGCTTCCTGATAACCATATAAAAATAACAGTACGGAAACAAGCCATCTCAGCCCTTCTAGTCCGTGCCGAACATTTACTCTCACCTAGTCCCACTGACCCACACTCAGCCCATAACCCTCCATTCCTTTCCTGTCCATATACCTATCCAATTTTACTTTAAATGACAATACCAAACCTGCCTCTACCACTTCTACTGGAAGCTCGTTCCAAACAGCTACCACTCTCTGAGTAAAGAAATTCCCCCTCAAGTTACCCTTAAACTTTTGCCTCCTAACTCTCAACTCATGTCCTCTTGTTTGAATCTCCCCTACTCTCAATGGAAGAAGTCTATCCACATCAACTCTATCGATCCCCCTCATTATTTTAAATACCTCTATCAAGGCTCCCCTCAACCTTTTACGCTCAAAAACCTCTTCTGATAAACCTCTTGTTATCTCCAAAGCCTCTACATCCTTCCTGCAATGGAACTACAAGAATTGCACGCAATACTCCATGTGCAGCCAAATTAAATTTTTATATGGCTGCAACAGGATTTTGTTATGCTTATACTCAATGTCCTACCCAATGAAGGCACACATACTATTTCCGCTCTTTACTATGCTATCTATTTGTGTTGCCATTTTTAGGATGCTCCAACTTGGATCTCAAGATCTTTTTGTACTGTTAGTAGTCCTGCCATTAACTGTACACTTTCCCTTCACATTGGACCACACAATGTGCAACACCTCACATTTTCTTAGACGAAACTCCACTGAGCATTTCTCCGCCTGTATCTGTAACTTATCTATACCCTTTGATAACCCTCTATACTGTTGATAACTCCAGCATTCTTTGTGTGAACTGCAAACTTAGAATTGAAAATACACTTGGACTAAGATGTTAACTGTCCTTTGCTATCACCAGTGGGATCATCAGTTGATCTGCCACCTGTCTTCAGGAGTTTCGGCCTGCTTATGATCAAGACTCCCTTGAGGTGGTGGGCCAGCAGTGCTAAAGCACCACCTCCCACTGATGAGCTTAACAACTTGGCATCTGCCTCTATCAGAGTTGTTGGTCGCTTCCATCCAACAGATAGTCTACTCTTCAGGTGTCTATACAACTACTGAAGGGTTTACAGAAGATGGATACACTGTCCGACTATCTGCACCTCTGGATGTACTTGGTCCACACCCATGATGATCCTGTCTCTGCTGCCTCAGTTACAGCCCTGCTGGTTGACTTGATCTCTCTTCTAGTGAAGCCAAAGTCATGCAGCCACTTCTGGAAAGTCAACGCAACGGTAAAGCCATGGTAACCTACTTCGAATGGATAGCATGAGACCTTCCACCCTCCGTCCTTGCACTCTGATCTTAATTCTGCATACTTGGTTAACTTGCGCTCATGGGCTTCATCAATGTTGTCTTCCCAGGGGACTGTGAGTTCATTAATAACCACTTATCTACTGGTGTCAGACCAGATGATTATATCTGGACACCATGTGATGAAAGCTATTTGCTCTGGGAAACTGCCTTCCTCATCCAGGTCAGTCTTAACACACCAATCATTGGCTGAAGAAAGTATGCTTGATCATGGGCTTGCGCTGTACACCCTTGACTTGGAGCCTTCTTTCACAAATGATATGCAATGTTCTGTGCAGCATTGGGCATGAGATAAGTTGTGCTGCAGCACTCTCTGCTCAACCGCTTCTGTTACAACTTTGAGAACATTGTTATGTCTCCAACTGTACATGCCACTGGAAAGATTGACTCTGCATGCACTCAAAATATGTTGGTGTTCCCTTCTCGCCACAAGTAGCACACCTGTCTGTCTTATCTTCATACCAGGTGCTGAGGTTGGCAGGTGTTGGGAGCAGGTCGTACGCTGCTCTGCATAGAAAAGAAATGTGGAGCAGTTCCATCTGCCACAGAATATTCCAAGATAGATGTTCTTTCTTTTCTTTTCTTTTTCAATCTTTTTATTGAATTTCATATATAAAAAAAACATATTGTGAAATTGAATAGGTTATGGGTACATTAGACTTAGTTAAATTACTAATAGAATAACAATATCTTATTAAAATATCAGCAAAAAAATAGTACATTAATCACTGTAACCTATATTAATTATACATGAAAAAAAATAAGAATAATCATCAAAAGAAAAAAAATTATAAAAATGCAAGAAAAAAATATATTGAAAAAAAACCTAAACTAACATGGGCAATAACAACAGTTTATATATATATGATAGTGTCAAAAACTCCGGAACTCCATACCAGAACAAGAATAAAAAGAGAAAAGGTCTGGAAGAGATCAAATTAATTCATATGAAAGTGTCGAATGAACGGTCCCCAAGTTTCTTCAAATTTAATTGATGAATCGAAAATAGTACTTCTGATTTTTTCTAAGCTCAGACAAGAAATAGTTTGAGAGAACCACTGAAACGTGGTAGGAGGGTTTATTTCTTTCCAATTTTGTAATATAGACCTTCTGGCCATTAATGTTGCAAACGCGATCATTCGTCTAATTGAAGGGGAAAACCCGTTACCATCCTCATTTGGTATACCAAAAATTGCAGTAATAAAATGAGGTTGTAAATCAATATTCCATATTGAGGAAATAATAGCAAATATGTCCTTCCAATAGTCATGTAAAGTGGGACATGACCAAAACATGTGGGTCAATGAGGCCACATCTAAATGACATCTGTCACATTGAGGGTTAATATGAGAATAGAATCGAGCAAGTTTATCTTTAGACATATGGGCTCTATGTACAACCTTAAATTGTATTAAAGCATGTTTAGCACATATAGAAGAAGAATTAACCATTTGTAAAAATTTTTCCCATTTTTCTGTTGATAAATTGTATTGAAGTTCTTCTTCCCATTCTTGTTTAATTCTACCTGATATTTCTGGTTGTATTTTCATAATCATATTATAAATAAGAGCCACTAATCCCTTCTGACAAGGATTCATGGTAAAAATCATATCTGAAAAGTCTATCATAGTTGAATTGAGGAAGGATGGTAGAACTTTATGTAAAAAATTTCTAATTTGTAAGTATCTAAAAAAATTAGATTTAGGTAACTTAAATTTGTTGGAAAGTTGGTCGAAAGACATCAAACTACCTTCAAAAAAAAGATCTCGAAAAAATATTATACCTTTCCTTTTCCATATGCTAAAAGCTTGATCTGTCAAAGAAGGTTTAAAAAAGAAGTTAAGTAAGATAGGGCTATCTAGAACAAAGTTTTTCAAAGTAAAAAACTTACGAAATTGAAACCAAATTCGTAATGTGTGCTTGACAATAGGATTGGATAACTGTTTATTGAATTTAACTAAATCAGTAGGAAGAGAAGAACCAAGAACAGAGAATAGAGAATATCCTTGTGCATCATTGCATTCTAAATTTACCCACTGTGGGCACAATGGTGAATCCAAATCTAATTTCCAATATATTAAATTTCGAATATTATTCGCCCAGTAGTAAAATCTAAAGTTAGGTAAAGCTAAACCACCATCTTCTTTAGATTTTTGTAACTGTCTTTTACTTAACCTGGGGTTTTTATTTTGCCACACAAATGAGGAAATTTTAGAATCAATGTTATCAAAAATAGATTTAGAAATAAAAATTGGTAAGGCTTGAAATAAATATAAAAATTTCAGTAAAATCATCATTTTAATAGCATTAATCCGGCCAACTAATGATAAAGATAAAGGAGACCATCTTGTAGTAAGTTGTTGAATCTGATGAAGCATAGATAAAAAATTCAATCTGAGATAGATGTTGATGTTCAACACTTTACCACCAGGTCCAAGCCCCTTGTTTGGCCAGGCCAGCTGTTTTAGCTAACCTCTTCTCCTCTTCTAACTCTCATATTTCTTGCGTTACAAGCTCACGGCACTCCTTACCTGTACATGACCACCACTTGTGGGTTGTCTATCCAAATCCCTGGTGGCCTAGCTGGGTAGCCCCAGCTGTCTCTTTGTACTTCAATTTGGACTCTGCCTCATCATGGGCTGACCACTTCCTACCTGATATTATATCTGGTTGGGTGTTCTTGATGACAGGGTCTTTTGAGTCTCGAAGCATCAAGAATGATCTTACCTTGGCTACCCTGACCTCTTCAACAAGGATTGCACTGGGATGATAAGCTTTGATTTGCTACTGTGGACTGCATCATTGGTGAGGCTGCTTGGTACTCCAAGCCACTTCTTCACATACTTGTTGATCTTCCATTCCATTGCCTCAACATGGGACATTGCCACTTCATAGACAGTGGCCACATTATCCATGGCATCAGTCCGTACTGCAAGCACCACAACTTCAACTTTCCAGGCAAGCCACACTTGTCCACAGACATCAGACCTTTGCTGATCTGTTCTCCTGTCTCTTGAACCCTCTTGGTGTCCCTCAGCTCCTCTGTGTACCATCGCCCAAGGCTCTTAACTGGTTGATCCTGAATGGATGGAATCTCCTCTCCACAAAGGGCGAAATGAAAGTCAACCAGCTTTCCTCTCCCAAGAACAAAGGTGCTCGACTTCTTGGTCTTGAACTTCATTCTTCCCCAATCCATTAGCTCCTCGAGTCCAGATATAACCCATGCAGCTATATTTTCATCCAAGTCTCTCTCTTTTACACACACACACACACACACTAATCCCCTTGGTCATGAATCCCCAGCAAGAATAATCTTTCCACCATTATCCTGTCTCTTATGGAAAAACCAATTCTGAATTCAAATTATTAAGCTACAGTAGATTCCATGCACCACCTTAACCTTCTGGATCGATCTACCATGAAGGACTTTATCTTTCATATACCAAATACCCAAATATGGAAGGAGGCGTTGCTGGGGCAAACATGTTTTATAGAATGTACAAGTCATTTAAAGGAGAATACAGGCACAATCAGATGAGATATCCAGTTTTCTGATTTATATCTTTAGATTAATCACCATGGCAAGTGACCTTACAAAGGCAAAAATCATTTGTTTCAGACAAACTGAAGTTCTGTTTAATAATTTTGGACTAGATAGTTTAAATGCTGGAATATCTTATGTTGATAGATGGAAGATCTCTGTCAAACACATTTTCATTGAATTAAAGAGTATTAGCTCACAACCCATAGTTTAAAGATCACAATGCAAAAATCGTCTTTGATCCAGAAGGCAACTGTTGAACTATGACATCCTAGATACTACCGCATACCACTATGCATTAAAATTTTAGTTGTACCTTTAAATCTAACACCTCAAAATTCCAGTCAAAGAGCTAATAGGCACACTAATAGGCAAACTAAACTAATAGGCACACTAAGTCACACTAATAGGCAAACACAATCTGTCTAAACTAATAACACACAAACAATTGCACTTCTTCACGCCACTTAAACAGTCTAGGTGCAAAAATAAATATGTGAATCTCTGGAGTATTTAATAACTAGTGTAACCTCTGTTAGCACCAATAACCTCCACCAAAAGTACCTGTTGCTGCTGATCAGACTTGCACAATGGTGAGGAGGAATTTTACCCCATTCCTCTGTATAAAACTGTTTCAGTTCATCAATATTCCTGGGATACCTGACATGAACAGCCCTCTTCAGGTCATGCCACAGTATCTCAATAGGGTTAAGGTTTGGATTCTGACTTAGCCATTCCAAAAGATGAATTTTGCTCTTTTTCAATCATTCTGTTATTGATTTATTCTTGTGTTTTGGATCACTGACTTGATGCATCATTCAATTTCTATTAAGCTTCAGATGACAGACAGCTACCCTTCATTCTCCTGAAAAAAGTCTTGATACAATTTTGAATTTATTGCTCCCTCAATGATTGCAAGCTGTCCAGGTCCTGAGGCAGCAAAACAGCCCCAAACCATGATACTCCTTCCACCATGCTTCACAGTTAGGATGAGGTTTTGGTGTTGGTGTGCAGTGCCATTTTCCCTCCAAACAAAGTAGTATGCATTTCTGTCAAAAAGTTTGATTTTTGTTTCATCTTCCCACAGAACATTGTCCCAGAAGCATTGTGGGAAATCTTGATGGTCTTCTGCAAACTTGAGACATGCAGCAATCTTACTTTTGGAGAACAGTGGATTTCTCTGTGTTGTTCTTCCATGAACATCATTCTTGTTCAATGTTTTTCTTATAGTGGACACTTGAACAGAGACTTTAGCAAGTTCTAGAGATTTCTGCAGGTCTTTCGCTGTCGCCCTTGGGTTCCCCCTCCCTCCCATCTCCTCCACATTGCACATTGTGCTCTTAGTATGATCTTTGCAGTATGCCCACTCCTAGGGAGAGTAGCGACAGTACTGTTTTCTCCATTTGCAGACAATTTCTCTTACTGTGGACTGATGAACACTCAGGTCTTTAGAAATGCTCTTGTAGCCTTTTCCAGCTTCATGCACCTCTACAATTCTTCTTCTAAGGTCCACTGAAAGTTGTTTTGATCAATGCATGGTGCAAATAGATCTTTCTTGAGAAGAACAGGCTCTGTCACTAACCTGACTTTGTCTTTTTTTTTAAAATAGGGCAGGACACCTCTACAACCCACACTTCCGATCTCATCTCACTGATTCGAACACCTGACTCTTTTTGTAGAAGGTATTACCCCAGATGTTCACATTCTGTTCTGAACCTAGACTATGATTGTTTAAATGGTGTACTCAGTATTACCTAGAAGTACAAATATATGTGTGTTATTAGCTTAGGCAGATGGCGTTTGTCAATTATTGTGACTTTAATAACGCAGGGAGTACAGGAACCTTGGCGTACAAAGGCTGTTGTAAATTTAGTCAAGAAGAAAAGAGCTTATGAAAGGTTAAAAAAACTAGGTTATGACAGAAATCTAGAAAATTATAAGGCTAGCAGGAAAGAGATTAAGAAAGAAATTAGGAGAGCCACAAAGGGCCATGAGAAGGCCTTGGTGGACAGGATTAAGGAAAATCCCAAGGCATTCCACAAGTATGTTAAGAGCAAGAGGATAAGATGAGACAGAATAGGACCAATCAAGTGGAAAAGTGCGTATGGAACTGGAGGAGATAGCAGAGGTACTTAATGAATACACTGCTTCAGTATTCACTATGGAAAAGAACCTTGGTGATTGTAGGGATGACTTGGAGCCGACTGAAAAGCTTGAGCATGTAGGCATTAAGAAAGAGGATGCGCTAGAGCTTTTGGAAAGCATCAAGAGGATAAGTTACCAGGTCCATATGAGATGTACCCCAGGCTACTGTGGGAGGCAAGGGAGGAGATTGCTGAGCTTCTGGCGATGATCTTTGCATCATTAATGGGAACAGAAGAGGTTCTGGAGTATTGGAGGGCTGCAAATATTGTTCCATTATTCAAGAAAGGGAGTAGCGATAGCCTAGGAAATTATAGACCAGTGAGTCTTACTTCAGTGGTTGGTAGGTTGACGGAGAAGATCCTGAGAGGCAGGATTTATGAACATTTGGAGAGGCATTATAAGAGTAGGAATAGTCAGCATGGCTTTGTCAAAGGCAGGTCGTGCCTTATGGGCCTGATTGAATTTTTTTGAGGATGTGACTAAACACATTGATGAAGGTAGAGTAGTAGATGTAGTGTATATGATTTCAGCAAGGCATTTGACAAGGTACCCTATGCAAGGCTTACTGAGAAAGTAAGGAGGCATGGGATCCAAGGGGACATTTCTTTGTGGATCCAGAACTGGTTTGCCCACAGAAGGAAAGAGTGGTTGTAGACGGGACATAGTCTACATGGAGGTTGGTGACCAGTGATGTGCCTCAGGTATCTGTTCTGGGACCCTTACTCTTTGTGATTTTTATAAATGACCTGGATGAGGAAGTGCAGGGATAGGTTAGTAAATTTACTGATGACAAAGGTTGGAGGTGTTGTGGATAGTGTGGAGGGCTGTCAGAGGTTACAGCGGGACATTGATAGGATACAAAACTGGGCTGAGAAGCGGCAGATGGAGTTCAACCCAGTTAAGTGTGAGGTGGTTCATTTTGGTAGGTCAAATATGATGGCAGAATATAGTATTAATGGCAAGACTCTTGTCAAGTGTGTAGGATCAGAGGGATCTTGGGGTCTCAGACACTCAAAACTGCTGTGCAGGTTGACTCTGTGATTAAGAAAGCATACAGTGCATTGGCCTTCATCAATCGTGGGATTGAGTTTAGGAGCCGAGAGGTAATGCTGCAGCTGTATAGGACCCTGGTCAGGCCCCACTCGGAGCACTGTGCTTAGTTCAGGTTGCCTCACTACAGGAAGGATATGGAAACCATAGAAAGGGTGCAGAGAGATTTACCAGGATGTTGCCTGGATTCCGGAGCAGGTCTTATGAGAATAGGTTGAGTGAACTCAGCCTTTTTTCCTTGGAGTGACGGAGGATGTGAGGTAACCTGAAAAAGGTGTATAAGATGATGAGAGGCTTTAATCATTTGGATAGTCAGAGACTTCTTCCCAGGGCTGAAATGGCTAGCACAAGAGGGCACAGTTTTAAGGTGCTTCAAAGTAGGTGCAGAGGAAGTGTCAGGGGTAAGTTGCTGTTTTCTTAAAAACGCAGAGAGTGGTGAGTGTGTGGAATGGGCTGCCAGTGACAGTGGTAGAGGCAGATATGATGGGGTCCTTTAAGACAGGTACATGGAGCTCAGAAAAATGGAGGGCTAAGGGTAACCCTAGATAATTTCTAAGGTAAGGACATGTTTGGCATAGCTTTGTGGGCCGAAGAGCCTGTATTGTGCTGTAACTTTTCTATGTTCTATGTTAAATGAAGATTAGACCACACTTTATAAGTAATGCAGAAAACCAGGTAATTGTAAAGGGTTCACAAACTTTCTTACAACTGTACATTCTGTAACTGATGGTTAACTACAGTTAACCACTGAAGTATCATTACAAGTCACAGAAGACAGGTATTTATCTCAGTGCACACATACTAGCTTTTTGGAAGAGACATCCAGTTTTGCCCCTCCTTCACAATACAACACACACAAAATGCTGGAGGAACTCAGTGGATCAGGAAGCATCTATGGAAAAGAGTATAGCCAACATCTCGGGTAAAGAGCTGGGAAGTTGATTGGTGAAAGAGATAGTGCTGGAGGAGAAGGAAATCTGATAGGAGAGGACAGAAGGAAATGGCAAAATGGGGAGAAGCACCAGAGGGAGGTGATTGGTAGGTAAGGAAAGGGGGTGTGAGGGGGAAATGGGAATGGAGAATGGTGAAGGTGGGGGTTCATTACTGGAAGTTCAAGAAATTGATATTCTTGTCATTAGGTTGGAGGCTACCCAGATAGAAAGTATTGTTCCTCCAACCTGAGTGTGGGCACATCCTGACAGTAAAGTAGGCTATGGACTGACATGTCGGAATGGGAATGTGAAGTGAAATTAAAATATGTGGCCACTGATTCCACTTCTTCTGGCTGATGGAGCATAGGTGCTCAGCAAAGCAGTCTCACAATCTACATCGGGTCTCCATGATATACAGGAGGCCACACTGTGAGCACCGGATACAGATGACCCCAGATTCACAGGTAAAGCATCACCTCACCTGGAAGGATTGTTTGGGTTCCCAATGGTAGTGAGCGAGGAGGTGCAGCAGCAGGTGCAGTACTTGTTCTGCTTGCAAGGATAAGTGCCAGGAGGGAGATCTGTGGGGAGGGATGTATGGACAAGGTCAAAAAGGGAGTTATCCCTATGGAAAGCAGAAAGTGTGGGAAAAACGTGCTTGGTTGTGGGATCCCATTGGAGATGGCAGAAGTTACGGAGGGTTATGTCCTGGACGCGGAGGCTGGTGGGGCGGTAGGTAGGTGAGGACAAGAGAAACCCTATCCCTGGTAGGGTGGTGAGAGCAATGTTGATGGTGGAGGAAGGGAAGGCCCTTTCTTTCAAGGAGGAGGACATCTCGTTCTTTCTGGATTGAAGAGCCTCAACCTGAGAGTAGATGCAGCAGAGACAGAGGAATTGAGAAAAGAGGATGTCTTTTTTTTTCACAAGTACAGTAACAGGGTGGAAAGAGGTATACTCCAGGTAGCTGTGAGAGTCAATGGGTTTATAATAAACACTAGTACATAAGCTGTCTCCAGAGACAGAGGCAGAGAGATCGAAAAAGGGGAGGTTGATGTCAGAAATGGAACAGGTAACTTTGAGGGCAGGACGGAAGTGGAGGTAAAGTTGATGAAGTCAATGAGCTCTGCAAGGGTACAGGAAGCAGCACCAATGCAGTCGTCAATGTAGCGTAGGAAAAGTTGGGGAATGACACCAGTGTAGGCTTGGAACACAGACTGTTCCACGTAGCCTCCAATCTGATGGCATGAACATTGATTTCTTGAACTTCTGATAATGACCCCCCCCCCCCCACCTTCACCATTCCCATTTCCCTCTCTCAGCTTATCTCCTTACTAGCTCATCACTTCCCTCTGGTGCTCCTCCCCCTTTTTTTTCTTCCTTTGCCTTCTGTCCTCTATCAGATTCCCCTTTCTCCAGCCCTGTATCTCTTTCATCAATCAATTTCCCATCCCTTTACTTCACCACTCCCCCTCTCAGCTTCACATATCACCACCTTGCATTTCTTCTGCCCCTCCCTCCTTCCTCTGACTCCTCAACTTTTTCACCTCCAGTTCTGATGAAGGGTCTCGGTCCGAAACATCAACTGTACTCTTTTCCATAAAAGCTACCTGACCTGCTGAATTCCTCCAGCACTCTGTGTGTATTGCTTGGATTTCCAGAGTCTGCAGATTTTCTTGCTTGTGATTGCCCATCCTTCTGTTAGTTTTTCATTGCACTGGATGTTGGGCTCTTCAATTTCATATCCAATTCTCTTTGGAAACAGAAGGGGATTTTCCACCAGCACTCTTTCAGACAGTGCATTCAAATCTTTGTTTTCAGGAAATAGGTACATGGTTTTGAGGTATTATACAATTTAGGGCCAGTAATAATGAGTCATTATTTACCGATTGGAATAGGATGGCTATTGCGGTGCAGAATTAATTGAAGTGGTCAAAAATATTGAACACTAGTAGTAAGAAATAAAGCTACTGTGATTAAGTCCTGAATTCCTAAATAAGCAGTTGTTATGAACCATAATACTTCTTAATAGTCACATCACTCAGAAATGGGCATTTTAGGCTATGACGACCCCTAATCCTATTAACCAGCACCTGGCCTGGAGATTTCTACGTCTATGTGATTTTAGCACTCGTCTCAATACTTCTTATATGCTATGAATGTTCTCAACTTCAACTCCCTACATAGGGTGTTCCAGGTTGATATCATTCTCTACAGTTGCTCCCTAATACTTCTTATTCACTACTCTAGCACTTACACATTTTATTTTCAGATTCCTGACAGTTTCTTGTACAAGTGTAATCAGTCCAAATCTAAGCTCAAGTCCTGAATTTGAGGACACTAGAATCTAAATAGCTAGGTTTTTTTCTTAATTGACTGAACCTCAGCAGATTGACAGAACTGAACCTCTACCATGTGGCTGTTCCGGCAGATACAAACAAACTGATCTGTCTTGTTCACTGACAAAAATACTACGCAGATATCATGATAGAAACATTAAGGCAATATGCATGCTCAAATGTTTTCCAGCTAATCATGGGCACTAGCCTCTGTAGTTTCGAGGTCATCTTCAAGGAGTGGTGCCTCTGAAAGGTGGTGCCCATCATTAAAAACACCTCCACCATCCAGGACTGCTCTCCTCTCATTGTTACTGTCAGGAAGGAGGTATAGAAACCAGAAAGCGCACACTCAATGATTCAAGAACAGCTTCTTCCCTTCTGCCATATGGCTTCCGGACGGACATCGAACCCATGAACACTACCTCACAACTTTATTATTTCCTATTTTTTGCACTACTTATCTCATTTACGATTTAACATATACTGTAAACTTTCTGTAATTCAGTTTTCTTTTTTCTTTCTATTGCCATGTATCGCATTATACTGCTGCTGCAAAGTTAACACATTTCACGGCATATACAAGTGACATTAAACCTGGTTCTGATTTTGGACATGATCGGATCTATATTTTGCACATATGATTTTACACTTCTACAACTGGTGTACCTGCAGCAGATTCTGAGATTCTAGCAGTGATCTGTCTTTTGGACAATTGCAAAAATATCTCATTAAGGCAAATAACCAGACAGGCCCTGTAATGCATAATCTTTTTCAGCATTAGAAGCCAATGACATGAATACATCAGCCTGCAACTTCTTGCCTCTGGTTCATAGGAATGCAGCTCAAAAGCCACTTGCAAAATCCATTTGAAGTATTTCACTCTGGGATCACAGAACCTTAAATCTTTTATACAGACTCACTTAGTGTTCCAAAGCTCGTTTTCTCTTCAATTTCACTTGCTTCCTGTGCCAGGAACACAGATATACTACAAAGTTAACGCCTTCATGTATTTGGAGTTTAAATGTGAGAATGCAACAAGTCATAATTCTTCATCCTTCTCTCTACCAGCATCTCCCTCACCCAGTCAATTGTTTTTTTCCTGGTCCCAGTCCCTTTGTGAGAAAATCCCATTGTTGATATTTTACAGAGTTGAGAATATAAAGTTCTTTAATAATTTTGCCATTGGCTACAATTACTAGTGTGTATTACAACATATGCTTTCTTTGGGGAGGTGCACCAGATTTCACTCTATTTCCTTGCTTACCATAACTCACCAGAAGTTTTCAATTAGTTGAACCATTAAGGTAAAGATAGGTAATGATCAGATTGATGATGCTAATACACTCTCTCAGTGTGCATTATGCTGCATACAAAGCAACACACTCGTTTATGATATGTTGCAAACAATATAGTTTGTAATTTGGCTGTTAAGAGTCACACTGCCCTTCAGTCCATTCTCCACTATCTTAGGTTGACAATGGTATTATTTTAATGGACAACAAAAAAAAATCAGAGGCGTTTATTTTTCTTTTGGCACATTGACGCTGATATTGCTTTAATAATGAACGTGGGAAACATTATATGAATGTAGCTAAGGTTTTCCAATCCTCTGGGACCTTTCAAAAATATCAGGAAAATTTCAGCAGATATAATCCACGCATTAGTTGTCTCTTTAGTTGTTTCTAATAAAACCCTGGGTTACAGACCATTAGATTTAGGACACTTGTCAGCTTCTAACAACATTATTTTCTCCACTATTTTCCAAATGCCCAATTAACAAATTCCAGGACATCAGCTTCATGAAAACATGATTGGTTTCCCATTACTTTTCTTTCCCCACTCACAGCCCATCTAAATATTATCAGTTCACAAAATTATCCACTTCCAGCTTGCCACTTAAACTATCTCCAATCCCACCACTCACTTATACAGCAGGAACCTGCCAATCAACATGCTTTGGGAATGTGGGGTTTTCTGATAACTACTTGCTAACTGATAACAGTCTAAATCTGAACGTCGTAATTGTCCAAACATCAGATATTTAGAAAGCCAATTTTTTTTTTGCAAACAGTATTACTGATAACTTAGCAACCTGATATCCAAAAAAATGCACAAATTAGCAGAACTACAATACAACTGATTTAGCAAAGAACCTTAAATAATTTATTCCTGTGTAGTAAGGCATTTCCTCCAATCCCAAAGCTTTGGTTTTTGCCAACATTAATTTGGACCCACAGTTGAAAATGGAGCAGAGTTACTGTGTACGTACATAGCTTTCTGAGAGATTCTAAGCATAAACTCATATTTCAATGTGTGTTGGACATCTTGCTTGCCAAAAAAAAACATAACTGTGGTTGGTCTCAAGAGAGGGAAAAATGTTGCAATCTATATTTCCACCTATGCTAGGGAAATGCAGGATGGGAGTAAATAAATTAGGGGAATGAAAATATTTGGATGTTAGTTGGATAGGGTGTGAATGATGGAAGAAAAATAAACAGGAGACCACCAATGTTTGCAATGACGAATGTTTTCACTGGAATTTGAGGTGGTGTGATTGGTGGTTACGCAGATGATCATCAGGTCAGATCGGTGAGAGGTAGTCTAGGAATTAGATGACTGCAGCAACTGTGGGAGTAAACTGGCATTCCCGGAGTGAGAGGGAAGTGGAGGGGAAGCACCCAAATCATGCAACTTACCTGACATGCATCAAAAAGCAAAATAAAAATGCACAGAAGCTGGAAATCCAGAAAATATAGAGACACAGATCTGCTGAGCATCTCCAGCATTTTTTTCTATTATACATGAATGCTTAATTGGCAATTGCTACAAAAACTAAAATGGGCACTTCAGAACAATGTGGCCTAGGTTCCCTCACAAGATTTCAAAAAAGTGTTAAAGTCCGAATTACATGGTCTCTTGTGATTCCGATAAACACAGTTATCAAGCTGAATTTCAGAAATTTGTGAAACTCTTCAAATGATCATCACATTACAAAAGAAAACAGATATACAAAATTTTAACTGCACAACACTAGAAAAAAGTATTGAGAAGTTTAATTCAGTATTGAGAAGTAGAGTGCCCATCACTGTTGGAGTAATAATGTAGCACAGTGAATTACCCACTTGCTGTCAAACTGCACTAGTAATCATCCCACCGATATCCTAAAGTGGTTAAAATAAAAATCATGTCCCATTCATAGTACTGAGTGTAACTTGGCAGCACATCAATTGTGTTTAGAACAAGATTTTCTCTTTCATCAAACATGCCAGTTTGGTCCCAGGCCAGGGCAAACGATTTCTTAAATTCAGAGTAATTTAGAGAAACAGCTGCCGCCAAAATTTTATTTCTAACAGCACAAAAATACTGAATTGGGGAACATTTAAAACTTATACTTTGAGACCCAATAGAGTAAAACATGTTCTTTTCTATGTAAATTTTGAAATGCTTGAAATGCAGTTGATTTCAAGTACTGTTTTTATTGTACAGTAATTGATTACAGTACTAATACGAATAACACAGACTGAAACAAAATTCCATTACAAAGTCGAATGGAATGCAATATATGGGAATCTGAAAAGTTTGAGAGCTTTACAGCTCAACCATTGTAGCTTATATTTTTGCCATACAAGGAAATATCCCAAAACCACTGCTGTTTGAATTCATAAGACACAGGATCAGAATTAGACCATTCGGCCCACAGAGTCTTCTCCACAATTCCATCATGGCTGATTATCCCTCTTAACCACATTCACCTGCCTTCTCTATTTAACCTTTGATGCCCTGCCCAATGACTTGACCACCACAACTGCCTGTGGCAATGAGTGAGAGAGTGAGTAGTTGGATCCATGGAATGCACTGCCATGGACAGTGAAGAGGCGCATACAATAGGTTATTTTAAGAGACTCTTAGATAGGTATGTGGAGCTTAGAAAAATAGGGGATTATGCATTTGGAAATTCCAGGCAGTTTGGAGAGTAGGTTACATGGTTGGCACAACATTGTTGGTCAAAGGGCCTGTAATGTGCTGTACTACTTCTGTTTCATGAACTCCACAAATTCACCACTCCCTAAAGAAATTCCTCATCTCAGTTCTAAATGGGCATTTCTCTATTTTGAGGGTGTGCCCTCTGATCCTAAACTCACCCACTATAGGATTCATCCTCTTCATAGCCACACTATTTAAGCCAGGGTTTCTCAACCAGTGTTCTGTGAGAGGTCGCTAGGGGCTCCGTGAGAGATCGTGAGTTTAAAAAAAAGTATCGCTTTTTAAACCACGCAGTGTACGATGCTAGCCCTCACAATGGTGGGTAGTGCACAGCTGGACTGTGTTTATTTGGTCGAGTCCATTCTCAGTTTTTGACACAAGATAGGGGAGGTAATTGGTGAGTGCTATATTGCATAGAGGGAGGACGGTAGTCAGATAATTGGTGAGTGCTGCATTGCATGGAGCAGAGAATGGTTGCTGATGAGGAGCATGAAGTACATTTTCCGAGCATTGAATGGACTTGCCCAACTTGGGCTGTGATATCAGCCTCTCCCTCCTGAATTACCTCCCCCTCAAGTTCCCCTTACTCGCAGCTGACTGACTTAAGGGAATGAACGTAGAAAATTTTCATTCTAAAGAAAGTCCAGTGTGGCAGTTTTTGAAGAGGAAGTGTGAGATGGGAAGAAGAGGATTTTAGGCCTAGTGCTATGGACAATTCTGATAAGGTTAGTGAAGAATTACAATCTCCCGAGTAATTTCACTGCACTAGTGCCACAACAGATGCAAACACCATCCATCTTCACAATGCAAGCTACTTACCGATGGATTTTACCTGGACTGGTGATCCAAGTTGTCCTATTCCATTGGGCCTAGTCTGCGGCAAACAACTCAAGAGATGTAGCAATGATGCCACCAAACTGAAACGACATTTAACTACAAATCACAGCAATATGACACGTAAAAGTGTCAATTATTTTAAATGACTATTGGAATCTCAAAACAAACAGATTAAAGCTTTTGAAAATAAAGTCACATTCAGGAAGCAACTTACTTAGTAGCTTTGAGACCAGTTCACTTGAGAATGTTTAAAAACCTGAGTGAAAACCTGGACAAAGAACACAATCTCCTACCACATACAGAAATCTGGTGGCTTAACAGAAGAAAAAAAAGAGTTCTCAAGAAGGTGCTTGAGT
The DNA here is from genome assembly GCF_030144855.1 of Hypanus sabinus. Classification (NCBI taxonomy): domain Eukaryota; kingdom Metazoa; phylum Chordata; class Chondrichthyes; order Myliobatiformes; family Dasyatidae; genus Hypanus; species Hypanus sabinus. Next base: position 29,489,277 of record NC_082710.1, on the reverse strand, counting down.
TGAAAGGTGAATTGCAGGAGCACTTTCAAGAAAATAGTAGGCCTGAGCGCTGAGCGCTTTGAAGATGAAGAATGGATGCAAAATCTAGCCTTAATGCTTAATAGGCATTTTTCATTATAGGAACCCATTGAACAAGTCTCTGCAAGGCCCTGGAGAAATGTTTTGACTTCAAGTGAGAAGATTCTAGAATTTAAAAAGGAAACTGAATCTTTGGAAAAATCATGTTGCAAAAGGAAATCCTGAAATGTTTCCACTGCTGCTTGGGCTTGAGAGTGAGGAAGGATATCAGAAAGTCTCAAGTGTAATTGAAAACCACCTAGAAAAAACTGCAGAACAAAATTGAACAGTACTTTTTTCTTCCTTTCTATACAAGTATATGACTGGGTGAGGGACCCTTTCTCTGAATCTTCTGCTCAGCTTCAGAACTTGACTTTAAGAGAGGAGGAAGACGTCCGTGAACTGCACTCTGATCATGCACTCAAGATGAGATTTACTGATCTGCCCCTAGACAAGTTCTAGATTTCTGTGAAAGAGTATCCTGCCATTCATAGAAAAGCTATGAACATTCTGTTGCAGTTTTCAACTTCTAACATGTGTGAGCAAGTTTTTTCTTGTTAACAGTAAAAGCAAGGATACAAAGTCTCATTTAAGTTGAAGGTGAAATCAGTGTGCTTATCTCAAGTTCAACTCAGAATTGAGAAATTTATTATGTTTGCCTTATGAATTTTTAAACTTTATGAAAGAGAAAGAAAAGATTAATTTCAAGAAAGGCAAGCTATAAATTCATTCTTTACTCAAAACAGCATTGACAATTACTTTTGGGTAATTAAATCTACATCTTACTGATCACACTGTACATATAATTTTTATGCAGAGTTTCCCCAAGATCAGAAAATTATCTCAAGGGTTCCTCCAGGGCAAAACAGTTGAGGAAGGCTGATCTAGGCCTTTTAATATCTGATACATTTCAAACAAATTCCCCCCCCCCCAAATATTCTTCTAAACCCCAGTGAGTACAGGCCCAGAGCCAACAAATGGTTTTCATATTAACCCTTTCATTCTCATGAGTCTCTCCAATGCCAACAAAACATTTCTTAAACAAGGTGCCCAAAATGGCTCACAATACTCCCAGTGTGGTTTGTCAAATGCCTTAGTACTCTCAAAATGAATGCTAACAATGCATTTACTTTCCTTACCAAGAGTTAACCTTTAGGGAATCTTGCACAAGTGCCTGTGCTGCTCTGATTTTACCAAGTTCTATAAACATACACTTCCCTAAGCTATATTCCATCTGCCAGTTCTTTGTCCAGTCTCCTAATCTGTCCAATTCTTTCAGCAGATTCTCTGCTTCCTCAATACTACCTTAAACTCCATCAAGCCATTAATTCCATCATCCAAATCATTGATATATATTATGTAAAAAAACAGTCCCAATACAAAGTCCTACAGACCACTAGTCACCAGCTGCCAACCAGAAAAGGCTCCCTTTATTTCCACTCTTTTCCTACTTCTAATCTTCTAACTATGCTAGTATCTTTTCTATAATATCGTTGGCTCTTATCTTGTTAAGCAGCCTTATATGTCAAAGGTCTTCTGAAAATCTTAGTACACAACATCCACCAACTCTCCTTCGTCTACCTGCATGTTATTTCCTTAAAGAATTCCAACAGATTTGTCAGGCATGATTTCCCCTTAAAGGAAACTATGCCGATTTCAGCTGATGTTATCTTGTGCCTCCAAATACCCCAAAAATCCATCCTTAATAATGGACTCCACTGAAGTCAGGATAACTGGCCTATAATTTCCTTTCTTCTGCCTCTCACCCTTCTTAAAGAGTGGAGTAACATTTGCCATTTTTTGGTGATTCTTGAAAGATCCTTACTAATGCCTCCACAATCACTTCAGCTACCTCTTTCAGAACCCTGAAGTGTATTATATCTGGCCCAAGTGACTTACCTACATTCAGACCTTTCAGCTTCCGAGGCATCTTCTTAGTAATAGCAACTGCACTCACATCTGTCCACTAACAATCTTGAGTTTCTGGCATATTGCTAGTATCTTCCATAGTGAAGACTGAAGCAGAATACTGAAGTATATCTACCACCTCTTTGTCCCCATTGCTACCTCTCCAGCATTCTTTTCCAACGGTCCGATATCCACTTTCGTCTTTTTGCTTTTTATCTGATAAAAAAACTTTTGGTATCCTCTTATCCTCCACATAATCACTACAGAGCTCAATCAACATTCTCCAGCTATCAAAACACCTGTAGCTTCACACAGAACCTACTTTAAATCTCTGTTGTTTAGCAAAAGTCTATTTGCTTGGAATTATTTTAGAAGGCAACTTGACAGTACCATGTAATAAGCATAGATCATGAGGCAGTGTGGTCTCTAATGCTTATTTAATTGCCTGAGGAAATAACTGAGAAATTAGTTGTTTTTATTTCCTGAATTAGTTGCAGGTTTTTCTCTCTCTGCCAAAATTAATATTTTGGTGTGAACTCGTGTACAAGATTGTATTATTTTTTGTAAATATGACAGATATATTTGAGCTACTATAGTCTTTATCTGTCCTTATTGTCCTACCACAGCCAGAAACCACTTGAAATCTCTACACACCTCTAACTTACAGATATTCAAACAGGGTAGGCATATGAACAAACTGTAACATTCTCAGTCCCTTCCCTTTCAAACCACGACTGAATGCAACTTATAACAAAGAAGTTGGCCTCAATAAGCACTAAAGTCAATTATTCGTAGATGGGTATTGGCAAGCTTGGGAGGACACCTCTGGTGCATGGTATTCGAAGTGTGGGGGTTGAACCACGTCTCAGTTAAAGAATTCAGCAATTCCTCACTGCCCATTGATATAGCAATCTTGCAGTTCGGTCCTTTATCTTGCTCTCCTGTATGTTGGCCAAGAGGATGCTACAGAGTGGTGTTCGTATTCACTGTTGCTCCAGTCTGGCCAGAAGTTTCTCACAGCGACCTCAATTCTTGGGAGCAATGGCAGCCATCTAGACACTTCCAGGAGCTGTACCTGCATTTTTGAGAGTCAAATTCATCTAATCTTTCAGGATCATAACATTGTTAGTGCATTTAGATGATTAAAAAGTGTGTTTCTTAAAGAGAAATTACAGGTTGCAAACTGCAGTGATAACTGTTACGATATACAGCATCTGGTAGTGTTTCTGTAAGCTGCCTACAAAACATCACAATCTACTGCCACTGCCTTTTTAAACTTGTATAGTTGCACAGTGAAGAATACCGTAATTGGTTGCATCATGGCCTGGTTTGGAAACACGAATGCCCAGGAATGAAAAGGCTACAGGAAGTGGTGGATACAGCTCAGTACATCACAGGCAAAGTCCTTCCCACCATTAAATACATTTACATGCAGTGATACCACAAGGAAGCAGCATCCATCATCCCACCATCTACGCCAGGCTCTCTTTTTGCTGCTACCATTGGGCAGGAGGTACAGAAGCAAGAGGCCCCACACCACCAAGTTCTGGAACATTTATTGCCCTGCAACCATTCGGCTCCTGAATTGGCAAGGATAACTTCAACCATCACTACTCTGAACTGACTATCATCTGCAGATTCACTTTCAAGCACTCTTCACAACCCATTTTCTCAGTATTAAACTTTTTATTTGCGCAGCTTGTCTTCTTTTGAACAACTGGTTCTTTGTCAGTCTTTGTTTATAGTTTTTTATTTGTAAATTCTATTGTATTTTTTCTTTTTCCTGTATATACCTGTAAGAAAACTAATCTCTACGTAGTATATGGTGGCATATATGAACTTAGGTAATAATTTTACTTTGAATTTTGAAGTGCACCTCTTATACCAAATTCAATCATCGTCTACACATTCCCAACAAAGAGTCTAAAATTTCTCAGTACCTTTTTGATTAGTTGCTTATAACAATTACCCTGTGTCAGTGAAAATGCTATTATTTTCAAAAATGGCTTTGAGCATCTTAGAAGCATTTTCTCTGTCCTTCCAATAACATCTTCTTAGGGCAGAGCTCAAAGCATGCATTTCGAGATAAGTAGGGGCTATGTAGAATGTTCCTGAATGTTGGAAGACACCCACGTTTTAGAAATATTTGTCAAACTAGATTCTGATTTTGGTCCCTATCAGTTGTCAGGAAGGAAGACATTGTAAGGCAGAAGATAGAGTGGTTGATGCTGCTCTGTGCATTTTTCTTGGAGTTAGCAAAAAGTGAAGCTCATGTCCATTGTATCTCTTGTAGATAAGACTCCATATTGATTTTGGAGATCTTTGGCCACTAGAAGGCACAGGTTCTTTCCTCATCGTTGTTGTTACAACAGATTTATCTCTTTTTATGAAGGTGGTCATGAATATGGAAGATGGAGTTTTGAATTTCTATCAAAAATCTGTGAAGACTCTAGTGACTTTTCTTTTGGTTAAAGGTGCCAAAGAACTGGGAATACTATAGTGGTGAAAGATTTTGAAGGGGGATGCAAAGAAGTGGCTGCTGTGGTTTTAAAGTTTTACTATCAAGCATTCAATGGAAAGGATCACTTGGCATGTCAACCTCTCAGTACCTCAGACCTGGGAGCGCATTCCAAGATACTGTTCAATGTGCTGCGGTTTGAGGGCTGCCAGACGAAAGAGACTGCTACCTTTGTGTATAAACAACTCGAAAGGATTTTGCATCCAGTCCAGGTCAGGGATGCCTCTTCATGCAAAGAAGTGATGTGTTCCAGACAGTGATTCAGATTTCAGGATTGAATAAAAAGTTCATTGGTACATGCACAAATAAGTCTTGAGGAAGGATATTACATCTCAAGGCAGAAAACAGATGTTTTTACATTACTTGGGCAAGGACTTTTCAGGATATATCATTTTCAGCATTTTCTATAATTTTTTCCCATTTTCTTGCTTACCTCCAGAGCTAAATCCTCAATACTTTGTTATATTCCCTTGTCCGGAACTGAGTAATCTTTTCCATTCAAGTGTAAGTGTGAAGCACCTGTATGTTGGGACCTGCAAAACTGCCGTGTCTGTCTTTTGGAGCAATGATGGCATACCGCAACGAAAAGCCATTCTGGATATGCATCATGATCATGTGCTCACTAGATCTCGCTCAAGATGAATTTTCTACAGATGCAATGACAGGGAGCATTTTCTACAGCACAGAACCATGCCTTTCAGCCCATCTAGTCCATGCCAAACTATTATTCTCCCTAGTCCCACTGACCTTCACCCAGACCACAACTCTCCATAGCCTTCCCATGTCTTACCGAAATTCCCTTAAATATTGAAATTGAACCCACATCCACCACTTCATTTCACACTCTCACCGTCTTCTGATTGAAGATTCCCCTCATGCTCCCCCTGTACACTTTCATCTTTCACTCTTAACCCATAACCTCTATTTCTAGCTTCACCCAACCTCAATCCTAAGCACAACTTTATGCCTCTATCAAAATCTCTCTTCATTCTCCTATGCTCCAGGGAACAAAGTCCTAACCTTTCCCTGTAACTCAGGTTCTCAAGCTCCAGCAACATTCTCTATACTCTTTCAATCTTACTGATTTATTTTCTGCAGATAGGTGACCAATATTACAAATTAGGCCTCACTAACATCTTACACAACTCCAACATAACATCCTAACTCCTGTACTCAATACTTTGATTTATGAAAGTCAATGTGATTAAAGCTATATCTACCCACGATGACACTTTCAAGGAAAACCTCTGTGCTACAATGCTCCTCAGTGCTCTGGCATTCACTGTGCATGTCCTACTCTGGTTTGTAATCCCAAACTGCAAAATCTCACACTTGGCAGATGGAATTTTTCAGCCCATTTTTCCAGCTGCTCCAGATCCCATTGCAAGCTTTGACAGCTTTTCTAGCTGTCCACTATGGCTCCCACAATCTTAGCGTCATTTGCAAATTTGCTAATCCAGTTTACCACATTAATACCCAGATAGTTGATGTAGATGACAAATGACACTAGTCGCAAGGTCTCCAGTCAGAGAGGCAAACACCTACTACCACGCTCCAGCTTTTCCCATGAAACCAATGTTAAATCCAATTTAATACTTCCTCCTGAATGCAAAGTGACTGAACCTTCTTGACCAACCTCCCATACAGGACCTTTGCTTCATAAAAGGGGGAAAAAAGTCAACTTTGACAGCACGTTAATAGAAAGATCACTTAGAGTATATGTAATGTACTTTCCTATTCTGTAATTGAAAGCTTGCTTGCTACCTTGGGGAAATTCTAGGTAACTACTCTTAAAATATGATTTTCAAAATAGTCTGCAGGACAGTACCAACTTACACAATTTTCTTGATTATATCCAGCTATTAATAAAAATAACTGAAATCTGAAATGAAAAACCACAGTTCAGTTCACAGAGAATATAGTTAATGTTCTCTCTCCACAGATGCTGTTTTAACTGCTAGGTACTTATGTTTTTATTTTTGACTCCTTTCTGTTCCAAGATGCTGACCCAGACTGATCATTTAATTATATCCTTAATTAACTCAAATGAGTTTTCTAATCCATACTTTTCCCCATCACGTAGCAAAAACTAACTAAGATGTTCAATGAATCTGTAGAGTTAAGTTTATTTTACTTTGCAGCATAATTAGAACTGTTTCAATCTTTTTTAGTGATCAGCTCAGGAAACATTAATTTCCAATGTTCACCAGATTGGTTTCTAAGTCAGTGGATTTGTTAAGAGAGCTTAAGTAGACTGGAACTATACTTGCTTTATCTTAACAAATGGTGATCTTATTGACAGTACAAAATGCTAGTGGTGCACATCAGGGCAGTTAATGTTGTCCTTGACTGAAATATTTAGAAGCTGGAGTTACATGCATTTAGAGTAGAACAGAAGTAATATGTTCATACATAGGGTAGTGCATTTTCTGAATTCTGGCCTCTCAGTGTACTTGAAATTGAGATGAACATTTTTTTTGATATTCATAGAGTCACGGGAGATAGGATTAGTTCAAGAAAGTATCGCCGATTTAAAAGATCAGACAATCATGACTGAAGAGGTACAATGGTCAGAATTTCTTGTTTTTCCTTCTAATTGTAATGTCCTTGGTTTCTTGCATTTCCAAATAACATCTGCAAAAGTTTTGGTTTGAAGTATGAAACACAACAGGGGAAACCGCCTCAAAATAAAGATATCTGTTCTAGTTATTGCCTCCTCTCTTTCAAAGTGTTCTTTATGGGGTTAAGGATGGCTTCTTGTGACTCTTGATCATAAATGGTTGCTGCACCAGTTACAACATTGTTATATTCAAAATTATTATACATAAAAGAATTTGAAATACCACTACTTGTACAAATAACATGCATTACAAAACACTGAAAAGGAATACAAACATGCGGCAAGAAGTTCAAAGTTGGCTTTGTTTCTGGATATTGAATTTATTGCCTAACTGCAACATATATTTAACCCAAATTTCCTCTGATGTTAAAGATTGAATATATTCTCAATGACCTCATCCTCATTGGACAATTTTCAGGAACCATTTAAGCTATTCCAGTAAACTGCCTTCAACTATAATGGTCAGGGACCCATCTCATTCGTTGCTCAGCTTCTTACAGAAATAACTGCTGACATCTGCAACATATTCATCCTTCAGAATTCTGAACCCATTCCATCTTCTCCCAACTTCCACATTTATCTGAAAATATACTTAGAGGCTTACTTGATTATTTGATGCCAAATAATGGAGAAAAAAGTAATTTTCCAGAAGCTCACAAGCAATAAGATGGATGAAACTGATTCAATTCAAACATGCCATCAGCTAGAAATGGAGGACTGCTTTACAGAAAAACAGAACAAATGCAATGAATTTGCACATCTGTGTTCATAAAATAGCTCTCAAATAATGGAACTGATCCTTAGAAAAAAAATTTCCTGATGAACTTGCATAAGTTTTTAAAGATACCTCAAATCATCCAAGAACAAGCTTCTGGAAAAAGGTACAAGGCATTTGACATAAATGATAATATTCAGACGTTAAATCAAAATCTGTTTATCTAGCATGAATCTTTATAAAGTGGAACATGAAGTTAACTAGCTGAGGCCAAGGGTGCTGACGATTAAACAAAACTCATACTTTTAAGATTTAAAAATAAATCTAATTTCATTTGAAATTTAACTATCTTGAAAATCTATGCTCAAGGAGTACAACTGTGAAACTGCAGAACTACTGACAGCAAGTCATTAAGATATTAATGTGACAACTTTCAGAAGCTATGGAAGATCAGGTGAGCTTATATTTTATGTAGATGGCCACCCTACATGTAGCCAGAATGGGGAATATGATGCAAACCTCAGAATACAACTCGTTTCTCATTATTCAGTTCCACACAAGATAGAACAGCAAAGTAACAGTACCACAATAATCTTGGCTGCAATTAATACCAATCGTCCTCTTCCTATGCATCATCCATATCTCTCCATTCCTTTCATATTCATCCGTCTAAAAACCTCTTTACCCCCATAATATATACCAGGAAAGTGCACTCTGTTTAAACAACTTGCCTTCAAGGTTACAGGGAGAAGAAAGGCCATCTTAAGTTTTACGTGACACGAGGGGCATGTCCTTTGATGTTTGAACTTTCTACCCTGGGGATAAGATTCTCTCTAGCCTCCACCTCTCATAGTTTTGCAGAGCTCTCAGGTCTCCCCTCAGACTCTGATACTCTGCAGGGGTTCCCAAGCAGAGGTTCACGGACCTCTTGCTTAATGGTATTAGTCTATGGCATTAAAAAGGTTGGGAACCCCTTCTCTAGGGAGAGCAAGTTTATCCTACCTCTCCTTAACGCTCATACTATTTGGTAAACCAGATTCTGCACCCTCTCCACAACCTTCTCATATGTTCTGTCACTCATTCCACATGGATCAGTGCTGGGTTAGTGTGTCCAATGCTTGTTATATTCAAAATTATAATACATAACAGAATTTAAAACATGTTATTTGTGATATATTTTAGTGACTTGGATGAAAATACAGATGGGTGGGTTAGCAAATTTGTGGATGACATCAATGCTGGTGGAGTCATTTAGAGTAAAGGACAATCAGAGTGGGATATAGACGAGTTTGGCCCAAAACACTGACTATACTTTTTTCCTGGCTGTTGAGTTCATCCAGCATTGCGTGTATGTTGCTTGGATTTCCAGCATCTGCAGATTTTCTCTTGTTTGTCAGTTATAACTTCCTTATTCTTAAACACAACACCCCTACAAATGAAAGCCAGCATGTCAAATGCTGCTTTTACTACCTTATCAACTTATAGAGCCACTTTCAGTGAACTACAGTGCTTTTAATGGGTCTAGCTTTAACTGTACATTTTCTCCTTTCATTTGATCTTCTGAAGTTCTAAATTAAACTCCATTTACCACTTCTCTCCCTCAATCTGTAACTGATCCATGTGCGGCTGCACCTTCATGTACAAGACATCTCAATTCAGGCACCAATACAGTTCTCTTCAGTGCACTTGCCCACACAAGATCCCAGTTGTCAACATGCCATTCCAAGAAATGAAAAAGAAAATCAAAGTTCTTTATTATCAAAGAATGTATATACACCTTGAGATTTGTTGGCTTACAGGCAGCCACAAAGCAATTTGTGATACACCAGTACAGCTCATCCTTCAAATCAGCTTCACTTCCATTTGCTTCTTCATTGTGGTGATAGTGGACCACAATTTACTTCAGAAAAGGTGTCATTAGTACTGTTTTTAGTTGTATTTCTTGCGTTCTGAACTACCACTATGTTGTTGCAATTTCAGTAGCACCATCTTAAATTAAAAAACACCCTACTCTTCTTTTCCAGCATCTCCAAGCACTTGCCCTGAACCCCACATACCCCCATCTGCATTGCTTTTACACTGACAATTCCCAACATGCTATCTTTGCAGCTACATAATCTTTCCACACACCTATTCCTTTATGTACTTCTGTACACCAATTCTCTCTGCTTGAATATTTACCCCTTCTTTCCACTGCACTCATATGAACACCGAACAATCAAATGTCTTTGTCATTTTACTTTACCAAAATTTGTGCAAGGGGAATACTTGTACAAATCTAGTTTTAAGCTTACTGACAACACCACTGTGGCTGAGTTACAAAAGCATTTTGAGCTTAGGCCAATCTGTAGTTTATTGTGATTTAAGATCAAAGTGAGGACCATTTTATAATACCCCAAAGAGCATTCTATAAAGTTCTCCATTGATAATCTAATTCATTTAGTTACAGCTGCCTTTAATCATTCTCTCTGCCCTGTGCTTCAATCATTTAATTACAATCTATAATGAGCAAATGCTCTGCAGGAATTCATTCTTGCTGAAAGCACTCCAGGCACTTGGTTCTATATATACACCCAGTTCACCTGGTAACAGACAATACACAAAGAACATACCATTAATTTCACAAACTAGCAACTACCACATTTGAAGATAATTTTATGCAATGAACATCCCTTTCACATACTTAAGTAGGAAGCCATATTTTCCTCTTTACTCTTATCAAGATACAATGTGGACCAATATACAATAGAGGTGAATTAGACAGGTTGGATTGCACATTAAAAAAGGAATATTGACTGGTTTGTTTTTAAATTCAGTCAGTAACAGTTTGGAATGAAAGCCACTAAAATAGCTGTACTTAGGAACCTTTAACAGTTATGCAACAGGAACCGAGCAGTTAGCTATGCACGAATGAAAAAATATAATTTTCTCAGATTGAAGCAAGTTCTGCTGGTGCATCGGTAAGACACAGATGTTTTATTTTACTATGCAGCTGCAACCAGTGGCTACGTGGCTTATGACATGCCTTACAGTAAGCATAATCAGAAGTAAAAGTCTAATTAAAAGCCAGATTTGTTCCAAACATTGAACAATGATACTTGGTTATATTTATTCAACATCTGCAATCTTCTCAATTCTATAAGTAAAATATTTTTGCAAAATTATGCCAAATTGGTCTAACTCACTTGGCTTTATAATGGTTATTTTTCCAAAAAGGATATCCAAAGTATTCGAAGAGATTTAATACTAAGCATAATGTGATTTAAAACAAAACACAGATGAAAGTGAAATTCTTCAAGCAGTGGGCTCTAGTTTTCTGAATTCCAGGGTGACTGATGGAGGCCACTAAGGTGGCCAATGAGGAACAGCAAGACTCTTCCAAATAAGAGGCAGGAGGTGCCTAATAAATTGGGCACCTAGATAGGTTGTGAGGTGATATGCTCTTTCTGCCACTAATACGGGGGTTCTGTGTAATTTCCTTGGACTCAAGATTCTCAATACCATCCTAAATATACCCTTTTCAGAGATGTCACCAGACAGGAATTTCAAAAGGTCAATTGAGATGCTGCATTTCTTCAAAGCAGTTTTAAAACATACTTCTGTCTTTTCTGTCTGAATGATCATCTCTCCAATACTGGGCGATGTTGGTCTACTGGGCGATGTTGGCCTGGGAGATGACTGAGATCTTGTTGTTTTTTTTTAACCCTTTCATTGAACTTGGAGGTTTTTGCAGAAAGCGTTGGAGATAGTTTTCTGTGCCTCAAAGTGCCTACTATATGTAATCCAGGTCTAGAAGGTATATATGGGATTTCGACATTGCTGCAGTCCAGAAAGCCGTGAGTTTTGTGCCAGGTACAGAGATCTTGGTACGGAAACACCAATGCCAAGAATGAAAAAGCCTTCAAAAAGTAGTGGAAAAAGCCCAGTCCATCACAGGAAAAAGACTCTCATACCATCAAGCACATCCACAAGGAGCACTTCCACAGGAAAACAGCATCTATCATCAAGACCCCACCATCCAGGCCATGCTCTCTTGTCACTGCTACCATTAACATGGAGGTATAGAAACCTTGGGTCCCTCACCACCAGGTTTAGGAACAGTTATTACCCTTCATCATTAGGCTCCTGAACCAGCATGGAAAACTTCATTCACCTCAACACTGAACTGATTCTACAACATATGGAGTCACTTTCAAGTACTCTACAAGTCATATTCTCAATATTATTTATTTTACTATCTCCACAGTCTGTCTTTTGCTCATTGGTTGTTTGTCTTTGTATGTAGTTTTTAATTGATTCTATTATATTTCTTTGTTCTACTGTGAATACCTGCAAGAAATTAAATCACAGGGTTGTACATGGTGATATATTCTTAATAATATTTTCTTTTTTGCACATGGTCAAAATGTTATCCTGGTCTGTCTCGTAGACATGGCCAGTCAACATTTTTCAGAATCTTGCTGTGAACATTTATTATTAGCTGGAAAGGCCATGAGGTTCAGCAATGGCAGGTTTGTAGAAGACTTGCGTTAATATTTTCAACTGAGAGCCTCTTACCCTTAATGATGCTGAAATGGAACTGGAAATTTGTGCTCAAAGTCAAATTATATCTTACAGATGGGAAATCCCCCAGAAATTGAGTCTAAACAGTTCTAAAAATTGCAGAGTGGCACTGGATTGCCAATGGTTTTCCATCGATTTGTTCCAATTTCAACCTTTGATCATTAGGATTGAGTAAATGAACAAATTTGTAATAAATTTGTCTGATCTGCCTAATTAAAGAATAATTCTTATAACCCACTTACAGAGAACAATTTTTCCTTTTAGAGCAATAAACACAAAATGCTGGAGGAACTCAGGAAGCCAGGTAGCATCCAGGAAAAGAGCAGAGTCGATGTTTCGGGCTGAAAGCTTTCTGCAGGACTGGAGAAAAAACGCTGAGGAGTATTTTAAAAGGTGGGGGAGGAGAGAGAGAAGCACAAGGTGATAGGTGAAACCTGAAGGCAGAGGAATGAAATACAGCGCTGGGAAGTTGATTGGTGAAAAGACAGAAGGCCATGGAAGAAACGGTGGGGGGAAACGCCAGAGGAAAGCAATGGGTGGGCAAGGAGATTAGGTGAGAGGGGGAACGGGGATGGGAAATGAAGGGAGGCTGGGGACACTACTGGAAGTTTGAGAAATCAATGCTCTTGCCATCAGGTTGGAGGCTACCAAGGGTTAAGGGCTCATTTTACTTATGAATCACATTCAAGTTAGCTTTATAAAGTATTGGAATTGGTATTAATTTTCCCTTCAATATAATGCTACCCAATACAAAAATAAATCTCTTTAAATACCAACAACACACAAGAGATTCTGGAAATCTTAAGTACAGGCAGTCCCCGGGTTACATACAAGTTCCATTCCCGAGTCCGTCTTTAAGTCGGATTTGTATGTAAGTTGCAACAAGTACATCCTGTATTATTTAACATCAGTTAGTCTAACGTTTGTCTTAGTATATAGTATATATTTTACCTTTCTTGGGGACTACCTGTAAGACAGGAGGCAGTATCTATGACGGGAAATAAACCGTCAACATTTTGAGCCAAATGTCCAGGACTGGACGGAAGGCAGAAGCCAGATGAAGGTCGTGGGAGAGGGGACAGGTGACAGGTGAGACCAGGCGAAGGGGGAAGACGGTGGGTGGATCACCTTAAATACAAGATTAGTATCCACAAGAAAATGGAGGCAATTATGTATATAAAACTGGATTTGCTGGCAGATTAGAAACAACTATTTACAGGATTAATACTATTGTGACAACACACAAATAAAATGCAGTTGGAATACTCAACACACACAGGCTTTGGCTGCCAATTCAAGAGCTGAATTTGTGAACAGAAATACATGATCAGATTACTGACAACTTTAATATGAGGAAAGAGGAAAATAAAAAAATGGCATGCGTAATTTGTGACAGAATTATTCAATCCAAGTACATCATTAATATTGACAAATTGGATTACTCTTACCCACCTCATCCAAACATCTATATTAGGTTTCTTTGAAATACAGATTTAACAATACAGGTAGTCCCTGAGTTACAAACGTCCGACTTACGGACAACTTGTACTTACAAACCAAGGAAGGAGAACGCCGTCCACCATTTTAAGTCATTGCCTTTGATACTGTGTTGAGTGTTTAACTTTGTATTCGGCTTAAATTCTTCTTAGTAAGATTCACCCTGACCCCACCCCCCATGTTCCGATCGGCTGGTGGCGCAGTCAGATCAGCACCGGGCTAGAGAATGGAGGTTCCCAAGTTCGATTTAGTGACAGACCGCTCCCATGCCGGGTTGATGTCGACCCAGTGACTCCCGCACCATCCGTGCCCGGTTGATGTCGAGCTTGCAACTTGACCTCGTAAAAAAAAAACACTGCCACCTCCAGTTTAAATTCCCACGTGGAATATTGTGGAGGATCAAGTATCCAAACCCAGCACAGCCCTACTTGTCCCATTTAACCTGTCTCAGTGTGGTGCAGTTTAAGACCCGGGAAATTCAGTGCTGTAGCCCTTAGGACCCAGCAGACCTCAGGGGCCGGCGCAGGTCGGGACCTGCCACCCGCAGTGTTTCTGTTCCATTGATGGGAAGTGATCGCAATTAGAAATAAAGTAGAAATAATGAAGTGTTTGGAAAGAGGTGAAACGCCATCGGTCATTGGAAAAGCATTAGACTACAGTCGGTCAACGATCAGAACAAATTTAAAGAATAACAGATAAAGTGAGAATAATGGAGCATGTGAAAGGCCCTGTCCCGATGAAAGCTATAATTATTACTAAGCAATGCAGTGGTTTAATTATTGGAATACATATGTTTCTTAAGTGTTTTACATGCATAGAAAGGTAAAATATATACTATATACTAAGACAAACGTTTGACTAACTGATACTAAATAATACTGGAGGTACTTTTCGGATTTACGTACAAATCCGACTTAAAGATGGACTCAGGAACAGAACTCGTACGTAACCCGGGGACTGCCTGCATTAATAATAACTTAGTTTCAAAGATATCATTTCCTTAAGATGGAAAAGAATCTGTAAAGAGAAGCTAGTCAATCTGCGCCACATCATATCTGCCCTACATACCACTAGTGCTTGAATCAGCCAATCACTGTAGTTTTCTGAAGCTGAACAATCCACAAATTTTATAATAGTAGTGACTATTACAATTCTGTTTTGTAACTACTGAAGCTCCAATTACACCCTGTTCTACTTTTCAACCATCCGACTTTCAAATGACTAATGTAATTGATTTCAGCCAACTCCGCTTGATGAGAAACATTCAAAGTTCAATGACCACTGCAAAGTTTTTAGATTGACTGAACTGCACCTCTGACAAGAAAGCAGAACTAGTGGAAAACACAAAGCTTTGTATTGATAGGATGAATAGAAATTATTTCATTTCTCCAAGATGGAGATAACTACCCCATCAAGAGCAAATGTAAAATGGAATTCTGGAAGAAGTGCAAGTGAATTGTTATTGTGTATAATACCTTCGGAACTTATTACAATGCGGGAGGCCATTTGGCTCACTGGCTCTATGCTAATTCACAGCAGAGCAACCAGTTCCTCCGCTGCCCTTGCAGTGCATTGCATACAAAGCTAGGTCAGGAGTTAAACACTTTCTCAAAAGACACCTGAACCAGATGCTTTCTTCAAGGTTTTTAAAGAGAAAACTTTGTGAAACTAAAGAAAATTAAGGTAAACACGTGTTAGATTCAATACACTCTTAAGTGCGCCTGAATATACAAATATTATCAATTAATCTTACAATCAGCGTTAAACAAGGTAATACACACATGCAACATTCTATAGCTATGCCGTGGCCTAGAGTAAACACATGGTGCAATGATAGCTTAATAGTGACAGAAAACATAATAATTCCTTCAAAGCACATCTACTAAATGTTTATCAATACAGGTGTCCCCCGCTTTTCGAACGCTTGCTTTATGACACCTCGCTGTTACGAAAGACCTACATCAGTGACCTGTTTTCACTGTTACGAAAAAAGGCAGTGCGCAGCCCGAGCAGCCAAACTCCTCTCCCGGAACTGCATTATAGCCAGCATTGCTTCAACACATGCCTGTGAGCATCTGTGCTTTATGTCGATTTATTTTGTGCATCCATTAGCAAGATGAGTTCTAAGGTATTGGAAAACCCTAAAAGAGCACGTATGGGTGTTACGCTTAGCGTAAAACTATACATAATTAAGCGTTTCGATCATGGTGAATGAAGTAAGGACTTTGTGAGTTTGGCTAAGGAGGCTGGGTTGATGGAAGTTGACGAAGATGATGTTGAAGCCATTTTGGTATCTGGTGACCAAGAACTGACAGATGGAGCTGATGAAGAGGAAAGGATAACAATTGAAACCGAACGCAGTAGCGAACAGCCCAAAACTGAAGTCGTCCAGGAACTGAACGTGAAGCAATTGCATGAGATTTTCGCTGCGATTGATAACGCTGCAATGATTGCAGAAAAGTATGACTTTAATTTTGAAAGGGTACGTAGGTTTAGGGCATATTTGCAGGATGGTTTGAGTGCTTACAAATAAGTGTATGATAGAAAAGTGCGCGAGGTTAATCAGTCAAGCATACTGTTGTTTTTCCAAGCCCTCCAACATCAGCCACGGTAGACGACGAACCTTGACCTTCAACATCGAGGCAGGCAGACATAGAAGGTGACCTGTCTGCCCTGATGGAAACAGACGACGATGAGCTGACACCCTAGTCTCCTCTACCTCCCACCACCCCAACCTCTGACGACTCAGCCTAACACACCATCAGTGTGCTCACTGTCTTTCCGATTCCAGTAAGTGAAACTACACTGTACATACATTATTTCTATTTTATATAGGCTGTGTATTTTTGTGTGTTATTTGGTATGATTTGGCAGCTTCATTGCTTAAAGGTTACTGGAAAGAGTGCTTCCGCTGCGAGCACTGCAATGATTGCAGAAAAGTATTCCTACTTTATATAGGCTGTGTATTTATCAGATCATTCCTGCTTTTACTATATATTACTATTGTTTTGTGTGTTATTTGGCATGATTTGGTAGGTTATTTTTTGGGTCTGCGAACGCTCACAAATTTTTCCCATATAAATAAATGGTAATTGCTTCTTCACTTTACGACATTCTGGCTTAAGAACTGTTTCATAGGAATACTCTACCTTCAAATAGCAGGGGAAACCTGTATTAAGTAAGTTTAAGATTCTGTAAGATCCAATTTGACTTTGAGCACAGAATTCCAGTTCCATTTCGGCATTAAGGGTAAGGGACTATTGGTTAAAAATATCAACACCAGTCCTCTACAAGCCTGCCACTACTGGACTACATGCCCTTCCCATCCAATAATATTAACTGCTGTTTCAAGGCAAATAAAGAGTGGATGGAGATGGATGTCTTTCTGGAACACAGCAGGCCAGGCAGCATCTATAGGAAGAAGCAATGTTGATGTTTCAGGCCAAGACCCTTTGTCAGGATGAACGAGACGAAGGGTCTCAGCCCAAAACATCAACATTGCTTCTTCCTATAGATGCTGCCTGGCCTGCTGTGCTTCACCAGCATTTTGTGTGTGTTACATGAATTTCCCACATCTGCAGATTTCCTCATGTTTGGATGTCTTTCTACTGTGTTTGCTCCACGTCAAAATCAAATTAACCCAGGCAGGAAATGATGCAAAATAGAAAACAGCTTACAAACAGGGTGATGTTTATACAAAGCAAACTGCACACAACAGAGTCTCTAGAGGCAGAACAGTCCCAATTCTATCTCCATTTTCATCTGTAAACCCTGCAAGTGCATTCTCTCTTTAGCTTTCTTGTCCATCAACCTCCCTTGATGCTTTTTGCCACTTACTTACACAGTAGGGTAATTAACAGTAGTGAATAGACAAGTTCGGATGTGGAAGAGACAGGAGCACCCCCCCACCGCCATTGAAAACCCCAATCTCAATATAGTAAACACCCAAAGTTTGATCAAACAAGGCCCTGGAATTGAGAGGAAATCGGGCAAACTGCTGCACTATAGAGCTAAACCCTTCTATTTGTCCTCAGTGTAGATCCCAGGAGTCATCAATTCTCTATTCAACTCCCAGAGGTATTCGTCTGTACAAGCCTCCTACGTTGCTCCAGCAATGCTCAAAGTTAGATGAAAGGACAGAGACTGTATTTTTTTTGGCTACACTGAAGTCTTTGGACGCAATATTATTTCAGGCAATCTTTCTTCACACATGGTTGTACTTCTCTTGCAACTTTGGTCACCATCCTCCACAGTTGATCTCTCCACTACTCCTTCTGTTTACAAGCTAACACTTGTTTTCTCTTATACTTCATTAATAATGTATTTTCCCCTGATTTCTCTATAAAGAACATGTTGATTTTAAAAGTAGCTTCCTTACTGCAAATGTCTGAAAATATAAAACTTAACTGAAATATGGTGGAGCTTCAATAGTTTCAATAAAAGGCACCATTGACATGTCACAACGTTAATGGAACAATGTTAAAATATAGAAGGGATCATCCCTCCAAATCTTCAAGATAACTATTCAGAAGCAGACCTAAAGGGCTGAGCTAACTGAAAGCTTCACCTTCTTTATCGTTCAATTGATTTTCTCTGTTGAAAACAACTACTTCAGATTCAGAGAAGTATGCAGCAGTGGAGGTTATTCAGATCATTGCTAACAGCAGCTTTTGGCTGATTATGCTTCCAACTTTTTTTAACCATGGTCTGGGAAGTTATACATACCAAAGGCCCAAACAGGATATATTTAAAGACAAGAGTTTCTGTTTCCATTACACTTTTGAATAATAGATTCATAACCTCCATGTCACTTAGGACAAATTGAAAGTAAAAATTGCATAATCCCTTGTTTATCTCATGTTTCCTACTCATGGAACCCTCTGCTAAGAAAAAAAATGGCTTTCCCGTTCACTCTTTCTGGGCCTCTCATAATACATATACAGCTTGATATATTCTCCACTGTCTCCTTTGCACTAAAAAAAACACCACCTATTAAAGCCAGCGATTACATTGACAAGTCTATTATAAATACCCCAAAATATCTTACTGGGATAGTTTCAAACAAAAACATGAACAAAAGCATGACCAAAATGAAATGTTTTAATAGCATTTGAAGAGGGGCATGAATTGGGGATCATAAACAAGTTGGTTTGGCAAAGCGGCTATAAAATATAACTGAATTGAAAGAACATAGACAAGAAATTGAAGACCTTCAGCATTAGCTGTACTTCTCCCCCCCTCAAAAAAAAATGCAGATTCACATCAGCAACACACACACCAAATACTGGAGGAACTCAGCAGGCCAGGCAGCATCTATGGGTAAGAGTAAACAGTAAAAGTTTCAGACCGAGACCCTTCAGCAGGACCTGTTAAGGGTCCTCAGCCTGAAATGTTGACGACATGCTCTTTTCCATATAGATACTGCCTGACCTGTTGAGTTCCTCCAATGTTTTGTGTGTGTGTGTGTGTGTGTGTGTGTGTGTGTGTGTGTGTGTGTGTGTGTGCGTGCGTGCGTGCGTGCGTGCGTGTGTGTTGCTTTAGATTTCCAGCATCTACAGATTTTCTCATGTTAGGTTCACATCAGGACTTGAGCAAAATATCTTCTTGGCAGCAACATGTTTTTTTGTACTTGTTGGCAAATAGATATCAAATGAGAACCAGTGCATGATGTCAACATTCAACCTAACTTACACAAATTGAACTGATGGCCACATCACTGTGGTTCTTGTGGGTAAACAAACTATGAAAGCAATAAGGATGTTGTCTCTCAAAGCTAAAAATTCCTCCCTATTTTTCAAGCCAGGTGGTACTTAACAGGAACACTTGCTGTTCTTTCAGAAGGTGAGTCAGTGACTAAGTGCAACATTTTTTTTAAACTACAAATCTGAGACCAATATTGTCCAGAACATAGTTGACTAAGAAATTATGGTACACCGGCAAAATTAGCATTCTTCCCAGGCTGCCAGGATGAGTTGGTTCTGCCAAGAGCCTTTCCTTAATGGCTTTGTCAAGAACCAACTTGCCTCGTTATAAGTAGGACTGGAAAAAATGTTGACCGCTAGCCACTGAAGATTAAGACACAAAGTCTCATAGAAGCTTGTAATGTAAATATTTCCTATTTTTGATTAGTGGGCTTGTAATTCACACTGAAGACCTCTTCTGACATTTCTTTCATGACAAATTAACATGAAAGAATCCTCCCAAAAACAAACAAACC
Source organism: Hypanus sabinus (assembly GCF_030144855.1). Lineage (NCBI taxonomy): Eukaryota > Metazoa > Chordata > Chondrichthyes > Myliobatiformes > Dasyatidae > Hypanus > Hypanus sabinus. The sequence goes on along the minus strand of NC_082710.1, from coordinate 29,469,182 downwards.
AGATGGAATAGTTACATATTATAAAAATAAAAATGTTTTAACAACAACCAGTATTCAAAAATTATAAAATGAACCTTTAGCTTTAAAATATTTTGGAAAATGCTGCTATTTGACCATGGGACACATTATGACTCAATTATTAACGCTGAAAACTTACATCTACTTCTGCCTACTTTTGTGTCAGCAAAGAACTCAATATTGTAAGCAAAACCACACAAGTTGTTGATAAATTCTTCAGATAAGAGGGACACTAATATAAGCAATCATTTTGTTTAAAATCATAAGTAAACTACTCTTTTAGGCAAAGTCATATATTTTTCATTATTTTTAAAAACAATTGTCTTTCAAATAGTCAAGAGTCTAACTTGGTCCAATATCCTTGACAATAAAATTAACATATGACAGACAAATTTAATTACAATGCCATACGTATGCAAGCTGTAATGAACTGTCAGAAGACATCACCGTTTTGCGTACCAATAATAACGCATATAATTTTCTTTATCTTTGCAGAGTTTCAAACATTTTATAAAGGTGATTTGAATAAAGTACTTTAGCTCATCTTCAAAAATAGTTTGTTGAGCATGAAGTATACATTTGAAACTTTTTGTTAAAAGCAGGAGTTAGTTCAAGTATAAATATTGAATAGATCAAATCCTGAAGATTTGGTTTACCTTTTGGATGGAATCTTTTTTTAAAACATCACAGCACTTTACAAGGTAGTGAATGGATTCCACAGTACAATAGTATTGAGTATAATGATCAGTTTACTTAAAACATTTTTTAGTTAGTGTTAGTATCTAAAGCAGATATAGGCAATATTATGGTACTATGGTAAATATTATATAATGAGGTATTACTTCCAGTCAGCATTGTCGCAGTAGCATGTGTCTGCCATTAGTCCTTAGTTTAGGATTTACCTAGCATGACATTTCACCATGGAAGCTTGTTAAAATTCAGGCATTTGAAAATGGTTGCCTCTACAAAAAAAATGTTGAAATGTAGTACAGAATCAGAACAGCTGACTTACAATATTTCTAAACAGATAAATCAAGAAAGAAACTCCTAAAAATTGAAATGATTTAGTCACCAACTTTGAACGATAAAACTGTCTGATAGTTCCATTTTTTTGTGAAACTTTATCCATAGCTTTCTCAATAGGTCAAAACTAAAATTATAGTGCAATTTTCCCCAGTGAAAACTTCAAATGAAGCTGAAGGAGGATTCTTGGAAGTGTAAAGAAAAGAAAACCTCATGAGAAAAAGAAGCAAGTCGTTTCAGCAGCAGCAGTAACTTAACACCATGCAGGTGGCTTGAAAAAAATGACTATCAAGTTTCACCTCCAAACATTCGTAGCTTCTGGCTGTGCTTCAATTTTCTGAAACCTTTTTCCACATTGTCTCATCTACATTGTCCTTGCTATCTCTTTCCTTCATAAGCTTTAGCTGATCCAAAATTCCACCACCCATGTCAGATTTTACTGGATATCAAATTTAAATTTTTCTTGTCCTCACTGATCATGGTTCCTTAAGTTCGCAATTTAAAAATTCTCAACCATGCATCTAACTCTTTTCAAGAACTCATCTTTCCCTACAAGAACCTTGGAACTTGCTAAACCTCCAACTCTTACATCTACCTTAAAATCCTGCTACTTAACGAAATGTTTGGATGTATCATGAAATATCCACATTCTTTTAACTCAGTATTTTCCTGATTAAACCACTATCATACTATGCGGGGCATCTTCTTTATTATACACAAGCTGATGATGCCTTGTTCACTATTCTGTATAAGTTAGATCACAAACTATACAATCTCCTTCTCCCTCTCTGCACTTTCAACTTGAAATCAGCATCAAAGATGAACAATATCAAAGGCTAATATCATCAAAATATCTTTGCTGCAGGAGGGGCAGAACTAGCAGCTCAAAATTCTGAGATTCCATTATTTTAAATGCAACAGGAGGGATTAAGGGGGAGGGGTGGTGTTACTAGTGAGGGAAAGTGTCCTGGCAGTGCTCAGTCAGGATGACTAGTGAATCCATAGAGTGAGGCATTATGGGTGGAACTCAGGAATATGAGAGTTATGACCACATTAATGGGGCTAGATTACAGACCACCCAACAGTCTGCAGAATTTAGAGGAATAAATTTGTAGAGAGATCGCAGACTGTTGCATGAAAAATAAGGTTATTACAGTATGTGATTTTTAAGTTTCCACGTATCGACTGGGACTCCTAAGCTGTAAAAGGTCTAGATGGGATAGAGTTTGTGAAATATGTTCACTAAGGTTTCCTTAATCAGTACATAGCAAGAAGGAGTACTTGATCTGCTATTAGGGAATGAGACAGCTTAGGTAACAGAAATTTGTGTAGGGGAACACTTTGCATCTAATGATCAATAGTTTCAAAGTAAATATGGAAAAAGATAGGTCCCGCCTGCAGGTTGACATTATAAATTGGAGAAAGGACAATTACAGTGGTATCAGAAAGGATCTGGCAAGTGGTGATTGGGACAGCTGTTTTCTGGCAAAGTGAACTTGATTAAGTGGGAGGCCTGCAAAAGTGAAATCTTGAGAGGACAAAGCTTATATTTGCCCGTCAGAATAAAAGATAAAGATAACAGGTTTAAGGAACTTTAGTTTGCAAGAGATATTAGGCCCAGGTTAAGAAGGGGGAAAAAAATAAAGAGGTGCATAGCAGATGTAGGCAAGCAGGAACGAATGAGGTGCTTATCGGGTATCAGAAATGCGAGAGAACACTTAAGAAATAAATCTGGAGGGCTAAAAGGCAGCATAAGGTTACCCTAACAGACGTGGTGAAGGGAACCTTAGGGCAAAAGGATTGCAAGGGACACAATTGGTACTGTCCAGATGTTCAGAATGATAATCCATGCATGGAGCCAAAAGAGATGGAGGAAATTTAAATAACTTTTTTTTTAACATCTGTATTTACTCAACAGATGGACAGAGTTCATAGAAGTGACACAAAGTAGTATCGACTTCATGGACCTTATACAGATTACAGAGGAGGTGGTGTTTGCTGTCTTGAGGCAATTAGGGTGAATAAATCCCCATGGCCTGACAAGGTGCTCTCTTGGACCCTGTGGTAGGCTGAAATTGCAAGAGATATCGCAGAGATACTTAAATCCTTTGTGACAGGTGAGGTACCAGAGGACTGGAAGATAGCTAATGTTACTCTAAAAATAAACAAGGAAATCATAGACTGATGAGCTGATGATGAGAAGGTTATTAGAACTAATGGACTGGATATATAAGTATTGGTAGACGGACTGATTAGGGATAGTCAGCATGGCTTCGTGTGTGGTAGGTCACGTCTAACCTATTTAGACCTTTGACGAAATAACCAGGAAAGTTGATGAAGGCAAGGCAGTGGATGGACTTTCGCAAGACATTTGACAAGGTCCTGCATGAGTAGTAAATTGGATTAGACGCTGGCTTTGTGGGAGAAGCCAGAGAGTGATAGCAGATCGTTGCCTCTCTGACTGGAGGCCTGTAGCTGGTGGTGTGCAGCAGGGATTGGAGATGGGTTGATTGTTGTTTGTCATTCAGAACAAAGATCTGGATCAGCAAATTTGAAGATGACACCAAGACTGAAGGTGTAGTGGCCAGCAAGGAAGACCATCTGAGCTTGCAATGGGATCAGTACCAGCTGGAAAAATGGGCTGAAAAATGGCAGAAGGAATTTAAGACACATAAGTGTGAAGTGTTGCACTTCAATGGGACCAAACAGGGTTGGTCTTAGACAATTAATAGTAGGGCACTGAGTGGTGCTGTAGAACAAAAGGATTTGGGCATACAGGTCCGTAAGTCATTGACAGTGAAGTCATGGATAGATAGGGTTGTAAGGACAGCTTTTGGTACATTGGCCTTCATAAATCATAAATGAGTACAGGTAGTCCCCAAGTTACGAACGTCCGACTTACCGGCAACTTGTACTTACGAACCGAGGAAAGAGAATGCCGTCTGCCATTTTAAGTCGTTACTGTTGACACTGTGTTGAGTGTGTAAATTTGTATTTCGCATAAATTTTTCTTTGCAAGAGTCACCCTGGACACCCCCCCCCCCCCGCCCCCATTCCGGTCAGCTGGTGGCGCCATGAGATCAGCACCGGGCTCAAGGTCGGAGGTTCCTGAGTTCGATCCAGTGACAGACTCACAATTCAACCTTGTAAAAAAAAAACACTGCCACCTCCATTTTAAATTCCCGCGCGGAATATCGTGGAGGATCAAATACCCAAACCCAGTACAGACCCCACTTGTCCCATTGCAGTGGACTTCAGGACCCGGGGAATTCAGAGCGGTGGTCCTTAGGACCCAGTGGACCTCGGGAGCCAGCAGAGCTCTGGACCCGCCGCCCACAGTGTTTCTGTTCCGTTGATGGGAAGCGATCGTGATTGAAAATAAAGTGGAAATAATAAAGCGTTTGGAAAGAGGTGAAATGCCATCGGTCATCGAAAAGGCGTTAGGCTACAGTCGGTCAATGATCAGAACAATTTTAAAGGAGAAAGGATAAAGTGAGAATAATGGAGTATGTGAAAGGCCCTGTCCTGATGAAAGCTACAACTATTACTAAGCAACGCAGTGGTTTAATTATTACGTTTAATTACGTTGCTTAAGTGTTTTATATGCATAGAAAGGTAAAATATATACTATATACTAAGACAAGCGTTTGACTGATGTTAAATAATACCGGATGTACCTGTTCCGACTTAAAGACGGACTCAGGAACGGAACTCGTTCGTAACCCAGGGACTGCCTGTACAGGAAATAGATATTATGTTGAAGTTGTAAAAGATGCTGGTGAGGCTTGATTTGGAATATTGTGCACATTTTTGGTTGTCTGCCTACAGGAAAGATGAAAATAAGGTTGAAGAGTACAGAGAAAATTTACAAGAATGTTGCTGGGACTGGAGGGCATGAGTTAGATGGAAAGATTGAATAGGTTGGGATTTTATTCCTTGGAATGTAGAAGACTGAGGGGAGATTTGATAGAGGTATACAAAATTATGAGGGGTTTATAGATAGGTTAAATGCAAACAGTCTTTTTCCACTGAGATGGGACTACAACTAGAGGTCATAGCTTAGCATGGACTAGATGGGCTGAAGGGCCCTTTCTCTGCTGTACTTTTCTATGACTATATCTGTAACACAATGTTAACACCTGTTAAAAATATTGTGAATAATATGTCATAAAGAGTTTCCTTTTCTTGAAAGGAATTCATCTTTGAGAAGCTTCTTTGTTAGATTGTGCTAGGCTCAGAAGTGCATGGCTGCTGCTGGGAACTCATGATAATGAAAGTCCAAGTATATTTCAACTAAAATATATAAAGGAGAAATGTTAATACTTACTTTAATACTGATAATCTGAGTTCATTCAACCAAACCATCAGAAAGTATGATGCATTAGAGTGTACGATCAGATAACATTTAGAAATAACACAAACAACAGTATGAAAACAAGAAATATAGGTATGGGTAAGACCAAAATAGTGGGACATGATGAGAAAAGAAAAATAAAATACCATGCGATCCGATTGTCTCAAGTTTAGTATCAAGAGAGGTTGTGCCGGAGGGGATGGTCGGAGGCTCAGAGGTTCGAAGAACTCGGAGTCAGCTGCGGTCGGGGCGCTTTCACTGTGTGCTGCATCTGTGAGGCTGAGTCCGGCGCCATGTAAGTCCATAGCAGGGGTATTCCCTTCTGCTGTCTGCGTGGGATGACGAGTCTATCAGGACCCCGAGGACTTGTGGAAACTGTGTGGTGGTTTCTTTCGAACTTATAGTCTTTTAACATCCTTGGACTATTAGTACTGTGCCCATGGTCTGTTTTTTTTAATCAATTGTGGTATTGTCTGCACTGTTAACTATATGTTAACTATAACTATATGTAACTATGTGATTTTGTGTAGGTCTTGTAGCTTTAGTTTTTTGGTTTGTTAGGTGGTAGAGTTGGTCTCCTGACTTGGTGCATCTGGGTAGTCTTGTTTTGTCTGATGGATTTGGAGCTCCTTTCCGGGGAATGCGCTAAAATGGTAGTGTTACGACTGTGCCCCAACTCTGAGGGGCCGAAGGGTACAAAGTAGCCCCCTCCTTTTTGAGAATCGCAAGATCGCTATTAATTCAGGTCAGGAGACCCAGGAAATGAGAGAGAGACGTTTGGAATGTGTCCTGGCCTCCGCGATACAAAGCCACGGACAACAGCCATTGTCTCTTGGAGATGGAATTGTGATTTGAGTACTGCATTTCATGGAAGCCCTCAGGGAACGATCAGAGGGGGTTGGTTGAGGGATTGCATCATCCCAATCTAATTGACATCTGAGAGCCCGTGAGTCAGGATAAGAGAGGGTCTGGGGAACAACCCCTTTAGACGCACCAGGAGAAACGCTAGAAATCCCGTGACAGCGTTTAATAGCGACAGCCGGTGGAAGGCCCATGTGTGACGTTTCCCGCTGCTCGGGATTGAGGCCTTACCACGGAAGACGGCTTAGCTAAAGAAGAGATCACCACCAACGACATTTCAAAGGATCGACATCATAAAAAGAAAAACGGGCAAGTTCTGAAAACATTGTCTCTCTCTCTCCAACCAAAAGCTGCAGCCTGAATGAACTTGAGTGACTTTTATATTTCCATTGAACAATACATTATCCCCTAGACAACGATAGAGCTATTTCTTCTTATTATTATTATACCCGCGCTTTTAGATTTAGTATTGACGACGTATATTATCTGTATGTTTGCATTGATATTATTTTTGTGTATTTTTAATCAATAAATACTGTTAAAAATAGTACCACCTGACTTCAACAGACCTCTCTATCTTTGCTGGTAAGTGACCCAGTTACGGGGTATGTAACAGTAGCATGATGTTAATTCGCAGCAGCCTCTCCGGACTCTGGATTTGGGGATCAGCAAACATTATGTGGATTTTCTGGTGTAGTCTGTTTTGTCGTGTGCTTTTGTGATATCTTTCTGGAGAACACGGTCTCATTTTTTAAACTGCATTGCATTTGTGGTTTCTAAATGACAATAAACTGAAACTGAACTGAAATGATCAAACAGAAAGCAAGAATGTAAACTCTGTATTCATTATTGAACTTTGACATATCTCCATAATCAAAATAAAACTTCATATGAGAATGTAATCATTGCTTGCCATTGTACAGTTATAAAACAGTTTTAATTACAAAATACAGGACAATTTGGAAGAAGTGGGCATTTTTTTCCTGCTTAATTGCCCTGAGAAAATTAGAAGATGCATCTCTTATTGCTGTAATCCAGGAGCATGATAGCGACAAAAATTACACAAAGAACTTGTATTGGGCAACAAACGGGGAACTATACAAACTTCACATATGTTTTGGAAGCACTGGGATTTCAATGCTTTAAAGTTTAATGCACACCAGAAGCCAACAAATTTCTGTTGGACATCGAGAAGTAGGGGATGGGGAAGATGGTTTAGTTTTAGAGAGAAGTGAAGTGACATCAAGATCTTTCATAGGAAAAAACATTCCTTAATGCAAAATATGATTAAAGGCAGACATAAGTCTATAAGACTGAAATTTGGAAGCTAAATTTTAATTTCTTAAATGCACAAAAGAAATAAGCAATTTCATTTATCACAGTTGGGTATTTAGAGTGGACTCAATCCATTTTACACAATACTAGTGCCAAAAACGGCATACAATGCAAGTCTCCAACATTTCTCAATTCATATCCAAGGAGATTCTTATGATCTCACACTCATTTTTGGCCTTTAAAGAGGTTTCAGTAGAAAAGCTGCCAAAATATTCATTAAGGCATAGCCCCATCTCAACAAAACTATCGAGTGTCCACTGATAAATTGATTCTCTACTTCTGGGAAAGAGGAACAAAGAAATTTCTTTGAGGTTACAATGGCGCAACAGGGCAATCTTGGGAAAGAAAATATTGAAACTGCAGCAGACAAGAGAAATTGCACTTGCAAGATTACATCCTTTGTCCCAAGGTATAACTGTAGTACTGATGGTATATACATGTCCAAGTAAAAAAAAAATCAAACTGCTCTCTGGATATCATAGCACAAAATCCTTACCCAACACTCTAATACACTTATCATAGTGCAACACAATGCACTATACATATCCCTTGTAGAGGATGTAAACTCAGAAACAGGTCAGAACCAAGTGCAACAATCACTGTTCTATCTATGGCCAGCTTGGAATGGTTAAATGACTTATTGTGCCAACAGAAAAACAGATTCACCCTGATTTGCTTAACCAAATAAAATATCAACAGTGTGTTCTACTAACTATGCACTCCCTCCCACACCCGTTCTCCCATAACATCTCAGAGGATTACAGGCAAAACCTCAACCCAACTGTGAAGCATGGTGGAAGGAGCATTATGGTTTGGAGATGCTTTACTGTCTCAGGGACTGGACAGTCTGCAATCATTGAGGGAACAATGTATTCAAAATTGTATCAAGACATTTTACAGGAGAATGGCAGGGTAGCAGTCCGTCACCTGAAACGTACTATAAATTGGATAATGCAACAAGACACCGATCTGAAAGGCAAGAGTAAATCAACAACAGAATGGTTTAAAGAAAAGAAAATTTGTGCTTCAGAATGACCGAGTCAAAGTCCTGACCTTAATCCTATAGAAATGTTGTGGAAGGAGCTGAAGCAAGCAGTTTATGCAAGAAATTCCACCAACGTCCTACAGCTGAAGCAGTTTTGTAAGGAGGAGTGGCTGATGTGTAGGACTGGTCAACAGTTACTGGAAACATTTGGTTGAAGTTATGGCTGTACAAGAGGGTTAAGCCAGTTACTGAAAGCAAAGGTTCACATAGTTTTGCCAACAAATACATGTAATATTGGATCATTTTTCTCAATAAATGAACAAGTTTAATGTTTTTTTGTATTATTTAATTCTGTTCTCTTTATCTAGTTTTAGGACTTACTTAAAGATCTAATCACATTTTAGGTCATATTTATGCAGGAAATTCTACAGGGTTCTACAGGGTTTTCAAACTTTCTAGCCGCACTGTACATAGGCAAAGTAAAAATATGTACTTCAGGTCAAGATCCTACATTAGAACCTGATGCCAGGTCTCGAAACATTGACCATTCCTTTGCCTCACAATTGCTGCTCAACCCACTGAGTTCTTCCAGTTTTTTTAAAATTAAATTCTTCAAGGATTCGTGTTATCAACACAGTCAACTATTACTCCAATTCTGGGCAACCAAATGGTCTTTATATCCTGATAAATTAGTCTGGTGAGTACCAACTCCAATTTAGGAGTAACTTTGAAACATTGACTACTGTCACCAAGATGGTGCTAGTGAATGATGAAGTGCTTACCAAATTTCTAAATATACTGCTAAACTTCTCTCACTGCAAACTTCAGCCAGTAATTCCCCTTTAAGTATGTACTTTAGAACCAGCTTAATGAACTAGCGATATCTTCTAAAGGACTCAGTGGACTTAACTCTCAAACATGCAGGTACTGCACGTTTAAGAGGATATAACCATGGCTGGGATAGGGGGAGGTTAAAAATGACTCCAAGCCAGGATGAAACAGAGGAAAAAGTTCCTTCTACCCAGCATCTTGTTAGCAAAGGTAAGAGTCACAGGAGAAAAAGACTGAAGACCTGAGGACAAAATTGCTGCACATTAAGGCAAACAAGGAGTTGTTGCGTTCTGTGTTTCACATGAAACATGGCTCACTCTGGACACGCAGGATAAAACCTTAAGGCTTTTCGATACACTGGATGGACCAGACTGTAAACTTAGAGAAGGCAAAAGGTGGGATTCTGTGTTTCATAATAAATTCTTCGTGGTGCTTGAATGCAGCAGCCTTGTTGCACTCTTATTCCCCCGACCTTCATGATCCTGATTACAGTTTACATGTTGCCAAAAGATATTAAAAAAGCACTCAATCTGTTGAATGCCACAATTAGCAAACAAGAAACAGCCTACCCTGACACCTTTCAAATAATTGTTGAGGACTTCAGTTAAGCTAGTTTGAAAAGCTCTGCCCAATTATCATAAACATATCACCTGCAGCGCCAGAGGTCCCAACACACTGGATCACTGTTATACTATGATTCGGAATATCTAACATTCCATGCCTAAACTGCATTTCGGGATATCTGATCACTTAGTTGTCCTCCCCCATCCTGCATACAGGAAGAGGCTAAAAAGCAAGGATCCAGAGACAGTCAAGAGGTGGTTGTAGGAGGCAGAGAAGTGGCTACTAGATTGCTTTGAGTCAGTGGACTAGGTTCTGTTCAAGGACTCAGTATCTGAACGTGTACACCATGGTTTTATGAACTTTACAAAAACAATTGTCGACAAATGCATCACCATAAATTAACCAACTAGAAGCCCTGGATGAACCATAAGATCCACAACTTGCTGAGGGCCAGATCAGTGACATTCAAGTCTGGCGACCAAGTTAAATACATTAAGTCCACGAATGATCTATGTAAAGTCATCTCACATGTGAAGTTGCAACTCCAGACCAAACCTGAAGCCCTGAAGGATGCTTGACAGCCTGTAGCAGGGCTTGAATGCTATTATCTCCTACAAAATGAAACCAAGCAATATAGATGCTAACAAGGCTTCACTTTCAGATGAGCTCAATGCATTTTATGCCATCAAAACAAGTAGGTACCTTCACGAACTCCCACGGCCCCCAAAGACACACGAATTCAGTCTGAAGTCAATGTAAGAGCATCTTCAGCAGGATGAACCCACGGAAAGCAAAGCAGACCAGGCGGGGTATCTAGCCAAGTATCAAAGACCTGTACTGATCAACTGGCTGTAATGATCACCAGTATCTTTTAACCTCTTGCTTTGGCAGTCTGAGATAAGCACCTGCTTCAAGCAGGCTTCAATTACACCGGTGCCCAAGAATGTGGTTATCTACTTCAATGACCCTCATCCAGTAGCACTTACATCCAGTGATTAAGTGCTTTGAGAGGTTGGTGATGAAACATTAACTCCAGCCCGAGAAGCATCTTGGCTCCACTCCAATTTGCCTACCATCACAACAGGTCAACAGCTGGTGCCATTTCATTGGCTCTCCACCTAACCCTGGGAAATCTGGCCAGCAAAGATGCACACATCAGGATGCTCTCCTTTGACTACAATTTGGTATTAATACCATCATACCCTCAAAACTAATTAAGCTTCATGACCCAGGTGCCAATACCTCCTTGTGCAACTGGATCCTCAATTTCAAGACAGTTGAAATTGACAACACCTCCTCCACCATCTCCTCCAGTACAGGTGCACTACAAGGCTGTGCACTTAGCCCCCTACTCTAGTTGCTTCTTACTTGTGAATGTGAGGCTAATCACAATGTCATATTTAAGCCTGCCGATAACACCACTGAAGTTAGCCGAATCAAAGGTGGTGATGAATCAGCACATAGGATGGAGACTGAAAATCTAGCTGAGTGGTGCCGTACAACAACCTCCTATTCAATGCTAGCAAGACCAAGGAGATTATTATTGACTTCAGGAGGAGGAAACCAGAAGTTTATTAGCCTGTAGTCTTTGGGGGAATAAGAAGTGGAGAGGGTCAGCAATTTTAAATTCCTTGCTGTTATCATTTCAGATTATCTGTCCCGAGTCCAGCATATTGCCATTATGAAGAAAGCACTTCAGTGCCTCTACTTCATTAGAAGTTTGTGAAGACTTGGCATGACATGTAAAACTTTTACAAACTTCTATAGATATGTTGCTAGACAGTATATTGACTAGTTGCACCACGGCTTGGCATGGAAATCCCAACGTCTTTGTAAGGAAAAGCCTACAAAAAGTAGTGCATACAATCTAGTCGATCACAGGTAAAGTACACTGAGCACATGCCTACAAAATACCAACCAGGCCATGCTCTCTTCCAGCTGCTGACATCAGAAAGGCAGTACAGGAGCCTCAGGGCCCACAACAGTTATTACCCATCAGGCTCTTGAACCATCAGGGGTAACTTCACTAAATTCACTCACATCATCACTGAACTGGATTCACTTTCAAGGACTTCATTTCAAGTTCTCAGTATTTATTGCTCATTTATCTGTTATTATTTTCTTTCTCTTGTATTTGCACACTTTGCTGTTTTTTTCCACATTGGTCATTGTCTGCTCTGATGGATGTGGTCTTGGTCTTGCATGGCTTCTGTTGTGTTTCTTGTATTTACTGTGACTTGCCACAAAAACAGGAATCTTGGGGTTGTACATGGTGACATACAAGTACTTTGAGCATAAATTTACTTTGAACCAATGTCACAGATCACATTCACCCATATAATTTGGGCAGCTACCAGCCTTAGCTAAGCAACACACAAAGCAATGGAGGAACTCAGCATTCAGGCAGCATCTGTGGAGGAAGGTGGCCAGTCAATATTTCTGGCCAAGACTCTTAGCCATCCTAAACCCTTCAATCGGCCTAAGGTAACATAATTTCTTCCAGTTTGCTGTTTTCCACCTCACTGTTAATAATCAACTTTTAAATGGGCCCCAAAGAGCTACATCTTTCACTGTAGGAGAAGGGAATGACTATTCTTCCACGTAAGTTCTGGGTAACCCTGCGAGCATGGATAGATTTGTTGTACTTAAATTTGCATCAAAATGTTAACCTTAACAATGTTGGATTACAAGGTTTTTGCTGGTTAAACCAGAGGAACAGGCCCACATATACCATTGGATTCAGAGTTTCACGGTTGGCTAACACAGTTCTGCCCCATTTTCAAGTGGTGTGGGTGGATGGTAGTGAAGCAAGGGAGCAAAACACACTTTTACTCTAAATTGGTCAAAAGAGAACTCTACTCATGTGAGCTTCCCAAAAGCCTTGCTAAGTAAATTCACCACAGGTAGTATAAGCAGCTAAAGAAATATTTGTGAAAAACATCCAAAACATTATTAATTCTTTTAACTGTTACGTATCCCGTAACTGGATCACTTACCAGCAAAGATAGAGAGGTCCGTTGAAGTCTGATGGTACTATTTTTAAAAGTCTTTATTTTATAAAGGGACACAAAAGTAAGGTTAATGCAAACATTCAGATAATATACGTCGTCAATGCTCCAGCTAAAGCACGGGTATAGTAATAATCATCAATAAGAAATAGTTCTATCGTTTGTCTAGGGGATAATACTGAGTCCGATGGAAATATAAAAGTCACTCAGAAGTCTGCAGGCTTCAGCCTTTTGGGAACCGCTGGGTTTCACTTGTTAGAAAAAGAGACTTGTGAAAAAAGAAACTTGCCCAGTTGTTTATGAAGCAAATCCATTGAATCGGGAACGTTGGTTCCCCGTTGTTAGTTCGAAGTCCTTTTCGGTGTTATCAGCCACCCGCTCCCTAGGCAAAGGAGAACGGGATACATGTGGCTTTGAATGGCTTCCCGCCTCCTGCAGACCCCTTTCATCTTGACTTGCAGAGTTGTAGATGTCCATCAAAGTAGGGTGATGCAATCCCAACCCACACATTGCCCAAGGGTGTCCATGTCCCTGGTAGCTGGCACGTAGCAGGGAGTTGCAATTCACACAGGTGTCTCTAAGAACAATGGTCAAAACCGTTGCATTGTCTCTCATTTCCTGGGTCCGAGACCCGAATTAACAGTGATCTTGCGATTCTCCGGAAGGAGGGGGCTGCTCCCGCCCCTTCGGCCCCTCAGAGCCGTGGTACATTCATAACATAACTTAGAAAATTTGTTGCGATTGATGATTTCATTGAACTTGATTTAAAGCCACAGGTGACAGTTTTTATGAATCATAAAATAAAATCTGAACTAAGTGTTTGTTTATAACTAGGAAAACAACACTGGTTCAGATTGGAAACGACAATTCCCAATGTAGAACTGCTCAATGGTGTTCAAATGTTCAATTGTGTTTAATATGAGTGAAAATAGCCCTTTTAAAGTACAGGGTAAACTAAGTATTAGTATCCATTAAGATTCAATCACTCATTTGCCCGTAATGCTGCTGGCATTGAGGGCAGCAATGAAGGTCCTCCAACCTCTGTCTGTTCACACCATTTCACAAGGATATAGAAGGATTCTTCACTGCTGTTCCAAAACAATTATTTTTAAACCAGTCAGGGCTGTTAGCCTTGGGCTGAACTCCTGAATTTGAAGGACAGATGGACAACTTTTAGTCTGACCTCTATCCTTTGATCTGTTTGGTGACCCTACCTGAGCCAAAGCACAATGACCTGACTAGCCAACATAGATCTCTGGCTTATTGAGACACGCAAGCCTACAAACCCTCTAATAAGGTTAAAAGTCCTCATAGAGGATCCACTAACGTTACATACACAGAATTCAAATTAGTGCATCCTTAAGAATTGAATAGGATCAACTGAAGTCAATGACCTTAAAACTTTCAAATGTAGCACTAATGAAAAAGTGTATTTTCAAAACCTGAAGAATTAATGTGATTGGAATGAAGTAAAAGACAAGCAATAATCCAAAATTTCCTTCAGCTTGAATCGTAACAGCCAGCCAAGCGTCACAATTTGTTTTTACTTTCACCACACAGAGCAATTTCCTCCCACCAACACCACTGCAAAATTCTGCCGTTCTGACTCACTAAAAATCTATTTATATATGAAACATCCAGGTTTCCTTGGCTGCATAAGTCTAGGGAATGCAACCTCCGGCCCCACCAAACGTTAGAGATTGATGCGCACTTGATCCCACCCCAAACCTCAGTTTGTGCGGATGCTGTGTCATTTGCTACCCTGTTACAAATTAATACCACAAAATAACACAGTACACTGCATAAGATTAAAGGAACTATATTTATGAATCTTAACTGAGGGGTTAGTAAAGAATAACAAAAAGAAAAGGGCCCAAATTGGCTGAAAACAGAACAAACAGCTCTTGCAGAGCTGCTAAATGAAATACCTACAGCATAACAGTAAAGATGTGAACCAGGACATTACATATAATACAGAACAATTAGCTTCTTGTCACTGTATAAAGAGGCAAAGTCCCCTATGAAAAATTACATATGCACATATTTAAGACAATAAAACAACTTATGAGGGGTTATTGATAAGTTCATGGCCTAAGGTAGGAGTCAATTTTAGAAAACCTAGCATATTTATTTTTCAACATAGTCCCCTCCTACATGTACACACTTAGTCCAGCGGTTGCAGAGCATACAGATCCCTTCTTTTTAGAATTGGCCCACAGCAGGGGTGATTGATAAGTTTGTGGCCCAAGTTACAAGGAGATGAGTTATTAACTTAGCTTTCTGCATTTTTACTCAGAGTTGAACTGCACGTGCATGTAATGAGAGCATCTTAGACCTCCAGGTGGTCCACGGCAGGGGCTATTGATAAGTTTGTGGCCTAAGGTAGAGGGAGATGAGTTATACAGCTCTCGTTACATGCACATGCAGGTCAACTCTTTGAGTGAAAATGCAGAAAGTTTCAAGTTAATAACTCATCTCCTTCTACCTTAGACCACAAACTTATCAATCATCCCTCGTAAATGGTTAAATAAAAGTTTAGTTACAGGATTCTTTTCTTTAGTTTGGCTGAAAGGAAATGTAAATTGAAGACATTTAAAATCTACTTTAAACCAGAGGATGGTTTAATGTCCTTTACTACCAGGTGGGTGTGTGTTTTATTGCATAGATGGTAAGGGGCCACTGACAGCTGCTGGCTGCACTTGGGAAGTGCAAGAAATGTTGATCTCAAGAACCTATTTCTAAGCCTCTGTCATGACTTAGTCTTACATTATACTGCTACATTTATTTTCCACATACGCAGTGAAGTGGACCCACTTTTATCCTTGTTCTACTTTCATTCATCTCAAATTGAATGTTATTTTCCCACAGCTAGGCTTTGATCACCTGTAACACCATAGGACCACAATCTCATTTTGTTTAATTTAATTTCTGTAAGCATCGAGACATTTTATAACATTAAGCGCAAACAGTTATAAATATTTGATTGTAATGCTAAGACATAATCTACATAAGAGCAATACACCAAGCAATAAACAAAGTCAGGATGGAAGTTCAGAACTGCACATCACTGCCTCAATCTACTTCACATATGAAGCAATTATAAAATATGTGACAATCCTACAGCTGTATGTTCTGCTGCCACCTTGTGGATATAATATTAATTGAAAAAAGTAGGAAACTACTGATGAACAAAATGTGGCGACCCATTTCCTGGCACATCCGAACCGACTCACAATTAGATAGCCTACGGGGGTTTGCGAGCACAGAGCTTTGGAGCCTCTGCGCCACGGGGGGCAGGTTGAGGGAGGCTTAAAAGTGAGGCTGAAGATTTCGAATAAAGTTTTTTCCTTCGACTGCAGTTACCAACTCCGTGTCGTAATTTTAGCGCTGCGTGTAGCACACCGCTACAATTGGTGACCCCGACAGTCCAAACGATTTTTGGACCAGAAATGACCGACGCTGCCTCTGTTCATGCGGTTTCGTTGAAACTGCCGGGTTTCTGGACACAGCGCCCGAACCTATGGTTCCAGCAAGCCGAAGCCCAATTCCAAGTTCGCCAGATCACCTCAGAAGACACCCACTACTACTATGTGGTGAGCTCCCTCGACCAGGACACAGCGGCCCAGGTCGCGGAGTTCGTACAGTCGCCCCCCCGGCAGACGGCAAGTACACTGAATTCAAAGCCCTGCTCCTCAGGACTTTCGGACTCTCACGGCGCGAGCGGGCTGCCCGTTTACTGCACCTGGACGGCTTGGGAGACAGACCTCCATCGGCTTTAATGAATGAGATGTTGTCTCTCGCCGACGGACACACAACCTGCCTCATGTTTGAGCAGGCATTCCTAGAGCAGCTGCCCGAGGACATACGCCTGCTGCTGTCAGACGCGGATTTCAGTGACCCCCGGAAGGTGGCAGCCCGGGTGGACTTGCTGTGGAACACCAAAAAGGTGAGCGGGGCGTCCATCGCACAGATCTCCCAGCCACGCTCCCGGCAGCAAACCAGTCCAGGCCCGGCCGCAGAGCCCGCCAACCCCCGGCCCAATGAACACTGGTGCTTCTACCACCAGCGGTGGGGCGCAGAAGCCCGCCGTTGTCGCCCACCCTGCAAGTTCCCGGGAAACGCCAGGGCCAGCCGCCGCTGATGGCTACGGCGGCTGGCCATCGGGATAGCCTCCTGTATGTGTGGGATAGAAGGTCGGGACGCCGGTTTTTGGTCGATACTGGGGCTGAGATCAGCGTTTTACCTCCGACGAGTTACGACACCCGCAGCAGGGCACCGGGTCCCCCCCTGTGGGCCGTGAATGGCAGCACAGTAAGGACCTATGGCACCCGTCAGGTGCAGCTACAGTTCGGCTCCAGCCAGTTCACGTGGGACTTCACACTGGCCGCCGTAGCCCAACCACTTCTGGGTGCGGATTTTTTGCGGGCTCACAGCCTACTGGTCGACCTGCCCAGGAAGAGACTGGTACACGCCGAGACCTTTCAGACGTTCTACCTG
Source organism: Hypanus sabinus (assembly GCF_030144855.1). NCBI lineage: Eukaryota > Metazoa > Chordata > Chondrichthyes > Myliobatiformes > Dasyatidae > Hypanus > Hypanus sabinus. Next base: position 29,451,706 of record NC_082710.1, on the reverse strand, counting down.
GGTGCAGCCCAGTTGCCAGCCCCTCACCTCGGCTCCATCACGCTGTCTGACAACGACTTCACCAGGGTCCTGGCGGATTTCCCATCGGTTCTGGCACCGCAGTTCACAGCGGCCATGCCCAGGCACGGCGTAGAGCACCACATCCCGACCCAGGGACCACCCCTCCACGCCCGCGCTCGGCGGCTTCCCCCGGACAAGCTCCGACTGGCGAAGGAGGAGTTCCAGAGGATGGAGGAATTGGGGATCATCCGGCGGTCCGACAGCCCATGGGCCTCCCCCCTGCACATGGTGCCCAAAGCGACGGGGGGCTGGAGACCGTGCGGCGACTACCGCAGGCTGAACGAGGCTACCACACCGGCCCGCTACCCTGGGCCGCACATTCAGGACTTTGCAGCAAACCTGCACGGCGCACGGATCTTCTCCAAGGTAGACCTCGTCCGAGGGTACCATCAAATCCCGATGCATCCTGACGACGTCCCCAAAACGGCTCTCATCACCCCGTTTGGCCTTTTCAAGTTCCTCCACATGCCGTTCAGCCTGAAGAATGCCGCACAGACGTTCCAGCGGTTAATGGACGCGGTGGGACGGGACCTGGACTTCGCGTTCATCTATTTGGATGACATCCTCATAGCCAACAGCAGTCATCAGGAGCATCTGTCCCACCTCCGTCAACTCTGCGCCCGACTGAGTGAGTACGGTCTTACAATCAACCCCGCCAAATGCCAGTTCGGACTCGATACCATTGACTTCCTGGGCCACAGGATTACTAAAGACGGGGCAACCCCTCTGCCCGCTAAGGTAGATGCGGTCCGCCTCTTTCCCCGACCCACCACGATCAAAGGCCTTCAGGAATTCGTAGGTATGGTCAATTTCTACCGCCGCTTCCTCCCTTCAGCTGCCCGGATCATGCGCCCCCTGTTCGCCCTGATGTCGGGTCCGAGCAAGGACATTACCTGGGACGAGGAGTCCGCCGCCGCTTTCGTTCAAACGAAGGAAGCTTTGGCAAATGCCGCAATGCTAGTACATCCCAGAATGGACGCCCCTACCGCCCTCACAGTGGACGCATCAAACCACGGCAGTCGGTGGGGTGCTGGAGCAACTCATCGCAGGTCGCTGGCAACCCCTGGCGTTTTTCAGCAAACACCTGCGACCACCCGAGCTCAAATACAGTGCTTTCGACCGGGAACTGTTGGTGCTCTACCTCGCAATCCGGCATTTCAGGTACTTCCTAGAAGGTCGGCCCTTCACCGCGTTCACGGACCACAAACCACTTACCTTTGCGTTTACGAAAGCGTCCGACCCCTGGTCGTCCCGCCAGCAACTCCACCTGTCCTACATCTCTGAATACACGACGGATGTCCGGCACGTCTCGGGTAAGGACAATGTCGTGGCGGATGCGCTCTCTCGCCCTACCGTTCATGCCCTTTCCCAAGGGGTAGACTTTGAGGCACTGGCAGAGGCGCAGCAGGCGGATGAGGAGATTCCGAGTTACAGAACCGCAGTCTCCGGTTTGCAGCTCCAGGACCTCCCCGTGGGCCCGGGTGAGAGGACCCCTACTCTGTGACGTCGCCACCGGCCAGCCCCGTCCAGTCGTCCCGACAGCCTGGCGGTGCCGCGTTTTCGACTCCATTCATAACTTGGCGCATCCCTCCATCTGGACAGGTTTCCAGCAGGTTCGTTTGGCACGGACTCCGCAAACAGGTCAGTGAATGGGCCAAAACGTGCATGCACTGCCAGACGGCCAAGGTGCAGCGGCACACCAAAGCCCCACCGCAGCAGTTCCATCCCGCTCACCGGCGTTTCGACCACATTTATGTGGATATTGTGGGCCCCTGCCAGTGTCGCGCGGAGCGAGGCACCTCCTGACTATAGTGGACCGGTTCACAAGATGGCCAGAGGCGGTCCCGCTCACCGACACCACCTCCGAATCTTGCGCCCGAGCCCTGATCACCACCTGGATATCTCGCTTTGGTGTACCAGCCCACATTACCTCTGACAGAGGCGCCCAGTTCACCTCCAGCCTGTGGTCAGCTATGGCCAGCCTTTTGGGGACTCAGCTGCACCACACTACTGCCTACCACCCACAGTCGAACGGGCTAGTGGAGCGTTTCCACCGTCACCTGAAGTCGGCCCTCATGGCCCGCCTGCGAGGAGCCAACTAGGCGGACGAGCTTCCCTGGGTCCTACTCGGCATCCGCACAGCGCCCAAGGACGACCTGCACGCCTCGTCGGCTGAGTTGGTATACGGCGCGCCCCTGGTCGTCCCCGGGGAGTTCCTACCAGCCCCAAGGGGGCAAGAGGAAGATCCCGCAGCAGTCCTGGGCAGACTACGCGAGAAGCTCGGTAACCTGGCCCCCATATCCACTTCACAGCACGGGCGGCACCCGACCTGCGTACCCAAAGACCTACAGAACTGTAAGTTTGTGTTTGTACGAAGGGGCGGGCATCGGCCACCGCTGCAGTGGCCATACGAGGGGCCGTTTATGGTGCTCCGGAACAATGGGTCCACGTTCGTGCTGGACGTTGGGGGGCAAGAGGAGGTTTTCACGGTGGACCGTGGACCATGTGGACCTGGCGCAACCGGCCGAGTTTCCGGCACCTCGGCGCAGAGGCCTACCTCCCAAGCAGGTTCTGGCCCAGACTGTGGACATTGGGGGGTGTATCGCCGGTTCTGGGGGGGGTTATGTGGCGACCCATTTCCTGGCACATCCAAACCGACTCACAATTAGATAGCCTACGGGGGTTTGCGAGCACAGAGCTTTGGAGCCTCTGCGCCACGGGGGGCAGGTTGAGGGAGGCTTAAAAGTGAGGCTGAAGATTTCGAATAAAGTTTTTTCCTTCGACTGCAGTTACCGACTCCGTGTTGTAATTTTAGCGCTGCCTGTAGCACACCGCTACAAAAACTTATTTTTGGTTTGTCCCTCTTCTTGCCATTCTCCAACATCATCTCTCATTCACTCCTGCCACTCTGTTCTTAGACACCTACTTCTTTACAATATGTGAATGGTGAAATATTGCAGAGTTCTGAATTGGAAGGTGTGGAGCACAGGAAAAGGCCCTTCAATCCAGTGTTCTACCAAGATAATTAAACAGAACCGAATAGCTAACTAAACTAAAATTGTAACCCTTCTGCTTGTACAGGATCCATATCCCTATTTCTATGCATATTCATATGCCTATCAAAGAGCCTCTTAAACACCTTTACAGTACTTGCTTCAACTACGGTGCATTCCAGGCACCCACTACTTTCAGTATAAAATTTATCTGCACAGCCCCTTTCAACTTACCCTCTCTCACCTTAAATACATGCCCCCCCCCCCCCCCCCCACACACCTGAGTATTAGACATTTCAACCAGGGAGAAAGATACTAGTTGTTTATTCTATCGATGGCCTCTCAATCTTATAAATTTCTAACAGGTCTCCCTTAGTGCAGCCACTTAATGGACTTAGACCCCACGATCCCTCTGTACATCAATAATAAGTGCCCTGTCATTAACTGTGTACTATCCCTTTATATTTCAGAGGGAAAAATCCCTTCCCTTCAAAGTGCAACAGCTCCAACTTGGCCAGATTAAACTTCCATCCACCATTTCTCTTCCCAATTCTGCAACTCGTTTGGCAATCTTCTACGTTATCCACAGCACCACTAATCTTTGTATAATCTTCAAATTTACTAACCCACTTACCCACATTTTCATCTAGGTCATTTATATGTATCATAAACCGCAGAGGTCCAACTACAAACAAGAGAAAATCTGCAATTGCTGGAAATCCAAGCAACACACACAAAATGCTGGAGGAACTCAGAAGGCCAGACAGCATACCTGTCGAAGGATCCCGGCCCGAAACACAGACTGTACTTTTTTTTCCATAGATGCTGCCTGGCTTGTTGAGTTCCTCCAACATTTTGTGAGGTCCAAGTATAGATCCCTGGGAATGCCACTACTTATAGACTTCCAGTCAGAATGTATCCAGTTGACTTTTACCTTCCAACCTCTATGAGCAAGCCAATTCAGAATCCAAAGCATCAAGTATCAAGTCACCATGGATTCTATATACCTCAATCTAGCATGCTGGCACTCATCAAAAATCCACCTACACAATATCCACAGCTCTAGCTTCAATCATCTTCATCATCTCTTCCAACAGAAATCAATCAAATTAAACATGACGTGCCCTGCACACAGCCATGCTGATTGTTCCTAATTAAATTATGGTTATCCAAGCATTCACAAATCCTACTCCCCAAGGATCATCTCCAGTAGCTTCCTTTCCACTGATGTGAGAATCATCAATCTATATTTTCCAGGATATCTCCATTTCCCTTGTCGAACATTAGCTACTCACCAGCCCTCCGGGACTTCACCAGAGAAAAATTAGGTATCCTTATGCATTAATTGAAAAAGATTAGTGCATAGGTAAAGGGAATGATTAGAATTGTAATGGGAAATAATACAAGGTTTAAAAAGGAAAGATACCATATGGAACCTTGGATCCATAGAATCCCATAATTTCACTTCCTCTGTTCCATCTGTGACATGAGGAAGGCAGCAGCTAACTTTGATGAGCCCTTTATCCTGAAACAATTTCACCTCGAGGTAAATACAAAGTGACCCAAGTATTTTTGTTTTTACCTCTAGGATTTAAGATCCTGCCTTCAATAGCCTTACCCATTTATAATGCCACATTACAATTGGGATTGCTTAATTAGATGTAAATTGTTTTGTGACACCCTGAAGTTGTAAAAAGTGGTATGTATATACATGCAAGTCTTTCTTTGTGCACTCATTACACAGACTGAGGTTAGGACAGAAATCGCTTTCTCAGAGCACCCACGCACTGAATTTCAGCTGCATGTAGGACATCCAACTTTGACGGTATTAGAAAATGAACTTAACTGGCTTGATATTGAGAATCAGAATTATCTCTGATATGACATGAAATTTGTTGTTTAGTAACAGCAGCACAGCTCAAAGTCATAAAAATCTATAATTAACAAAAATAAGTAATTAGCACACACAAAAGGAATAATGAGGTAAACAGACCACTCAGAAATCCCACGGCAGAAGCAAAGAAACTGGTCCTAAATCAAATCATCAGACTTTATATCTCTTCCTTGATGATAGTAACGGCATGCTCCGAATGGAAAGGGTCCTTAATGATGGATGCTGCCTTCCTGAGGCACTTAAGATGTTTGAGCGAATTCAAGTTCCTGGGTGTCAAGATCTCTGAGGATCTAACCTCGTCCCAAGTTACCAATGCAGCTATAAGGAAGACAAAACAGGCGCCATACTTCATCAAGAGTCTGAAGAGATGTGGTTTGTTAACTAAAACACTGAACTAACACACTGTATAGGTGTACAGTGGAGAGCGTTCAGACAGGCTGCATCACTCTCTGGTATGGGAGGGCGCTACTGCACAGGACTGAAAGCTACAGAAAGTGTAAAATTAGTCAGCAGCATCTTGGGTACTAGCCTCCTTAGTATCCAAGACATTTTCAAGGACTAGTGCCTCAGAAACTTGATGTCCATTATTAAGGACCACCATCACCTAAGACATACCTGCTTCTCATTGTTACCATCAGGAAGGAGGGACAGAGGCCTGAAGGCACACATTCAGCAATTCAGGACAGGAACAGCTTCATCCTCTCTACCATACGATTCCTAAATGTACATTGAACCCATGAACACTACCTCACTTTTTTTTAAAATGTAGATGTTATTTGTTTTTGCACTATGTTTAATCTACTCAATCTACATTAATATACTTACTATAACTTATTTACTTATTTATCTATTTTTTTCCTTTTTACATTATCACGTATTGCATTGTACTGCTGCTAAGTTAACAAATTTCCCAGCACATGCCACTGATTCTGATGGTCAGGAGGGTTGTGCCCATGGAACTGGCCGAGTCTTTAACACCCTACAGCCTCTTACAATCAAGAGGTTTCATACCAATCTGTATTGCATCAAGTCAGAATGTTCTCCACCACATATCCCCTTGATTGCATTAGTGCACTGGGTTCAGGATAGATCCTCCGTGCTGGTGATGTCCAGGAACTTGAAAACTCCTCAATGTGTTTTGTTCAGCTGCTCAGATAGGAAATTGCAGTATGCAGCACCAGTTATAATCTGCTCCCATCCAGGACTGATTCTGATCACCCTCGCTGTTATGTGCTTTTCAATTTGCTGGTTTTCACAACCCTGCTTATTCATCCTCCAATACCCTCTGGTACAAGGAATAATAATAAACTGAAGAAATCACCACATCTACCAATTCTTCTATGATAATTTGTGTTCCAAGGTATTTCTCAGAACAAAGTCACATAATCTTATTTCTAAAATGATGGAGACGGCACATTCCTAACTGCCCTGAGGTAGGTGAGTTTCTAATGTATTTGTAAGGAAGTTTAGAGTTAACCAACTTCACTACAAGCTTGCAGTCTTAAAGAAGGATTACACAAGGATGATGAATTTCCTTTTGTAAGGATGTGTTTGAACCAGTTGGATTTCATTTCAATCATCAGTTTTACGGTCATCATTGCTGGTCCAACCCAGAAGCAGCGAAGTGTTACTACCAGCAGAGTTCCACCTCACAGCTCCAGCTGCACAGATTTAATCCTGGCCTTGGATCCGGTCAGGGTGCAAACTATCCCCAAGACCACCTGGGTGTCCTCTGGATGCACCCCAGCTTCCTCCCACATCCCAATATGTAGACTGGTAGAATCTGGGTAAAGTTTATTGGAACACAAGAATAAAATGGGAATAGTATTTAATATGTTTTGAGTTCATGTGTGTGCTTGATTGGCAGAATGGACTCAGTGGGCTAAAGGCCTTGTTTCCCTGTTGTTTATCAATTTCCAGATCTAGAACCTTGTCACAATTCTAAACACTAGCTTTGATGAACTTACTTCACTACAGCGTGTCAAAATTTCAACAGGGGGCTGTTTCATCTCTTCACTCTCCAGTGTGCCTACTATGGGTTTATCTCAACATTCTTTGTTGGCTTGTAGACACTGAAATCTCAGTGGATCATCAGTTGTTCATTGTACTTCAACAGAATGCACCAGTCACCACTTTCAATCTGTGGATCTGTGAGTTTCAAGACCGGCTAAAATTTAGCTAAGGTGATAACTTTTTGCATGTCTTATGATCTTCCTGCTACTTATATTCGTTAAGTCTTACCCAATCCAAGCCACAAGGCATGAGTGATAACATTACATATTAATTTTCTTGCTAATACTCTGGTATCTTCATTCATTAAACACATCATTCTGTTTCACCATCATTGCCAACAACATGGCCACAGGTGATGATATAACAGAAAGAAAAGCTGGAAATACTCAACAAGCCAGAACCCAACTATGGAAGAAGTGTTAACTCCAGAAACACAAAAGGACTGCAGACGCTGGAATCTGGAGCAAAATAAAATACAATTGTAGGAACGTAGTTGTCAGGCAGCATCTGCTGAATAGATTCCTTAAAGTTGTCATAGCCAGGGATAGGAATGGGGACAGCTCCCACTACCTATTAAATGCTCCCAATGGTGTGCCTCAAGTAGCCCGACAAACAAGTCAAGCTCCTGTGTGGCTTAGCTACTCAGCCCAGCAGAACCATTTCTACTGACAGCAGAAGGGGCAATGGCAGGTTATTGGAGCCTTAAAACCAGTCACTTTGGGCAGATGGGGCTCATCAGCTGCAGTTGGCAGCACATCTAGGAGAAGGAAAACTCCGCTCTCAGCCTCTGCTGCCTTGCTGCTATACCCACTCATGGGGAAAGCTTTGGGAGTAAAGCCAGATGGAAAAAAAAGCGGAGCTGGATTCCATAAGGCAGTCCTACATTGAGTTTAATGCTGCTGGTACCAAACTGTTTTGGTCTCTGCCATTCCTTTCAGTTCATCAGTTGCATGGAGAGGGGGGAGCTGGCTAAATGAGCAACAGCTTGCTCTCTATATTGTACTGCCTAGGCTTGCATACCTAGACAGCTAGGATGCAATATCCATGGTCAACCCTGACCAACAGAGGCCAAGAAACACCATACCTCACTTACAATGCAAGTTGTGCAAAAGAAACAAAAGAAAACACTACATAGTTGGCCAATAGAACTGATAAGAAACCTATGCATTTCATGCAGTATTAATCTTGAGAGTCATAGAAAACTACAGCACAGAAGCCAGTCCTTTGGCCCATCTAGTCCACTTAAACTGCTTAGTCCCATCAACCTACACCCTTTTGTAACAATTTCTTGCCAATAATTTGTAAGTAATTAACAGAAAAATTAAAGTAGGGTAGCATGGTATCAAAGCAGTTAGCGTAACATCTAATACAGCCAGCAATCAGGGTTCAATTCCAGCCACTGTAAGGAGCTTGTACCTTCCCTCCGTGACTGCGTGGGTTTCCTCCCACAGTCCAAAGACGTATGGGTTAGGTTAGTAAGTTGTGGACATTATGCTGGCAATGCATGCCGGCTGCCCCAGCACATATTCAGACTGTGGTGGTTGTTGATGCAAACACTGCATGGTTTGACGTACATGTGACAAGTAAAGCTCAGCTTAATCCTTCAATTCCTGTAACATTCAATTTACTTTTTAAAAATGTTTTTAATGTAAACTAAACTGACTGCAAGACTTCAACTAGTTGTTATTTCAGAAGGCATATCAACCAGAAATAAACACAAATGTGTTAGGACAGAGATCTATGCTATTACTCTATTCAACTGTTCAATTCAAGAATAAATCCACTTACAAACATTTAACATTCAGAGGCACTGGTTTACCCTGTACAGTGGGAGAAACATCTTGGATTTAGCAACAAAGAAAGAAAGAATGAATTAATTCACTTGCTCTTCTTCCAGTCTAGTTTACTTCATTTAACGTTAACAATGCTGTCTCCCCTATACTGGAGAAATCAAAATCAGGCTTATTATCACTGGCATGTGACGTGAAATTTGTTAACTTAGCAGCATCAACTCAACACAATACATAATTCAAATGCATACGGGCAATCGCATTGTTAAGCATCTGCGTTCAGTCAGCAGGGGTGACCCTGAGCTTCCTGTTACCTGCCACCATAACTCTCACACTCTGACCCCAGTGCCACTCTGACCTGTTGGTCTGTGGCCTTTTGTGATGATACAAGCAAGCCCAATACAAGCTTGATGAACAGCACCTCATCTTCCTGAATTCTATAACTAGGATTCCTCAGGGATTTAACTTTCAAGTACCTGTGATATTACCTCAACTTATTTGTTTTATTTTCCACTTTTCCCATTAGGAGTGGAAAAAGTGCCTAGTCTGGCCTCATGCCTTTCTGCATTTCACAACTCCTACATTATTTTGTTTATGTTCTCACTTCTCCAATTCAATCACCAACCTGATAACTTTGTTTGAAGTTTATCTCCTTAGTTTTACCCTATCTGAGACATCACCCCTCCCTGCAGCTTGAAAAGCTTCTTTTCTTACAAGACCATAAAACACAAGGAGAGATTTAGGTCATTTGGCCCATCGAATCTGCTCTGTCACTCAATCATGGCTGTTCATTTTACTCCTCCTCAGCCCTACTCCCTGCCCTTCTCTCCATAACCTAATAGCCCAACAACCTGGGCTCCACAGCTGCCTGTGGTAACAAATTCCACAAATTCACCACTTTCTAGCTAGGAAGTTTCTCTGCATCTCAGTTTTAAATGGACACACCTCTATTCTGAGGCTGTGCCCTCTTGTCCTATCCACTCCCACTATGGGAAACATCTTTTCCAAATCTACGCTGACTAGGTCTTTCAACATTCAAAAGGTTTCAATCAGATCCCCTCCACCCCATCCTTCTAAATTCCAGCGAGTACAGACCCAGAGCTATCAAATGTTTCTCACATGATAACCCTTTCAATCCTGGAATCATCCTTGTGAACCTCCTCTGAACCCTCTCCAATGCCAGCACATCTTTTCTTAGATGAGGATCCCAAAAATGCCCACAATACTCAAGGTGAGCACTTACCAGTACCTTATAAAGCGTCAGCATCACATCCCTGCTCTTGTATTCTATTCTTCCTGAAATAAATGCCAACATTGCATTCGTCTTCCTCACCAACGCAACCCGCAAGTTAACCTTTAAAGTGTTCTGCACAAGGACTCCCAATTTCCTTTACATCTGATTTTTGGATTTTCTCTGTTTAGAAAATAGTCTGCACGTTTATTTCTACTACCAAAGTTCATGACCATGCATTTTCCAACATTGTATTTCATTTGCCACTTTCTTACCCATTCTCCTAATTTGTCTAAGTCCTTCTGTAGCCTACTTGCTTCCTCAACACTACCTGCTCCTCCACCAATCTTTGCATCATCTGCAAACTTGGCAACAAAGCCACCTATGCCATCATCTAAATCACTGATATACACCATAAAAGCAGTCTCAACACCAACCCCTACAGAACACCACTTGTCACTGGCAGCCAACAGAAAAGGATCCTTTTATTCCCACTGGCTGCCTCCTACTAATCAGCCATCCTCTAACCATGCCAGTAACTTTCCTGTAATACCATGGCCTCTCAACTTGGAAGTCCAAACATACAACATCCACTGTATCCCCTTTACCCATCCTACTTGCAAACACCTCAAAGAATTCCAACATGTTCATCAGGCAAGATTTCCCTTAAGGAAACCATGCTAATTTTGTCCTATCTTGCCTTGTGTCAAGTACTCCATAACCTTATCCTTAACAATTGACTCACAACATCTTCCCAACCACTTGAAGTCAAGCTAACTAATCTACATTTTCCATTCTGTTGCCTTTCTCCTTTCTTAAAAAATGGAGTAACACTGGCAATTTTCCAGTCCTCTGGAATCATGCCAGAGACCAATGATTTTTGAAAGATATTACAAATGCCTTCACAATTTCTACAGCTACTTCTTTCAGAACCCCAAGGTGCAGTTCATCTAGTCCAAGTGACTTAGGTACCTTTAGGTCTTTCAGCTTTTTGAGCATCTTCTCCCTTGTAATTGTAACTGCACTCAGTCCTCATCCCTCACACCCTTCAATTTCTGGCATACTGTTAATATCTTCCACAGTGAAGACTGATGCAAAATACTCATTTAGTTTATCTGCCATCTCATTGTCCTACATTATTATTTCTCTAGCCTCATTTTCCAGTAGTTCTATATCCACTCTCATCTCTCTTTAATTTTTTGTTAACATACAAAGCTTTTACTACCTACTCTGATATTGTTTGCTAGCTAGCTTTCATAGTGCTTTTCCCTCCTAGTGATTCTTTTAGTTGTTCTCTGTAGGTTTTTTTTAAAAGCTTCCCAATCCTCTAACTTCCCACTAATTTTTGCTTCATTGTATGCTCTCTCTTTTGCTTTTACATTAGCTTAGACTTCCCTTGTCATCCACAGTTGCATTATTTTGCCACTTAAGTATTTATTTATTCTTGGAATATGTCCATCTTGCACCTTCCTCATTTTCTCCCAGAAACTCAAGCCACTGCTGCTCTGCTGTCATCCCTGCCAGCATCTCCTTCCAATCTACTTTGGCCAACTCCTCTCTCATATGACAGTATTTTTCTTTACTCCACTGAAATACTGCTATGTTAGACTTTACTTTCTCCCTATCAAAATTCAAGTTGAACTTAATCAGATCGTGATCACTACCTCCAATTAGTTATTTTATTTTAAGCTTCCTAATCACCCTGGGATCATTACATAATCCCAATCCAGTATAGTTGACCTAGTAGACTCAATGACCAACTGCCCTAAAAAGCCATCTTGTAGGTATTCCACAAACACACTCTCGAGATCTATGACCAACCTGCCTCAGCAAGGACCTGGACCCATTGCAATTTGCCTATTGACACATTAAGTCAACGGCAGATGCAATCTCAATGGCTCTTCACATGGCTTTAGACTACCTGGACAACTCAAACACCTACGTCAGGATGCTGTTCACTGACTATAGCTCAGCATTTAATACCATCGTTCCCACAATCCTGACTAAAAAGTTGCAGAACCTGGGCCTCTGTACCTCCCTCTGTAATTGGATCCTCGACTTTTTAACTGGCAGACCACAATCTGTGAGGATTGGTGATAACATATCCTCCTCGCTGACGATCAACACTGACACACCTCAGGGGTGTGTGATTAGCCCACTGTTCTACTCTCTATGTACTCATGACTGTGTTGCTGGGCATAGCTCAAATAGCATTGATAAATTTGCTGACGATACAACCATTGTTAGTAGAATCTCAGGTGGTGAGGAGAGGGCATACAGGAGTGAGATATGCCAACTAGTGGAGTGGTGCCACAGCAACAACCCGACACTCAATGTCAGTAAGACAAAAGAGTTTATTGTGGACTTCAGGAAGGGTAAGACAAAGAAACACATACCAATCCTCACAGAAGGATCAGAAGTGGACAGAGTGAGCAGTTTCAAGTTCCCGGGTGTTAAGATCTCTGAGGATCTAACTTTGTCCCAACATACTGATGCAGTTATAAAGAGGGCAAGACAGCGGCTATACTTCATTAGGAGCTTGAAGAGATTTGGTATGTCAATAAATACACTCAAAAATTTCTGTAGATGTACCGTGGAGAGCATTCTGAAGGCTGCATTTCTGTCTGGTATTGGGGTAGTGGGGGCACTACTGCACAGAACCAAAAGAAGCTTCAGAGGATTGTAGATTTAGTCGGCTCCATCCTGGGTACTAGCCTGCAAAGTACCCAGGACATCTTTAGGGAGCAGTGTCTCAGAAAGGCATCGTCCATTATTAAGGTCCTCCAGCACCCAGGGCATGCCCTTTTCTCACTGTTACCATCAGGTAGGAGGTACAGAAGCCTAAAGGCACACACTCAGCAATTCCGGACCAGCTTCTTCCCCTCTGTCATCCAATTTCTTAAATGACATCTAACCCTTGGACACTACCTCACACTTTAAAAAAAATATAGCATTTCTGTTTTTTGCATGATTTTTAATCTATTCAATAGATTTATACGTATACTGGATAAAGTCTACTGAGTAAGATTTACTTATTTATTATTTCTTCCATTTTATGCATTGCGTTGAACTGCTGCTGCTAAGTTAACAAATTTCACTTCACATGCCAGTGATAATAAATCTGATTCTGAATTTTCCAATGGACTTGCATGTTGAAATCTCCCATGACTATCATAACATTTCCCTGTTGACACACCTTTTCTATTTCCCTGTGTAATTGGTGGTCCACATCTCAGCTGCTGCTGGGAGGCCTGCATATAACTGCCATCAGGGTCCTTTTAACCTTGCAGTTTCTTAACTGAACATACGAAACATCTTCTGATCCTATGTCACATCTTTCTACTGATTTGATGCCTTTTTTTAAAAACCAGCAATGCCATGCCACCCCCTCTGCCTACCTTCCTATTCCTTTGATAAATGTGTAACCTTGGACATTCAGCTCTCAATTGCATCCATCCTTCAGCCATGATTCCGTGATGGCCACAGCATTATACCTGATAATCTGTAATACTGCAACAAGATCATCCACCTTATTTCTTAATACATGCATTGAGATACAACATAAGTACTGTATTTGCTACCCTTTTTGATTCTGCATCCCTAATACGCTGATACTCACCCCGATGCCTGCAATTTTGTCCTATTATCTGACTGCCCTTCCTGACAGTCTGACTGCTTTTTGCTGTTTTACCATCCATCTTATCCTGAGTCTCCAGTTCCCAACCCGCTGCCAAATTAGTTTAAACCAAACCCAACAACCCTAAAAAACCTGCCCATGATAATATTGGTACCCCTCAGGTTCAGGTGCAGCACATCACTTTTGTGCAGGTCATACCTCCCCTAGAAGAGATCCCAATGATCCAAGAGCCTGAAGCCCTAGCCCCTTCTCAGCCACATATTAATCTGTCAAATCATCTTGTTTCTACCGTCACTGGCACATGATAAGGACAGCAACCAGAAATTACTACCCTGGAAATCCTGCTTCTCAATTTTCTGCCTAGCTCCCTAAGTTCTCTTTTCAGGACCTCTTTGCTTTTCCTTACTATGTCAATATGTACCAAAACATCTGGGTGCTCTCCCTCCCCTTCCAAAATGCTGTGGACGCGATCCGAGACGACCCTGACCCTGGCATATGGGAGGCAATATACCATTCAAGTGTCCCATTCAAGTGCACAGAATCTCCTGTCTGTTCCCTTAACTAGTGAATCCCTATCACTACCACACCCTTCTTCCTCCTTTTTTTTTCCTTTCTGCACCACAGACTCATGCTCAATGCCAGTAACATTGTCTCTGAAACATTCCCCTAGGTGGTCACCCCCCCACAACTGTTTTGGATACTAGTGGCATATGGCCAAGTGGTTAAGCCATTGGTCTAGTGATCTGAAGGACACTAATTCGAATCTCCGCTAAAGCAACATGTTGTGTCCTTGAGCAGGGCACTTAACCACACATTACTCTGCGACGACAACGGTGCCAAGCTGTATTGGCCTTTGCCTTTCCCTCCGACAACATCGGAGGCGTGGAAAAGAGACCTACAGCATGGGCAACTGCTGGTCTCCCATACAACCCCGCCCAGGCCTGTGCCCTGGAAACCTTCCAAGGTACAAATCTGTGGTCTCGCGAGACTAACGCATGCCTATATACAGTGGCATGCAAAAGTCTGGACACTCCTGGTCAAAATTTCCATTACTGTGAATAGTTAAGTGAGTAGAAGATGAACTGATCTCCAATAGTCATAAAGTTAAAGATGACACATTCTTTTCAACATTTTAAGCAAAATTAGTGTATTATTTTTGTTTTGTACAATTTTAGAGTGAAAAAAAGGAAAGGAGCACCATGCAAATGTTTGGGCATCCCCAGAGATTTGAGCTCTCAGATAACTTTTACCAAGGTCTCAGACCTTAATTAGCTTATTAGGGCTGTGGCTTGTTCACAGTCATCGTTAGGAAAGGCCAGGTGATGCAAATTTCAAAGCTTTATAAATAGCCTGACTCCTCAAACCTTGTCCCAACAATTAGCAGCCGTGGGCTCCTCTAAAATTATTCTGATGCCCACAAAGCAGGTTATAAGAAAATAGCAAAGCATTTTCAGGTAGCTGTTTCCTCGGTTCGTAATGTAATTAAGAAATGACAGTTAACAGGCACGGTGAAAGTCAAGTTGAGGTCTGGAAGACCAAGAAAACTTTCCGAGAGAACTGCTCATAGACATACTTTATTGATCCTGAGGGAAATTGGCTTTTGTTACAGTCGCACCAACAAAGAATAGAGTAGAAATATAGCAAAATAAAACCAGAAATAATTATAAGTAAATTATTCCAAGTTGAAATAAGTCCAGGTCCAGCCTATTGGCTCAGAGTGTCTGACACTCCGAGGGGGGAGTTGTAAAGTTTGATGGCCAAAGGCAGGAATGACTTCCTATGCCGCTCAGTGTCACATCTCGGTGGAATGACTCTCTGGCTTAATGTACTCCTGTGCCTAACCAGTACATTATGGAGTGGATGGGAGATATTGTCCAAGATGGCATGCAACTTGGACAGCATCCTCTTTTCAGACACCACCATCAGAGAGTCCAGTTCCACCCCCACAACACCACTGTCAGGATAAGGCCATACTTAGGTTGGAAGAACACCACCTTATATTCTGTTCGGGTAGCCTCCAACCTGATGGGATGAACATCAATTTCTTGAACTTCCAGTAATGCCTCCACCCCACTTCACCATTTTCCATCCCCTTGTCCCTTTCTCATGATATCTTCTTGGCCACCCATCACCTCCCTCTGGTGCTCCCCCTCTCCTTTTTTTTCCCCCCATGGCCCTCTGTCTCTTTCACCAATCAACTTCATAGCTCTTTGCTTCATCTCTCCCCCTCCAAGATTCACCTATTGTCTGGCATTCTTTTCTCTCCCCTCCCTCCCCCCCCCCCCCCCACCTTTCAAATCTACTCCTTAGTGTTTCTTTTCCAGTCTCGACGAAGGGTTTCGGCCCGAAACATCAAATGTACTTTTTTCCATAGATGCTGCCTGGCCTGCTGAGTTCCTCCAGCATTTTGTGTGTATTACTTGGAGGGGAATGGCCACACGGGTGCTCTGTGCTAACTGCCTATTCACATTTCTATTCCTCCTGACAGTCACCCTATGTTCTGAGGAAGGAGCTTCCACCTGAAACACCGACTGCTCCTCTGTGCACAGATGCATCCTGGTTCTGTTTTAGACCCTGTTATTGCAGGTTTTTTTCCCCCTTTTTCCTTTACCCTTTCACATCTCTAACCCCACAGAGTCCTATATTTCTGACTTACTGTGCGTTCTTGATTTTATCACTCCAACAGCAGCCAAGCTTTCAGCTATCTGGAGTCCAAGCTCCCAAAATGCCTCTGTAAAGTACTGTCATTACTATACATGCTTTTAGTCAACATTTTACATTCGCTACATTTTAGATATTTACCTGAAACACACTGAATTATTTAATCACCTTTAGCTGTGTTATAAATACAAGCTTTTGATTTCTGAACTCAATTTTCCAGAATGAGAAAATTAAAGCACTAACTGGAACAAGGGCTGGAAAGTTTGAAGAAATTGGCAGCTGAGTTACACATTCTGTTAAGATGGGGGTAGGGGAATGGTTGTAAGGGTTTTTCATTTGATGTAACAGTTACCCGAGAGTACACTGACAAATTAGAGCTCCATGCATTTAGTTTAGCAGAGTAAGTGGGAGCAACACGCAAATAGTGCAAATGACGTTCAGGAAATGAAAATAAACAACGTTGTTAATGAACTGGATGTGAGGTGCAAGGCTCAGCTTAATGTGATCAATCAAAATTCCACCAGACAGATGGACACATTGGAGATGTAAGAGAAACTCCCAGTTACCATGGGTATTGCATTGATGGAAAAGTAAGGCTAGAATGGGTTTGACTATCAAGACCAATTTTATACTAAATCCAAAACCTCAATTGATTAATTCCAATTGACTCCACAGAAACAATCCGTATGGCTCAAAATCATTTTCTACAGTGACTTGGAACCAGCAACAATTGCCATTGTAGAAAACGTGCTGAAGGAAAATTCGCAAGGGATCAGTACACCTGATCTTGGAGCAAAGTATACCAAACAAAATTATTTTAAAATGATTCCTGACTAATAACCATCTCTAAATTGTTCCAATATTTTCCTAGCTACAATGTAAAATCCATTGCAATTCTTTCAGAAAACTTTGAAATATACCTCAGCATCTGTAAATATAAGTCACATTAAAGATTTAAATTATGTCCACTCTCTTTAAAGATGCTGCCAAACATGCTGTATACAAAATACTCAAAATCCAAAGTATAAACAATTTTTTTTTCAATTTTGTTGTTTCATAGGCAGTTTCTTTAAAGCAAGGTTGTTAACCTCAAAGTTTACCAAATAAGTTAGTGTAAGACAATAAAAAGAGCAAGTAAAAGAGCCTGCAAATGTCAAACTACAGTGCTGAGACATGTCCCAGGATGCAATGATGTAACCTGGGTCATCAGGTGTTTCGGGTCTTTCAGCACAACCTTGCCCAGGTGATCCAGCCAAGGCTGATCAGGCTGTGGCTTTGGTCCACAGGTCACATCTCTTGATCCATGCCATCTGAAGGCTTGTTCAGCAACCTCTGTAATGGTCCTGATGGCTCTACTCTTTGCAGACCCCATAATGCCAAGGGGAGAGTAGGCTCTACACAGCATGCAGCCAACAAAACCTCTCTACACCTTACCTCTATAGGCTCGCAGAGCAGTTTACTTCAAGCAGTTTAATGTTTATAAAATAGAGTATCAAATTAAGTTGTAGAAAATTCCACAAATACCCCTGTACAGGCATGTTAGGATTCCACAACACACAGTTCACAGGTCAGCTTTGCCTCGATAATAGTAGATTCACAGTCACAAAAGCTTAGGGTTTGTATAGCACCTTTAAAGTGTAAAATGCCCTTAGAGCTTTGCTCACCGCTGCTGGGAACTGATTTAGGAAAGGAAAAACAAAAGGGAAATCAGGCTGAAACGTCGACTGTACTCCTTTCCATAGATACAGCCTGGCCTGCTGAGTTCCTCCAGCGTTTTGTGTTTGTTGCTTGGGTTTCCAGCAGCTGCAGATTTTCTGGATTGTAAGAGAAATCAGGAGTGTGTGTGGGGAGGGGGTGAGAGGAATATTGATGACACAGAAGTTCAGTCATATGGTGAAAAACTCTGGGCCGCATGGCATTTTTCGATTACCAGCAAAGACAGAAGAGGGATATAGAACATGTAGTGAATGGTAAGGAAACAAGTGCTCATGTTACAGAAGGCGTGCGGATGCGGCTCCTCCGTATCTGCTTGACTCCCTTGACGACTCGGTTACTGTCTCTGGATACCAAATCCGAACATAAAAGGAGATACGAAATAAACTAAACGGCCCCCGGCGGAAGCGAATATCGCAGTAGTACTCCCTAACTCAACACCTACTCCTACTCACCTCGTTGTTCACGTTCATCGGCGCTCCCGACGCCGCCATGCTGCTCCAACAGCGATGGCAACCTGACGCAGTCAAAATACCGCGCTCGCATCCGCGCTTCTCGTGAAGTCAAAATTCGTTTTAGAACCAACAGAAACGGAATGCTCCAAAACCGTTTCAAATCTTTCACCCTTGATCTGCAAAACTAGCTAAAACATAGGATTAAGATACATTAGGTTATTTTTCCATTTCACTGTCGATTATTCACCTAAAACGCAATCTCATAAATTAAGGAGAACAGACTGTTGTATGCCGCTGTATCAGGCCGAACCTGACCCTCACAAAGTATCAGTAAGACATTGAGGCTTGTCAGCAAAGCTGAATTTACATCCATTCTTTTTTTCTCTGCTATCAGTATTCATTTGTATTCAGTTTCGCGAAATAGAATGGTATACCACAGAAGAAATAAAAGCTGGAACATAACACAAACTCTGGAAGAGGGCAGTGGGTCAAGAATCTGTGGAAGAAAAGGGATGGTTTACGTTTCGAATCGAGACCATGCATCATGTTTCAAGTTTATTGCCATAGGTACGAATATGTGCCCAGGGTATAGCTTTTTGCTGTAGCAGCACAATACATTACAAACATGACAACATAAATTACATAACTTAATATAAATTATACTTGTAATAACAGAAATATAACAAATAAAGTGTAACAACCTTAGGGAAATACAGTCAGAAGAATTAGGGAGACAGAATTAAGGACTTTCAGGTCAGTTCAAGAATTGATAGCAGTGTGGAAGAAGCTGTTGATGGACTTTGACCTTTGAGGCTTGAGGTTCCTGTACCTCAAGTTTGATGGCAGCAACGAGAAGACAGTATAGCCTGGATGGCAATGGTCTTTAGAAGATGAACGTAACCTTCCTGAGACATCATCTCTTGATGGAACCTATGATGGAACTGGCCGAGTTCATCTCAGGAAACCTCTGTCCCCTTCCTTTCCAGTCCCAATGAAGGGTCTCAGCCCAAAATTTCAACTGCTTATTCCACTCCATAGATGCTGCCTGACTTGTTGAGCTCCTCCAGCATTTTATGAGTGTTGCTCAAGATTTCCAGCATCTGCAGAATCTCATGTGCTTATTAAATTCTGGTTCCATTTTTCTCTCCGCCGATCCTGGCTGAGCTGAGCAACAAGTAGGTTCCATGTAGCCAATAGAAGAGATAACCTGAGGGTTTATACAGTAAGGGTGAGTTTGGTTCTTAATAAAAGGTTGTATGACTTTTCAATGATGAGAAGTAATGTCAAGATAAAAATCATGGGAAGGGTTTGGGTGCAGAAAGAAGGGTTGAGCATCCTTGAAAGTAGATAAATCACCATTCCCAAATGACTCTTAACTCAAATGTTAAGAGACATTGCTGGAAACAGCAAATTTTTTTATTTATAATTCATCAATCCTTTCTGGCTACAAGGTTGGTATTGGGATTCTGCTAACATGCTACCCTTGCTTAGAAAGGGTAACTAATTCAATGGAATAAATATAAGCCTGACAATTTAAGTGGTGGGAAAATCTCTGAAAATATTTTTAGAAACTGTACTCACTATTCATTTGTTTCATAGTGGATATACAAATGATTTAGGCTTAAATATGGGGGAGAGGAGAATAATTAGTTGAGAAATGGTGCAGTTAGATTTGTGATTAATAATGATCTAGAAAATAATACACCATAGATACCATTAAAAGATGAATCAATTGAACACACCAGAGGCAATTGGGGAGGGGAAATTTAGCCAGGTGAATATTTACTCTACAACCAATCTATTAGGTATCTCCCGGACCAAATAAAGGGACCACTGAGTGTATGTTTGCGGTCTTCTGCTGCTGTAGTCCATCCACTTCAACTTCGAATTGTTGTGCATTCAGAGATGCTCTTCTGCACACCACTGTGGTAATGTGTGGTTATTTGAGTTACCGTCGCCTTCCCGTCAGTTTAAACCAGTCTGTTCATTGTCTTCTGACCTCCTGTTAACATGGTACACACTGGATGCTTTTGTACTTCACACCATTCTCTGTAAACTCTAGAGACTATGCTGTGTGAAAATCACAGTTGCTGAGATTTTCAAACCACACTGTCTGACACCAGCAATCATTCCACAGAAAAAGTCACTTTGATCACATTTCTTCTCCCTTCTGATGTTTGGTCTGAACAACAACTGAACCTCTTGACCATGTCTACATGCTTTTATGCATGGAGTTGCTGCAACATGATTGCGTAATTAGATATTTGCATTAATGAGCAGGTACATAGGTGAACCTAATAAAGTGGCCACTATGTGTACAGTGAGAGGATACTAAGAAATGTCATAGAATAGACATTTTGCAACCTTTTATCTGACTCTGATGACCTGACCTGTTAATGTCCCATTGACTCTGATACTGTAATGCTTCTATGGCCCTGACCAAAATATAACCTATGATAAAGCTTCTAATCTCCACTCTCTGAAAGGTATCAATTCTTCAGTAGCTAAATTCAATTCCGTTTGCTTATCCTTCAAGCTAAGTTTCATTGACCACTTTTCCATCCACCCTAAGGGCTCCTGACCCAGCCTTGTCTCAGCCAATGCACCTATTCTTGCAATCATCTCAACAGAATGAAAATTAATTATTTATACTTGTAAGTGACAAAAAACATCACCAAGTCCCAAAGCTCTGAATTCTACTCTGAGCCCTCTCCACTATTGAGTACCTCGACAAGGAGCTCTGAAACAACAAAGCAGCATCCATTATAAAGGGGCCACCATCCAGGCCACCATCTTCTCTCCAGAACCATTGGTCAGGAGGTACAGAAGCCTAAGATCCCACATAACCAAGCTCACAAACAGTTATTGCTTGACAAATATCAGGCTCCTGAACCAGCGTGGATAACTTCACTCACTTCAACTCCAAACTGATTCCACAACCTACAGACTCACTTTCAAGAACTCTACAACTCATGTCCTCAGTATTATAATTTTTTTATTTTCTTATTTTGCACACTGGCTATTTGTTAGTCTTTGTTTATATGTAGTTTTCATATATTCTATTGTATGTCTTTACTTTCCTGAAACTTGAGGTAGTACATGGAGAATGTATATTCGTACATTGCTATCGGCTTTGAATATCTGTATCTCTCTACTTCCATTTTCTCACTTATGACACATCTTTAAAATATCACTGACCAAGCTTTTGGTCAGCTACCTGTTTTTTGTTTTTGTCTTGTGATGTTCTTTGGGAGGATTTACCATGGTTAGAATAAAGACAAGTTATGTTCTTAAAACCAGAAGTAAATACAAATATAGAATTTTACTTTATTTAGAGATACAACATAGAACAGGACTTACCGCCTTCTGAGCTTTACTGCCCAAAAACCCACTGACTGAATCCAAGCCTAGTCATGGGACAATTTTCAATGACCAATTAACCTACTAACTGGTATGTCTTAGGGCTGTGGGAGGAAACCAGAGCTCCCAGAGTAAACTCACATGCACACAAAAAAGTGTGTACAAACCTGCCTATGCAAAACACCAGAACTGAACTCTGAACTCCAATGCCCTGAGCTGTAATAGTGTTGTGCTAACCGCAATGCCACCATGGTGTCACTTTGAAAGGGAGATCAAGCAGACAGACAGAAAAATGAAATAAACATTTCTATTGTAAATTTTGTTAAAAACTCCTGCACTAATTGATTTTGAGGATATGAAATGCCACATTTGTAAAATTGAAGATTTAGACAAGTTCGCCAGTGATTATTACTTATTGTGGTACATATCTAAAATTAATTCAGCCTTGTACTGTATGTACCAGCACTAATATTTTCCATCTACTTTTAACAAGGAATTTATGTGCAAGCTATTTTCACAAAATTATCCCTCCTTTGGCCTGAAAGAAATGTCAGAAAGGAAATTATGTAAAATGTTTACAAGTCAATATTAAGACTCTGCTGAATTTTTATCTACTGTTGTGTAGGAAGTGCATCTGAGCAGTAGGAAGCTTCAGAGGAGAACCATAATGGATCAGAGAAAAATGGAGGAGATTGGGTTGTTCACCTTATAACAGAAAGAATTAAAAGTAGACTTAAATGTAATATTCAAAATTTTGAAACCTTTTGAAGTAGAAACTTCAGTATTTTCAGGGATGTATTAGTTGGTATGAGAGGGCATAGCTTTAAGTTTACTGCTATTGAAGGAGAGATGGAAGAAGATTCAATACAGCTTTGTAAAAATCAATTAGGTAAATACTTGGAATGGAAATGCCAGAACAATACATAATAATTTAAAAAAAATGGAAGCGAAAATGTGAGCAACACACACAAAATTCTGGAGGGAGTCAGAAGGCCAGGCAGCATCTTTGGAAACAAATACAATTGATGTTTTTGCCTGGTCTGCTAAGGTCCTTCAGCACTTTGCATGTGTTGCTCATATTTCCAGCATCTGCAGATTTCCTCTTGTTTGGGAAGTGGAAATGAATGGACACTGCAGCTTTTACAGAGTCACCAAAGGCAACGATGGTGCCTTTCTGTCTGATTATTTATGAATATAAAAATATTTATATTTTGCTTCTGGGAAAGCTACATTTCAGCTTATTTGCACTGAGAACATTAAGAAGCAACTACATACTTTGGAAATGATTATATAATGCCAAACAGACAGTTACATTTCCAAAAGTACCAAGTACATTCATAAAATAGGTGAACAGTCATAACAATCCAGCAATTTATATGATTTTTTTATGCTGCTAGCCCATAAATACGCTGACATTTTACACTTAATTCTCTAATTGCTATGTCTGTGTAAAAGTGACCATAAATTGATCAGTTCATGTTATGGATCTAAATTACCATATTTTGCAGATATTTCACTGACTTTTTCAGATGTGACCTCATTGTTCAGAATGGAGAAATAACTTACAAATACAGACTAAATAATTTCATACAAAATATTATTTAATTTTTCTAAATAATAGGAATTTAAAAACAAAATTAAAGTATCACTGAGAAAGGTCTTGAAATATTTCAGGAGTGAGAGTACTGCTGTTAGATCTAAATTGCCTAATTGTGTTTGAAGTAACTAGAAGTCTCAGATCAGATTTGGATTTGGCATGGGATCTATTACCTTCAGACTATGAGAGACAAGGGATTTTCTGCACTGTACTTGCACTTGCTAAACATTCTTCCAGGAATTTCTAGTTCTGTAATTCAAAAGTGAGACATACATTAAAAAAAATGAGAGCCACAAAGAAAAATACAAAAGAATATTGTAAATTATCCACAATATGAGTAACTGCAAAACAGTAAAATCAGTGAACAGAGTTCTGTTGCAAAGGATAAGAGAACCAAATTGATGAGCCACAGAACACAAAAAAACAAATATTGAACTAAATATTTGTTAATACGGATGAACAACTCGCAAATAAAGCTGCTAATGAAAGAGAATACCATGCAAAATTCCCAACGACAAAACACCACGCCAATAAACTTAGAGCTATGGAATACACAACCCAAGGAATAATGCATCTGGAATACCAGTTGTTACTTAATGTGATTCAAGATCTAATAATGTATTTTTATTTTACTGCTACGAAGATAGAAGATTTTTATTATTATTTTGATTTTATGATACAGCACAGCAATTGGCCTTTCCAGCCCAATAAGCCTATCCAAATTACACCCATCTGACCAATTAACCTACTAACCCATAGGTCTTTGGAATGTGGAGATAAGCAGAACAGCTGGAGGAAACTCATCTGCTCACTGGTGCTGCAATAGCGTTCCACAAGTCACTATGACACCCCAATGTCTCATATTCATAGTTACCCATAAGAAGAACATCCTTGGAAAGTTGTGTACATGCACAAGCTCCAAGTCACTTTTTCCCATTTCTATTAACAGATGGAAAAAGTTGTGATGATTCCACATTAGTGCATAAGCTCCCTTGATGCAATTCTTTGCCAAGAAGAACATTTTTGCAATGTATAGGCAGATTAAAAAAAGAGATGAATGGAGATTTTTAAATTATATATTTTGTAATATACTTGACCATTAATCATCAAGGTTTCGTAATAAGTCAGCATGATCAAAAAATAAGAAGTTCTATTGTTAGTTGTGTGTGGTTACTATAGTCTGTGTACAAATTAAAGGCTGCTCCTTTGCTAAACAGGAAGCATAAAATTCAGGTTAAACACTGAAAGTGAAGTGGAAAAAAAGAACAACATTTCCAGAAAAAAGAAATTTATATTCCATATTTTCAGTAGATCAGAAAACCATGTTTTTGTCTTTATAAACTGAGTCATTAAGACAAGGTTTGTAGATGTTAATGAGCGCTTGTGTCTCTTAGGCTATGGGGCCCTAACATTCTTTTTTTGAGGAAATCTGTACTAGTCTGGCTGTAAAATCAAACAGAACACAGAATTCCTCTCCATCACTCAATAGCAGTTCTGGGATTTTCTATTGGAAGTAATATCAAATATTAAGATATGGTGTGCAAAAGCAAACTAATATAGATGCTAGAAATCTAAAAATGCTGCAAAAATATAGCAGGTCAGGCCAGTTCTATGGAAAAAAATAAGATTTCCTGTAAATGTCTTTTTGTTGGAATTAGTATATTTAGAGCTTCAACGGTTTCAAATTTGTACAAATGCAGGGAAAGATTGGAAAAGTACCAATTCATTCTTCTGAAAAGTGCTATAGGGACATTAAAACAAAAAAAAACTTTATAGTTTCTTCCTGCGTGCAGTTAATCTGAGCAACCATTCTAGTTAGCCACCCCACCCACATCTATCAATTTTCCTCAGGCACTGTACTACATTTTAAACCACTTTTTTTTTTATAATGCTGTTTACATTGTAAATGCATGCTGTTATTTATGTGTTTATGCACATTTTATTCCATATATGTACTTTAACCTCTGAGTTTTTTTTAATGTAATTCTATTTTCTTATAATTGTTGAATATTCTTTTTCGTTGCATGTTGCACAAATACACCACAGCAAATTCTTAGCAGATGTACTTGGAAAATAAAGTAAATCGATCCTTAAGAAAGGGTGACAGAGCAAATAGAACGGCTGGTATTATTTAAGTAGAAAACTGCTACTTGTCCTGATTGGAGCTGATAGAGAGGAAGTGAAAGGACAAGTGGTGCAAATTGTTCTCTTTCATGAGTAGAAGCTCCATGACTTGGAGCAGGCATTGGGAGTGATTGGAGCAGTTGTGCTGGAAAAGATGACCTCTTCTGACCCTGGGAGAATACACAGATCTGGTTGTCACACTCTGCTGGTCACAGTGGTGTCTCTGGAGAATTGAATATGGAGGGCTTAAGGGATAAAATTAAAGGGCAAGAGAGTTCTATTGTGCATCTGGGCTTGAGGACATCATCTAAGATGAGCCATCCCACTGACCAGTACTCCCATCACTCACCCAGAGTGTTCTCTCCATCCACTTCTGGGCATAGAATTTGCTTTGAGTATCTTGCATAGAAGAAACGTGCCAAAGTTATGACTTTTAAACCACAACTTCTACCATCACAACACCATCACCTGCAAGTGAAGTGGGGACATCTCGTTTTCCCTTATTAGGGAGTGAGAGAGAGCCTGTGGTTTGTTGAATACGGGATGAATGAGTGGTCTTTGAGGTACTGCAAATCTGTGTCTTCATTGATGCTTTGCTGCAAGCTTGAGTGCTCGGTGGAAGGTGCAGATGCTTTTTTGCTGGTGGAGTTGGTGCTTGCTGCTGCTTGTGCGTGGGGGGGAGTTGAGGGGGCTTTGGGGTTCTAACATTTAACTGTCATTCATTCTGAGGCATTCTTCTGTTTTCATGGATGTGTACAGAGAAAAAGAATTTCAGGATATATATTTGTATACATTCCTCTGACATTAAATGTACCTATTGAGGTTTGCCTCCATAATGCACACTATATTGACTTTGAAACCTATCTGCTCTTTTGCCCTTCTTACTGCATCAAAATTTTGCCACTTTCTAACTTTGCACGTGATAACAAGTGCCTCAAACAGGGCAAAGAATCTGAAGAACTGCAAAGTTCTTCACCCTTCTTCCTTTGTCTTTTGAAGTCCTCGTCTCAATCCCTTGGACAGAACTTATCTGCAACCTTGATTCTGTGTTATCCATTCTGGCTGGAGGACCTTCCCATCCAATGGATCATCACACACGTCCCATCTTTTTTGTTTATCTTCTTGTAGTGTATGATTAGCACAGCCCTGGCGGGCTGAAGAACCTCTTTCTGTTCTGTGCAACTTTAAAAGCATGTTCTGTCATTCTTCTCTAGTTGTCCAAAAGCCATGACCTTGACAGAGTGTGCTTCTAGAATTTGAATTAAAAGAGATACATGTGCATTCTAAAAAGCAAGGTGGAAATTAAAAGGTGATACTTATAGCATCTGCAGCTTCAAACTTAGAAGCCAAGTAAGACAAGGGGGAAATGACCTCTAGTTTTGGTCTCATTTACCAGTGAAAATAACTATTCTGCCTTTATTTTATCTATCCCTTTATTAATTTTACATGTTTCTCTGTGATCCCCTCTCAGTCTACTGAATTCCAGTGATCTTAGACCCAGGTGACTCAATCTCTCCTCATAGGCTAACCCTCACAACTCCAGAATCAACCTGAGGAAACTCCTCTGCACTGCCTCCAAATAAATTTCTCCTCATCTCCATCCTAACTGGACCTCACTCTTTTCTAAGGTTTTGCCCTCTAGTCCTAGACTCCCCCAATACAGGAAGCATCCTCTCCACATTTACCCTATCTAGACTTTTCAATACTCTTTAGGTTTCAATGCGATCCCCTTCATTCTTCTAAATTTGTATGTGTAAAGTGTCTTGCAATGCAGTGGGTGATATATTCGCTGAGTTTGAACAGGTTTGATGGAGTGTGTAAAAATGTGAGATGTGCTCTGTGTGTAATAATGGTAAGCTTGCACATTCCTGGTGACTCTTGCATTTGTTAATTAGGAGTCAATACAGAGATTCTCTTTAAAGACTGTTGGGAGTATACACTGTGATACTAATAGTGTTGTTAGCTGGAAGTTGTTGAAGTGTTTACTGTCCTGCATGTACATCTGATTCTTGGTCTTTCTGTGGTATTAGATTTCATGGATACTTCACCCTGGTGCAGAATGTTGGCATGTTCCCATTAATTCTCACCTGTTCTTATAGATGCACCACAGAAAATATCCTGTGAAGATGCACCACATCTTGCCATGGCAACTGTTCCACCCAAGAGTGCAAGAAACTGTAGTGTTTTAGCATAGCATAGAAACTAACTTCACCACCATAAACTCTGTTTACACTTCTCAATGTCTCAGTAAAGAAGCTGACATATTCAAAAACTGCAACCACCTCGGTCATTCTTTCTTGTTTCCAAACACCTCTCCAATCCGGCAGAAGATACAAGATCCTAAAAGTGCACATCACCATGCTCAAGATAAGACAAAAGAATAATCCCCTGGGCCTAGTACAATACAATGGACTATTGACCTCACAATCTACCTTGTCATGACCTTTTTGTCTGCCAGCATTGTCTCTGTAAGTGTAATACTTCATTCCATTACTGCTTGTCCCTTGTGTTGCCTCAATGTACCAATGTGATGAAATTATTTACATGAATGAAATATATAATAAAGTGCTTCATTTGTAGCTTGGGACTTGTGACAATAATAAGCCAACTTACCTTTTCTACCATCTATAGCAGGTGACATTTTAGTCCATTTCTAGCTGCTTTTCTGGACCCTCGCAAGGAAGTCTCTCTTCTTCTATCTCACACATTCCCAAATAGAATTCTGGTGCCTGATTTCTGACCTATTCTGTGTGGTAAACTATGTATACCTGTCTGGACACGCCCTTCTGCTGACTGCTGCTTTGGCTCCTCCCACAGACCCCTGTATAGAGGCGATTGGAGGCACTGCTCCCCCCTCAGTCTCCGAGATGCTGTGCTCTGTTTTGCTGCTAATAAAAGCCTATCGTTCGCCTCCCATCTCTGAGAGTTATTGATGGTGCATCATTCTGTGAAAGTGTTGGAGCAATCTTTATAACATTTCTAAATGAGTTCCAGCAGTGTGTGTAGATACTAGGCATCCCCTTTGTGAGCTGATGGTATAGGTTCAGTCATCCAGCTCAAAACAATGCAATTGCTTCAAGAAACTAGTTCTCTTTGTAAGTGCTAATGCAAACAACAGTATGATTATTATTGTGTGGGCACTGAAAACATGCTAATGAGTTTGAAGATGTTTGTTTGTGAGTCACTCTGGGTCAAACTGCTATGGGCTAATAACGCACTGCAATGACAGCCGCATACATATTACTCACTTCCTGCATAGAAATATTGTTTAAAAAGAAACTCCTTTCCATTCCTGACATCCAGCTTTGTGAAGGGCCTTTGCATCGCAGGAGCTGATCAGAATAAAAGTTACCTTTTGCGTTGTGCAAATGACGAACAGCCCAAGAGCCATTTATTCTTGATCCTAAGAGCAGATGAGAAGCATAACTCAGAGGTGGAATTATCACGTAGACAGAACTGCAGCAGACCTGCTGCTATTCATCTTTGGAGATTGGTCTTTGCTCGTATAATTTCTCATTAATATTATATGTCATGCTTTTGTTGATCAACAACTCTCTTTTCAAAAGGACGAGGAATAGGATGTTGTCACAGGGGATATAGCCCAGTAATGTGTACTGGTAAGAATGTTGCTGACATAATCGGTATAAATGAATTTAATGGATGTTGTTAGTGATATAATCAAACTATTAAGAAATTGAACGGTTAACGTGTTCTGTCAAATAAATACCAGTCTCTGTGAGTACCAGTCACACCTAACTGTTGTGTGATTTAGTAGCAGGTGGAACTTATATACTAAAAAATTAATTGATCCAAGAAATAAGATATTTTTCATCAATCTTATTGTCTTGTTGCATGTTATCAAGTTGCACAATTCTTTGCCTGATTTTTAAAATTTTCAGTTCCATTTTATTTGTGTACACTCATAAAGTTGAAAACAGAAAATGCTGGAAATACTTGGCCTGACTGGCCAGCATTTATGGAAAGGGAAATGGTTACTTTTAGGTCCGTGACCTTTTCTTAGAGCCCAGAAATAGAGAAAAACAAGTTAGTTTTAAGAACCAAGCAATACCACTATCCTTGCCATACGTCCTGTATTCATCAAGTTCATCCTTCCCAATTCTAGCAGACATTTTGTCTCTAGGCTCCTTAATTACTCCTTAACTCTCCTTCTTTTTGACCCTCTTAAAATGAAATCAATGAACAAGCCTTTGTTCATTTCTGGTGTCAACTTTTGAAGGATCTGGGTATGTTTTCATGGGTATGTATTAACGATGATCTCTAAATGGTTCCCTTTGTTTTTTATTAATAAAAATGTATTTGATGTTGTTATAATTTGTTGTAATGTTTCATTATTTGCTGCTTTATTAGCTGTTTAATTGCACTTATGTGCATTAGAATTAAATATCAATTTGTTGTCTTAATTTAAAATTGGCTTTGACAAGTATCTGGCTACAATGGAAACCTACTAATTATTTCTGCAATGTTAACAAAAATGTGGGATCCACAATAGGTGGCTAATATACAGCAGCTGTTTTATCATCAGGTTGCAAGCTGAATCAATGATGCCTACACTGTTTATGATGAGAGAAAACCAATAATTATTCAAAACTGAATTATTACATTTTAGAATGCTTGAAGGCAAAGATGAAACAGGATTTCAGGTGCAGATTGAACACTTGGTGTCACTGTTAGACCAAAGCATGATTATGTGAACTATGATTTTACAATGAGGTGAGAAGATTATACATTGTGAAAATCATTATAAATGTAACAAGATATGCATGCACATGTCATAGGTAAAAGAATGAGTGAACAAGAAAAATAGCCGGGAGAACATTTAAGACGCGTGGAGCTATAGAGAAAGAAGAGGGTAAATATATTGAAACAGTCTGTGAAAAAGCAAAGGCAATTCAGGTGGATCTGTCCTTAATCAATAGAAATTTATTAAAGGGGACAGCAAAACTACACTTGTTTAATGTAAGTGCATTTCAAATTGTCAATTGTTTGCTCAGTAAGAAAGACGGCATGGAAGTAGAAAGAAATCTCATCCCATGGCATCCACTGAAACATCCCTTCCAATAATTTTTTTATCATTAGCTAATATGTATTACTGCGATGGGTTTATCCTTTTCGCCCTTGTCATGTTCAGTGTTATTTTGTCTTTCAGTTATGAATAGAATGTAAACTAGTAAAGTAAGTTAAATTGCTACCTATTTAATTAATTAACCTGAAATTTCTTTATTGATAACTTTATTGATGGTTCAATATTAAACCATATTTACAAAACTATGCTACATTATGAACCTCTTATATGCTGGACCCCATAATATTTAATAATTCGACAGCATCAATTCACGTTTATCAAGCTAGTCATAAGTGCTTAACCATTCACTTCCTTCATGCCCAAACTAAAATACAGTGCAGTGATTATTTTTGTCTTATTGCTATTTTCCAAACAATAAAGACCTTTCTCACATCTATAACATTTTAAACATTTCAAGAAAGCTTTTAATCAGAAAAAGAAACTTAGGATTGTGAAATTGATTTTAAATTCTTTTTTTCAAAATTAGTGAACTTCACAGTTATAGACATTAAATATCCATTATCTGTTGAGACAAATTTTCTGCTTGATAAGCACATTAATATGATTTCTGATAAGCCAGATTTCTTTCATTATTGCTCTCTGATTTGAATTTTTGGAAGAAATTAAGCAGATCCTGCATTCAAGATTCAATTCAAGATTCAAAAACTTTATTGTCATTCCAACCATACATCAGCTCTGCAGGGCAGAATGAGACAGCGTTTCCCAGGGGCAAGAGCAATCATAACATAACAAACGCAACAATAAATAGTAAAACACAACATCCACATGTCGGTTAAAATCAAGTTATATGAGTCCAAAGCAGAGTCAGGTAGAGCAGCTATTTAGCAGTCTGACTGCCTGTGGGAGGAAGCTGTTTAGCTGTGGTTTTTGTTTTGATGCTCCTGTAACATTTGCCTAATGGCAGAAGAACAAACAGTTTATGGAGAGGGTGTGAGGGGTCTTTAATGATGCACCGTGTCTTCTGGAGGCATCGACTCTGAAAGAGGTCTTGGACAGAAGGTAAGGAGACCTCACTAACCTTCTCTGCTCCCCTAACCACCCTCTGCAAGGCTTTTTTGTCAGCAGCGCTGCAGCTGGAGTACCAGGTTATGATGCAAAAGTTCAGCACACTCTCAACCACGCCTCTGTAGAATGTAGTTAAGATGTTAGTGGGGAGTGATGCTTATTTAAGTTTCCTCAGAAAGTGCAATCTCTGCTGGGCCCGTTTCACAATCCCAATGGTGTTCCTGGACCAGGTGAAATTGTCCAAGATCTGCACCCCAAGGAACTTGATGTTTTCCACTCTCTCCACTGTGGAGCCGCTGATGCTGAGGGGTGTGTGCTCAGGCTGAGACCGTCTGAAATCGACGATCATCTCCTTGGTTTTGGTGACATTAAGCATCAAGTTGTTGTCACTGCACCAGCTCTGTAGGTGTTTGACCTCCTCCCTGTACATTGTTTCATCATTTTTGCTGATAAGACCCACCACTGTGGGATCATCAGCAAATTTAATGATCAGGTTTCCCTTGAATCTGGCTGCACAGTCATGTGTTAGCAGTGTAAACAGCAATGGGCTGAGCACACAGCCTTGTGGGGATCCAGTGCTCAGTGTGATAGAGTCAGAGATTCTGATTTCTGTTCAGTTTCACTGCACTTAAACATTTAAATTTTCATTCATGGTAAGAAAAATATACCCTATAACTATGACTGCTGAAGTAAAAATTACTTGAAAAAGACATTATTAGTGAAAAGACATGACATTGCTACTGTCTGTAATGTCAAATATTAGTTGCACAAAATACAATATTTTATCCTCGATAAGGGATATTCTTGGAAGCAAAACATCAGGACTTTTAGGATTAGCTTCAAACAATGGATCTGACACTAACTTGCAAACAGTAAATTACTGTCAAGCAGAAGATAAGAGAAACAATCACTCCAGCTTTAAGTTGTAACTGAAAATGGTACTTTGCTAAAGTAAGGACATGTATATCAAGCAATGAAAGAACTATAAGATTCAAAATTCAAGATTCAAGATTGCTTTATGTAATTTACAGTACACAAGTGTAAAGAAGATGCTGGGCACAGGAGCGTCTGTACACAAGGTGACCTTGACAGGAAGTGATAAAGTAGTGGTGGTAGGGGGTGTGGTGGGTGGGTTAGTGAGCGGAGGTGTTGATTACACTTACTGCCTTGGGAAAGTATTTGTTTTTGAGTCTAGTGGCCCTGACATGGATGTGTTATAGCCTCCCCCAGATGGAAGTGAGTCAAACAGTTCATGAGTAAGTGGTGGGGTGGGGGGAATCCTTCAAAATATTGCTGGCATTTTTCTGGCAATTTCTTTATATATGTCTCTGACGTTGGGTGGGCTGCTGCCAGTGATGCACTGGGCAGTTTGGACAAAATTTTATAGAGCCTTCCTGTCTGCTGCAGTGCAGTTTGTGTACCATGCAATGATGCAGCTTATTAGGATGCTCTGTTCTGCGCATCAGCAGGATTACCTGAGCATTGATGTGCATAGACCAACTCTCTTCAGCCTCTTCAGAAAGTAGAGGCATAGGTGAGCTTTCTCGGTTGTGTAGGGTGTCTGGGACCATGAGAGGGTATGCGAGATGTGCATTTCCAGGGGCTATAAACTGCTTGAAGTTTCCACTGCCAGTGGCGTATCTAAAGTATGGCAGGTTTGGCACGTGCGCTGGGTGCCACTTGAAGGGGGGGCTCAACTGAGCAGTTTCTATTAAAGTCAAACAAGCCATCCTCGGATAGTGAAAATAAAATTTTCTTCAGATGTATGATATGTCTTTGATTATCATGGGTGAAAAGCACTAGGATGGGCTTATTTCACAGCATTGTGTAAGAAGACCATGAAACATTTCTTCACGAAGAAGAAGGATAGTGGAGCTGAAGGAAAGAAGAGACGAGAGTTAGAGGTGGAGGAAGCCAAGAAGTTGAACAAGTTCTTCATGCCCTTCTTTGAAAAGCCCGGAACAAGTAGTTTGACACATTCCATGGAGTCGCCTGCACCTGCTTGTTAGAATCCAAAGGTGGATCAAGTACAAATACATCACAAGCCAAGGAGAAAGACAAGTCAGATAAATCCTAGTATGACGAGATTAAGAGTGAGGCTGCCACAGAGAACGTGGACATGACAGAAGAAGAAGGCGATGGTGGTGGTGGTGATGTTGAGTTTATTGACAAGATTTTACCTGACGAGATTGAACCTGACGACACTGAACCTAGTGAACTGGATGGTATTAAAGAGCCTCAAACTGTCATACCAGAAGTGATTGAATAGCATGACACTGGACTTCTGAAGATCGACAAGGACACCGGAAAAGCAATTCTACCTGACACGTAGAGAACAGAAATAATAAAGCTGGGTTTGAAGTATTTCCAGAACAGTGAGGAGCGTTTCCTACCAACAAATAACTGCTCAATGAACAAAACTTGGTTCAAGAGAAAATTGGTAAATGGTCGTGGTGAGGAAGTGACTCGCTCATGGCTGGTCTATTCCCCTTCTAAAAAGTCTCCATTTTGTATCTGTTGTCTTCTCTATTCCCGGTCAGACCATCAATCCTCATTGGAGCAGGAAAGTGGATTCAACCAGTGGAAAACTCCTGAAAGGATTAACGTTCATTAAAATGCCAAGAATCATCGGGAATCCTTCACACAGTGGAAAGAAATAGAAAGAAATTTAGCTGGAAACAGAGGAGTTATTGACGTGGTATTTCAGTCACAGATTGAGAAGGAAAAGCAGAAGTGGCGTGATATCTTGATGATATCACTGCATAAAATTCCTTGCAACTCAGAACCTGGCTTTGCAAGTCATTTCAGTTAGACGATGACACCAATGTGGGAAATTTCCTTGGCTTACTGAAACTACTGGCCACCTTTGACCCTGTCATGAAAGAACACCTCATTCATTTGGAAAGTCACCCTTGATCCACGTCTTATTTTTCACCAGGTGTCCAGAACGAATTCATCCACATAATGGCATCCACTGTTCGCCAGAGTTTACTGAGAAGCATTCATAAAGCCAAGTACTATGGTCTCATGTTCGACTGGACTCCTGATCAGGCACACCACGAGCAGATGTCAGAAGTTGTGAGGTATGTGGAAGTTGAGTTTGAGAGGAATAAAGTCCATATTAGACAGTCCTTCCTTGGTTTTATCCAGGTAACTCAGAAGGACACTGAGAGCTTGGTTGAAGACATCTTGAAACAGCTAGAGAAGGACGAAATGGAGCTACAAGATTATCAATCGCAGTGCTATGACAACGCTGCTGTGATGGCTGGACACAGAAGTGGTGCACATCAGAGAATAAGTGAGAAAAACAACCTGGCAGTGTTTGTGAATTGTGATAATCACTCACTCAACTTGGTGGGTGTACTTGCAGCCAAGCAGGATACAATGATGGTCACGTTATTTGGCACCATTGAAACTCAGTATGTGTTTTTCCCTTGTTCAACCAGCACTGGGAAAAACTCAAAAATGCCGTACCTGTGGTTATTAAGTCGGAGTCCGAAACCAGGTGGAGTGCAAGGATAGAAGCAGTGAAGCCCGTCAACAAGTACCTTGAGGAGATACATGATAGACAATGAAAATGAGGCCAGTGAAACAAGCAGTGACACAAGGCAGCTATATAACCACATGTTGAGCTATGATTTTCTGACTTTGCTAGGATTTTGGAACAAAGTACTCATTCGCATTGACCATATTCAAAAGAGGCTGCAGGATCCTAGCATGAACTTCCATAATGCTGCTCTGGATTTGAAAGCCCTCTGAGATCATTTTTATGATGAAAGAGAAGTGTCAGTCAGTAAGTCACTCGAAGAAGGAGTTGGTCTCTGTGAAGAATGGAATATTGAAGTTGAAAGACATCAGAGATGAAAAACAAATGGCTCGAAAGAACTCGAAAGATGCTGGGTTAACAGCTAAGGAGTAAATAGAAAGAGTCATAAAGGGAACACTCAACCATCTTCACAGAGAAATGGACAAAAGGTTTGCACGTTTGCAGGACACTGACACCAAGTTTGGGTTCCTTCTTGATGTCAAGGGACTGTGTTATGGCACCGACAGTAACAACCTAAAGAAAAAGTGTGAACATTTGGGCAAATTGTACAGCTCTGATGTTGATGGACAGCAGCTATATGAAGAAATTTTGGATTGCAGAACGTTGCTATCATGGTGGGTCAACATGAAAATATCAAGACCTGAAGAGCTTCTTAAATTTATTGTTCAGTATGGAGATGAGAGCGTCTTCCCCAATCTTCGGATTGCTACTCAGATAATGCTCACCATTGCAGTTTCCATTGCCAGCTATGAGAGATCATTCGGTAAGTTAAAACTACCGGTAATACTTTTCATATTTGAGAGCCTCCATGGGTCAAGGCAGACTCTGTTATCTTGCTCTGCTGAGTGTAGAAAGAGAAGAAACTGAAAAAAACTGACTTTGATCACATCATAGACCAATTTGCCTCAGTGAAAGCAAGAAAGGTGCAGCTATAATTTTCATGTAGTGCCATAATTTGTTACTTAAAAGATTAACAAACTTGACTTATATTTTTGAGCCGATATTATGGTAAAGTTATCTCAAAGATGGGTGTCAAATGTTTGGACAGGGGTGTAATTTCAGTGCTTACCATAGGTGGTATTTCCCATAGATAAGCTCCTGTCCGCTGCTGTGCCGCTGACGGGAAGGAGGATGTGAGTGGTACAAGTTCTCTTGAAGTTAATAACCATCTCCTTTGTCTTAACTTTGAGGAAGAGGTTGTTTTCCTTGCTTCAGGCTTTGAGCTCTTCCACCTCCTCTCTGTAGGCCATCTCACCATTGTTGGTGATGACTCCCAGCTACCACTGTCGTGTTATCGGTGAACTTGACAATGAGATTAGTTGGGTGTTTGGCCGTGCAGTCATATGTAAATAGAGTGAGCTCTGCGCACAGCCCAAGGGGGTGTTGAGGATGATGGAGAAGGAGGAGCAGCTGTGTATCTTGACTATCTGAGATTCATTGGTTAGGAAGTCCAATACCCATTTGCACAGTGGTGTATTTCGACCACGGATTAGGAATTTGTTCACATAGTTCTGTGAGACAATAGTGTTGAATGCCAAACCAAAATCCAGAAACAGCATTCTGATGTGTGCCCTTGTTTTGTAGGTGTGTCAGGATCAGGTGCATGACAGATCTGTCATAGAGCAGTTCTGTCAGTAAGCATATTGGTGAGTGTCTCGTATGGCAGGAATGGAGTTTTTGATGTCTGCTATTACCACAGTGATGACGGTGGTTGATTTGAAGCAGATGGGGACAGCAGCCTGGATGAGTGAAGTGTTGATGTCTGTGAAGACGTCGGTGAGCTGGTGTGCACACTCCCTGAGAACTTGGTCTGTCCTAATGAGGGTTGACTCTGCAGAATCCTCACATCTGCTACTGCTACAGACAATGGCTGGTCACCTGGAAGGGCAATAGCTTCTGTGGGTGGTGTTGCACTGCATGCCTCAGAGCATTGTTTAGAACACTGGGGAGGGAGGCATCAATGGCACAGTCAATGTTGTTTTCCCTTGCATAGACAGTAATGCCCCTGATGTCCAGTTACGTACGCCAGGGATCTTTATCGGACAGGCGTTCCTGAATATTTTGTGCATAGACAGTTTTTGTCTTCTTGATGCCTAAGATGAGGTTTCCCTTGGCTGCTCTGTTCTGTCATCAGACCCAAAGGCAGCATCACTGGCTTTCAGCAGGGAAACGCACATCTGCGTTCAGCCAGGGCTTCTGGTTGGACTGTGAAATGACTGTTTCTGAGGTACCAACATCATCTACACACTTGCAAATGGAGCCAGTGGCAAATGAGGCATATTCCTCAAGGTCCGTGTCTTCTCCATCTGTAGCAGCCTCCTTAAACATCTGCCAGTTAGCAGCCTTGAAGCGTAGAGATTGCAACATTAGGTCATACAGTGATGGCCCTCTTGAGTGGTTTCTCCATGGTTGTTATACTGGTACTAGCATTGTGGAGATGAGGTCAGAGAGGCCAAGATGAGGACATGGGATGACTTTGGAAGTACCTTTTAGGCTGGCCTGCAACACTGACAATTCAGTTTCTTCCTTGCCTTCTCAAATTCTCAGTTTCCAACCTAACATTAATATAATCAATCAATCACTTCCAACTTGAATACAAAAGCAGAACATAACAAATCCAGGAAATCAGTTCAACAGCCAAAATCCATGGGGAGAGAAAAAGAGTTAACACCATGTGAAGAAGCTTTGTTCAGGTTTGGAAAATTCATATGTAAAATGAATAAACACAAGTGATTGAAAATGGCAAATGCTGGAAATCTGAAAGAAGATTGTAAAGTTCTGTAATTACTCAAGAAGTTCTGGAGAAACACAGTTAATATTCAAGGCTGAGATCTTTTATCTCAGCTGGGAAAAGCTAAACCATAAAATGCTTGAATTGCAGGCACTGGAAGAAATGAAAGGAACAAGGAGAATGTCAGTGTTAGGATGAAGATCAGGAGAGACAGTTGGTCGTAACTGAGAGAGGGCAGTTATTCATAGATGATCTGGCAGGAGGAAATGTAAAGGGCAAAATCAAAGAATGAGAGGGAGAAAGGATGGCAATGCTGGAAATGCAGTATATAACACAATTCCAATACTGGAAATACAAATGAAATATAGAATGTAGGAAATATTCAGCAGATCAAACAGCATCTGTAGAGAGAGAGAAACATAGTTACAGACCGGGGGTTAATCATTGGGAGAGCTGTTTTGCAAACTGAGAACTGAGAAGATTGTGAAAGGTTTGTGCTTTTTGATTTACTCCTTGTAAAACAGCAGTTATGGTTGTCTGGAATTGCTGATGATGCAAAGAAGCCAATTGAGGTGTAATAAACAGCAGTAATGAAACAATGTTCTCATTAAACCATTATGGTTGACTGATAATATTGAATATATGTACTACAAGTTGAACTCAAGGGTATCCATCAGCTTAGTTGACAAATACTCATGTATTAAATGAGTGAGCTTTATGTTCAATTTATGAACTTATTACAATAAAATTTCTCTCATGTGCAAAAATAGAAGAATTACTATCTTAATTCCTACTGAAAGCTTAATTAAAAAAAAAATTACATATACATAAAATGCCTGCAAACATAACCACACCCTCTCAAGCCTCAACCTTTACCCTCTCCTGCCCTCATTACTGATTGCTTGCTCTCAGATGCTGGATCTCAAAATAGAAAAAAATGTTTCAAAACTGACAGACATCCCTTGCTGTCACCATATGAAGTATATTCTTCTGAAGTTAATGTTCAGTTTCTTATAGGTGCCACCTCATGAATTAAGTGTGGAAAGTGATCTTATTTTAAACTTCTCTGCTCATAGAATTATATTAGCTTACAGGCTATTGCTGTCACAAAATTAAATCTTTATCCTTGTGCTCAAATTACCCATATGAACTTAAATTCTTAATCCTTTAACTTCACCAGTCATCATAATTATTAAGAATATAATTGACCACCACTCCCTTTCCATCTTTTCTTTCCATCTTCTCTCTCCCTCTTCTGCTCTCCCCCATGAAGGGACAAATTAAAAAGGTAGTAACATTATTTTTGTCTCAGGTTGCCTCCAAGCCATTGTGCCAAATTGGAAGGTTTTGAAATTCGATTTGTTCTAAAACAGCTTTGAACCTGATTTCTCTCAGGGGACTTGGAACAGTGAATTTGTCAGCAAGTTAACTGTAAGTTCTCTGATTTATTCCAATATTTCAGCACAATATTGTCCGCTCACAATATGCCATTAAATCTGCTGCCAATAAATATCACTCAATGATCCAATCCAATATGAAATCATTTAAATGAGTCAGATTAAACTCAATTTTCATATACACTCGGCCTTTGATAATAAGACCTGATACAACCAATTTCACGTCTTATATCTGTGATAATAAATCTGCTTCTGAAGGATCAAACCCTTGATGGTGAAAGGAAGGAAAAAGGATATGGCTTTCCGTTGAAGATCAGGCAGCAGAACAAGTGGAAGAACAATGCAAAATAAAATATATGGCAATAAGCTATATGTAACCATGTGTAAGTCTTATATATTCTGTAATATAGGAAGTAATTAATAAATTTGTAAACCATGTAATGAACAGGATGGGAGAAGATCTTCTAGGGTAAAATATATCTCTTTCTGATGATGTCAGTTCAGCAGGAAGGAAATATATTGTAAATATACAAACTTACAGTATCTTGCCATAGTTTGATAAGCGTTTGATGGGTTCAGTGGATGCCACAAAGCTCTTGAACGGTCCAGCAAGTTCAAGATCATTTGTCTATGTT
Source organism: Hypanus sabinus (assembly GCF_030144855.1). Classification (NCBI taxonomy): domain Eukaryota; kingdom Metazoa; phylum Chordata; class Chondrichthyes; order Myliobatiformes; family Dasyatidae; genus Hypanus; species Hypanus sabinus. The sequence continues at coordinate 29,411,759 of NC_082710.1, read as the reverse complement.
AACTCTGCTAATCATCAAGACCTAAAAATTCTATCAATCTCAGCCATGAATACACTCAACAACTGATCATCCTGAGCTACTTAAAGCACATAATTTCAAAGATTCATAACATCTGAGAGAAGAAGATGTTTAATTCTTGGTTTTTAACCTAAGACCATGTCACATAATTCTAGCTTTTAAGGTTATATTCAAGAACATTGTGAGAAGAAATTGCTGGAGCCCTGGTTGGGATATTTACATTGTAAATATAACACCCATTGTTAGCCATGGGTGAGACCAGAGAGTAGCAAATTTTGTGCCTAAATTTAAATAACAGTAGGCCAGTAAGTCTAATTTCTGTGGTAAGTAGGTTACTGGAGAAGATTCTGAGGGCATGATGCTCTGAGCCTGTACTCACTAGAGTTTAGAAGAGTGAGGAGGGGATCTCATTGAAACCTATTGAATATTGAAAGGCTGAGGTAGTGTGGATGTGGATCGTATAGTATAGTGGGGAACTCTAGGACCAGAGGATGCAGCCTCATAATAAAGGGACATCCATTTAGAACAGAGATGAAGAATTTCATTAGCCGGTGGATGGTGAATCTGTAGATTTCATTGCCATAGACAGCTGTGTGAACCAAGTCAAGGGTGTATTTAAAGTGCATGTTGATAGATTCTTGATTAATCAGGTTATCAAATATTATGAGGAGAATGGGGTTGAGAGGGATAATCTGTCAGCCATGATGGAATGGCGAAGCAGAGTCAATGAGCTAATTCTGATCCTATATCTTATGGTCTTATATATGTACAGTACATTTCACTGAAAGTAGAGTCACAGCTAGACAAGATGGTGAAGAAAGCTTTTGGCATGCTGGCTCATAAGTAAGGGTGTTCAATATAAAGGTAGGGTGGTCACAAAGTAGTTGTAGCTGGTGAGGCCGTACGTGGAGAGTTGTATTCAGTTTTGGTCACCTAGCTATAAGAAAGATGTTTTTTAAACTGGAAGGAGTGCAGAAAAGATTTACAAGGACACTTTAACTAAAAGGAGAATGATGGATCAGCTTATAGAGGTGTATAAAATCGTGAAGTGTGTAGATAGGGTTAATGTGCACAATCTGTTTCTCAAGGATGGAGAATTGAAAACGAGAGGACATACATTTGAGATGAGAGGGGAGAGATTTAATATGAACCTGAAGTTGAACGTTTTTTACCCAGAGGGTGGTCAACATATGGGATGAGCTTCCAGAAGAATTGCTTTTTAACATTTAAATTTAACAACATTTAAAGGTGCATGCACAGGTATATGGATAGGAAGGGCTAAAAGGATAAAGCTAGATGTGGACAGGTAGGAGTAGCTCAGATAGGAACCTTAGTCAGGGTGGACCAATTGGACCAAAGGGCCTATTTCTATGCTGTCTGACTCTATGATTCTGTAACAGCCAAGGTGTGGAAGTGGAGCAAATCAATAAATTTTATGTGACGTGACACAAGAAAGTGAACGCAGCAAAACATTTCATTAAATAGCAATGGACATGACATTGTGAACTTAAAATTCTTACTGTTTCTGTGGTTTTGACGGTCTATTATTGAAAAATTGCTAGCATGATTTATTGATATATTTTGAGGGCTTGCTTAAGGTAGCAGAGAAGTTAACGTTCAAAGTGCATATAACCATAGTTATGCACTCATCTGAAACATTGCTTGAAGACCTTTGGGAGCATATATTCCATCCATGACAGATATTTTCAGAATTCCCTGTGCGATTAGCTCACCAATTATTGTTGAGGAGTGCATGTATCATATACTGTATTTGGTTAAATTGTGCTTGTGATGGTTTTAGCAAAGCCCTTATTTTAAAATTCTCAACTTTCTGTTCAAGGCTTTTCGGAGGCTTGTCCTTTCCAGTCTTGTAGAAATGTCTTTGCTCGTGTTGATGTAATTTCCATCCTCTAACTGATGGGTGCAGCCCTGCTCCAGCACCGTACTCAGAACATAGTTCATGTAAATCATGTCATCTGGTTGACCTGAAATAATTTTAAAAGTTAATGTAGAAATGTATGGTTACATTGTGTGGGACAGGTGCTGATTTATTAAGAATTTGAGAGAACATTATATCACTTTGAATGCTTTGAAGTATATACCACCTGGTAATTATTGTGTTTCAATTTGAAAGTAAATTTCCTTTCTCTATTTCCTCAAATCCCATTGGAGAGGACAAGTGATTTGTTACTGTATAGAGCTTGTTATCACAAAAGTTGGCTCCAAAACCATTACATTTACTGCCTCAGGGACTTGGAATGTAAAATTGCAATGTTCGGGTAGCAAATTGAGCCACATAAATTAGAAATGTTTAATATTTAATGCAAGACGTCACACCATAAGAGAACACTTGTCTTACTCGTGGTGTGCAGCAGCTACAACCAGGAGAATTAACAAGTAATCTGCTCCAGGACCTCTGTCATTTATGATCTGAACTTGACCCACCAGAAACTAAAGGTTAATGCAAAAACAAAATACATCAGATGTGACAAATCTAAAATGAAAATAGAAGACATTGGAAACACTCAGGACCTGGAGAGAGGGAGAGAGACTGCTAAATAGAATAAAATTCATATTTTAACTGCTCTGCATCAAAGTATGAATCTCCTTCTGTTGTTAAACCTAATACAAAGCTGGTTTAATTATTAGTAGAGGTATTATGGGTTACTAGATATGAAAAATTTGAAGAATCTGTTGGGTGACCAATGAATTTTCCTATTTTTTTAGCTGTAAGATGTTGGAACTATATCAACTATTATCAGCTCTGGGGATCTCCCATCCACTGCCACCAACCTCATAGTTCCCACACTCCACACTTCCCGTTTCTACCGCCTACCCAAGATCCACAAACCTGCCTGTCCGGGTAGACCCATTGTCTCAGCTTGCTCCTGCACCACGGAACACATTTCTGCATACTGATGCACCATCAATAACTCTCGGAGAAGTGAGTTAAGGTAGGCTTTTATTGGCTGGAAGAAAGCACAAGCAGCAAGTGACCACCACACAACATCCTGGAGACTGAGGAAGGAGCTGTGTCTCCAATCGCCTTTATACAGGGGTCTGTGGGAGGAGCCACAGGAGCAGTCAGCGGGGGGGGGGGGGGCACGTGTCCAGGTATATGTAGTTCACCACACGTACCTCAACAATGTTTTATCCCCCCCTTTGTTCAATCCCTTCACACCTATGTTTGTGACACCTCTCACGCTTTGAATGTTTTCAATGATTTTAAGTTCCCTGGCCCCCACCGCCTTGTTTTCACCATGGATGTCCAGTCCCGATATACCTCCATCCCCCACCAGGAAGGTCTCAAAGCTCTCCACTTCTTTATGGATTCTAGACGTAACTAGTTCCCCTCTACCACCACTCTCCACCATCTAGCAGAATTAGTCCTTCTCTCAATAATTTCTCCTTTGGCTCCTCCCACTTCCTCCAGACCAAAGATGTAGCCATGGGCACCCATATGGGGATGAGCTATGCCTGCCTTTTTGTTGGCTTTGTGGAACAGTCCATGTTCCAAGCCTATATGGGTTTCCGTCCCCCACTTTTCCTTCGCAACATCGACGACTGCATTGGCGCTGCCTCCTGCACGCATGCTGAGCTTGTTGCCTTCATTAACATTGCTTCCAACTTTCACCCTGCCCTCAAATTTACCCGGTCCATTTCTGACACCTCCCTCCCCTTTCTTGATCTTGCTGTCTCTATCCCTGCAGATGGCTTACCTACTGATATCTACTATAAGCCTACAGACTCTCACAGCTACCTGGACTATTCCTCTTCCCACCCTGTCTCTTGTAAAAATGCCATCCCCTTCTCGCAATTCTTCCGTCTCCACCGCATCTGCTCTCAGGATGAGGTTTTTCATTCCAGGACAAAGGAGATGTCTTCCTTTTTTAAATAAAGGGGCTTCCCTTCCTCCACCATCAACTCTGCTCTCAAACACATCTCTCCCATTTCACACACATCTGCTCTCACCCCATCCTCCCACCACCCCACTAGGGATTGGGTTCCCTTTATCCTCAACCACCACCCCACCAGCCTCCGTGTCCAACATATAATTCTCCGCAACTTCCGCCACCTCCAACGGGATTCCACCACCAAGCACATTTTCCCTCCACCCCCCCCCCCCCCGGCTTTCGTCAGGGAAGTAGAAGGCCGCACCAGGAGCACCGTATGCAGTATACCACACCAGCCGACTCACAGGTGAAGTGTCGCCTCACCTGGAAGGACTGTCTAGGGCCCAGAATGGTGGTGAGCTGAACACCTACTCTCTGTCCGCCAGAGAAAGCAGGATCTCCCAGTGGCCACGCATTTTAATTCCACGTCGCAATCCCATTCTGGTATGTCTATCCATGGCCTCTTCTACTGTCAAGATGAAGCCACACTCAGGTTGAAGGACCAACACCTTATATTCTGTCTAAGTAGCCTCCGACCTGCTGGCATGAACATTGATTTCTCTAACTTCCGTTAATGCCCTCCTCCCCTTCTTACCCCATCCCTTATCTATCTATCTATCTATCTATCTATTTCTTTATTTCTTTATTTGCACTTTTTTCCTCTTTTTTCTCTCTCTGTCCCTCTCACAATCACTCCTTGCCTGCTCTCCATCTTCCTCTAGTGCTCCCCTCCCCCCCTCTTTCTCCCCAGGCCTCCCATCCCATGATACTCTCCCACCCCAGCTGCATATCCCTTTTGCCGATCAATTTTCCAGCTCTTAGCTTCATCCATCCCTCTCCTGTCTTCATCTATCATTTCAGATCTCCCCCTCCCCCTCCCACTTACAAATCTCTTACTATCTTTTCTTTCAGTTAGTCCTGACGAAGGGTCTCGGCCTGAAACGTCGACTGTACTTCTTCCTATAGAAGCTGCCTGGCCTGCTGTGTTCCACCAGCATTTTGTGTGTGTTGCTCAACTCAATCTTCAGATGATTTGGTGAAAGTTAGTGAAGATAGGAAATGGAGTCATAGAACATTACAACACAGAATCAGGCCCCTCAGTCCGTCTAGTGCATGTTGAACAATCTATCTGTCTAGTCCTATTGACCTGCATCTGGACCATAACCATCTTTGCCCCTCATATCTACATACCTATCCAAATTTTTCTTAGAAATTGAACTGAAGCAGAATTCATCATTTCCACTGGTGGTTTGTTCCGCACTCTCACCACTCTCTGAGTGAAGAACTTCCTCCTCATCTTCCCCTTAAATATTTCACCTTTCACCGTTAATCTATGACCTCTACTAATTTTGCAAAACTCCATGGAAAAACCTACTTGCATTTACCCTATCTATATCCCTCATATGTTTTTTATCTCTATCAAATCACTCCTCATTCTCCCTAGGGGATAAAATCCTAAACTATTCAACCTTTCCCTATAACTCAGGCGATGGGGATTTATCCACCTTAGTTTGCCTCAAGACAGAAAAGACTCCTCCTCTGTGATCTGTATACAGTCCATGACCTCACTGCTGTTTTGCCTCACTTCAATAGTATTCAGAATAAATGCGGATACAAAAATTCCATTTAAGATCTCTCCCATCTCTTTAGGCTCCATGCATAAATGACCACTCTGATAGTCAAGATGAGCAATTTTGTCCCTTGCAATCCTTTTGCTTTGACTATATCTGAAGAAGCCCTTGAGATTCTCCTTCACCTTGTCTGCTAGAGCAACCTCTTGCCTCCTTTTAGCTCTTCTCATTTACTTCTATATATATATATATTCACTTGCTGCATTTCTTATACTCTTCAAGTACCTCAGAATACCTCATTTGTTCCTTCCTGCCTTTACATGCTATGTACCTCCTCCTTCTTCTTCTTAACCAGGACCTCATTATCACTCGAAAACTGAAGTGTTCTAAACCTGTTATCCATACCTTTTATTCTGACAGATACATAAAGACTCTGTACTCACAAAGTTTCCCTTTTGAGGTTCTCCCACTTACCAAGCACACCTTTGCCCAAAAACAAACTTTTCCAATCTACACTTGCCAGATCCTTTATGATGCATCAAAATTGGCCTTTCTCCAATCTGGAATCTCAAACCGAGGACCAGACCTTTCCTTCTCCATAATTATCCTGAATGCAATGGCATTATGTTTCTCGCAACAGTCTGCAATCTTCATATAAATTTGCTCCTCCAAATTCCACTGACTATTGGGTGGCCTATAATTTAATCCCAATAATGTTCTGATTCTTCAGTTCCACCCATATAGCCTCACCAGACAAGTTCTCCTGTCTGAGCACTGTTGTGACATTCTCCCTGACTAGTAATGGCTCCCTTCCCCCTTTATTTGCTCTCACTCTATCATGTATAATAGAAAGGAACCCTGGAACATTGAGCTGCCAGTCCTACCCCTTCTGCAGCCAAGTCTCATTATTGGCTACAATGCCATAATTCCATTTGCTGATCCATGCCCAAAGCTCAAACACTTTTCCTACAATATTTCATGCATTGGAATATACATTTCTCAAAACATTAGACCCATCATGCTCAACCTTTCAATTCCTGATTTTGTATGTATGCTTAACAACACCTTTCCCCACAAGCATGTCACTGTCTACTTTGGTACTCTAGTTCTCATCCCCCTGCAACTCTAGTTTGAAGAAGAGGAAATGTTCAACAACAGAGCCCAGAACTCAGAAGTTATGGTGAGAAAGTTAAGAAGTATATCCCAAAGAAGCAGACAGTACTTGAGCAGAGTGTGGTGCAGTTTAAGAGATACTATCTCCCCCAATGTGATTTAAATACACCAGTGATTAATGCAGGCAGCTTTCGGCTCATAGCCGAATGGGTGAGTGTGAATGGTGTCACCACATCTATGTGCTCAATATGTACAATATTTTCAGGTGTGTTTGGTTGAGTGATCAAATTTTCTAAGCCTTTGTGTCCTGATTCTTGCTGGGAAGGCTATGTTGAAATGATATTATTATTTTGGACTTCTAATTGTGTTGAAGCATTCTAGAGCTCTGGTGACTGGCTAATGTAATAATTTCTTAAAATGGTTAATAGAGTTGTTTATATAAAAGTTATTTTATTATTGTTATGTCAAATTTTGATGCCACCTATTAATGAAAAAAGATTTGTGGGAGAAAATCAACAACTCTGTGTGGAATTACAGATTTTTCCTCATAAAAGTGCAATATATGCATATGAAATCATGCAGATTAGAGAAACACCTCCTCATGTTCTGCCTCAGTAGTCTCCAACCTAATAGCATGAACATAAATTTCTCTAACTTTTGGTAACCATTCCTCTTTATCGCCTTTTTTCCCTTATTCAACCAGCCACATCACTCCATCCTTTGTCTTCCCCTGTCCTTTCAATTTGCTCATCACCCGTTCATTCCTCTCTCTGGAATCCCTCCTCACCTCCTTTTCCTTATTTCATAGCCTCTTGACCTGAAGCATTAACTGCCCATTTCCCTTCATAGATGCTGCCTGACCCACTGAGTTCCTCTGGAACTTAATGTGTTTTCCCAGATTGCCAGTATCTACAGACTCTCTTGTAATTGATATATTGAGTATTTTTGGCTAGCTTATATACCAACTCATATAATACTGCCCCAGCAATGGAACATTATGGACATCTCTTGCATTACTATGGACTTCTTTTTGCACTAATATCCACTTTTTTCTTTACAATCCTGTATAATTTACTGTTAATTTTATATATAGTTTTTAAAAATGTTGTCTGAATCTATGTGAATGTGATGCTGTTGCAAGCAACTTTTTCATTGTACCTGAACTTCAATGTATTTGTGCGCATGACAATAAACTCATCTTGATTTGACCAACAGCACCCCAATATTATTATATAGTGTGAAGTTGCAACAAACTCCCAGCAATGGGAAATTAATCAGTAACTGTTCATTGGTGCAGAAGGAAAAGCTACAGTGCTTCAAGATAAGTTTAGGCCTTTTAGAATATTTTGAATACATTGGTTTAGTTTAATGTTCAGTAGTGTTTTAAGAGTTTTCATTGTTTTTGTAGAAAGATTTTATTTATTGGGAAAAGTAATTTCAATAGTCCTTGAATATTTATGAATGTTTCAAAATGCCAGAGACATTCCAAAACATTTAAGATTTTTTTTTTAAACAGTTTGACAGTCAGCCAAATCATTTGCTTAGTCTATTGTTAGAATTTTGTTTTGAAGATAAAAGAGACTGCTGGTGCTGGAATCCGGAACAGAAAAACAAAATGAAGGAAGAATTCTATGGGTCAAGCAATGTCCATGAAGACAAAAAATGTAAGTCACTGTTTGAGTTCTGCATTGGGGTAAGAGGGAAAATAAAGCATTTGCCAGTACGTAGCAATATGGGGACAGTGGAATAGAGCCTAATATGTGATAGGTGGAGCTCGATCGATGGGAAGGACATGATGACAGATAGAAATAGGTTGGGAGAGGGGAACGATAGAAATAAAGCAAGGGAGAAGAAAACTATGTGAATGGGCGAGTTTGTTTGGAAAGAGAACACAAGGAGAATGTTGGGGCAATGTTGTGTGGTGTGAAATTGGAAATTTCAATAGATTCAATATTTCCATTTAACATCAGAGATTATATACAATATACTGTACAACCTGAAATCCTTTATTTTTGCAGATATCCACAAAAACAGAAGAGAGCCCCAAAGAATGTATGACAGTAAAAACTTTGAAATCCCAAAGACCCCCACTCCCCCCTCCCATGCACAAGCAACAGCAATACAATGGCACTCCCCCCACTTACTTCAGTAAAGAAGAGCATCAGCACCCTCCACACACCAAGAAAGCAATAGCAAAGCCCCCAATAAAGACCATGATCTGCATTACACCAAAAACTAATCATTCACCCGAATATTTGACATACCACAGGCTCTCTCTCTTTCCCTAATAAAGGGACAGAGAGGTGTCCCCCTTTCACAGTGAGAGGGGAGACCAACAAAAGACAAGTAACTTGCTGATTATGGTGTTAAAGCCTGCTGTGTCACTTTTTTTTCTGAGTTTTCTCACTCAAGAGTCGGCATACTCTCCCCCACCAATGAGAGAAAGAGAGAGAGGCATGATTCCCTGAGTACAGAGCCACTAACAGCTGATTTACTGTTCCCGATGTTCCTTTTCTCCCACAACACTTCAGTCGGTGGCATCATCATTAAATTGGCTCATCCCCAGGGCTGCAAATCCTCACAACCATGAAGATGCCCTCGTCTTCTAGGCTGTGTCTTTGGGATATTGAACAACAATGGCTATGAGCATCTGGGAGCGAGTCCCAATGCCGCAAAGAACTGAAGGTTGAGTGTAGCTCTAGGTGAGGGTCTTCAACAGAACCCCATCCACCTTGAGACCTTTGCAGATGAGCTCAAAAGACTTTGAGTGCCACTGTAGCTCCACCTCAGTGTACATACTATTGGGTCACAAGCTACCCAACAATTTGTCCTCTCTATGGTGAGGAGAAGGCAGTGGACAGATAGGTTGGTGTAGGAATGGAAGGAGGGTTAAAATAACATGTAACTGGAAGCTCAAGATGGCAACTAAGGACAGGGAGCAAGTGCTCATCAAAATGGTTGCCTAGTCAATGCTTGCTTTCTCCACATGAGGAGGTCGTCCACACCATGAGCACCAAATGCAGTTGACCAGGTTGGAAGAGGTACAAGTAAACCTTGGCCTTCTTTGGAAGTACTATTTAGGGCATTGAATGGAGGCGAGGGAGAGAAGAAGATACAGGCATTGCACTTCCTATAGTTATAAGGGAAGTACTGGGACATGGGAGGAGCAGAAAAGTGGATCAGGGACTCGAAGAATAGTCTTGGCAGAAAGGCATGAAGAGCAGAAATGGTGACTAGTGGTGGGATCACAATGGAGCTGGTGGAAATGCCAGAGATATTCTATACAGAATGCAGATGTTGGTGGGGTGAAAGGTGAGGACCAAAAGATCTCTAATGCTGTTATGTTTGGGGAGAGGGATGGTGAGAGCAATGCAGGATATAGAGAGACTGTGTGTGAAGAGTCCACGTCTAAGCATAGGGGAAGTAAAGCTTTCAGAAGGAGGATATTTCAAAAGCTCTAGAGTAGAAAGTCTCAACTGAAAACTGATGCCGCAGAGACAGAGGTATTGAAGAAAAGGCGTTTTTTTTAGGAGTCAGAGTGTGTTGAGTGTATGTAATTGAGGTAGCTGAGGGAGCTGCAGAGTTTATAGAAGATACCAGTGGCAAGCCTATCTCTGGAGATAGAGGCTGTGAGATCCAGAAAAGGAAGAGAAGTGTCATAGTCCCAGCATATTTGACAGCAGGATATAAACTGGTGTAAAGGCAAGTAAAATTGATCAGTTCTGCACAAGTGCAGGAACAGCCCCAGTCCAGTTGTTGATATAATAGAGAAATAGTTGGAGATGAATTATGCCAGGTATTGTTTTTTTTTGTGTGGGTGTGGTTGTTTCTGCCATGCAGCCACAGTTGAAATAAAAAGATCTAAATTTACCTCTTACCTTTTGCCAAACCTCCGACAGTACCAGTTCAACTCTGCATTGTAACCTCATCTCCAACTCAACAATTTCCGAGACCAGCTAACCCACCGGAAGCTTCCTACCTGATCACAAATCCAAACCTTCAGCCTAATGCCCCAACACAAACCCAATTTGAATCCTTGATAAAATTATGTAATGTGCTTTGTAGCACTCAAAGTAAAAGTGTGAATTGCTTGTAGAATAGCACCTGATTCATTTCTTTAGCCTCGAGCATGTTTGCTGAAGCTGTAATATAATAAGCCAATTCTGCCACAAGTGATAGAGCACATTTTCTTTTCCAAGATAGCAAAACTCTCGACTCTGAAAGCTGCAACGTAACTGGTTAACCATTATTGTTATCCATCATTAGGCTATCAACTACTGCAGCCTGAAGGGTGCTGAAATTGAGCAGTAATTGTTAGATCTCATCTCTCCAGACATACTTTGAATGTAGTTCCCTGCATTACTCAAATTTCAAGGATGCTGAAATATAGTCAACTGTTTAAATGATCTGGCAAAAGATGGCAGTAGTAGCTAACTGTCTGTACATTAGCTAGATGTCATCTTGACTTGTTTTATTCCATGCTATGGAAAAGCCATTTTATATGCACAAAATCATTCTGGTTGCAATTTCAGTGGAGAGTTTAATTTATACAAGTTCATTTTAACAGAAAAGGTGTACCATGAAAGAACACTTCAGAATGGTCTCATGAGTAACCTATGCAGAATTTTAACTTTTCATGATTGATGGGAAAGGAGTAATGAATGTAAACAGTTCCTCCACAAAGTCCAGCCCCTCTGCTCATAGTCCTCCTTCTGTGGAGTTAAAGTCATTCTTATGTACCTTGCCATCTTTCCTGGCTGCTCCAGCTGAGAGTTAAAATCAGGACCACAAGAAGAGATTCCATTAGAGCAGGGATTCCCAATCATTTTTATGCCATGGATCAATACCAATAAGCAAGGGGTCTGTAGATCCCAGGTTGAGAACCTCAGCCTTGGAGAGAGATAATACTCCTGAATACGTTTTTACAGGTATGGTCCCCAGTCCCAAACAAGTAACTCTCTCCATTTTTCAGTCATTGTCACCATTACCAAAAAACACAATAAACTATAATGACATATAATATTCCTCCATATGCTGCTTTGCAGTTCCTTCTATGCTGCTATAACACGTCAATGAATAAGTGCTTGTTTTAACTACTGAAATGGCTTACAACAGCATCGCTGTATTTTCTGATAAATGGTACTTCACTTATAAAGCTATAGCCTCAGCCAAAATTATGTTTTTCTTAACAAGAACTTAGAGCTTTTATAATTACTTCTTCTGATCAACATCAGAAAAGGTACTGACTGCTACAGGAACTTGACTGGTTGAGCATACTCTGTTACGGAGAGACTTGTTTACATTTCAGGCTGAGGCCCTCCATTGAGTGATGGAGAGGAAGATAACTAGCATAAGGAGTGAGGGGGTGAGTGAGGTGGGTTAGTAGGTGCACCAAGGAATGGTGAAGGATGATGGGCAGATTGACATTTGATCCATCTTCACCACTCACATTTTGTTTCCTTTCCCATATCCCTGTCTTAAACTCCCTTCTCCTGGATCCAGTCATCTACAAATAATGCACCATCCCCTGAATTCCTCCCCATCCATCTCCATCTACCCTTCATGTCTCCCTTAAAAGATTCCATTATCACTTTCCTTACTTTATCAGATTCCAGAATTAAAGTCTATGAGTCCTCATTTATACCCACCTGCCTCTGTCTCCCAACTTCCCCTCTCTCCTCCCCCAACTGCCCATCATCATCCTCATCTGCAATTAATAAACCGGCACCTTTCTCAGCTGCATCAACCCCATCTGTATTGTAGAGTCTACCCTGATTTTTATCTTGTTGTCATAGCTCTGCGATTTAAAGAGCACCAATTGTGCTGAAGATACGTCAACTCTGCTTCTCTTCAGGCAGAAACAGATCTCTTGTGTATTTCCAGCATTTTGGATCTTTAGATTTTAGCACTTTAGATTTTCCAGCATTTTCACTTTGTTTGCTTTTCAATTATTGTTAAAATAATTGTTTTCCACTGCGATTAATTTTCATGACTGTGAGTATGCAAATTAAGTCAAACTTTTAACTGAACTATCTTAATTTAGACCACAATTTGAGGACAAATTCTGGATGGTACCAAAAATAGAAATTCTCACCATTGATGGCAGAATCCTATTATTCATCACTTCAATTTAATAAAGTCTTATTGTGCTAGATAACAAAGAGATCTCTCTCCCATGTGATGTGACTATCGATCAATCTGGATTGCTATGTTTATGAGTCCATAATGCTTTCCTGTCACACTTTTTGCAGCTGTTTCATATTGTAAATTCATAATAAATAGGCTATGACTACCTTTTATTTTCCATAAGGCATCTTTCATGGTGTGGCAGACATGTTACAATTTCATATTTTAAAAATTCACTTATAAATACAATGCTAAAAAGGCCAGGTTTTATTTCCATCTGTGAAGAGGTAATGTTAAGTTGGCTCTTTGAATGATGGTACTACTGAAAGGCACGTTAAGAATTTAGACCCAGCTATGCTAAAGGAATTGTAATTGTAATATACTGTACATTTCACTAATGATTTGCTTTGTTCCCAAATAGAAGCTGTGCTTATCCTTCAGATTATGAGAGAAATAAATTTAGGTGGTAGAGGCAAAGGAATCTTGGTGAGATGTTGCAGTGTATTTGTAAATAGTGAATGCTGCAGTTGGAAAGAAATTAATGTGTAAAGTGGTGGAAAAGCCAAATTCTGGATAGCATCAAAAATAGAAATTCTAGCTGCTGATATCTGAATTCATGGCTTTGTCTTTCTTTAATGAAATCTTGTTTCCCAAGTACTGTATGCATGATATTCCAGCAAAAGTTTGACTTATACAAAGTTAAAAGTGAAAGAATTCCCAGAGTCAGGAAACGGGTCACTTGCAACAGAGTGTTACCACTGACCTTCTTTTATTGCCGCAGTACTTCTGGGATAAGTTCATTTAAGTTTCTGGTCAGTTGTGACTTCCACAATATTGATAGGGGATGTTTAAGATGATTGTATTTCAATTGAATGTCAAGGAAGGTAGTTAGATTCTCTCTTGTTGAAAATGGTCATTTTCCATCATCTGTGTGATGCAAATATTACTTGTCAGGTTAGATTAAGCCTGAATTTTGTTTTGGTCCTGCTTCTGTTGAACAGAGACTGTTTCATAATCTGAAAACCACAAATGAAGTTGAATATAGTTCCAACATCAGCAAACCACCTCGCTCCTGGTCTCATGTATTGCAAAGGTTATAGAGTTATACACCACAGAAGCTGGCCCTTCGGCATCAGTTTTGTCCATGAAGTTCTCATCTGTACAAATCCTGTTTATTTTATCTCTACTTAGTTTGCGCCTGTCTAATATTTGGCAATCTACTGAGGAATTCACATGGTTCTTAAATGCTGTGAGAATAACTCCATTATCTTCTAAGCATTGCATTCCAGATCCAAAACAATCAATGAGGTGAGAAAATTCTTCTAAATATCTTATTCTTTACCCATAAAGCCACCCCCTCTAATTTTAAATTTCTTTGCTATGGGGAACTGTTTTTTACTATCAATGTAGTTATTTTATAGTCACAGTGTATCAGGTCCACACGCAGCCTCATAAGGAAAATAAAATATTCAGTCTCTTCTTCAATGGAATCACATCCTTCTTATAGTGTCACTGCTGGAACTTCACACTGAACTCCAGCTGTGGCCTAATATAAGTTTTATAAAGTTATACCATAACCTTCCTGCTCGTATAATCTGGAATAAGATTTAGGATTAGAAGTAGGCCATTTAGACCATCAAGTCTGTGCTGCCATTCAATCATGGGCTGATCCGCTTCATCCAGTCATCCCCACTCCCCTGCTTTCACCCCATACCCTTTGATGCCCTGGCTAATCAAGAAACTATCTATCTCTGCCTTAAATGCACCCAATGATTTGGCCTTCACAGTCGCTCGTGGCAACAAATTCCACAGATTTACCACCCTCTGACTAAATTAATTTCTCTGCATCTTCTTCAACATCTAATCTACCTTCACTGCCTCCTTCAGGAAACCTTGTACTTGTACACCTAAGGTTGTGGTTGAAAATTTGGTTGAGTGATGGCACCACAACAACACCTCACTCAGTATTAGCAAGACCAAGGAGCTGGTTATTGACTTCAGGAGGAGGAATCATGAGGCCCATGAGCCAATCCTCATTGGGGGATCAGAAGTGGAGAGGGTCAGCAACTTTAAAATCCTCAGTGTTATCAGTTCAAAGGATCTTTCCTGGGTTGAGCACCTAAGCACAATTATGAAGAAAGCATAGCAGTGCTGCTACTTCCTTAAAAGTTTGTGAAAATGTGGCATAACATCTAAGAGTTTGCTAAACATCTATAGATGTGTAGTGGAGAGTATATTGACTGGTTGCATCATGGTTTGCTATGGAAACACCAGTGCCCTTGAACAGAAAAACCTATAAGAAGCCAGTCCATCACAGGTAAAGTTCACCCCTCCATTAAGGACATCTACATGGATGGCTGTTGCAGAAAAGCTCCATCATCAAAGACCATCAGCACTAGGCCATGCTCTCTTTTCACTGCTGCTAACAGGAAGAAAGTATAGGAGCTTCAGGTCCCATACCACCAGGTTCAGGAACAGGTTTTACCCCTCAACCATCATCCTCTTGAACTAGAGGGGACATCTTCTCTCAACTTCACTTGACCCATTACTGAAATGTTCACACAACTCATGGACTCACTTTCAAGAATTCTTCATCTCATGGTCTTGATATTTATTTATTTATCTTTCTTCTGTATTTGCACAGTTTGTTGTCTTCTGTACAGTGGTTATTTGTCTATCCTTTTGGGTGTGGTAAAATGTGTTGTTTGCATTAACTACCAACATAACCCGAGGATGTGCAGAGGGCAGCCCACAAGCGTTACTACACTTTTTGGTGCAACACAACATGCCTGCCACGTTCACAGAACAAAACAAGCAACAACAACAACAACAGAATAATAGCAACAAAGCAACAAAAGGAAAACAAACCCTGTTCCGGCCTGCCATGCACCCAACCCTGCACAGACTGTCCAACCCCAGCCACCATTAGACTCACAGACTCAGAGCTCTGCCCATTGGGTCTTGACTTCCAGACTTCTGATTGACCCTTGGGCTTGGATCTTTGGAACTGATCCAGGACTTGCTGATGAATGAGGACCCTGAAGTCCAGGCCTCAAACTTTGGACACACAGATGATGGGACCACTATTATTGATGATCTCAAGGTGATGAATTCTGACACTGGCGAGAATTAAAAGAGTGGGTGCAGTGACCTGAGAACATATAAGGACAGCATGGATATCCAAGAGTGACAGACATGAAAGAAATAGCAGACGTAGAAGAGCTTGCAAGTGTAGGACAGGTTTCTGAACATGATGGTCTTATAGAAGAAAAAACAGGAGTCAAAAATACAGAAAGAACATGATCTTTGGCATTAAGGGATGGAAATGGAAGCCAACAGCGTAGCAAGAAGACAGTGTAAACACAGTGTCAGTTGGTCCAATACAGTAAGGCAGTTTAAGTAGATGGATAGATAGGTTCTTTATTGGTCCCAAAGGAAATCAGTGTCACAGTAGCATTAAAAGTGCACATGCTGTATATACAAATATTAGAAGAGAAGTAAGAAAGAATCAAAAAAGTTACCTTAAAAATAAAATGTACAAGATTTCCAAGTTCTAACTAATAAGATGGTAGTGCAAGAATGACTGTAATATTGTACAGTAACGGGTGCACATTCACATACAGTATTGCACAGGTTGTCCCCAATAGCAGGGTGTGATAAACAGAGCTAAACAGAGCTCTGGGAAGCAGAGGTTCATGACAGTCTAACAGGAGTGGGGGGGGGGGTGGGGGGGGTCATCACTTCCCCAACTACCCATTGACTCATTATAGAGCCGAATGGATAAGAATGAGTTCGCTTAGTGCTCTTTGGTATAGCACAGTTTTCTTAGTCTGTCGGCAAAAGTGCTCCTTTGTTCAGCCATGGTGGCATGCTGAGGGTGAGAAATATTGTTTAAATTGCCAGGATTTTCCATAGGGCTCTTTGTTCTACCACAGCCTCCAGTGTGTCCAGTTTGACTCCTCTAACACAGCCGGGATTTCAAATCAGTTTATTGGGTCTGTTAGCATCACCCGTGTTGATGCCTTTACCCCAACACACCACTGCAGACTGGTAGAACATATCAAAGAGAGGCCTACATACTCCAAAGGACCTCATTCTCAGCAGGAAGTAGAGGCAATTGGCCCTTCTGGTATACAGCCTTTAGAGACTCAAGTCTCTCTTCCACTTGCACTCCCAGGTACGTGTAAGACCTTACCACATCCACATCCTCACCATCAATATTAACAGGGGGCAGTGCAGGGCTGGTCTTTTTAAAGGTCATCACCTTCTCCTTTGTCTTACTGATGTAGAGCTGCAGATCATTCAGCTTGCACCATTCAACAAATTCCTCCACCAGGGCCCTGTATTCATCCTCCTGTCCTCCGTTATGCACCCAACTATTGCTGAGTCATCAGAGAATTTCTGCAGATGACATGACTCAGTGTTGTATCTAGAGTCTGAGGTACACAGGGTAAACAGGAAGGGAGCCAATACATTCCCCTGAGGGGCTGCAGTGCTGCTTTTTGTGTTGTCTGACACGGCTCTGAACACTCACAAACTGCGGTCTGCAAGGCAGGTAGTCCATTATCCAGGATACAATGGAAGTGTTAACCTGCATTGAATGGCGCTTTCCCCCCAGCACTGAGGCCTGTGTGGTACTGAAGGCACCTGAGAAATCAGAAAACACGATCCTCACAGTGCTGCACTGTGTATCCTTTATTCAGCAGGTTGATGACAGCATCGTTGACTCCAATGTGCTCCTGGTAGACAAACTATAGAGGATCAAATGCAGATCTGACCAGGGGTCGGAGGCGAGCCAGGACCTGCCTCTCTAGGGTCTTCATGATGTGTGAGGTCAAGGCCATTGGACGAAGACATTCTGGACTTTTGGTCAGCCCTTCTTGGGTACTGGGACCATACATGATGTTTTCCACACAGTTGGGACCCTTTCCAAGCTGAGACTCAGATTGAAAATGCACTGGAGAACTCCACACAACTGCTCAGCAAATTCCTTCAGGACCTTGGGGTTCACACCATCAGGTCCCAATGCTCTGCCATGTCTGAGTTTCCCCAGAGCCTTTCTCACCTGATCAGTAGTGAAGGTGAGTCCATGATGACTGGGGAGTTGGTAGAGGGTGGGGTCTGTGGCAGGTGAAGATAGGGACAATGGAGGTTGGTATGTGAAAGTGTGGATGATAGGTGCAGGAAAAAGAAGGGGTTCATCCATGTGTTGAACTGGAGGAGAGAGGAGGGGAGGTGTTGGTGCTGAGGGAACATTGGGTGCCTCGGCACCTGGACTGGTGTGCTGAGATTTTGGTAGCACGCTGCATCTGAAATAAAAACAAAATGTTTCTGTTTTTATTTCAGATTTAGTCACAGTTTTTTCCCATGGTAGGGGAATCTAAAGCTGAAGAGCATGGATTTAAGATAAGAAGGGAAGACTTAAAGGAGACCTGAGAGCAACTTTTTCACACAGATGGTGGCAGTGTATGGAACCATCCTCCTGCCAGAGGAGCTTGTAGAGGTGTGTGTAAAAGACATTTGGACAGGTATAAGATAGGAAGGGTTTATAGGAATATGGGCAAATGAAAATAAATGAAAGTTGTGTCACCACCACACTCAATGTCAGCAAGACCAAGATTGTGGACTTCAGGAAGAGGAAGTTAGGAGAACACCAGTCCCATTTGAGGGGTCGGCAGTGGAAAGTGAGCAGCTGCAATTCGACATCTCAGAGAATCTATCCTGGGCCCAACATATTGATGCAAGATGTTGAACACACTGGTTGTAATCCTCCTCCTACCTGGTATGGTGGTTCCAGTGCACAGAATCAAAGGAATCTGCAGAGAATTGTAATCTCAGCCAGCTCCATCATGGACCCAAGTCTCACTGCCATTGAGAATATCTACAAAAGACAGTGACACAAGAAGGCGGCATCCATCAGGAAGGACTCTCACCATCCAGGACATGATCTCTTCTCATTACTACAAGCAGGGAAGAAGTACAGGAGCCTGAAGGCACACACTCAATGTTTTAGGAACAGCTTCTTCTCCTTCACTGTCAGATTGCTGAACAATTCATGAACACTACTTCACTGTCTTCCTCGTTATTTATTTATTTATTTATTTATTTATTTATTTATTGCAATTGTATCACTCTTCTGTGCTGCCACAAAATAGAAAACATTTCATGACATATGCCAGTGATAATAATTCAAGGTCTGATTCTGAAACGGGATAAATTGGTTGGCATAGTTAAGTTGGGCTAGTTGGTCTGATTCTGCATTGTACAAGATTCCATTTCCAGCATCTGCAGTAGTTTTACTTTTCAATTCAGTTCAAAGTTATGCACACCTTGTAAAGAATTTTAATGGCTCAAGTAAACATATGCTTGCTTAAACTAATATTAACTAATATTTATTTTGTATTGAAATTGACTTGTATTTATAAAACTGTTTTTATTGTAAAAATATACCAAGGTGCTCTACCGCGATGGAAATGGAAAGCTTAATTCTATCTTCAATGTTACACACCTAACCAGTCTATAGTAGTGGGGCTACACTTTAAATACTGTGATACATTATGTCAGAATTCTGGCTTAGCCTCTCACTTACAGACTGCACTTTTTAGTTGAGTTAGATTATTGTTCCACTGCAGGTAGCATGGAAGCACTCACAGACTGATCAGTAAATTAGAAATAAACAGGAGAAATGCTTGTATCTAATGATGTTGAATTAATAACTACATACTGTACATCACAGCTAGATTCATTTGCATGACCGTATAATTATATTTTATCTGGACAGCTGTTTTATTTCAAATATCTTCCAGCTGTTTTTAATTTAATGTAAGTATGTCATTAATCTGAATTTGCTTTGCAGCTTTTTCTTCAATCCTTTTATTTATTCCTTGAAATTCTGCATAACTTTACTGTATTTGTTTTAACTTTACTGTAAGTATTATTTGTAAATCTTAATTTGAAGTGATGTTCAGTAAGATAATCTGCATTCTGTAGTAGAAGCACATGCAAGCTTGCAAATTAGTAACAATTACACTCAGTGACCACTTTATAAACTACCTCCTGTATATTCATGCTCTTCTGCTTCTGTTGCCCGTCACTTCAAACATCAATGTGTTGTACATTCAGAGATGCTCTTCTATACACCACTGTCCATTGAACGTGTGGATAGTCAGAGGCTTTTTTTCCCCAGGGCTGAAATGGCTACCACAAGAGCTTTAAGGTGCTTGGGAAGTAGGTACAGATGAGATGTGGGGGGTGAGATTTTTATGCAGTGTGTGGTGAGTGCGTGAAGTGGGACGGTGGTGGAGGCGGATACGATGGGGTCTTTTAAGAGACTCCTGGACAGGTACATGGAGCTCAGAAAAATAGAGGGCTATGGGTAACCCTAAGTAATTTCTAGGGTAAGGACATGTTCGGCACAGCTTTGTGGGCTGAAAGGCCTGCATTGTGCTGTAAGTTTTCTATGTTTCTATGTTGTAATGTGTGGTTTTTAAAGTTACTGTTATAGTCCTGTCAGGTTGAACAAGTCTGGTTATTCTCTGCCAACTTCTCTCACTAACATAAAGTTTTTGCCCACAGAACTGCTGCTCACTGAGTTTTTTTTTTACCTGCACCATTCTCTTTGAAAATTCCAGGAAATCAGCAGTTTCTGAGATTTATAAACCTGGTATCAACAATTATTCCATGGTCAAAGTCAGATATCACATTTCTTCCCTATTCTGATGTTTGGTCTGAACAAGTGAACTTTCTGACCGTGTCTGCATGCTTTTATGCATTAGTGTGACTGTTTCATTCTTTTATGCATTGAGTATCTGCCACATGATTGCCTGATTCTATATTTGTATTAATGAGCAGATATACAGGTATACCTAATAAAGTGGCCACTGAGAGTATCAGCCTTGCTGATAAAAACTGTTCGGAAAGGTTGAACTAAGCATTTGAATATTATTTTCGCTCATGCACTGAATTATTCTGAAGAATACAAACGCAGCATTAACACGTGTAATTTGATGGAGCTTTATCATTAATACAATTATATTAAATAGAACATTTACTAAAATCTCTAAAACTCCTCTGAAATCCAATCACATAACAAGTCAAATAATGATAACATGAAAAGAAAACACAATGGGGAAAAATTGTCTTGCTCCAGCATTGGTATTCGTGCCTTCAGCAACTGAAAGCTTTATGAAACACCTCAGCTCTTTATCTTGCCTTTTTTCCTTCGAGACACTTCTTAGAATTTACCACTTTGAGCTTTTGGTCACCTTGCCTATTATCCTTTAGTAGGGTTAGGCATGTGTTCATTTGTTTGATAATGTTCTTGTAAGCCACTGAGGAATGATTTGTTAGAAATGCTAGATGAAAGGAAATAGTTGTTTTTGATTTTATGCTGTTTTAATACAGTGACACATATGACACATTAAAAAGAAGCTACCTATCCCCAAAACAGTGATCTTCTTTCAAATCAAGCTTTATTTTTTAATATATCAATCCTTCAGTACAGCATTCAATGTCCTCTGCATGGAATATAATCCAAATTGCATTGATTCAATAAACTGATACTAAATATTTGAAACAATTAATAGACAAACATTTATATGTCTACCTAAATACTGCAGTATGATAGAGAAATCTACAAATACTGCGCTAATCTATTGGTAATAGAAAACTTAGACATCAAATAAATTGCAAGTAAATTATTACAAACATTTGCATGAGTAACCTATCTGAAAGAATCGTTGATCTTCAGACAAATTATTTACGCACTATTATTTTCCTGGGGAAATGTATGTTGCATTATTAAAAGTCTGGTGGTTTTCTTTTGCATAATTTATTCCATATAATCAAATACTGTACCTGCTCTTTCTCAAGAGGAATGCAATTATCACAGATGTTGCCTCTATTCATCAATATATGAGCCAAAATTTTAAAAATAAAGCTAATTAATTGATATTGGATAAGGAATTCTACAACACACGTGTTACACTATTGACATAATGTTTAATATTGAATCACAAAATATCATGAGATCATCATCAGTACTATCATGTGAATGCAGTGTGATCTTGTCTCATGATCCACTGTTCACTTGACTTGCTTACCACACAAAAGCTGCAGGCCACGACTGTAACGTTCTCCTTCGCGTGTAACGAACGCCGAATTTAACGTCGAGATAAACCACAGTTAATAAGAACCAGATCGCAGTAAGATTAACCATTTACTGTTCACTCTTCACATTAACATATGGTGAAAACTGTTGATAAAACAATACAAGATTGATACATTATTTGTTCCTTCCTTAATATCACATTTCAAGTGTAAATACTTGCAAAGGTGACTATAACTCCATTACACTAAGGTGCAGTATACAGGGAGAGTTTACCTGCTCCATTGACTACTTTAAATACACTTCCATGCAAACTATCCGCGACTCTTTAACTAACGAAAGCATAAACATTATCTACCGTCGTTACTTCTAACAGGATCGGCATTAACATCTTAGTTCAATATATCGATTATCTATTAACTTACAGCGTTGCTCTCACTGTGATTTCTCATGCCTGCAAAACAACTTCTGCTCGGGTCTGCCTCGTGGTAAGCCCCCACCCTCGCGCTAATTTCAAACCGGTATTTTCCCACAAGACGCGGCGAAACCGGATGTGACGTCATCGCATGCCGATATATTTTACATGCAATGAATATACTTTAAACACTTCTAATTCTAACTAGAAAATACTATCGAATGAATTACTAAGCAAAAATATTATAAACTAAATAACTGTCGTAAAGACAGCACACTCCCCGCTTGACCTTCGTAAGGTCACAATGAGCAGAGTACAAACTTAGTCTCTTAATCAGTCATTGGGTAGAAGTAGAATAACTTCTGTAACTGGCCTTTGGTAAATTTTCACATCGCCTTGGTCAGTAGTCTTCAATTCGATCTTCCTGACATGTCCATCCTCGCTAGGGAATGTAGCAGTGATTCTGGCCATTGGCCAGCTGTTGCGGGTGATCTGCTTGTCCCTGAGCAGGACTAAGTCTCCAACTTGAAGATTCCTGCGGGGTTCTGTCCACTTTCGTCTCTGTTGCAACGAGGGTAGATATTCCTGTCTCCAGCGGGACCAGAACTGATTTGCCAGAGCCTGGACTTGTCTCCATTGCTTTGTGTACAAATCCTTGTCTGAAAAGTCTCCTGGTGGAGGAGGTGCTCCTGCCTTCTGTGTAAGGAGCATTGATGGTGAAAGGATGAAGGGGTTTTCTGGGTCAGAGGACACAGGCAGGAGTGGTCGTGAGTTCATAATGGCTGTGACCTCTGCCATTAGGGTGCACAGTACCTCGTGGGTCAATCGGGTGTGTTGCTGTAGAAACATTGAATCCAGAATTCTTCTGGCGATCCCAATCATCCGCTCCCCTGCGCCTCCCATGTGGGAGGCGTGTGGTGTGTTGAACTCCCAGTTGCATCCCTGTTGACTGAGGTACCTTTGCACTGCTCTATCCATCCCCAGCTCCTTTGATGCTCCTACAAAGTTCGTTCCGCAATCAGATCTTAACTGTTTTGCAGGGCCTCTTATCGCAAAGAACCGCCTGAGAGCGTTGATGCAGCTGGAGGTATCCAAAGATTCGATGACCTCAATGTGTACCGCTCTTGAACTCATGCAGCTAAACATGATGGCCCACCGCTTGCTCTCTGCTTGTCCTCCTCTGGTGCGTCTCGTAGTGATAGACCAGGGGCCGAATACGTCGAGCCCCACATTTGTAAAGGGAGGGCAGGCTTCAAGGCGCTCAGGTGGGAGGTCCGCCATGCGTTGAACTTCTAATCTGCCTCGTAGTTTCCTGCAGGTTACACATTTATGAAGTACCGAATTGATCAGTGATTTACCTCCCAAGATCCACAGTCCCGCTGCTCTTATTGCTCCTTCGATAAGGTGGCGGCCCTGGTGCTTTACCTGTTCATGATAATGGCGGGCGAGCAGTAGGGATACATGGCTGCCTTTGGGCAGGAGTACTGGACTCTTTTCTGCGGCCGGAAGCTGGCAGTGTATTAACCGGCCTCCAATGCAGATGATATTGTTCTTCAGGATCGGGCTGAACTTCCTCAAAGGGCTGTCCTTTGGTATTGGTTTGTTGACTTGGAGAGTTGAAAACTCCCTTGCGAAAGCCGCTCTTTGCGTTGCTTTGAAGATGACGTCCTTTGCCTGGGCTAATTCGTCCGCGGTGCGAGGCAAAGTACATTTGTGCCATCCCCTACATTTACTGTTTCAGGATGAATGTTTGTGTGATCTGGCCATATGAATGAGGAACGCAAGTCCTCTCACTAAAGAATTCAAAGTGGAGAACCGCCGAAAGCGTTCGTTGGTACGTATCGATTCCGTGAGGTTGGTGGCTCCTGTTTGTATTTGCGGCCGAATTTCCGAGTCTCTCTCGGGTTCGATCAGTTCAAATATCTCGTTCATTTGAGTCCTTTCCGATGGTGGCTGATGCAGAAAGGGGGGTCCGGTAAGCCAGGTTGTCTGAGCCAGACGGGATGCAGGTAAGGATCTTGATGCATGGTCTGCAGGGTTATCCTCGGTACGTACATAATGCCATTGTTCGGGCTTTGATGACAGGCGGATGCGTTGAACTCTATTATGAACGTACACGTAGAAGCGTTTTGATTCGTTGTAAATATAACCAAGCACGACTTTACTGTCCGTGCAGAAATTGATATCGTCGAACCGTAGGTCCAGCTCGTCCTGGATAAGATCTGCCATTTCCACGGCCAGGACGGCTGCGCACAGTTCAAGCCTTGGAATCGTCGGCTCCGACGGAGGAGTGAGCTTCGCCTTACCCGTTACAAATCCCACTTCGACTTGGCCGTCCTTTCCGACTACTTTCAAGTAAGCCACAGCGCCGATGGCCTTGGTGGACGCATCCGAAAAAACACACAATTCTGTGAGCGCTGCCTCGGTGGGTGAGGTCACAGTGTACCTGCGTTGGATATGAAGCTGTTTTAAATCCGGGAGTGAATCTCTCCAAGCCTCCCACTTGCTTAGCTTGTCTTCAGGCAGAAGAGTATCCCAGTCAGAGGGCTCAGACGTAAGTTCTCTGAGAAGGGCTCTTCCTTGAATCGTAACTGGTGCCAGTAGGCCCAAAGGATCGAAAATACTGTTGACAGTGGAGAGGACTCCACGGCGGGTAAATGGTTTGATCACGGTCGGCACAGAGAATGTGAACGAGTCGGTCGTTATCTCCCAGAGGAGACCCAAGCTCCTTTGTGTAGGTATGGTTTCTCCATCTAAATCTAGGTCTTTGATTGCTGGAGCACAGTCATCGTGTGGAAAGGCCTCCATTACTGCCTGCCGGTTTGATGCAAACTTATGCAAGCGGAGGTTTGACTCCGCGAGTGAGGCTTGTGTACGTCAGAGCAGATCGATTGCTTCCTCTTCTGTCCGTAGTGATATCAAACCATCGTCGACGTAGAAGTGCCTTTCTACAAACTTAACGGTGTCGTCACCGTGCTCCTGTGCACCCTCTCTGATGGCTCTTCGCAGCCCATAGATGGCCATGGCAGGTGACGGACTTTCATCCGGTACTCGATAACTTCTTTGTTGATGTCGTTGTCCTTATACCATAAGAAACGGAGGAAATCATGATAGTCCTCCTGTACTAAGAAGCAATGGAACATCTGCTGGATGTCCGCTAAGATTGTGACCTTCTCCTTCCGGAAGCGCAGCAGGACCCCGAGAAGGGTATTGTTAAGGTCGGGGCCTGTGAGAAGCGCGTCATTTAGGGAGACGCCGGAACACTGGGCACTGGAGTCGAAGACCACCCTGATCTGATTGGGTTTTTGTGGATGGTAAACTCCAAATGTTGGGAGGTACCAGCACTCCCCGCCTTCCGGCAGTGGTGGTGCTACTTCGGCATGTCCGTTAGCGAAGATCTTTCCCATAAATGCTATATATTGCTGTTGCATCTCGGGTTTCCGGTTCAGGGTTTTTTGTAAGGACATGAACCGCTTGACCGCTTGCTCTTTGTTATTTGGCAACCGCTGGCGTGGTTCTCTGAAGGGTAGTGGGGCGACCCAATTATTTGCTTCATCCCTGAAGACTTTGGTGTCCATCATTTTTAAGAAGAAGACGTCTTGAGCTGATGGAGCAAGTTTATTGTCATACTTCGTTTGAGCGAAGACTGACTGGCCCAGCGACTCGTCGCTTGCCTCGCGCTTGTTAACGCCTTGTTGTGCTTCCTTGATATACATGGAACTTGTGCAGGGTTGAAAAATCGAATGGCGGCCACTCTCTAGCACATTGGTCTTGAGTGTGTCGACCGTCGGTTTGTGTACGTCACCGAGACACACCTCTCCTATCACCACCCAGCCCAGATCCAGACGTTGCGCGAAGGGGGCGTCGAGTGGTCCATTGACCTGCTGCCTAACCTTGTGTACCTGGATAACATCTCTTCCTAATAGCAGGAGTATTTCCGCTTTCGGATCCAGTTCTGGGATGTGTTTGGCGATGTGGTGGAGATGCGGCTGGTGTAGCACCGCACTTGGTGTCGGGATCTCAGCGCAGTTATTCATGATTTCATTGCACTCTAAGAGCGGAGGGAGACAGATGACGACTTTACCATCCAGGGACTCGATCTGGATGCCTTCTGCCTTCCTTCCTTGGGTTTCCATGTTGCCTGAGCAAGTTTTGAGGTAGTATGGGAACCGCTCACTCTCAATGTTGAACAATTTAAAGAACTCTGGACTGAATAGTGAACGATTGCTCTGATCGTCCAGAATCACATAGGCTTAGATGGCCTTGTCTTTGGCTCCTTTAGGGTACACCTTAGTGAGGCAGATCTTGGAACAAGAACGACTTGACTGAGCTTGACCGCAAACTTCTGTACAGTTCGTGCTGACAGCTGTTGACCTAGAGTGAGCCTCTCCCTCCCCGCCGTCCTGTTGTGGGGGTGAAGGAGCGCTGTCGGTTTGCGGTGACAGGTCGGGATGCATGGCCCCGACGTGATCTGGGCTATCACATTCCGGACACTTCACGGCGATCGTACACTCTCTGGCGAGGTGTGAGGTTGAGGAACAGCATCTAAAACATATTCTTTTCTCCTTGAGAAGAGCTGTCCTCTCTTCAAGGGGTTTTTCCCTAAACATTCTGCATGCTTTCAGGGGGTGAGGTTTGTTATGCAATGGACAATACTTGCCAGGGTCGTTGTTAGTTGTAAGGGCTTCAGTCTTGAGCACTGACACGGGTTTATCAATGTTGAAAACATTCGAAGAGGATCTACCTGGCTTGGTGTAAATCGAACTGCTTCCTGGACCCACGAGGCTAGGGTCGTTTCGCCTCTTCGCCTCCTTGCGCACAAACCTAGTGAGGTGCTTAAAGGGAGGAAATCGACCACCGTGGTCTTCCTTGTACTCTGAGGCAACAGTCAGCCACCTGTCCTGCAGCCCAAATGGAAGTTTGTCCACGATTTGTCTAATCCCGGATGGAGTATCTAGGTATACTAGACCAGCTGAGTAGCCATCTTCTTTGGCGCCTTGGATCTCCATGAGTAAATCTCTGAATTCTCTTAACTTAAAGTGATCTTTGGCGTACACCTTAGGAAAGTTTTCCAGACGTCGATATAGCGCCGCTTCAATAATGTCGGGGGCCCCATATCTCTCCCAAAGTCTCTCCCACGCTTCGCTTAAGGCTAGCTCGGGTTTGTTGATGTACACTGAAAGTATGCGTCTCACCTGGTCGCGTGATTCTTTCCCCAGCCATTTCGCCATAAGGTCCAACCTTTGGGTTGCACTGAGCTGGACTCCGTCGATCACGTTGGTGAATGTGGAGTAGCATGCACGGTAATTTTCGGGTTTATCGTCAAACTGGTACAGTCCTGAAGTGACGAGATCCCGTCGTGCTAAATACTGCAGCGTGGGATCGGCTGTAAGCGGCATGCGGGCTGGAGAAGTACGTTGGCGCCTATATGACTGAGAGCGCACGTTTCTCATAGAATTTGCCATCCTGGATTCGACCTCCGCGTCTCTTCGCATCGAACTTTGTAAGTTTGGTGTCAAAGAATATCGGTTGTCAGCTCTTTCATTCTTGACTTCATCACAGAGCCGCGAGGGTAAATTTTCTTCCTCGTAGCTGGGGAAGTTATCGAATACGTATGGAGAGGGGAGACGAGCCTGCCAGTCTGTTTGATATTGTACATAGTCGCTTGTGCGTTCCAGTCTGGTCCTTTCTAAAGTAGAACTTACTTCGGTCAGATCACGCGACCCTTCAGGTTCTTCTATGTACTCTGCTTCCGCCATGGCAGCTTCTTCTTCTCTTTCTAGCTGCAGCACTTGCAACTCTGTCGATATTTTTGCCATTTCCAACTGGGTTTCGGCTTCTCTGGCGGCCCTTTCTTTCTGGATTTCGGCTTCTCTGGCAGCCTCTTCTCTCTGGATTTCGGCTTCTCTGGCAGCCTCTTCTCTTTGTCTGGCGGCCCTTTCTTTCTGGATTTCGGCTTCTCTGGTGGCCTGTTTTCTCTGGATTTCGGCTTCTCTGGCAGCCTCTTCTCTTTGTCTGGCGGCCCTTTCTTTCTGGATTTCGACTTCTCTGGTGGCCTGTTTCATTTTCAAAACTGCTTCTTGTCTGGCGTAACGCAGTCGCACCTTGGCAGCTTCTGCCTTGGCTCTTGCCTGTGTGGACTTACTTGATGTCGTTCTACTGCCCTTGTCGCTGGGCGCCATCGACTTGATCCCGGATCGAGCTGACATTGCAGCACTTGGAACACCTGATGACGCCTGGGTGGGCTTACTTGATGTCGGTTTACCACCCTTGTCGCTGGGCGGCGTCAACTTGATGCTGGATCGAGCTGACATTGCAGCACTTGAAACACCTGATAATGCCACTTTTTCACTGGTAACGTTCTCCTTCCCGTGTAACGAACGCCGAATTTAACGTCGAGATAAACCACAGTTAATAAGAACCAGATCGCAGTAAGATTAACCATTTACTGTTCACTCTTCACATTAACATATGGTGAAAACTGTTGATAAAACAATACAAGATTGATACAGTATTTGTTCCTTCCTTAATATCACATTTCAAGTGTAAATACTTGCAAAGGTGACTATAACTACATTACACTAAGGTGCAGTATACAGGGAGAGTTTACCTGCTCCATTGACTACTTTAAATACACTTCCATGCAAACTATCCGCGACTCTTTAACTAACGAAAGCATAAACATTATCTACCGTCGTTACTTCTAACAGGATCGGCATTAACATCTTAGTTCAATATATCGACTATCTATTAACTTACAGCGTTGCTCTCACTGTGATTTCTCATGCCTGCAAAACAACTTCTGCTCGGGTCTGCCTCGTGGTAAGCCCCCACCCTCGCGCTAATTTCAAACCGGTATTTTCCCACAAGACGCAGCGAAACCGGATGTGACGTCATCGCATGCCGATATATTTTACATGCAATGAATATACTTTAAACACTTCTAATTCTAACTAGAAAATACTATCGAATGAATTATTAAGCAAAAATATTATAAACTAAATAACTGTCGTAAAGACAGCACAACGACATCAATTAATGTGCTATATAAGTCTGACATACATGTTCGTGCAATATGTTATGGTAAGTACATACTGGAAAAAAAACGTGGGCTTCAACAGGAAAATCAGGCTTGGGGAGATGATAAAGGCATAATCGATCAAAAGTTAAATGAGTAATCCTTCTCTGAGTCTCTATAAATGATTTTACCATTGAGGAAACCTTCTTGAATGGAACATCTATCTCAATGTTGCAGACAAGGTTTTGTACTTCCTTTGACGACAAAAGGCCACACAATGCTCTGTTAATTCCCTAGTCGATTCATGCATGATCCTATGCTCTTTTACTTCAAAGGATCAATGAAGCTGCAGTTGAGAATCGTTTGAACTGAATAAAGAAAAAGGGAAGTATTGAAGAGTGGGTATTTGCTTCTAGCATGGTTATGAATAAAGTAACTCAGGAGTTGTACAGACATTCAGCTATTCACAACACTTGCCTCCAAAAGTATGGTAAAAATGAAATAGAAATCTATAGAATGCTAGGGATATCAAGAATTATATAAAATTTATAGCAGAGGATGAGGAAATGTAAATCGTATTAAGATGAATAATGTGGGCTGCCTTAATGACTGTTGCCCGGTAGCACTCACATCGACAGTGATGAAATGCTTTGAGAGGTTGGTCATGACTAGACTGAACTCCTGCCTCAGCAAGGACCTGGACCCATTGCAATTTGCCTATCGCCACAATAGGTCAACAGCAGATGCAATATCAATGGCTTTAGACCACCTGGACAACACAAACACCTATGTCAGGGTGCTGTTCATCGACTATAGCTCAGCATTTAATACCGTCATTCCCACAATCCTGATTGAGAAGTTGCAGAACCTGGGCCTCTGTACCTTGCTCTGCAATTGGATCCTGGAATTCCTAACTGGAAGACCACAATCTGTGTGGATTGGTGATAACATATCCTCCTCGCTGATGATCAACACTGGGGCACCTCAGGGGTGTGTGCTTAGCCCACTGCTCTACTCTCTATATACTCATGACTGTGTGGCTCGGCACAGCTCAAGTACCATCTGTAAATTTGCTGACGATACAACCATTGTTGGTAGAATTTCAGGTGATGATGAGAGGGCGTACAGGAGTGAGATATGCCAACTAGTGGAATGGTGCCGTAGCAACAACCTGGCACTCAACATCAGTAAGACAGAAGAGCTGATTGTGGACTTCAGGAAGGGTAAGATGCAGGAACACGTACCAATCCTCATAAAGGGATCAGAAGTGGCGAGAATGAGCAGCTTCAAGTTCCTGGGTGTCAAGGTCCCACCATATCGATGTAGTTATAAAGAAGGCAAGACAGTGATTATTCTTTATTCGGAGTTTGAAGATATTTGGCATGTCAATAAATACACTCAAGAGCTTCTATAGTTGTACCGTGGAGAGCACTCTGACAGGCTGCATCTCTGTCTGGTATGGAGGGGCTGCTGCACAGGACTGAAAGAAACTGCAGAAGGTTATAAATCTAGTCGGCTCCATCTTGGGGTCTAGCCTACAAAGTACCCAGGACATCTTTAGGGAGTGGTGTCTCAGAAAGGCAGCATCCATTATTAAGAACCTCCAGCACCCAGGGCATGTCCTTTTCTCACTGTTACCATCAGGTAGGAGGTACAGAAGCTTGAAGGCACACACTCAGCAGTTCAGGAACAGCTTCTTCCCCTCTGCCATCCGATCCGATTCCTAAACGGACATTGAATCTTTGGACACTACCTCACTTTTTTTAAAAATATGTATTATTTCTGTTTTTGCACATTTAAAAAAATCTATTCAACATACGTAATTAACTAACTTGTTTATTTATTATTATTTTATTTTATTTTTTTTCTCTCTGCTAGATTATGTATCGCATTGAACTGCTGCTGCTAAGTTAACAAATTTCCCATCACATGCCTGTGATAATAAACCTGATTATGATTCTGATCTGATACGGCAGCTCATCATTAAGATACCAACTATAATATTAATGAGGAAAGTGTAGAGCTAGTATTAGGAACCTTAAATTCTTGAACTTCTAGTAATGCCTCTCCACTGTTTTCCATTCCCTTTTCCCTCTCTCATTATATCTCCTTGCCTGCCCATAGCCTCCCTCTGGTGCTCTTCCCCCCTTTTCTTTTTCCCATGGCCTTCTGTCTTCTCCAATCAGAATTCTCCCTTCTCCACCTCTTTATCTCTTTCACCAATCAACTTCCCAGCTCTTTACTTCACCCCTCCCCCTCCCGGTTTCACCTATGACCTTGTGTTTTTCCTTCCCCACACCCACACCTTAACTCTATATTTTTTTCTCCAGGCCTGCTGAAGGGTCTCGGCCCGAAACGTTGACTGCTCTATTCCATAGATGCTGCCTGGCCTGCTGAGTTCCTCCAGCATTTTGTGCATTTTCTTGGATCTCCAGCATTTGTGGATTTTCTCTTATTTGTGATAGGTTTAGGGACACTTCCTCAGAATTCTGAGGAAGACCCCCTGACTTGAAATGTGAACTGTTATCTCTTTCCACAGATGCTGATTGACTGGCTGAGCTCTTCCATTTTTTTTCCTTTCTGATTCCAGCATCTACAGTTCTATT
Source organism: Hypanus sabinus (assembly GCF_030144855.1). Classification (NCBI taxonomy): domain Eukaryota; kingdom Metazoa; phylum Chordata; class Chondrichthyes; order Myliobatiformes; family Dasyatidae; genus Hypanus; species Hypanus sabinus. Next base: position 29,379,893 of record NC_082710.1, on the reverse strand, counting down.
TGTTTGCCATTTGGAATGTTTGGAAGTTTTGTGATATGATTTTCCACTCAATCCACTGATTTCTTAACATTTGATTTTATATTGTGTATTATAAGCTATGAGATTGTTTTTCAAATTAATAATATTCATTAAATGAAGTAGAGATGGACATTTTGAAACAAAGTCAAAGTAAGTTACAGAGGGTTGAACAAGTTAGGTCTTTATTCTTTGGAGTGTAGAATGTTAAGGGGGTATAGATAGAGGTATTGATATAGAGGTATTAAGGGGGTATTGATAGAGGTATTTAAAATTTTGAGGGGGATAGATAGAGTTGACATGGATAGGCTTTTTCCATTGAGAGTAGGGGAGATTCAAACGAGAGGACATGAGTTGAGAGTTAGGGGGCAAAAGTTTAGTGGTAACACGAGGGGGAATTTCTTTACTCAGAGAGTGGTAGCTGTGTGGAACGAGCTTCCAGTGGAAGTGGTAGAGGCAGGTTCAATACTGTCATTTAAAAAAAAATTGGATAGGGAATATGGACAGGAAAGGAATGGAGGGTTATGGGCTGAGTGCAGGTCGGTGGGACTATGTGAGAGTAAGCGTTCGGCACGGACTAGAAAGGCCGAGATGGCCTGTTTCCATGCTGTAATTGTTATATGGTTATATACATTTATTGTCAAAGTACCACACGTTTATGTCACTATGTACTATTCTGACATCCTTTTTCTTGGAGCATTTACAGGGAAAAAAAGAAAAACAATAGAATTTATGACAAAATATTCAACAACAATGATTGTCGAACCATCGATGTGCAAAAGGAGACTAATTATGCAAACAAACAAATAAATAAATAAATAGAAAGCTAGATAAGTAAATAATACCGAGAACATGAGTTGAAGTGTCCATGAAAATTAGTCCACAGGTTGTGGAATCAGTTCAGAGTTGAGGGGAGTAAAGTTATCCACACTGGTTCAGCAATGTTCATGAAACTGGTGATGTGGGACTTAAGGCTTCTGTCCGTCCTGCCCAATGGTAGTACATGACTTGGATGATAGGTGTCCTTGTTGATGGATGCTGCTTTTTGAGGCAGCACTACTGGTAAATGTGTGCTTTGCCAGTGATAGACAAGGCTGTATCCACATTTTTCTGTAAAATATATCTTATTCCTGAGCCGTGATGCAACCAGTGAGGATACTCTCCATTGTGCTTCTATGTAAGTTTGTTAAAGCATAATGATGTTAATTACTATCAATAAAAATATATTGCCTCTCACTCACTGCTGCCGGAGCAAGGTGTCTGCATGAGATAGTCTCTGTCTCCCTCTTTCCCACTGCTCCTGAAGGATGGTCCCCATGTTCAATTGGTTTCTCTCTTGGGCAAGGTCTAATCGACACAGTTTGTGAATTGGACTCTAGTTCATGTTAAGATGTATTTCTGGTTTCCAGTCTCTCCTTTTTTTGTTGCTACTTTGAATTGGGGTGGCCTGCAGATAACAAACTCTGAGCTGAACTGAATATGCCTGGACTTTTTCGATTTTGGGTTCTATATTCTGCATTTCTCACTCATTCTTTTCTTTGTTAGCATTTGATATTTTTTCTTTGAATGGGCTCCATAGTTTTCTTTGTTTTGTGGCTGTTAGAGTGATTTTTGGGTTTTGGTCATTTACATTTAGGAATTAGCTTTGGTTACCAGTCTTCTTCAATAACGTATTGTGGATTTAATTTGCAACAATGCATTTTCTAAAAGCTGTGAATCCTAGTCCACCGACGATGCTGGCATCTGTGGGATGGATGTGAACCAGAAGATGTGAAGTTTGCATGTAGCCTCAAAAGAAAGCATTGTCTATACCTTGTAAATATGGAATTGTCATTTGTGTTTAGCAAATAAATATCGAGCCCCACGTTGGGCCAGCAGACTTTTCCAGCTACCAGTATTTCTCTCTCTCTCTCTCCAGTGATATAATTCACACAGCAACAGTGGCTATTACTGGGGAAGACTAATCTCAGAGTTATATACCGCGTACCTACTTTGATAATCGATGCACTTTGAATCTGAAATGCTGAAGTAGGAAATAACAACTGACACTTCACTGGAGTCAAGGGCACGCATGGATGTGGAACGATGAATAATGGTGAAAGACTGATGGAATTCTGTGCCATGAACAATCTGGTCATAGGAAGAATGCTCCTCAAACTGGCAATGTGCTCACCCTATGGACATGACAAAAACCTAATTGACCATTTGATGATCTTTGGTATGTGGAGATGAACTTTGCTGGATGTAAAGATGAAGAGAGGAGCAGATACAGGACATAATGAGCACCTTGTTGTATCAGTGATGAAACTCAAGACTGAGAAGCACTGAGACCAGAACACATGTACAAAGATGTTTTGAAGTTGTGAGTCTCAGGGATACCAGTGTGAGATCTGTCTTCACCATTCAGTTTAAGAACAGACTTCCAACCTTGCAAGACCTTGATGAAGATATGTCAGTCGACAGGATTGACACAATGTGGACTGCATCAGTCTTCAAGGAGAGCAGTGAGGCTTGTCTCGGATACAGAGCTGGGAAGAAGAACATAGACTGGGTACAGTGGAAAACATGGACAGCCTTAGAAGAAAGACGGTAAATAAAGAAGAAAGTGTTAGGTACTAAGTCTACAGAAATTAAGGTGAAACTTCAACTAGCATAGACTGAAACAAACAAGACAGTGAAGACACTTGTAAGAAAGGATAAGAGAGTCTAAGTGGAACCTCACAGGGGAGGCAGAAGCAACAGCCAGTCGAGGTGATCTGAGACATACAAGGAGTGATTGATTTTTTCTTGGCCTAAGGTAGAAGGAGTCAATTTTAGAAAACCTAGCACATTTATAGTCCCCTCATACATTTACACATTTAGTCCAGTGGTTGTGGAGCATATGGATCTTGGGCCTCCAGAAAATGTCCACAGATGGATGATTGATAAGTTTGTGGCCAGGGATAGAAGGAAATGAGTTATCCAGCTCATTACATGCACGTGCAGGTCAACTCTTTGAGTGAAAATGCAGAAAGTTTGAAGTTAATAACTCATCTCCCTCTACATTAGGCCACAAACTTATCAATCACCCCGATGTTATTAACTTCAAACTTTCTGCATAATCGCTCAAAGAGTTGAACTGCATGTGCATGTAAAGAGAGCTGTATAACTCATCTCCCTGTACCTTAGGCCACGAACTTATCTATCACCAATCTGTGGACACTTTCTGGAGGTTCAAGATCCATATGCTCCACGACCGCTGGACTAAGTGTGTAAGTGTAGGAGGGGACTTTGTTGAAAAATAAACGTGTTAGGTTTTCTAAAATTGACTCCTTCTACCTTAGGCCACAAATATATCAATCACCCCTCATATATACAACATCTCAAAGTTGATATGTGGAAATTTCCATGCCAGATCCGATAGTTCTATGAGAGATAAGAACGGTCTGTTTCACAACTGAAAGAGAGCAAGAGCAAGAAGACGGAGTATTCCAGAGAATTACTGAATTGACCACCACCAAATGAAGAACCTGGCATACAAGAGGCAGCAGAAGACGTCAACATCAACACAGATCCAGCCAAGAAAAAAGTGATCAGGGCAGAAAGCTCTGATTAAATCAAAGCTGCAGGACGTGACAATTTGAATGCTGAACTGTTCAAAGCTGAACCAAAAGTTGCAGCAGCCATCCTGCAATCACTCTTTACCATAATCTGGGAAGGGGACAAGTACCCAAAGACTGGACAAAGGAAGTTATTCGTAGGATCCCCAAGAAAGGAGCACAAAGTGATTGCAACAACTAGCATGGCATCGAAATTTTATCAGTGCCCAGCAAGATTCTCGCCAGAGTCATTGCCCAACTGATTACAAATGCTGTCAATGTGTGCTGGCTTCTGGAAGAACGAGGATTGTGTTATCCAGATCTTTACACTGCGTAACATTGTAAAACAGTGGCAGAGACAACTATAAATAAATTTCATGGACTTTGAAAAGGTTTTTGGTAACCCCGATAGGGAGATCCTCTGGTGAATTCTCAGATCAAATGGGATCCCTTCCAAAATTGTCCACTTATCCAGAGCTTCTATGCTAATTTTACCTGCAGAGTTCAGGACTGTGATTTGAGCTTTGAAGTCATTACAGGAGTCAGGTAAGGCTGTGTGATGTCAGCAATATTGTTTAACCTGGTCATTCTCTGGGATCTGAGGTAAACAATGAAAGGTAAGTAGAGAGGCATTAACGGACTCTATTCTCTACTTTAGAAGACTGACTTTGCAGATGAGCTTGCATTACTATCACATACACACCAGCACATGTAGGAGAAAACTCATTGGCTTTGTACCTTTGATGGACATGGTGGACTTGGAGTCAGCCAGGGAGAGACTGTGACCATAACCCTCAATGTAGAGTCTTCTCCTCCCATCAAGTCATATGGCTTTGATTTTCTCAACACCAGCAGATCAATGACCAACATATGGGGATCAACCGAGAACAGTGTCCACACCAAGGTGAAGCTGTACCAGAGCTGTGTTCTATTCACACTCTTATACGGGTCAGAATGTGGGTGCGTGACAGAGCGCAACCTTGCCAAGCTGACCACGAGCCTCCGAAAGATCCTCCCAATGTTCTCCATCCATGGACCACTCCTTCAGGGTCATCAAGTGGACATGGCCACAATCACCATGAGGAAATGGTGTAGATGGATTGGGCACTTGATGAGAAGAGAGGCCAACTCCATCACCAGGACAGCACTTCATGAGAAGAGGGGAAGAAATGCAGGAGATCAAAGACAGTTCGGGGCCATACCATGGAGGCAGAAATGAGGACACTGAACGCCACCTGAGGCACAATAGAAAAGATGGCCAAAGACAGACAGGGATGGAGGTTCTTCGCTTCTGCCCTAAATGCCAGTGACATAATAAGCTGTAAGTAGGTAAATTACGAAACCTGTAGGAAACTGATAAGGAATTTGTGCATGGTTCTGTGACTTTATCACACATTGTTTGGTGCATTTGTTTTCTGTTCTTGAATTATAGGAGCTTAGAATTCACAGAAGTTAAAAAGTGTCAAATGTATCTTCATTAAGATGCACTTTCTCTAGCATTAATGTCAAATTCTTTCTCCAGAAATTCAACATTTATGTAAATACATAATAAATTTGAAGCTTCCTTCTAAGGATACAGTATATAAGAAATTTCAATGTCTTTGTCATTTTATTTGAACAGCTTTTCAGTAGTTTGGAAACAAGAGTGTGTTTCTTGGCTTCATTCTATTGCTTTTATCAGGATCAGATTTATTATCACTGACATATATGATGTGAAATTTGTTGTTTTGCAGCACCACTACAGTACAAGGACATAAATTACAAAAGTGAATAAATAGTATACAAAAGGGATCATTTGGCCTTTGAGTATTTACCAGTTTAAGGTTTTTTCTGATTTTCACCTCTTAGCGTTGAAGGAAAATGCTGCAGGTTTCTGCAGTTTTTACTGGGAAATCAAGGATATGTGACTTCTATAAATAGGAAAGAGACTAGTTTGCATCCATTGGTTTAATCTCCATCTGAGGAAACTATGATGAACAAAAAGTAATTGATTCAATTAAGGTAGAGAATCTGCAGATCCAAGAACACTGAACATTATGGATGCCCTGGAAGCTAACACTTTTCCTTTCGTAATCAACAGAGGAATTAAATATAATAAGTAATTATTTAAAGTCAAAACAACACAAAACCATACTATGATCATATCTCAAGGTCCCACACTGAAATTCACAAATTAGTTGAAGACATGGAATGAGACCAAAGCAAAAGAAGGCAAAGAGACATGTGGAAGCAAAAACACCATTGCTTGATGAGTCTAATGATGTATTTCACAGCCCCAAAGAAGTGCAGTATGTTGTGTCCATAAAACCATATGCTCAGAAGAGTCACAAATTCGCAAGTGGTTAGAAGGCTCAGCAACAATCTGATGAAAGCACTAAAATTTAAAAACAATTAATACAGAATTAATACAGATATATATTGATATATGGTAATTCTAGTGAAACTATATCTATCTGTAGCTTCTAAGGCTAATATATCTTTTCTGAGGTCAAAGCAGAAAAAGCTGCAAATGCACAGCAGGTCGAGCAGCATCTATGGAAAGAAAAATGATTAATATTTCAGGCTTGGATCTTACATCCTGCAAAGGGTATCCAATCTAAGTTATTAATTCGGTTTCTCCATGGGTGCTGCCTGATTCACTGAGTATTTCTAAATTTTTCTACTATTATTTCAGATTTCCAGCATCTGCAGTTGTTCTTTTTTGATACATCCTTCCTGTGGTGCTGTTCCCTGAAGTAAATACAGAACAATTCTCCAAATCAAAATGGTTCTGTTCAAAGATAGCATGGTTTCCGAATGTTTGCGTTCCAGCCCTCTTGAGATTGACTTCTTTGATTACTTCTTTTAACCTGCTTGTGTGGAGGCAGCAGCTTCAGATAAGACTCAGAGTATTTTACCCCTACAGCAAAACGTTCCAAGTGCATTGAGGCACATCTCATTTCGAAAGCTGTGAAAAAAAGCTACCAGGCTTTGCAGCATCAGCAATTAGTTTTTGTGTGTTTATCTTTAGCTATGCATTGAAAATTAGGTGTGCTTTCTGGCTTGAGAGTTTTATTAGGGCATTCAATTTTGTGCTGAGGAAGAATTCAAGAGGCAAAATATGAATAAAGTTATTCCACATTTGATTCTTCTACTGTATTTAGAATAGTATAGCTGAATGTTGATTTTAACTAGATTATGGTGTGGCTTGCTCAATATTTGATAATAATTAACTTACTGCTTCAGTGCTCTTTGAAATTATGTTATTAGCACTGACAATCTGATGAAAGTTGTTTTCATGAACAAGAAATAAATAACATAGAGTTTTTCGAATTGCACATTAAATGATAATAAATGCACTATTACTGCTTCAACAAACAATCTGCTGGAGGATTTCAGTATCTGTTGGGGAAAGGAACTGATGATGCTTTGAGGCTGAGGACAGAGAGGCACTCTGCTAGCTGATGCAAAGTGCAGAGGATGGTGAGACAGGTGCCAGCAGCTGATTAGTGGACTGAAGGGAGTGAAGGGTTTTTGACAGATGGTGCCAGGTAGGAGGCAAGAAGAGATGGAGTTGGGAGACAGAGCTGGAGGTAGACAGTAAGAGGCAGATAGAATGAGATGGAGTGGGAGGGTTAGTGAAGGTGGAGACAACATTTTGAGTTCAAGAGCTGCAAGATAATGTTGCAGCTCTATAAAATGCCGGTTAGGCCATACTTGGAGAACTGTGTACAACAGTTCTGGTCAGCTCGTTATAGGAAGGATGTGGAAGCATTAGAGAGGGTGCAGAACAGATTTACAAGGATACTGCCTGGATTGGAGAGAATGTCTAAAAAGAAAAGATTGAGCAAACCAGGGCTTTTCTCTCTGGAGTGAAGGAGGATGAGAAGAGACTTGATAGAGGTATATACCTTGATAAGAGACATAGGTAGAGAGCCCTTTTTACCAAGGTGGCAGTGGCTAATGTGAGGGGGCATCATGTTAAGGTGACTGGAGGAAAGTTTAGGGGGATGTCAGGGGTTTTTACACAGAGAGTGGAAAGTGCGCAGAATGCACTGCTGGTGATGGTGGTAGAAGCAGATACATTAGGTACATTGCAGAGACTTAGAGAGACACTTAGATGAAGAAAACTGGAGGGCTAAGTGGGAGGAAAGGGCTAAGTTGTTCTTGAGATAAATTATCAGGTTATCATAACATCATAGGCCAAACATCATGCACTGTGCTGTCCTATTCTATGTTCAATGTTCTATGCTCTGTGTTTTGTGTTCAGCTGCTGGAATTTGATAAGCAGGAACACAAATAGTGTTCCAGAACATGCTGGAATATGATTGAAAAATGATATTAGGAATCACAGGGAAAGATGAAGGGCAGCTGGGTATGGAACCAAAGGGGGGAGGGAAGGAGTAAGCTGTGAGTTGATTCACATTTGTGGTAGTCTATAAATCCTTCTTTTATGATGACATCTAGTTATTGGTCATCTGCCCTAATATCTCCTGATATGGCTAGTTGCAGCTTTTGTTGGCAGTTGTTCCCAATGAAGCAATTTTGAACATTCTACTTCTGCAAGTTTAAAAAAATATATTATTTTTTCGTTGAGATACAGCACGAAAGAGGCCCTTCTGGCCCTTCAAGCTCTGCCACCCAGTAACTCCCAATTTAACCCTAGTTTAATCAAGGGACAACTTACAATGAGCAATTAACCTGCCAATTGGTATGTCTTTGGACTGTGGGAGGAAACCAGCGCACCCAGAGGAAACCGGATGGGAATATTGGCATATTGTACTAGTGCATGTGTTTTGCATCATTTGCCAATTTCCTCCAATTTTGTGGCAGACATTTTAAGAAATAATTAATGATGTGGGTCACAGATCTCCTGTTAGATCTACTATCCATCTGTTCTTCTATTTCCTCGTAGGCCGGGACGAAGAAAGGAGGCAATGAATCTCAATGATTATCATTAGACATTGGAGGCCCCTTAAAAGAAACCTGTAGTTCTTGCAGTTGAGAACCACGGTCTTCAGTGCTTTGGGCTTCTGCCTATTTACAGTAACTTTTGATTCCATAGAAGCAGAATCTCCAAGGTTTCTGTTTGGGCTCTGATAACTGGTGATATTTGTGCATTCAAATTTATCCCAATCCGGGAAATTGAGGAGGTTGGGGAGGTGAAGGCTGTAAACACCAAACCACTTAATATCCAAATACTTGCCATGGATTGCTACAACCACTGAAAAGGCAGTGGCCTAAAGAGGCTTAGTTTGACCAGACCTAATATCAGGCACCGAAATTAGTTGGCGTCTAGAACATGGACCATAATTACTATCACTTTCCTTGTAGTAAGCTTTGCATGTTTAAGATGGAAGTTTTGGCAGGAAATTAATACGTGATCCTATGGTGGTGGCTCAGACAAGTCTCGTTGACATTTTGGAAATGTGGAAGTCTCCTATCTGAAAGCAATAGCTTTATATTCACTTTGCCTGATATTAATGCTGATGCACTAAAACAACACCATAATGAAAACTGGAAAAGCAATAATAGTCACCCAAAGTTTCTTGGAAACTTGCACCATTATTCTGCTATCTGGACTCTTGAATTGTATATACGAAATAGGAACTTATGAATTAAACAACTCATACCATGTGATTATATCCTGGGGCTTTTTTGCCTTTGGATATGCTGCATGCCTGACAACAGACTCCTGAAACAACTACTCCATTCCAAACTCTGTTGTGTGAAGAGATTACCAGTAAATAGGACAAATGAGTTAAGAATGTATTGAAAGCTGTTTAAAGGATCCAACATCCCTACTGATTCCTGAGAAATCCTGGTCCATGACTACTTGAAGTGGAGAAGGGATGAAATTAAGAACCTTTGGTCCATGTGCTGGGGGTCTAGTGTAAATGATGGAAAGGACAAGCAATCTCACCAAGTTAACTACTCATCCATCCTGCTGGCCACTTGTGGGATTCCTATATGGACCTCATCAATCATCTTAGAATCCACTGAACCAGAAAGTAGACGGGTTTTTTACAATCCTTGGGGATAGCCTGAGAACAAAAAAGACATCTATGTTGACTTAAGGATGCTGTTTACTCACAGAGAAGTAGCTGATCTCCTTTTCTAAGCAATGCAGTTGATAATGTCAGACAAACACTCACAAAATGACAAAATGCTGATGGAACTCAGCAGGTTGAGACCCTTTATCAGGACTGGGGAAGACGCCAGGATAAAATGGTGGGTGGAGAGAATAGGGACATGTGATAGGTGATGCCAGGTGGGTGGGTAAAGCAAATGGCTGGATAAGAAGGAATCATAGGAAAGGAGAGTGGACCATGGGAGAAAGGGAAGGAGGGGCACCAGTGCTGACAGTGATAGACAGGTGAGGAGAAGAGGTAAGAGACCAGAGTAGGAAATAGAAGGAAAGGGGAGGGAAGAGGAAAAAAATCTTACCAGAAGCAAAAATCAATGTTCATGGCATCAGGCTGGAGGCTACCCAGACAGAATATGAGGTGTTACTCCTCCACTGCAGAGTGGCCTCATCATGGCAGAAGAGGAGGCCATAGACCAACATGCCAGAGAGAGAATGGGGATAGGAATTAAAATGGTTAGTTGCTGTGGGTGGCAGATGGAGCGGAGATATTTCACAAAATTATGCTGGGTCTCACCAATGCAGAGGACACTGGATACAATAGACAATCCCAACAGGCTTGCGTCACCTCACCTGGATGGAGGTGAGGGGGAGATGAATAGACAGGAGTAGTATTTCTTCCGCTTGCAGAGATACGTGCCAAGAGGACGATTAGTGGGGAGGAATGAATGGATAAGGGAACCATTGAGGGAATAATCCCCGTGGAAAGTGGAGAAGGGGGTGGGGTGTAAGTAAAGATGGATTTTTATCAAAAAGTTACTTAGAACTGCTTAAAGATCTTGAATTTGTGTTTATTTATTATTCTGTTGGATTGTGTAATAAAAGACTAAATTAAAATTAATTAAACCATCATTTATGGTAGGATCCCATTGAAGATGGCAGAAGTTGTGGAGAATGATGTGTTGGATGTGGAGCCTGATGGGGTGGTAGGTGAGGACAAGAGGAACTCTGTCCCTGTTAAGGCAGCTGGAAGAGTATGTCAGACAACTCACTTCCCATCATTTTCACTTTGGGAGTCTGAATACAAATTTTACTTGTTGTCGCTGGTGTTGATTGTTGCTGTAGGCAGCAAATAGAACAGGGAATTAATTTTGAGTATGTCAGCAAAGATATATTGTTCATCTGAGAAATGTAAGAAGAAATATAACTGTATAACAAACATTTCCCTTTGAATCTCTGCATAAGTTCTAGCTTGTGGTGCTTTAATGCACTTACCCATTACTTTTTCAATTTGCTAATGAATCTCTTAAAATGATCCTTACTTTCATTTATTTTGGCAAGGCACCAGATCTAAGCACTTGGACTATCCTCAAAGGGCTATCTGTATTAAAGTAATAAATTAGATAATGTTAAAGAACATAGGAGATTATATAAAATAAGTTTCAATTAATTACAATGGATTCACCTTTGCTCTTGGAGTTCATTCAACTCACTCTTTTTAATTTTGATATTGTGCTTGCTGGAAACCACACAGTATCTGTATCATCAAGATATATTTCAATATGTGGTAATGTTAACAGTGCTATCATTATTACCCAATGAATAATTAATTAATGCATGCCATGTGGATTCACTTTTTGATTAACATAAGCTTTCAGCATAGTGGGATTTATGCCCACTATATGAAACTTAAGCAAAACAGTCAATGAGTTTTTAACTTCAGAAAAAATAATCTCCATGTGCATTGACAACATTGCTATTATCTTGGCTGTGCTTAAAGTTGTTCATTCTTTCAGTTGTCTCAATTAATGACATTGAAGTCTACAATTAATAGTTGTGTAACACCTGGGAAAGGTTTCGCTGCTAACGTAATGGTGTTTCTGTGGAAGCAGCGTTTGGGTTATGGTTAGAGATAACAGGTGTTTTGGAATGTGAGTTGGGTTCTTTGTTCGGTGGAAGATGAAGAGAGAAGATGCTGTGATTCAGTGGAGCCAAGTGCTGAGACTGACTGAGGATCGGTGAATATGAACTTTGGGAAGAGTTGATCTCCAACTTGTGCACATTTGACTGTTTAAACCTAGCAATTATAGGCCTGCCAGTTTGACTTCAGTGGTGGGTAAATTAATGGAAAGTATTCTTAGAGATGGTATGTATAATTATCTGGATAGACAGGGTCTGATTAGGAATAGTCGGCATGGATTTGTCTGTGGAAGGTCATGTTTGACAAATCTTATTGAAATTTTTGAAGAGGTTACGAGGAAAGTTGCCGGGGGTAAAGCAGTGGATGTTGTCTATATGGACTTCAGTAAGGCCTTTGACAAGGTTCCAGTCAGAAGGTTAGTTAGGAAGGCCGAATTTGGAGTATTCTGTACAGTTCTGGTCACCGAATTATAGGAAAGATATCAACAAAATAGAGAGAGTACAGAGAAGATTTACTAGAATGTTACCTGGGTTTCAGCACCTAAGTTATAGGGAAAGGCTGAACAAGATAGGTCTTTATTCTTTGGAGCGTAGAAGGTTGAGGGGGGACTTGATAAGAGGTATTTAAAATAATGAGGGGGATAGATCGAGTTGACGTGGATAAGCTTTTTCCATTGAGAGGAGGGGAGATTCAAACAAGAGGACATGAGTTGACAGTTAGGGGGCAAAAGTTTAAGGGTAACACAAGGGGGAATTTCTGTACTCAGAGAGTGGTAGCTGTGTGGAACGAGCTTCCAGTAGAGGCAGGTTCGGTATTGTCATTTAAAGTAAAATTGGATAGGTCTATGGACAGGAAAGGAATGGAGGGTTATGGCCAGTGGGACGAGGTGAGTGTAAGCGTCGGCATGGACTAAAGGGCCGAGATGGCCCGTTTCCGTGCTGCAATTGATATATGGTTACATGGTTTTAATTATATTGGCCCCTTTTTGTTTTTTTTTCTTTTTCTTTACTAACCCTTTGGTTAAGTTAAGATTCATGAATATAATTCCTTTAATCGCATGCAGTGTGCTGAGTTGTAGCAGGGTAGCAAATTACAGCATCCACAAAACTTGGGGGTTGGCGAGGAGAGCCTTCTCAATCTCATGAGTTTGGCGGGACCAGAGTGTGTATTCCCTAGAATTACACAGCCAAGGAACCTAGCGGGGTTTCAGTTGTATCATTATTTAATAATTAATAAGTGATAGTTTAATTAATTTTAATTTAGTCTTTTATTACACAATCCTATATAATAATGAATAAACATGAATTCAAGATCTTTAAGTAGTTCTAAGTAATGTTTTGATAAAAATGCATCTCTTACTCTGCATTGGTTTAAGCCTACAACATTAGTAGGCAGCTGTCGATCCCAGGTGTCATGGGCTTGCAGCTCTGGGGACTGTGTCCTCGCCAGGACATAAGCCTGGGTGGGAAAGTTTGAAGAACTGGCTGTTGCCCATGCAGTGTGTTCTCCTCTCCATGTCGCTGATGTAGTCCAAAGGAAGGGCAAGTGCCAGTACAGCTCGGTACCAGTGTCATTGCAGTGATTGCCAGAGTGAAACTGTGAACAACATCAAATTGCATTAGGGACCCCGGCTCCAGATTTCTTCTTGGCCCAGGGGTAGGTGTGGCTGCAAGGCAGCGGAGGCTTAAAATGAGAGTTTTCCTTCTCCTAGGCTGACAAGCCCCACCTGCTTGAAGCAACTGTTTTGAGGTGCCTGTGGTCCATCTTTGGTTCTTCCCTTGTCTGTAGAAATTGTTCCACCAGACCTAGTATCTAGGCCACATGTGAAGGCCAAGAGTTGGACTGTCAGACGCCATTTAGAACATTTTATAGAAGTGGGAGCTTATCCCCACTACCACCCCAGCTATGACAACCTCAGAAACCGGCCTACAACAAATCCTTTCTCTATTAAATAATGTTGTGTACGTTTATGCGTTTTAAAACAGTTCGCAAACCATGTTTCAGTCAAATCAAAATATGTATACATTTATATTTCCTCTTGTTTCCCACAGTTTTTCTTCCTATACATTTTTTTGTGTTCCTTTGTCATGTTTTCACTGATGATAAAATAACTGAAATGTAATTTGTCTGCTTCACATTTTTTATTGAGAGGCATTTGGTTGAAAGTAACTGCAAAGACTGACTGCATTGGAACCTGCTGGGAAATGGTGGCCAATTAACAAGTTAAGGACATGAATATGCCAGCAGCAATCTTGATGACCATTCTTTTTTGGTGATTCACTGCATTTCAATAGGGAAATACTTGTCCTGCTTCTTTCATACAATAGTCCCATTTTCAATAGTATCCAGTAGTATCTTTAAATTAGTTTGTCAATTATAGATAGAGCTGTACCATAATTTATCTCAATCAGCCTAAGTATTTAGAATTGAGCTGAAATTGCTTCACTTTAGATCTTTACAGCTAGATATTGATTTCATCATTCTGGCCTTCACAGAATCAGAAATGAAATAACAGGGTGAAGGCAAGAGTGGCTTCCATCAAAGGACAATGAAGTCATTAGCTGATAATCTAGATCTCATTATGTAGCAGCATGGAGCATAAACCTTCCTCAGAAGATGGCACAGCACTCCATCCTTGGTCTTTGGTGGCTGATTGAACTTGAACTTCATGCGCATGCAAATTTTGTCTGACCTTCTGGCAGTAAAGTGCTGGCTCTAATGAAGCTACAAATTAAACCAACATGCTTTTCAAATTAAGCACCCTATAAAAATGTTGAGTCATCGTCTCTTCTGGAGCGCAGCTGTGATTTCACTATTTCATATGCAAGAAGTAATTACTTCTGCTCATTATTTTATGTTTCATTAGGAACAGACACTCCCACATTATCTTTGATATTGATACAGGTGAAATTCCAGGTACTGAAAGTAGTCTCAGATAATTGAATGCTCACTACAAGAAATAGAACAGCTGGGATCCTTTGTCTTATCGTGGGTGACATTGAGATTTTTGAGCGAAACATTCATGCAGGAATCACATCTAACAATGTTAGCTATTATATTCTTTAAAGCATTAAACACTGAACAATCTTAGCTCTATAATAATTTTAAAAACCTTTTAAACTAAATATCTGAATGACACAACCATGTGCATTCTCATTTTGGAGATTATAAGGCCAGATGGCAGTGAGCCAGGCAATAATCTGTGATATAAGCGGTGTTGTAGTACACAGTTAAAACAAAGGCAACTCTCACAACAATAATCAACAGAATTGCAATTTTTTTACAAGATAACTGAAGAAAATGTTCCAAATTTTACTTTTGCTATTACCTTATGGTAAGAATGATATTCGTACAAATTCATAAGTCCATGAAAAATATACGTTCAAAAAAGATTCATGTGAACTAAATGTCACAGCACTTAAGAACTATTTGACAGAAAAGCCCCCTTATTTTGTAATCTCTTCTTTACAGAAAAATCTCAGGGGCTTTCTAAAATCGGGTGGTATCTTAAATATTCACAGGAGGAATTTGTATGAATTTTATTTCTGTTGCATACAAAGAAAACATAATCTTTGTACTCTGTTGAGCTTAGAGGTTTTTTTTTGGTAATTCTAAGCATTCAAGTATGAAGAAAATCCAGTCACTAGGTAGAAACGGAGACATCTGGAGTTGACAGAGTAAAAGAGGAGTGCAGAGAAATTGGCAAGTGATTTATTTAATTTTTAGCATGTAGAATGTAGAACATAAAACAGTACACCACAGGAACAGACCCTTCAGTCCACAACGTTGTGCCAATCTAATTAAATTTGTAATTAAATGGCTAGCTGAACTAATCTCTTCTGCTTGCACAATGTCCACAGCCTTCCATTTTCCTGCCTACTGAAATGTCTCTTAAAAGTCCCTACTGCTTCTGCCTCCATCACCACACCAGCCATCCACCACTCTCTGTGGAGCCAAAGACACTGTTAAGGATCTTGCCTTAAACAGAGTACTGTTAAGGGTAAGGTACTTGTTATGGCCATGTATCTTGGCATAATGTTTTACTTGCCGCACAGACACACACGTGCAAAAACAGAACATAATATTCTTTTGATAAAGTTAAAGATTAGATTAACTTGTCATATGTACACCAAAACATCAAAGCATACAGTGAAAATGCCTTATTTTGTCTCAATTTAAATCAGCAGGGATTGTTCTGGGAAGCCTGCAAGTGTTGTATCATGCTACCGGCACCAACATCGCATGTCCACAATTCATTATCCTAATTATACGTCTTTGGAATGTGGGAAGAAACCGGAGTAGCTGGAGTTTCAGAAAGAACCTACAAGCTCCTTGCAGTGGGAATTGAACTCCAAGTGGAGATTGCTGGTGATCATCATACTAACCAATATGCTACTGAGCAGCCCCTTTCTGAGGGAAAAAAGCCTCATGTTGGTGATGTGTATTAATACTTCAGTAACGTTTGAGTCAGGTGGTGGGGTGGAGATACATCCTTACCAAAGGAGGTGTAAGGCACTCCTTTCCTCTGCAGGCTACCTTTGGGCAAGGTGTAGCACTTCCTTAGCACCCCAATCAGGGTCATGTAAAGCCATGGGAACAGGTGGTGGATGATCATATGAGCAGCTGATACTAATGATGATGAATATTGTAAATAAATTGTTTGAATAAGCTTTCTTTATTAGTTTAAATCATTCACTGTGGGCTATTTATAAAAATATGTGAATTGCATATGTCATGACGCCTCCTCATTATGTGTCTGCTCCTCGCTAAGAGTAAAACTAAGAATGTATGCGAGTTATCCCTGGCTCTCCTGTGTTCTTATTTCAATTAGTTTTATGTTTAAAATGTAACAATGGCGACGAGGTATTTTTAAAAGCAACCCAAGATGACTACCTGCCTGATGAAGCGCAACGAGACGTTCAAGTTAAAAAAAAGCGCAGTGAGAATTAGTCGCATTAAAAATTGCACAACACTTTTTTTTTCTTTGGAGCAGCATGTTTTCTTCACCAAAGGAATGATGATTGAGCGAAAAAAGGCAGAATCAAAAAAACTTTATAAATGGTGAATACTGGCTGATAATACTCATAAAAAAAGAAGCAGAAAATGAATTGAATTAAATTGGATTTAGTACTTACATCCTTCATATACATGAGGAGTAAAACATTTTACAGTACGTCTCCATCTAAATGTGCAATGTGAAATTTATAGTAATTTATAATAAATAGTATGTACAACAGGACAGTCAATATAACATGGAAATACAATAATATCAGCATAAGTTAATCAGCCTGATGGCCTGGTGGAAGAAGCTGTCCTGGAGCCTGTTGGTCCTGGCTTTTATGCTGTGGTACCATTTCCCGGATGACAGAAGCTGGAACATTTAGTGGTTGGGGTCCCCAATGATCCTTCAGGCCCTTTTTATACACCTGTCTTTGTAAATGTTCTGAATAGTGGGAAGTTCACATCTACAGATGCGCTGGACTTTCCACACCACTCTCTGCAGAGTCCTGCGATTGAGGAGAGTACAGATCCCAAACCAGGCAGTGATGTGGCCAATCAGGATGCTCTCAGTTGTGCCCCTGTGGAAAGTTCTTAGGATTTTGGGGGCCATATCAAACTTCTTCAGCCATCTGATGTGAAAGAGGCACTGTTGTGTCTTTTTCACCACTCAGCCAGTATGTACCATGTGAGATCCTTGGTGATGTATATGTCGAGGAACTTAAAACTATTGACCCTCTCAGCCGCAGATCCATTGATGTCAATAGGGGCTACATCAAAAAGATTGACACATTTGATTACATAAAAGATAACTGGAATATGTATATGGAATAGGTTGACTGGTATTTTATAGCAAATAAAATAGCCAATGTGAAGTGAGTTCCAGTTTTGCTGAGTGCATTAGGTTTAAAGGCATACAGTTTGCTTAGAAATTTAATTACTTCAACCAAGCCAGCCAAAATAAATGTTGCTGATGTCAGGAAATTAATGCATGATCACTTAGAACTCAAACCATTTTTGATTGCAGCAAGCCTTACATTTCATAAGCAGAATCAAAAGGAAGGGGAGTCCATTTCATCACACATGGCTGAATTGAGGAAGTTGTCTGAGTATTGTCAGTTCAATAGTGGGCTTAAAGTTGCACTGAGAGATCATTTAGTTTGTAGAGCCTTACAGGAAAGCATTCAAAAACAGCTCCTATTTGAAACACAACTTATATTTAAAAGAGCAGTTGATATAGCTGTATCAATGGAAACAGCAGACAGAGATATGATTGAGCTGCAGTCAGGAATGAAAGTGAGCATGAACGAAATTGTAATGACTAAACAGAAACCTGCCTGGCCAAAAAAAAAATTGTTAACATTGTAGTAGGGGCTTACATAAATCAGATCAATGCAGGTTTAAAGGTGAAACTTGCAGAAAATGCGCCAAAGCAGGACACAAGTAAGGAGCATGTTAGCCAGACAAAAATCAAGTGACCGCATAAGGAAGAGAACAAGATAAAAGTCAAGCTGCGGTTTCAAAAAGAGCATTAATCTGCATGCTGTTGATGAAAAATCTGATAATGATTAGAGTGATGCAGGACTTGATAGACAATAGACAAGCAATATGGCTTACACCAGAAGTAAATGGCAAATTAATTAAAATGGATTTGGACACTGGTCCGGTTGTTTCAGCCATTCTACAAAATGTATTTGAATGGTATTTTAAAGATATTGAACTGAAGCCTGCAGATATCCAACTAAGAAATTATACTGGAGAAAAACTCCCATGGAAATGACATTTGTAACAGTGAAATACAACAAATAACAAGCCACATTAGGCTTGTATGTGGTAAAAACAGGTGGGCTGCATTGTGGGGCTGTGGTTGACTGGGACAACAACAAGTTGACCATCTACCATTTTCATCCCACACCCCCTGGAACTGAGTCAGCAGGAAGCAAATTATGAAAGGTACTGGATGATACCACAGCAGTGTTCAAGTATGGCATTGGAAAACTCAGAACATATTAAGGGTAAAATAATGTTAAATGAAACTATGAGGCCTAAGTTTTGCAAAGACCATTCAGTTCCTTATAACATCTGTGATAAAGTAGCCAGTGAGCTAGATTGCATTGAGGCTGAAAGATTTCTTGCTAAGGTTGAGTGGAGCCCTTTGGCAATGCTAATGGTCCCAGTAGCCAAGAAGAATGGGTCTGCCAGGATCTTTGGTGATCTTAAGGTCACAATCAACCCAGGACAGAAAGTAGATGAATACCCTCCGCCCAGGATAGAGGATAGTTTAGTAAGTGTTTCCAGATAAAAACATTGCAGCAAAGTGGGCTTAGCTGAAGACTACCAACAGATGTAGATGGAAGAGACCTAACTGTTTCTCACCTTACAAAGGGCTTTATTGATACAGCAGGCTTACTTTTTAGCAGCATCTGCACCTGGGCTCAGGCAGGAGCCATGTACCAGGGGCTGCAAGGCTGACCAAGTACTCAGTGTTCCCTGGATGGCATCATTGTCACTGGAAAGCAAGAGAAGGAACATCTCCAAATTCTCAAGACAATGTTAAAAAGATTTGAAGATTATGGGTTCAGAGCACAATGTGACAAATGGAAATACTTTAAAGCAAGCATCGCTTATTGTGGTCACACCATTAACACACAAGATTTACACAAGTGTGCTGAGAAAATTCAAGGAGTGGTGTACGCCCCAAGACCAAGGATGTGTTACAACTGTGGTCCTTTTTAGGATTATTCAATTACCTTAATCGGTTCCTGCCAAACCTGGCTACTGTGCTCCATCCCTTGAACTCATTACTACAGTTTAGGAAGTATTGGTAATGGATAAAGCTGTGTGAGGTTGCTTTCTAAAAGATAAAGGAAAGGGTGACATCAGACACTGTTTTCATACATTATGATCCACATCATCCAGTAAAACTTGCCAACTCATCCAGAAGAAAGTTGCCCAGTGCTGTCCAAACCAGTTCCAGACTCAACTCCAGCAACCACCATGGAGGAGGTTCCAGAAACCGAGATTGTTTCACAGCCACAAGTTTCAGTTTCCAAGCAGAGTGGACCCTCTTGTCAGGAAAGGCATTATCCGACAAAAGTAAGAAATCCTTCACAGCGATTAAATCTTTAGGCCTATATGGGACAACTTAAAATTTACAGTGCTGTGTATATCTGTATATAGTAGTTGTATTTTATAATGTGCTGTGTATATAAGTAATTGAGATGCATTCTCTATTGAGTTGGAGTTTATAGCTAAACAGGGATGTTCTGTCTTTAATGTTTCAGTAATATTTGAGTAATATTGTAAATGTATAAGCATTCTTTATTTATTTAAATAATTCATATGGGTTAGGTGTAAAAATACGTGAATTGCATATGTCCCGACACCGCTACGTGATATATGTGCCCCTTGCTAAAAGTAAAACTAAGAATATACTTGAGTTATCTTTGGCTCTCTCCTGTGTTTTTATTTCAATTAGTTTTTATGTTTTGGAGTTACAGAACTCATCAGTTGGAATAACATTTTTGTGCATAGAAGAATGAATTTTAGATTTCAAATAATATGCGAAAGGCATCTTGTTGATGGGCCCTTGCAGATTAGCTTTGTGACTGCTCTCTTTCTTCATTGCTTTCTGGAAGAGCAGTACTTTTATAATTGAATAACGTTGGGCAATTTTTAATCTGTTTCTTGTCTGTAAAATGAGAATACCACAGTCAGAAACTGGAGTGTGGATAATCCGTGGAACACTAACGGTCAACCTGAAGCAATTTTCAGATCGAGTTGCAAATGTCTGAACTGCGCACATACCAATCACTGAGGGCAGACTGCTTACGTATGCAGGTCAGCACTGTCTTTGATCTGCCATTTATATCAGACTCTCAGAGACTGATGAATGGCCCTGATAGGGATCTTTGCTGGTTGCTTTATAAATTGCTACAATGCATTTGGCTTTTTTTTTGTTTGCTGGGCAGAACAAATTATTTTCAAATAAAAGGACACCATCATTCAGGATTTGTAAGAAATTTATAAGAAGAAATATCAATTTTTAAAAAAAGGACCTGCAAAAATTTCTATTAGTTGAGCATTAATTGGAAATCTCATGCTTCTGCATTTACTATTGGGTGGTTAACAGTCACACTTTTGGAAAATTTATACCAACTAAATGCCAGTTCTGTTAATTGCCCTGATAGTTGAGAATTTTGGTATGGAAATTATTTCAGCCTTAAGTTAAGGTCAAGGAATGGTAATAATACAAGATAGAGAACTGAAGCTGGAGCCTAATTAGACATTGGACCTCATTTGCTAGAGAAAATTGCATTTTCACATCTGGTTCATTTATTCTATAAAGAATTTTGAGCCAGTGGCTCTCAGTGAGTTTGTAACCACAGACAAACCCTGTGGTGGAACATACATAGTCTTACATATGAGACTTGAAGAGCTAAATCAGGGTATATACTATGAATAAGCTCCTCTCAGGCTTCCAGCGGGTGCAGGTATTGATTATAACTGATGTTTTGATGACAAGCTCTGCCATCTTCATCAGGGATGATGCCTGGGCATACCTAGTCTGGTGTTATTTATACCATGGTCATCTGTCTCTCCCAATTGGTTAGTCCTCATCCAATCAGTTTCCCGCTCTCCCACCCTGTTTACAATTGAATTCCAGTTCGTACGTTGAGCAAGACCTTCCTCTTTCTTTTGCTCTAGTTTTATTTAAATGGCTTCCATTACTAGACAGCTCCAAATACCTGTAGTTACCACACAGTTAATCAAAATTAGAAGAAACCGCTCCACGTTGGGAGGCATGATAATTTTGATTGGATCCGGAGAGTCTCCCTGAGGAAATAAAATGATTACACACAGACATTCCTACAGAATGGCTACAAGGTGAAGGAAATCAATTGGGTGCTTATAAAAGCCAATGGAAAAACCAAGGAAATTTAACAGTCTTCCCCATTTTTCCAAGGTTTTTGGAAGGGTCGCCAGGATCCTGAATAAATACCAAAGTAATACCATCCACAAACCCGTAAGGAAGGTTCAGTCACGGCTAATGCAGGTCAAAGATTGCCTGGGACTCAGGTTGCCTGGTGTTTACCACCAAATCAACATTTACAGTGAATGCAGAGCAGCGTATATCGGCCAGAAGGCTGCATGGTGAAAATCCACATCAAGGAGCACAGGAGGTGTATCTGTTTGGGTTACCCAGAGGAATTGGTGGTAGCAGAAAATTGCATTCGCATTGGCCATGGGATTGACTTCGACGGCACAAAACTACTGTGTGTGACAGTGGGTTTTGGGACCGCCTAGTAAAGAAAGCCATTGAAAGAAAACTAGAGAAAAAGAATTTTAACAAAGAGTAAGGTCTCACTCTAAGTAAAAACTGGAATTTGATTATAAACAAGGTTGGTGGGTGGAAACCTGGTTGGATGTGGATTAACCAATCAGGAGGGATGGATAAGGAGGTTATTAGTACCACCAGACTAGACACACCCAGACATCACCCCTGATGAAGATGGCAGAGTTTTTAATTGAAACATTGGTGAAAGTTGATACCTGTACCCATTTGGAAGCCTGAGAAGAGTTTATTCTTCAAATTCTCCGGGAAAGCACAAGATCCTTTTTCAGGGTCTATACTATATATGTAAATCATATTTCTGACCTATTGAGAACTTGCTTAATTTTTGTTTTTATTCAAGATGTGTTTTGAGTAATGAAGGATTCCTTGCAAACTATACCTGGAATTTTCCATGTGCATTGGTACAGTTCAGAGAATTGTTAGTTGCATGACACAGTGTTTAAAAGGGACAGCAGTCTTAAAGCAACTGTTATTGATCATAACTAATGTCACATTTAGTTTCCACTTCTGTTAAGAAAATGACCTGGTTTATATTTTAACAGGTTTTACAAATTTAACTAAATCAGTAATATTTGCACAGTGTGATCTTAGCAGTGGTTTCATATCAACCAGCTGTTGCGAGAATATCATAACACACAACAGCCAAAGAGAGGGCCGACAATACAGCAAAAATTAGTGAAAAGCTAGAGGTTTGGGAAGCTTTTAGAAACCAACAGAGGGCAACTAAAAAAACATCTTTAAGAAGGTCAAGCTGGAATACGAAAGTAAGCTAGGCAATAATATTCAAGAGGATACCAAACATTTCTTTGGATACGTAAAGTGTAAAAGAGAAGAAAGAATAGATATTGAACCACTGGAAAACAATGCTGGAGAGGTAGTAAAAGGGGACAAGGAAATGGCAGACAGACTGAATAAGTATTTTGCATCAGTCTTCACCATGGAAGACACGAGCAGTGTGGTGGAAGTTCCAGGTGTCAGGGGAAATGAAGTGTGTGAAATTATCATAACTAGACAGAAGGTTTTGGAAAACTGAAAGGTCCAAAGGTAGATAAGTTATCTGAGCCAGATGGTGTACACCCCAGGGTTCTGAAAGATGTTGCAAAAGAGATTATGGAGGCATTAGTGATGACCTTTCAAGAATTACTAGATTCTGGAATGGTTCCGGATGACTGAAAAATTGCAATTGACATCAAGAAGGGAGAAGGGACTTCAAGAAGGGAGAGAGTCAGAAGAATGTAAACTATCTGATCTCAGTGGCTGGGAAGATGTTGGAGTTGATTATTAAGGATGAGGTCTCAGGTACTTGGAGGCATATGATAAAATAGGCCATGGTCAGCATGGTTTCCACAAGGTAAAATTTTGCCTGACTGATCTGTTGGAATTCATTGAAGAAATAATGAGCAGGATAGACAAAGGAAAATCAGTTGAAGTTGTATACTTGGATTTTCAGAAGGCCTTCAACGAGGTGCCACCAATGAGGTTGCTTAACAAGCTATGAGTCCATGGTATTAGAGGAAAGACTCTAGCATAAATAAAGCAGTGTCTGATTGGCAGGAAACAAAGAGTGAGAGTAAAGAGAATCTTTCTGACTGGCTACCAGTGACTAGTGATGTTTCACAAGAGTCTGTTTTGGGACTGATTCTTTTATGTTATATGTCAGTGATTTGGATAATAGAATTGATGGCTTTGTATCAAAGTTTGTGGATGATATGAAGATAGATGAAGGGGCAGGTAATTTTGAGGAAATAGAGAGGCTACAGAAGGACTTAGACAGATTAGAAGAATGGGCAAACAAATAGCAGATGGAATACAGTGTCAGGAAGTGTATGGTCATGTACGTTGGTAGAAGAAATAAAAGGGTTGATTACTTTCTAAATGGAGAGAAAATACAAAAAGCTAAGGTGCAAAAGGACTTGGAAGTCCTTGCGCAGGATTTCCTAAAGGTTAAGTTGCAGGTTGAGCCTGTGGTGAGGAAGGCAAATTCAAGGGTTGCATTCATTTTAAGAGGACTAGAATATAAAAGCAAGGATGTAATGTTGAACTCAATCCCCCGACTGATGAAGACCCAAACACCATACACCTTAACAACCCTAGCAACTTGTGCAACAATACAAATGCCTAATTTCTACCACTCTGTTTTCTAAATTTGTTTGAATTAAGCCAGCATGTTTTTTACACTTACAGGTCCTGCTGAACAGAACACATCGGTACTCCTCTGGTATAAAATAACATTTTCGTTATGGGAAACATGAGAAACTATGGAATGATCATGCTTGTTCCTGTCCCAACCAATTTACATAGAATAAAAATACATTAATTTGAGGCAGGAATGATTAAGAGAGATCCAGAGAAAATATGCTCATTTTTATTCAGTACCTCCAGCACAGACGTTTGGATACTGAGTGCGTATTAAAAAATTGCTGATACGGTTTAAAAAATTTTACCAATTCATGGTTTTAAAGGCTTCACTATTCTCATTTCTAACTGGGCTCAATGGACAAAAAGATTAGGCCAGTGTGCATTTAGTTGTGAAATATCATTCAGTTTACAAAAAAGCTTAACATTTTAGCTGAATTGTCTACCTGACAGATGCAGATTGGAGGTGCAACACCTCTTATTCTATCTTGGTAGACTCCAGCCTGAAGACATCAGCATTGATTTCTCTAACTTCTGGTAACTGTTTCCCTTTTTTTCCTTTAACACCTCTGTTTTCCCATATCTCTGTGGCCCCATTACTCCTTCTCTTTCTGTTCTCCCTCCCTAATTAACTTAACCTTGCTCACTCTACAACTTTACATTCCTCTGTGCTATAATTTCAGAGGACTTATCCTGGGTCTGACATGTATGTGCCATTACAACAAAATCACACAGCAGTGCCTCTATGTCATCTAAAATTTTGACAAATTTCTGTAGATTTACAGTGGAGAGTATATTAACTGGTTGCATCACAGCGTGATATAGAGACACCAATGCCCTTAAATTGAAAAGCCTACACAAAGTAATGGATACAACCCAGTCCGTCATGGGTGAAGTCCTCTCCACCATTGAGCATATCTGCAAGAACAACTGTTGCAGCAAAGCAACATCCATTATCAAGGACACCCACCATCCTGGTCATGCTCTCTTGTTGCTGCCATCAGGAAGGAGGTACAGGAGACTCAGGACCCACTACCAGATTCAGGAAAAGATAATATTCCTCAATCATCAAGTTCCTGAACAGAGGGGTTAACTTCACTTAGTTTCACTCACTCCAGCACTGAACTGCATCCGCAACCTATGGACTCACTTTCAAGGTCTCTTCATCTCATGTTCTTGATATTTATTGCTGATTTATTAATGATGATGATTATTATTTTTTCATTTATTTGTATTTAGTGTGAATGTCCATAGGAAAATGAATCTCAGGGTTGAATACAGTGACATATATGTACTTCGATAATAAATTTTCTCTGAAGTTTAAACTTTGAACTTTGAGCTGGTACCCCACTTATTTCTCTTTATTCTATGGTATACTGTCCTCTCTTACCAGATTCCATTTTTCTTCAACCCTTTGCCTTCCTCCCCCATCTCTTTCTAGCTTTGCTCATTCCTTATTTTCCCCCTCCTTCACCTGGATTCACGTATAGCATGCCAATTCGCGCTCCTCTCCCTCCACCTACTGCTTTATTCAGGCATCTCCCCTCTTTGTTTCCAGTCCCAGTGAAAGGTCTTGGCCCAAAATATCAAGTGTTTATTTCCCTCCATAGATGCTGCATGACCTACTGATTTCCTCCAGCATTTTGTATGTGATGTATTAATCCTGATATTTGTCCCAGAGACCGAGTAAGTGAACTGAAAAATTTAATTAGAGCAAGGTTACTCTTAATAGATTATAATATGGTAACAACTTTCAATGTGCAGCATAAATTTGTTAAATTATTTATTAGTTCTCGTGTAATCAATGTAGTAATATATATATATTTCCCTAATTGCACACTGACATGGTCCCTACTGTGACCTGTATTTTGTGTTCATTAGGTACAGTTGATTACATACTGTACGCACAGGGATGTTATATATATCCAGCCACACAAATACTCTGACTGCAGGAATAGATCTGAAGCTAGGTATCCTGCGAAGAGTTACCCACCTTTCCACACACTGCATTCTTTTCACAATCTCTCAGGCACTAGGCTGGAACATGACTTTCAATAGACAATAGACAATAGGTGCAGAAGTAGACCATTCGGCCCTTCGAGCCTGCACCGCCATTCTGAGATCATGGCTGATCATTTACTATCAATACCCGGTTCCTGCCTTGTCCCCATCTCCCTTGATTCCCCTATCCATAAAATACCTATCTAGCTCCTTCTTGAAAGCATCCAGAGAATTGGCCTCCACTGCCTTCCGAGGCAGTGCATTCCAGACCCCCACAACTCTCTGGGAGAAGAAGTTTTTCCTTAACTCTGTCCTAAATGACCTACCCCTTATTCTCAAACCATGCCCTCTGGTACTGGACTCTCCCAGCATCTGGAACATATTTCCTGCCTCTATCTTGTCCAATCCCTTAATAATCTTATATGTTGCAATCAGATCCCCTCTCAGTCTCCTTAATTCCAGCGTGTACAAGCCCAGTCTCTCTAACCTCTCTGCGTAAGACAGTCCGGACATCCCAGGAATTAACCTTGTGAATCTACGCTGCACTTCCTCTATAGCCAGGATGTCCTTCCTTAACCCTGGAGACCAAAACTGTACACAAAACTCCAGGGCCCTGTACAAATGCAAGAGGATTTCCTTGCTCTTGTACTCAATTCCCTTTGTAATAAAGGCCAACATTCCATTAGCCTTCTTCACTGCCTGCTGCACTTGCTCATTCACCTTCAGTGACTGATGAACAAGGACTCCTAGATCTTTCAAAGACTCTTCATCACATGTTCTCAATAGATATTGCTTATCTATTTATTTCTTTATTTACTCTTTTTTATTTGCACAGTTTGCTGCCTTTTGCACAATGGTTGTTTATCCGTCCTGTTGGGTGCAGTCATTAATGGGTTATCTTGTGTTTCGTGGATTTACTGTGTATGCCTACATGAAAACATATCTCTTGGTTGTTTTGGTGACATATATGTACTTTGATAATAACTTTGAACTGTTATATTCTTCATTTGCCTGTAGCTCTAACAATACTCCATTAGTTCTACATCAGCTAAAACTTTGCTGACAGCCATACGAAATATTTACACCGACCTTCATATTGCACATTAGTTGCTAACCTAATGTTATTTGGGCAGCATCGTCCAAACCAACAACTAGGATAGTAGCTGCACAAGAATACCAGCACCTTCTGGTTTTCCTTCAGGTTTGCACCATATTATTTGACTAGGTTATCACAATTCCTTCATTGTGATTGTGGCTAAATCCTGAATCTTTCTTACCTAAGCGCAGCATGGGAGTAGCTTGACCATTTCGACAATATGGCTCACCAACACTTCTCAAGGGCATTATTTTCACGTTTGCAAGGTATAAATACTGGTGATTGTGCAAGATGGATTATGTGGCCAAAAGAGATTGCACAGGTAAACAGGTGAAGGAAGCAATGGAAAGATTTTGGAGCAAAGGGGAATATTTTTGCAATGTGGCATTGCTCAGTGAGTAAACGAGGTAGATTGACAGGTACCAAGATAATGGGTGCACCTGCCAAGGTGCAAAGTAGTTGATAGGCTGGATATTTCAAACTAACTCAGAATTATGAAGGAAAGGATGAGGACATCTGAATCAAAGTGCATTGGATGAATTAAGCCTTGAGTTTGCAAAGAATGGGTGAGCAGCAGGTAATATTAGCTGAGGGTTATTTAGAAAATTATTCACAAATACCCTACTCCTCTTTGAAGTGGTGTAGAAATTGTATCTCCTATAGATACAGTTGAGTAAAATTTTAATCTTGGAAGGAATACTGATCAGAATGATCAGAATGTTGTGGATTCAAAGCAAGTGCAATAACAAGAAAGAGAAACAGCTTTTCAGAGGAAAGGGAAGCACCCAGTGAGTTAGAAATGAACAAGATTTTCATTCACAAATCTGGAAGTCAAGTGCCACAAAACTGAAAATAAATAGGGTATCTAGCACTCTTTGTCAGAATAGAAG
This sequence comes from Hypanus sabinus, assembly GCF_030144855.1. Lineage (NCBI taxonomy): Eukaryota > Metazoa > Chordata > Chondrichthyes > Myliobatiformes > Dasyatidae > Hypanus > Hypanus sabinus. The sequence goes on along the minus strand of NC_082710.1, from coordinate 29,351,838 downwards.
GCTAAGGGAATGTTCATTCTCAAACAATAATGCCATAAATGTTGATGAGTGCAATGCTGAAACTTGAGATATATTATCTGCCATTACAAACTCAGCTTTCATATTAAATTGCCACAGAACTGAGGTGAACATCTTTGGTTTGCATGTTGTAAAGCATGTGTGAAGGTGTGAAGGGTTTTATGATCTATTAAGCATACATCTGAGATAACCAAGCAGTGAACAATTGGCTGTTAATCATCAAAGGATTGTATTTGTTAATGAAACCAAGTCAAGTCAAGTCAAATCATTTTTTATTGTCATTTCGACCATAACTGCTGTTACAGTACACAGTAAAAACAAGACAATATTTTTCAGGACCATGGCGTTAGATGAAACAGTACAAAAACTACACTGAGCTACATGAAAAACAGCGCAAAAAAAACTACACTAGACTACAGACCTACCCAGGACTGCATAAAGTGCACAAAACAGTGCAGGCATTACAATAGGCACAGTAGAGGGAAGTAAGTTGGTGTCAGCCCAGGCTCTGGGTATTGAGGAATCTGATAGCTTGAAGGAAGAAACTGTTACATAGTCTGGTCGTGAGAGCCCGAATGCTTCGGAGCCTTTTCCCCAGATGGCAGGAGGGAGAAGAGTTTGTATGAAGGGTGCATGGGGTCCTTCATGATGCTGTTTGCCTTGCGGATGCAGCGTGTGGTGTAAATATCCGTGTTGGCGGGAAGAGAGACCCTGATGATCTTCTCAGCTGACCTCACTATCCGCTGCAGGGTCTTGCGATCCGAGATGATGCAATTTCCGTACCAGCCAGTAATGCAGCTGCTCAGGATGCTCTCAATACAACCCCTGGAAAATGTGGTGAGGATGGGGGGGTGGGAGATGGACTTTCCTCAGTCTTCACAGAAAGTAGAGACGCTGCTGGGCTTTCTTTGCTATGGAGCTGGTGTTGAGGGACCAGGTGAGATTCTCTGCCAGGTGAACACCAAGAAATTTTAACCATAATCGGAATACAAGTTTCAGATTAGGGCAGGACGTGAACCACTTTTACAAAATTTTTAAAATCATTTTCTGTCACTTTGAGACTCAATATTGTATTTATCAATTTAGCTAATTGCCATTTTGCCTCCCTTTCACTGGATATGTCTCTATCTTTCTGTTTCAATTTCTGTCTTCAGCCTCCAACTAGCATTCTTAAAAGTAATTCTGATCTTGAGCTTTTTGTCTGCACTTAATCATAGGCTTCCCCTTGATTTTCTCCACTTGTCCCCTCTGAAATGTAACACACTCATTTCCTCACTTCTCCAGTGTATGACCTAATTGACGCTGTTTCCTATGTATTTTTTATTTAGTTTATTTAGCGAAATGGCATGGCAACTTTGGGACATGGGAGGAAACCTGCCCCCACAGATAATGCATAATCTGCTGAAAGCTTCGAGCATTTTCCATTTTTGTTCAGGTTTCCAGCATCAGAATTATTTGTCTCCCCAGAAATTCCTTTCAGGGAAAATTGCTTTTGTTTTGCACCATTTCTGTCTGCGGGCCAGCAGAACTGATTTATCTTGGCTGGAGAAATCACACTTCAGATGTCAGATGAAAATATATCCTATTGCATTTGGGGGATAGAGAAAGTAATTGTTCCACAATGGAGAGGACAGGTGCATCAATTGTTGGCAAAACTAGTACCATGGTTGTAAATCAGTAGAAACTGAATGTTAAATGAAACTGCTTCATCGTAATTGCTCACCCACCTTATTCTTATTCAAATAATATTAATTATCAAACTGGCTCTAGCTCCTTTTGCCAAATTCTCTGCTTTTTTTGTATTTACTGAACAAGGCACAATAAAATTTCTGGATATTCAGAATCATTGAAAGTTGACTCAGATTACTGCAGAGCAGTTACCTTTTTACCCTTTAAGTTTCTAGAAATAACTTGTAGCATTATAAATCTGAGAAAATAAAGTTATGTAGTTTTCTACCAGATCATTGGCAGTGTTTTCATTGTTAGAACTTCTTCAGTTTTATACTCAATGCCTTGATTAATCAAATCCAACGTTCTGTGTGGCTTAAACGGATTTTATTTCAACCTTTAAAATTAATGTACAAAACAATCAATTTATTTACTCATTTGACCTTACTTTGAAGAAGGTGATGGAAGCTATGGAATTCAGGAAGAGAACAGTGAAGTCCTGAAACCTATCAACATTATGAAAGAGGAGGTGCCACAATAAAGGAGGATAAGTACTTAGGGCTTGAATAAGTGTATCTGAGGAAGTTGAGGGAAACAAGGTAAGAAATTGCAGTGGCCCTAGGAAGAATAGAGGTTGGCCAATCTTGTGGTTTTATTAAAGAAAGGCTGCAACGTTAAGCTGAGAAACTACAGGCTGGTGGCCCTGACATCGCCGGCGGGAACATTACTGCAGGGAATCCTGTGACAGGATCATTTTGCAATTGGGAAGGCAAGGACCGAAAAGTGATAATCAACATTGTGTTGCATGCGGGAAATTGTGTCTCACAATCCTGACTGAATTTCATGAGAAGTATTCAAGAGGATTGCTAAGATCAGGAGAGGAGTAGTTTGACCAGGTTCTGTTTGGTAGGTCAATTTGAAAGATAAATGACATAGGTTCCAGGATGAGTGACCCAATTGGATATAAAACTGGAGGCAGGAGATCCAGGGTGGTAATTAAGCTAGGGAGGGTACAGAAGAGATTTACAAAGATGTTGCTCAGACTGGAGGACTAGGCTTATAAGGTAAGGTTGAGAAGTTTGGGATTGTTTCCCCAGAAGAAGACTGAGGGGAGACCTTGTAGATGTTTATTAATTCATAAGGGATATTTATAAAATGGATTATCACAGTCCTTTACCCAGAGTAGTGGAGAGATATAATGGACAATTCTTTATTCACTTAGAGAATGGTAGGTACATGGAATAAGCTACTATAAGAGGTAGTATAGGTGGGTACAATTACAATGTTTAAAATGTGTTCAGATAGGTTTGTGGATAAGAAAGGCTTGGCCAAATGTAGCCAAGTAAATTAGCACAGGAAGGCCTCTTGCTGGGCATGGGTGAATTAGCTAATTGGCCTGTTTCTGTGCTGTATAAATCTAAGTTCATTACTCTGTTCCTCAATGCTTTTGAGTATTCTCCCCTTTAAGTTACATTATCTTTCATGTTGATGCTACTAAAATGTATCACTGAAAATGCTATCCTACTCAAGAGAAAAGAAATCTGTCTTTGGTTATTAGTCCTAAGTGCACACAGATGTTTTACAACTGACTGTTTTCACCACTGCACAATTGTGTTAAATAAAGAGTTGCACTATGGTCAACCTTAAATCTATGTGAACTTTGAATGTGATCAAGTAGATTCCTCCCACCCTCCCTCCCAACACACCCAACTCATTTAATTTTTTTCACCCTAAAACAGGAGTCCCAACCTTTTTTATGACATGGGCCATTATCATGAAGCAAAGAGTCTGTGGGCCCCAGGTTGGGAAACCCTGCCCTGAAATATTTCAGCAGGCTTGTTAACATGAGCTGTAGGAAAAAAAAATCAGGATGGATTCGATGGGCATGTGGGAGACTGGGTGCAGTGAAGGAAGTAAGGGAATGTGATTAGCACTGTTAATTCATATAGATATGATGGGCCAAATATAAACAAAAAATATAAAATAATTCTGAATGTGCACAATAAGAATTCTTCCTGAAATCTGTGCTTCATATTTCTTAATATGCTTTGTAAAGAAAAATCAATTTCATTTAAAAGTAGCAAATGAAATAACATTGAGAGTTGCATCTTGAATTCTCTGCCACACTTCTACCACACTTTGTGTGTAGAAGTACTGCATATCCTAGTTTCCTTTCTTAGAGGTCAGACCCTAATTTGGACTTTGGTTCTCCCTGTTCATTTTACCTCCTTAGTTCCTTGATAATATTGATTAAATCATTCCTTACTCTTCCCAATTCCAAGGAAAACAATAGCTTGTGTCATTACTTCCCATAATTTATCACTTGACATCCAGAAATGATTCTAGAAAATGCATGTAGCACTATCCTCAAGCCTCTGATTCCACTCATGAGGGTAATACTCAGAACGTTTATTGTACTCCAGCTGTGTCCTCCCCGTATGGCTAAAACAAATGGTCCAAAGTGTGGCAATTGGTTTTCAGTGGAGGCAACTGTGCTATTTTCTTTTATCCAAGTCTGTTAGGCTAGTGTATAATTCACCTTCCTGATTATTTTTGGTACCTAATAGATGAAATAGATGTCCCCTATTACTACCATCAAAAAGTCAATATTGGAGCCTGAGATCACGTACTCAATGTTTTACGAACAGTTTCTTCTCCTCAGATTTCTGAACAGACAATGAACCAACCTATGAGCACTACTTCACTATCTTGCTCTCTTTTGCACTACTTATTTAATTTTTTTTATATACTTCTGATCGTAACTTATAATATTTTTCTATATTGCACTGTACTGCACAACATATGTCAGTGACAATATACCTGATTCTGAATCAGATCCTCTGTAGCTCTGACCCTTCTAATTATGTTCCATTTAGATTGTGCTATCTTCCTTAGATACAAAGTAGATGATATCCTAGTTACCAATACCAACACTGCAAACTATTTGCCAAATACTTGGCCATTTATTCAGCTATTATTACCTACTTGTAGTTAAGTGCTTCCAGCTCAGCAGTTTACAGTGGTGCTGAACCCTGAGCCATCAACAAACTACATGCATCGTTCTGTTCCACCATCTTTAACTGCACACTCTGACCATGATCGTGATTCAGGCACAGTTACCTACATGAAGACACTCTGCTGAGTAATTGACCACTTAGAACACCCGCATATATTTTATAGTACCGAAATTTGGAGATACTCTCAAGTAATGCACCTTGCTCCAAAGCAGTTAATGGACTGGTTAGTGCACTTGAATCATAGTGCTCCTGATATTCCAGTCATTGATTTTAATAGGGCTGCTATGAATGAAGTTTCCTGTGCACTATAGCTGGTTTGCCAAGTTATTAGGAAGTGTCTCGGGAGAAATAGAAATGTCTATAGTATTTTGTAATTCCCAAAAAAACCAAACTGTCAGTATTATATCATCATTTTAGACCATTATAAGCTATCCACAGTTCAATGAATGCTTTTAACTAATTCCCTTGATCTATTATTATGCATCTAATCCATTGGATCCTTTGGAATCGGCTACTGCTTTAATTGTGCAGACATTAAGATTTTATCTGTATGTATACAAACACACACATGTTAATAACCCAACAGTGATAAAAAGTGTGTTTGCAGTTATTTTTTTAAAAATCTCGGTAGATAGTTAGGCAATGGAACTTTTTACTATATAATGCAGAGAGTCACTGCTCTATTGGAAAATAGGAATTAGTGAACTAAAAAAAACCTCATATTTTTTTCATGTATAAACAGTAATAACATAACTACAGGAATAAAAGCAAATATAATACATATAATAGTATATATTGTTTTATTAATGGTTGTGATGTTAAAGCAATATAATAGAATTTACGAAAGGCTATAACCAATGACTATATAACTTTCTGTAGCTAATATTCAGCTGTTCAGCCTCTATAGTTATATTGATTGCTGCTTTGTATCAGTTAAGAAATACATTATAAAATAAATGTTTCTGTTGTGTGAGAAGCAATGGTTGTCGCAATGTTGTGACTGAGGGCACCCATTCAAAGTATCACTTTCAGCCCAGCCTGACTTCTGTGTGATTACTATAGCAGAATTGGAGCAGCGGTGAAAGAAACAGTGGCTTTGTGATTGTTTGCAGATCAATTTAGTGACAATAGAATTTGCAGGATTGAATCAAACTGAATAAACAGTCAAGAATAGAGCTACAATCCAAAGTACAATGCTTCAGGTAAAAGCTGAGAAGGTGGTACCAATCGTATTCTGTGGTTGGAGAAAATACCGGATGGTTTGACTCTTCTGCTTTCACGTTTGATTGCTGATAAGCTGAAGAAACTGTTCCTGATTTTGGAGTGTCATGGCTGAATATTTTTTTTACAAAGGCAGTATTTATTTGTAATTATTGGGTTGGTGGATTGAGCTCCAAAGAAAGATTTCTCAAATTTTTTTGTGCAATATAGCATTAAAACCTGAAGCAAGCTACATTTTAAACATGGTATCATTTCTGATGTGCCTTTCTGAGCAGAATTTTAATATACATTCTTGTTTTATTGCCTAGAGTTCCAAATTTTATTTGGAAGATTATTTTTATCTACTATACATTTGCTACACTGGAATACAGATTGCACCCATTTACAGATATACCCTGGAATTTATATTTCAAGAATTATATTTTGTCAGTTTATCTTACTGCAGGCATGTGTGAAACTTACGTGGCCATCTAAAATTTTACTAATGGCTGGAAGTATCATGGCCTGTACTTGGCATGAATTAGAAATAGATGATGAAAAGGCAGGTTAATTGGTTGAAAATCTATGACAGAGTCATGAGTGAGTTATCAAGCATCACAAGTTGAAATGATTGTTACACTCTTGTATACGTAGAGTCATGAAACACTATGCACAGAAACAGGTCATTCAGCCATCTAGTCCATGCCGAACTATTACTCTGCATAGCCCCATCGACCTACATCCAGATGACAGCCCTCCCTACTTCTGCCATCCAAGTACTGATGCAAATTTCTCCATCCACCAGTTGTGTCGGCAGCTCGTTCCACACTCTCACCACCCTCTGAGTGAAGACATTCTCCTTAATGTTCCCATTAAGCATTTCATCTTTCACCTTTAATCCATAACCTCTATGTCATGGACTCTTTAAAAGAAATAACAATTCACTGTCAACATATTTTTAGACAGGATGTGGATTTTTAAAAGTTGATCTAATTCATTGGAAACTACTGAAAATGTATTGAGTTAAGGTTAGGCAAATTGTATTGCCAATGAGAAGAAAATGTAAGTTTCAATTAACTCAGTTAGTATATAGTTGACATATACACTAAACATAGAAATGTTTTATATAGTGTAGTTAATTTTGTTAATATAATGAATTCCAAGACTTGATAAGGGAACATAAGGAATGCATGCACTTGATTATTGAGAGTGAAAGAAAATTGATAGCTTAGTCATCCATTATAGTCAACTAAAGCAAAACATTGGTGTCAGCATGAGAATTCATTATGTAACAGGGTTCTAAACCAAACTGGAATAAGTGCAAGTAAATATATGATATGGGTGAGGAGATAAATGTAAGTGGATCTGTGCTGATTCAGTCATTCACATTTAGAAATTCATGTGTTTTTTATTGTTCACCCTTTTACACTAGAGGGCAGAAACTTGCTAGCAAATAAGCAGCAATTTTCTGAAAAGTCACCTGTTGATAGTAAGGCACATTGGAAGTCTGGAGAGAAGAGAAATTATGACCAGGTTGTGTCTGTGGTGATGCCACAACTGTCTGTGATGTTGGTGTATGCGATGAATTCAAAGTATGTTTATTTCAATATAAAATATAAAAAATTGCTGTGAAAACAACACACACAAAATGCTGATGGAACACAGCAGGCCAGGCAGCATCTATAGGGAGAAGCGATGTCGACGTTTCGGGCCGAGACCCTTCGTCAGGACTAACTGAAAGGAAAGATACTAAGAGATTTGAAAGTAGGAGAGGGAGGGGGAAATGCGAAATGATAGGAGTAGACCGGAGGGGGTGGGATGAAGCTAAGAGCCGGAAAGGTGATTGGCGAAAGTGATACCGAGCTGGGGAAGTGAAAGGATCATGGGATGGGAGGCCTAGGGAGAAAGAAAGGGGGAGGGGAGCACCAGAGGGAGATGGAGAACAGGCTTAGTGATGGGCAGAGAGAGGGAAAAAAACAAACAACTAAATATGTCAGGGATGGGGTAAGAAGGGGAGGAGGGGCATTTGTTTCTGTTACACATGTTAGGGGCAGAAATATCTGTGCTGAAGGCTTCCAACCACATTGATAGTTAGCTGCACTGAAGTATTGCATTTAAGTTTTGTAGAGTTCAAAAGGTTCAAATCCAGTTATAGCTGAGCAGAAAGATTTTATAAATACTTTTAAAAATGTTCTTAACAATCTGGAACAGTTATTACTTGGTTGCTAGTTTAGGGTATCTAGTTCAAATACTTGCACAAAACATTTACATATAAAACATTGGACAGAACTGGATTCATGCAAACTTCCTGGTTAGGCTTTCTTCCAGCAGTTTAAGCTGGGATTGTTGATAGAATATTTATGTGGAGAAAAATAAACATCATGGCTTTATTATTGTGCTCAGCAACAAAAGAAAATGCCTGCTTATTGCCAATTAACAAGTTTTCCTGAGGGAAATAAGAGGATGTTGTAAGTCAGTTTTGAAAAATGACTCAACAGAACCCAAGTTAATTCTTTGATTCTGTAACAGGGCTGGTCAAACAGCCCTATTAAAAAACTGCTAACCGGCAAATAGGGTATATGTTTCCTAGCTTTCCTTTTTCTGGGAATGATGGATAAAAAATGTGAATGGATTAACTAATATTCTCTATATTCACTTACTCTAGGTAAAACCAGACAGATTAATAATTTGTATTTGATATTTCACTAAAATTGCTACTTATTTTAAATGATTGAAAATATCAACAAAGTTAAATATGATGATTTGATTTCAAGGAGCCAAGATTAATAGCTGAGGCTACACCCAGAAAGCAGGAAGAACTGAATAGCTCAGGCAGCATCCATGGAGGGAAATAGATATTTGACACTTTGGGTTGAGACTCTTAATGAGTCTGACCATCAACTATACCTTTATACTAATTCTGTATTAATTCAATTAAAAAAAATTCTCATCAACTTCTTCCAGATTCTACTACTCGCTGACACAAATGGAACAATTTATTGCAGGCAATTAATCTGCCAATTTGCATATTTTTTGGTATGTGGGACAAAACTGGAGCTACCAGAGGAAACACGTATGGTCACAGTTCAAGCTACATGCAGTCAGCACCCTAGTTTAAGATTCAACCCTAGACTCAGGGTTTTGGAACAGTGGCTCTACTAACCACACCAGTGTCCCTCCCAGTGATTGCACTTTTATGATTAATGTCTATAAGGATGAAATGTGAGAAGGTAAGAGCTAGGCTTTAAATTCTGAGGTAAGCTGTGGTAATCTGATATATATTGGTGTTGCTGAGATTCTGATGATTCATTTCAGTCATATGAAAAAGCTTTCAAAAACCAGCTGCCTGTTCTGTTTTGCTAATAATTCAACACACTCCACCGGGTGTCCAGAAATTGGACTTCGGTGATTATTCTGCTACACCACATAAGGGCTCATTTTGACTTTTTGCAATTGATTATCATCAGTTTTGGGATAGACGCTGTACAGTTAACATCATTGATGATGATTAATTTTCATTGAAGTCAATGAAAATATGAGCATATTAAATGGGCGTTCAATTTACTGTCAAATGTTATCGATCTCAGTCAATAGTTATTCTAACAATACTGTGCAGGAAGGTTAATATTTATTGATATGGGAAGCTGCTTTTATTAAATTTCTTGAGATATGCCTCATTTACAATTCATGACAAACTCTTATTTAGTTTGCGTTTGTCTGAGATAGGCTGTCAATGACAGGAAGCAAAGGTCCCTATGTTACCAAGCAAAAAGGAAAACGCATCGAGAATGGTCAAAATGCTTCAACATAGCTGATTATTTCCATTTATTCTAATATCTCCCAACATGCCTGCATAGTAAAGCGTGGATACCCAAGTTTGCTTTCAAACTGCTTGGCTCTTTCAAAAAAAAAGATTTCATAGCAGAATCTCATTCAAATAAACAATGTTGACTTACACATACAAAGTGCTGGAGGAACTCAGCATGTCAGGCAGCATCTACGGAGAAGAATAATCAGTAGACTTTTCAGCCTGAGACATTGGCTGTTTATTTCTCTCTGTAGATGCCGCTTGACCTGCTGAATTCCTCCAGAAGTTTCTGTGAGTGTTACACTGTATTTCCAGTATATGCAGAATCTCTTGTGTTTGGTCAAGTGGATTTGCTGCACATACAGACAAAATCAATAAGTTGCAGAGGCTGACCTGCTGATTGTTTCCAGCATTTATGGTTCTTATAACTGTAACCATAACAGTCCTTAACAAGTCCCCACATTAAACTGTGTGTTAAAAGGAGAATAAAACTACAATAAGAAGAAATTGGGGTGGCATGGTAGCATAGCAGTAGTGTATCACTATTACAGCACTATAGACTTTGTTCAATTCCAATGCTGTCCATCAGGAGTTTGTCCATTCTGTAGTGATTGCATGCGTTTCCGCTGGGTGCTCTGGTTTGATCCCACATTCCAAAACTGTATGATGTTATGTTTTGTAACTTAAAAACATTGAACTACCGGTAATTCAAAAGGAAGACCCAGAAGTCTGGCAGGTTCGCTAGTCTAACTTCGAGTTTACTTTAAGTGAATTTGCGCGAGTTACGAGGGGTGATTGATAAGTTGGTGGCCTAAGGTAGAAGGAGTCAATTTTAGAAAACATAGCACATTTATTTTTCAACATAGTCCCCTCCTTCATTTACACACTTAGTCCCGCGGTCATGGAGCATACGGAACTTTGACCTCCAGAAAGTATCCACAGCAGGGGGTGATTGATAAGTTCGCGCCCTACAGTAGAAGGAGATGAGTTATACAGCTCTCGTCACATGCAATTGCAGTTCAACTCTATGAGTGATTATGCAGAAAGTTTGAAGTTAATAACTCATTGGGGTGATTGATATGTTTGTGGCCTAATGCAGAAGGAGATGTTATTAAATTCAAACTTTCTGCATAATCACTCAAAGAGTTGAACTGCATGTGCATGTAACGAGAGCTGTATAACTCATTTTCTTCTACCTTAGGCCACGAACTTATCAATCACCCCTCGTATGTGGTAGCATGATGATGTATGCAATTCACATATTTATACATATAGCCAGTAATGAATTATTGAAACAAACAAGAATGCTTAATCGACCAATAAACATACAGAAGATTATTCAAACATTACTTAGAGATTAAATACACAACATATCGGTTATTAGATTAATTGGTTATATGGGTGTAATTGAGTGGCGTGCATCCAATGGGCTGGAAAAGCCTGTTACCTGCTGTATCTCTAAATAAAAATAAAATTAAGAATCTTAGTGCACATTAGTGAATTAGTTTCACAGCAATTTTTTGTGAGCATGAACTGAACTTACTCGTATGGGTTCTAAGTACTCTGCATACATGGATACATGGAAAGCAACTTTCTATAGCTTGTGCTATGAATCTTATAACATATTGAGTCTATTTTGTGGATGATTGTGTAAAATCAATTATATAGCAATTCTGTGAATAGCAAGAGCCTCAACTTCTCTGCCCATACTGACTTTGCTGGACTTAATGGCCTTGTACACAGGCTGTTGCTGCTCACCCTGTTTGTAAACGCATGTGGCAATCCATCTGTTGTCCTGTAACTCAAGTGAACTGGTTGTCTCATGTTGCTTGTACAGAGTACAGACTCTTTTTCTGAAATTTGTATTGCTTACCCACTAGGTTGTGATGAAATTGTTAAGTTGTCAATTGATCTCAGCTTGTCATAATTTTCTGATCACATAGAAGAAGGAGGCTACCAGGCCAATTGAGTCTATGCCAGCTTTGGGAGCACTTCTATCAGTCCCATTCTGTTACTTATTTCTCTGTAGCCTATTCTCTCTCACATGCTGCTTGCCCCATCTCTAATTCCCCTGCCACTCATCTACACTGCAATTTAGCAGCCCAGCTCAATGGATCTGTGCAGAGTATATTACCTTCTACTTGTCTTGTACCTGTAGCATCTTTTTCTATGAGATATCTCAATCTGGCCCAATTCACTGGCTATCTTGTCACCTTTCTATCCAGTCACCCTTTTTTAGCTTCATAGCAGTCTAATATTTTCCATCCTAGCATATTGATGGCTCTGTGGTGAAGTTTGTGGATAGTATAAAGATAGCTGCAGTCGGGTAGTGTTGAGGAAGAGGGAGTTTGCAGAAGAACATAGACACATTAGGGAACGGGCAAAGTAGATGGAGTATTGTGTAGGGAAGTGCATCGTAATACACTATGGCCTAAAGAATAAAGGCATACACTGTTTTCTAAATGTGGGAAAAAATTCAAAAACCAGTGGTGCAAAGTGACTCATGCAGCATTCTCTGAAGGGTAAACTATGGGTTGAGTTGGTGGTAAGGAAGGCAAATGCAATGTTTGCATTCACTTCGAGAGGATGGGAATATAAAAGCAAGAATATAATGTGGAGGCTTTATAAGGCATTGGTCAGACCACACTTGGAGTATTGTGAGCAGTTTTGGGTCACTTTTCTAATAAAAGATATGCTTGTTTTGGAGAGGATACAATGTAAGTTCACCAGATTGATTCTGGGAATGAATGGGTTAATGTATGAGGAACGTTTGATGATTCTGGGCTCTGTACTCACTGGAGTTTAGAAGAATGAGGAGGGTCTTATTGAAAACTATTGAATGTTGAAAGGCTTAGATAGAGAGGCTGTTTATTATGGTGATGGAGTCTGGGAACCAAGAGCACAGCCTCAGAACAGAGGGACGTCCATTTAGAAAATATATTTAGCCAGAGGGCAGTGAATCTGTAGAATTCATTCCCACAGACAGCTGTGAGGGCCATGTCACTGAGTATGTTCAAAGTGGAGGTTGAAATATTTTTGATTAGTTAGACCAACAAAGGTTATGGGGAGAAGATAGGGGAATAGGAGAATATGGTCTTATAGTTTAATAAGGTTGAGTGGGATAATAAATCAGCCATGGTGGAATGGCAGAGCAGTCTCAATGGGTTGAATGGCCTAATTCTGCTCTTATGTTTTATGGTCTAATGTTTGTATAATGATTTAATTATCCTGGCAGATCTACTTCATTTGTTGAACTCCAGTGAAATGGAAGCATGGCCAGCTCTTACAATCTAGTACTACCCAATCAAGACTGTAAGTCATTATGTTTCTCAAGGTATGTCCTTTTTTAATATTATCTGTTTTCTTTGGAGAGAATCATGTTTCCAATCACCATGGTCTTCATCAATCCAAACTTCAATTCCTTGCCATGCGACTTTTATTTAACTTCCTTAGTATCGAATGCATTCATACATCAGCTAAATGCTTGCCAACCTTCTCCTCATGAGGATTTGTATTGATTTATTTGTTTCCTTTTCTACCCAAACTTCACCTGTTCCACTGGATTCCACTGGATGACCTATCATTAAATTCTGTGTATGATATTTCCAGTCCACATTATGTACAGCTCACATGAAATGCCGGAGGAACGCAGCAGGTCGGGCATCATCTATGGAAATGAATAAACAGCCAATATTTCAGGCTGAGACCCTTCGTCAGGAGTGAATGTAGGGTGCTGGCTCGAAATGATGGGTGTTTATTTATTTCCATACAATAGATGCTGCCTGACCTGCTGAGTTCCTCCAGCATTTTTTGTGTGTTGCTCTAAATTTCCAGTATCTGCTGAATTTCTTGTGCTTATTATTATATCTCAATTACTTTATCTGCCCTTTAGGGAAGAAACATTTATACTTGCCTTATATGTATAGATGCAAGATGTGTGTGAATGTGGGTGGGGTGATGTGAGGTGCAGAGGGGGCGAGAGGAGTAAACTAGTCAGTGATCGCATTCATTGACTTACCTTTTCAGTGGTATAATATCAAAAGTGATTCTCATCTCTGTGTTACAATACACAGTAATTTCTATAGCGGTATGAAGGACCTCTGACTTACAGCTGACCTCACAGATATTTATTTTTGCAATTAAGTTGTGACAACTGATAATTATCCCTTGTCCATCAGTCTGCTTCAGGTCTTATAATATTGTAACACCCTGTAATTTTCCTCCTGAAAGGAGAATCATGAAAACAACTTCTTTGGAATTCCTGTGTACATTTGAAAATTATTTGAAGTCAAATTGATGCATAAAAATTAAATGCAGTATGTTCTTTTATAATCTTAAGATACCACTAATTATAGTAATTCTAAAACTTTTACAGTGTTGATGTGAGGCTTAGTTAAAATAAATTGAAGATAAATGATGCAATGTTTTCAGCTCCATTTGTTTTGTGTTGGCAAGGTCCAATTTTGTTCCGTGTGATTATTTCATGAATAACAAAATTCTATTTCATTTCTCAGCTGTTACTTCAATCATAGCTGACGCTAAATACCACTGTGGTAGAGTAAGTTGGGATTGCAGTCCACAACGTTTCGCTGCGACATGCCAGGATGAATGCAAACCATTTAAAACTTCCATCAATCAGTGTAATATTGTCCACCAAAGTCTATAAATACCAAACTTTAGAGAACCGGTAAATTTTTTTTCAGTGGATCTGCAGATAGCTTGGAAATAACACGTCAGAAATCTTGTCTGCCCCTTTGTTGTGACATGACTCATTCAGATATTGAGGGTATTGTAATTTTTTGACCAAAGCCCTTAGCCAGTAAAGCTGCTATTAATTTGGAGCAGCATCTAGTTGCTCATTCAATGTTTCGGAAACACATTGTAGTTGGAGTTTACATTTATTGGCCTGCCTTTCCAGTGGTATGATCTCAAAAGAGATTCCTGTCTTAATATAATAATATACAGTCACCTCTATAGTTGTATGATGGCCCAATGGCAGCATTTATGGTCTACCCCAAATTGCCTTAAACTCAGGTGCAATTAAGAGTAAACCACATCTATGTATATGGAGCCATATTTAGTCCAGACTAAATGAAAATGACAGGTTCCCTTTCCTGAAGGATATTTGTGACCTTGGTAGATTTTCAGAACAATCCAGTCTCATCAGGTCAATTTCATCAAATCTGCTCCAGCTTCCGCCCTGCCCTTAAATTCACTTCATCCATTTCTGACACCTCTCTCCCCTTTCTCGATCTCTCTGTTTCCATCTCTGGAGCAAAGTATCTATCAATCTCCTTTACAAGCGTACTATTTCCCAATATTGTCTAGACTCTTCCTGCCCTGTCTCCTGTAAAAATGCTATTACTTTTTCTCAGTTCTTTTGTTCCCATAGCATTTGTTTCCACAATGAGGCTTTTCTTTCCAGGACATTAAAAATGTCCTCCTTCTCCATAGAACGGGGTCCCCCCCCACTATTGATGCAGCCCTCACCTGCATCTCCTCTACTTCACGAACGTCCACACTCATCCCATCTTTCCACTGCCTTGACAGTGATAAAGTTTGTCTTGTCCTCACCCACCATCCCATGTGCATCCAACATATTGTGGTGTTTTGGGTGGGAGTGAGGTCGACAGCCTGCCCCTGCATTTCGAATGACCAGTACCATTTATTGTTCTTGTGTTAAAATGTACAATATCATTCTCCGCAACTTTTGCCATCTTCAATGTGATCCTATCGCCAAACACTTCTTTACTTGCCCTCCCCTCTCTCCGCTTTCTGCAGGAATCGCTCCCTTTGTGATTCCTTTGTCCATTTGTCCCCTCTCATTAATCTCCCTCGTGGCAAGCTAGAGAAATGCTACACCTTCCCATTCACCTCCTCCTGCTCTCCACTTAGGGCTCCACATAGTCCTTCCTGGTGAGGAAACCTTTCACCTGTGAATCTGTTGGGGTTGTCTATTGTGTCCAGTGCCCCCAATGTGGCCTTCTCTATATTGGTGAGACCTGATGTAAATTGGGTTACTGCTTTGTTGACCAACTCCACTCCATCTGCCAAAAGCAGAATTGCCCATTGGCCAAACATTTTAACTTTGATTCCCATTCCTGTTCTAACATGACAGTCCATGGCTTTCTCTTCTGCCATGATGAGGCAACTCTCAGGATGGAGGAGTAACACCTCATATTGCATGTAAGTAGCCTCCAACCTGACAGCATGAACATTGATTTCTCCTTCTGGTAATATTTTTTTCTTTATTTCTTTCCACTCCCCCCCTTCCCTCCTCTTCTATTTCCCACTCCGGCCTCTTACCTCTTCTCACCAGTCTATCATCTCCCCTGGTGCCGCTCCTCCTTTGCATTCTCCTATTGTTCACTCCCCTCTCTTATCAGATTCCTTTTTTTCTCCAGCCCTTTATCTTTCCCACCCACTTGACCACCTAATCACCTTTTAGTAGCTAGAATCTAGCTTGTGGCTTCTAGCTTGTAGAATCTAGTTAGAATCCAGCTTCTCTTTCTACCACCTTTTTTATTCCAGTGTATTCCCCTTCCCTTCCAGTCTCGATGGAGGGTTTCAGCCTGAAACATTGACTGCTTAGATGCTGCCTGACCTGCTGAGCAACGCTCCCTCTAATTTGTAAGAAACAGTGTGCGCAAAATTCTTGTGCTGTGCAATTTTTTGCCCAGTGACATCTGTGCACTGAATAATTTTGTGAATAAAAACAGTATTAATAACCCAGTTCTAAAATCTGCAGACAAATCATCACAAATTCCACATTGTCAACACTGTCCACATCAGAAACCGGAAAAGGAAATGTAATTGTGTACAATTATGAAATATACTTAACATGCTAATGAAGTAGAGCCTTTTGTGCACAATTTAAATTCCTTTGTGCGCACAGAAGCTCACCTTAGAGGGAACATTGCTGCTGAGTTCCTCTAGCATTTTGATCTGGATTTCCAGCATCTGCAGTATCTCTTGTGTTTATAAAAGTCTAGTCTCTTTATTGTTACTGTTGCCGAGGCTTGTTTATATCCAGATATATTTAATCACTTGAAGTTAAATTCTATAGCTACTTTGATTTGAATAAAACTAATGTCTCTAGGTCAATGGTCTAGACCTTTTAATGTTAGTCCAGTAATTTGGCCATTATTCTACTGTATTCCATGCAGTATGAAGAAATATGGGCTTTTTACCTTTACTCCAGAGTTAGCTGGTTCTAGTTCAGTAAAACTGATGTTGATGTCTATTGAAGTCACTCTAAATTCTGGCTTAAATCTCCCACCTAATACTTCCTATTTTACTTTGCCTTTCACTTGCTTAAAGGCAATTGTAAAGCCAGTGATGAGCTAATCTTCAAAACTGAATCAAATTTTAATATTCAAAACATCTTAGGCCATGTGGACTCAGGCACTGTAGATATAACCATGCCCAACTTTTCTATTCGTAACAATTCAGGAATACACAAGTGATGAAGCAATAGAAAAATGCTCATCTCCTTTTTCATTCTCATCAATCACTCCTCACCATCATCATGCCACATCTATCCCTCACCCCTTCACAAGAACACCAGTCTCTGCATTTATCTGTATTCAGGTTAGTGTCTGATGTCAATGAAATTCTGTTCAAGCGGAAGATCAGAGGAGGGTTTTTTAATCAAGTCATAAATGCTGGAAAAGGACAGTAGTCATTAATTCAAACAATCGGAAAACATGAAGCCTGGAGTCATGCTGTACTTTTGCACCTGAATTAGAATGAAAGGTTATGGCATAACATGACTCTTCTTCACCTCATTTGTACCGGTTGATAATTAAAAAAGGTTGATAATTTTCTCACAACTTGCAGATCTGCTTGTGTTCACACAAATATATTAATTATTAAATCTATGTTTCAAAATGCTAATTAAGCACTTGTGGATGAACCTTCTTTTTCCTGAATTAATTGTGTTAACAACAGGGATGAATAAAAGTGAACGACTCTACAGTGGACTGGTAGGGGGTGATACAATATAATTTCTAGGAATGGTAGGTTGTTCAGTTAGACTCAAAAAATCAGACATAAATTAAGCATTATAGCTCTTTAACATTTTGAAAGGGTACAAGATATCCTCGAAAGCTTCCATTGAACACTGACACTTCCTTTAAAGTCAGGCTAATAGTCAGTAATATTCTGTGCAATGAACTTATTACCCTAATGCCATTTGTGTATTTTGTCAGTAATAAAGAGATATTGGAGAAATATGTTGCCAATATGATGCTTTCAGCATTAACACTCCAAGGAAAATATAAACTTTGATTGTGATCTAAGAAAGAACTCTTAAAAATTACATTCAGAATTGTAATTCACAAGTTCACAAGTGTAAAGGAGAACAAGATATTTGTTGCTCTGGATCTGATGCCGCACACGTTAAACAGAATAAGATAAAGAATGCAATAAAAGTACAATAAATATAAATACATACAATAGTTTATATACATAGATTCATGTACCACTTTGTTCATAAAGTAGTGGGTGGAGGTGTTGATCAGCCTTGCTGCTTGGGGGAAGTGACTGTTTCTGAGTCTGATGGTCCTCAAGGCAGTGGGGCAAACAGTCCACAAACAGGATGGGTGTGATCCTTCATGATATCGCTGGCCTTTTTCTTTTACCTTTCTATATATATGTCATTCATGCTGGGTAGGATGGCGCTGGTGATGCTGTGGGTAGTTTTGACTACCCACTGTCGAGCCTTGCTGCCCACTGCAGTGCTATTAGCCTAGGATGCTCGCTACTGAGTATTGACGTGTATAATCTAGCTCTCTTCAGCTTCCTCAGAAAGTGGAGGCATTGGTGAACTTGCCTGATTGTTTAGGGTATGTTTTAGGACCATGAAAGGCTGTGTGTGATGGGCACTCCCAGAAGCTTAAAACTGCTTGCAGTTCCCGCCGCTGTGCTGTCAACGTAAGGAGGGGTGGGGATGGCACAAGTTCTCTTGAACTTGATAACTATCTCCTTTGTCTTCATGACATTGAGGAAGAGGTTATTTGCCTGGCATCAGCTCTCGAGCTTTTTTCACCTCCTCTCTGTAGGCCATCTCATTATTGTTGGCAATGAGCCACACCACTGTCATGTCACTGTGATTATTTGGGGGTTTCGCCGTACAGTCTTGTCTGAGCGGACAGTGCAGCACACAGCGGTGTTGAGGATGATGGGGAGGGAGGAGTGTATATGCATCCTGACTCTCTGCAATCTGTTCCTGCTAGAAAGTCCAACACCCAGTTGCACAGTGCTGTATTGAGACCCTGCAGTCGGATTGTGCTCACCAAGGTCTGTTTGACAATTGAGTTGAAATCCAGTGTTACATTCTGACGTAAGTGTCTCTGTTTTCTAAGTGTGTGAGGACCAGGTGCATGACAGATGCTATGACATCTGTTGCCGAGCGGTTCTGTCGGTGAGCATATTAGTGACTGTCCAGTGTGACAGGAATGGAGTCTTTTTATCTGCACCAATGCCTGCTGTTCAAAACACTTCATAATGATTTGCATCAGTGCCACCAGGCAGTAGTTGTTTAGTTCTGAAGTAATCGTTTAGCTGATTTGAAGCATGTGGAGCCAGCAGCCTGGATGAGTGAAGTGTGGAAGATGCCTGTGAAAACATCAGTGAGCTGGTGTGCGTACTACCTTCGTACTCTACCTAGGGTGTTGCTGGCCCAGAGCATAATTGGGCTTGACTCTCTGCAGAGTCTTTCTGATAAGATATAGGAGCAGCTTTAGGCCATTTGACCCATCGAGTCTGCTCTGCCATTTCATCAGGGTTGATCCAATTTTCCTTTCAGCCCAATCTCCTACCTTCTCCCCATATCTCTTCATGCCCTGACCAATCTATCAAACTCTACCTTAAATTTACATAAAGACTTGGTCTCTACAGCTGCCTGTGGCAACAAATTCCACAGATTCACCACTCTCTGGCTAAAGAAATCCCTCCTCATCCCTGTTCTACAAGGAATCCCCTCTATTCTGAGGCTGTGTCCTCTGCTCTTAGACTCTCCCACCATAGGAAACAACCTCTCCACATCCACTCTATCAAGACCTTTCACCATTTGATAGGTTTCAATGAATTACCCCTCATTCTTTTGAATTCTAGTGAATACAGGCCTAGAGGCACCAAACGCTCTTCATATGATAAGCTATTCAATTCTGGAATCATTTTCGTGAACTTCCTTTGAACCCTGTCCAGTTTCATCATATCCTTTCTAAGATGTCTGCTGCTGTTACGGACTCAGGCTGTTCAGCTGGAAGGGGGGGGGGGGGTAGCTTTCCTGGCTGGCACGTGTTGCATGCCTCAAAGCGTGCATAAAAGGAGTTTACAACATTGGGGAGGGAGGCATCACTTGTACAGTTGTGGTCAGTAATGCCTATGATGCCCATCCACATAGAATGGGGATCATTATCAGACAGATGTTCCTGAATTCATAGGCTTTACTTGTTATGCTGTGTGACACTGTTTCCTGAAAAATGATCACCTGATTTTTTTTAACAGAAGTGCATTTTATATGTTTAGAAATAGGAACACAAAAGAGTCGACAAAGAAGAGACAAATCCTTTGGAGATGAATTACTTAGATCTTTGTAACAGCATAACTTGATTCTCCACAACCAAAATCTCTAGGATGAACTGTACATAACTCAAAGCAATCTGATGTGCCTGAAATGTTATTGCAAAGGCTTCAAATACAGCAGTGCAATATAAAGACCATAATATACATTATTCAGGTGCTGTTTATCATCTGTGTAAATTGCGTATCATGCAAAGAATGCCCTATCTTTCAAATATGACATTTGCTTTATATTGAATATCATTTTGCAGCTTGATAACATGATCCAATGCAGATTTTGTGTCTTCTTATGATAACAATTTTATTTGCCTTAGTATTACTTTTTACTTCTGTTTTCAATTTCCTATCATCATTTGCTCAATCATTTCCTCCAAACTTATTGGTTGGATTTTGAGATAAGCCATGAACAAAAGCTGACCTTGGCGATCGCTGCCCAGAAAGAGTTCACTTTTTCTGATGATGGTTCTATCTAGCATCCGTTCTTGGGGACCCATAGTACCCAACTGCTACCCAACATGTCATTAGGTAGGCTGAATAGCAATAAAAGATTTTCACAAACAGCATAACCAGAAAGACGAAAGGCCCTTTTTTAAATAACCCATTCCTAGAGAGCAGAAAAAGAGACTGGAGCAAGGATATTAAATGAAACTGATGTATCATAAGTAAACCATTTTCATTAAAAGGAAAAGTAACATTTTCTATTTCATATCATTATTATTGAGATACATGAGGGGATTTCAAACATGTTTTAGAGTCTCTGCTAAACAGTAATTGTAGCTTAGTATGACATCTTGAACATTCAGAAAACATGCAGTGAAGGATAATATATTCAAAGTAACTTACAGCAAGAAATTAACAAAAAATGTCAAATTTTCATAAATTCTATTAATTTCCTCTGATGCCACTAGAGAAGGATTTAGAACTGCATCCTGCCTATGGAGAAAGCAGTAAGAGTAGTTTTAGAATTTTTTCATTGAAGTGAGTATGTTACAGCTATCTTGAGCTTACCTAGACAATAGAATCATAATAACCAAAGGTTCTGGGTCTTGGTTGTGGAATCAAGATCCTTAATCCATCTATGAACGACTCAAATATGATAAGTAGCAGCACATGAATACATAGACATGCCAATTTGAAGAAAAGCTTTTGCTGATTGACGAGTTTATTGATATGCTGAACACAATGCAAATTTTATAGTGAGAACCATATGATTTCTGAAACTTCTCAATTTTGTAAGTTAGTACAAGCAATTAAAGGGTACTTTTAGCATAACACCTGTTGCAGAAAAATTGGTGGCGGTGCTAGTCATTTGTTTTCTGATTTTGCTAATGAGACTGGACTGTTTCCCTTTTGGCTCAGTGTAAACCATGATAAACTGAGTTGCATTATTGGAGATAAATTCAAATTTTAACAAAAAATCTGTTAGTGATAATAAAGTGGCCACTGAAAGTTTGTTCAGTTTTTTTCTGCTGTAGCCCATCCACTTCAAGGTGCAACATGTTGTGCATTTAGAGATGCCTTTCTGCACATTCCTGTTGTAATATACTTACAGTCACTTTCCCGTCAGCTTGAACCAGTCTGGCCATTGACCACTCTTATTAAGAAGATGTTTTTGCCCACAGAACTGCTGCTCCCTAGATGGTTTTCACACCATTCTCTGTAAACTCTAGAGACTGTTGTTCATGAAAATCCCAGGAGATCAGTAGTTTCTGAGATACTGAAATCATCCTGTCTGGCACCAACAATCATTTCCTGGTCAAAGTCACTTAGATCATATTTCTTCCCCATTCTGATGCTTATTATGAACAACAACTGAACCTTTTGACCATGTCTGCATGTTTTTATGCATTGAGTTGGTCTCATATGATTAGCTGATTAGATACTTGCATTCATGAGCAGTTGTAGAGGTGTACCTAATAAAGTGGCCATTGAGTATATGTCACTGTACTTGAATGTGAAAGAAAGACAAGGGATGAATTCTCCTTGGTTAAGACCTGTGCCTGTTCTTCCTTATTGTGCTAGCCTTGACACATTTAACTAAGTTCATTTAGTCCAATGAATTAAAAATGTTCAAATCACACACAACACAGACAAAATGCAATCTGGCGCAAATGATAAGGAGAGAAAATTAAGAAGATTTTGAGGTGTTAGACTGCTGGATAACCTAAGGCAAAGCTTTTTTTATGCCTTAGCAGCCAGGCTTCATTGCTAATACTCTTGGCCCTTGTTTGAGCATGAAAGATGTTTTTATTAAAGATAAGCCAATACCTTCTTAAGTATTGATGGGAATGGTTACAATTCCTCTATTTTGAGTATTTTGGATGACACCATTATTCTTGAAGCAATAGAGGAAGTGGACTAAGAACTAAGGACTGAAGAATGAATCAGACCACAAAAGCTCCAAAAGTGACTTGAAGAAAAGCTTTTAAGCCACCGCATGATTAGGCTGTGCAATACTCTGCCAGGGCTGATAGAGGGTACAGATTCAACAGCAGCATTCGTAAGGGACTGAGTAAGTATATGAGCAGAGGAGACTGGTTGCGCTCTGAGGAGAGGGTGGGGGCTAGCTAGATTGTCATTGTGGAGAGACAGTGTGGGCTGAATGGAAAAATGACCTCCTCCTGTGCTGTAACTGTTGTGATTCTGTGACTGCTTGTGCTGAGCTAGATTTTAAATTCAAAAAGCACTGGCAATGTTGGTGAAGGAGAAAGGGGAAGCATTGCATCAGTAATTGAGAGAACTAGACCTGTTCACCAAAACCTTTATAATCCAGCCATTTTGTTTATACATTATTTCCAGTTGTCTCATTTTTAGCCATGCTGTCAAGTTGCATAATATACTCTCATGCAAGCACTGATGATCTCATACTGGGGCTGGTAGGGCCAGTGTGACATTTCAAACAGAAGTACTGAAAATGCTGGAAACACTGGATATCTTGGGCAACAACTGGGAATGTTTTTCCTGTTGATAAGAATGGGAGGCTTGTTGGTGACGCCAGGTAGATCTGGCTGAAAGACGTCACAGAAATAGGCAGCAGTAATGTGCTCCATGCACCAGCATTAATAGCTGTGAATGATTTAGTGAACTTATCAGATTAGGATAGATAAACAGAGGGTCATATATACTGCAAACCATGTAACATCCACTCAAATTGCAATCTGAAATCCATCCCAGAAGATTGCTCCTCACAACAGCTTATGCTACAGGAATGGTCACCCCTCTCCTTCAAGGTGCTATCTCATATCTACAGCTGTCCAACCACCACTGATTTAAACCTCTTCTTCCTGCAACCAGTTTTTCACTGATTTTACTCCTTCACTTTCTCAGAATAACAATAAAGGCAATGTCTGTTCACTCTCTTCAACTTCTGTCAAATTTGCTGCTGCATTAATGGTGGAAGATGACAGTAAGTAATCTGTGAACACTCTTTCTAAGCTGAATTTTATAATGAAATACAAAATGCAGATACTGAATGCATGTGATAAGGAGCTGTGAAAATGATATCTGAAATGAACCTCTTCCCTTTCAGTCAAGCCTTTCATGATCATAAATATGCATCCAGTATTTGTACTAACTTCCTGTAATGGAGTACGAATTTCATTGAGGAGGAATTGTTTTTATCATATACTGTTTATTGTTCTAACTTCCCAATGCATAGGATGGGGCAGCTGAATGGTGGGAGTGAGGGAGGGGTGGAGGGGAAGACCAAGTTTTATCTTATTGTTTGGGACAATACTTTTTCATCTGTAGTCAATGTGAGTGATTTGAAATATTACCCTATCATACCCCTATTACCATCACTATCTTCTTTATTTTCTTTTAAACTGATTTTTTTTCACAAGTTAAAGTATTTAAAATATTTAATTGGATCTTTAGTTATATTTTCTCAGATGCTTGTTTACTTACAAACTTTGTAATTCAGAAGCATTCCAGATATAGGCTGATAGAGTCATAGAGACGTATAGTACAGAAAGAGGCCTTTCAGCTCATCTAGTCCATGCTGAAAAGATTTAAACTGCCTACTCTATCAACTTGCACCAGAGCCCTCCATGCCCCTACTATGCATGTACCTATCCAGACTTCTATTAAATGTTGAAATTGAGCTCTCATGTACCACTTGTGCTGGCAGCTCATTCCACACTCTCACGACCCTCTCAGTGAAGAAGTTACCACTCGTGTTCCCCTTAAACTTTTCACCTTTCACCCTTAACCCATAACCTCTGGTTGTAGTCCCGCCGAACCTCAGTGGAAAAAGTCTACTTGCAGTTACTCGATCTATACCCCTCATAATTTTGTATACCTCTTTTAAATCTCCCCTCAATCTTCAACATTCGAAGGAATAAAGTCCTAAGCTATTCAATCTTTCCTAATAACTCAGGTCCTCCGGATCTGGCAGCATCCTTGTAAATTTTCTCTGTACTCTTTCAACCTTATTTACATCGTTCATGTTGGTAAGTGACTAAAGCAGTGCACAATACTCCAAATTAGGCCTCACCAATGTCTTATACAACTTCAGCATAATATCCCATCTTCCGTACTCAATATATTGATTTATGAAGGCCAATGTGCCAAAAGCTTTCTTGATGAGCCTATCTATCTGTAATGGCGCTGTCAATGAATTACGGACCTGTACTCACAGATCCCTTTGTTCTACCACGTTCCTCAATATCTTACCATTCACTGTGTAAGACTTACATAGATTGATCCTGCCAAAATGCAGTACCACGCACTTGTCTACATCAAATTCCACCTGCCATTTTTCTGATAATTTTTTTCTGCTGATGCAGTTCCCTCTGCAAACCATGATAGCCTTCTTCGTTGTCTACGACACCCCGAATCTTGGTATCATCCGCAAATCTGGTGATCCAGTTAATCACATTATCATCCAGATCATTGATATAGATGACATACAACAATGGACCCAGCACTGATCCCTGTGGCATACCACAAGTCACAGGTATCAAGTCAAAGAGGCAACATTCTACCACCATTCTCTGGCTTCTCCCACAAAGCTAATGTTTAATCCAATTTACTATCTCACCTTGAATACTTCCCATGCAGGACCTTGTCAAGTGCCACATGGACAATATTCACTGCCTTCCCGTCATCCATTTTCTTGATAACTTTCTCAAAAAAACATTACAAGATTGGTTAGACATGATCTACTACGTTGACTATCCATGTTGACTATCCTTAATCAGTTCATATCTATACAAATACTCATATATCCAGTCCATTTGAATACCTTCCAATTACTTTCCTACAACTGTTGTCAGAATCACCAGCCTATTATTTCCTGGTTAATGTTTAGAGCCTTTCTTAGGACTAGAATATGAAAGCACGGATGTAATGCCGAGACTTTGTAAAGCACGGGTGAGGCCTCATTTGGAGTGTTATGAGCAGTTTTGGGCCCCTTATCTTAGAAAGGATGTGATGAAACTGGAGAGGATTCAAAGGAGGTTTACGAAAATGATTCCAGGATTAAACAGCTTGTCTTATGAAGAGTGTTCGATGAGTCTGTGCCCATTTTCACTGGAATCCAGAAGAATGAAGGGTGACCTAACTGGAACCTATAGAATGGTGAAAGAACTTAATAGAGTTGATGTGGAGAGGATGTTTCCTATGGTGGGAGAGTCTAACACCAGAAGACACAGCCTCAGAATAGAGGAGTGTCCTTTTAGAATGGAGATGAGGAGGAATTTCTGAGCCAGAAAGTGATGAATCTGTGGAATTTGTTGCCACAGTTAGCTAAGGAAGCTAAGTCTTTATATATATTTAAGGCAGAAGTTGATAGATGCTTGATTGGTCAGGGTATGAAAGGATATGCAGGGAAGACAGGAGATTGGGACTGAGAGGAAAAAAATGGATCAGCCATGATAAAATGGTGGGGCAGACTCGCTGGGCCAAATGGTATATTTCCTATGTTCTTATAAGGAGCAGAACATACTGGGTATACTCTGATCCTTAGGTACCTCTCCTATCATCAAGGATGTTTTAAGTATTTCTACTAGGGCCCCCAGCAGTTTCTGCATTTGCCTTGCATAGGGTCTGAGAGAACACCTTGTCAAGCATGTCAATTCACCTCAATTTCCCTCAGCATTGCAAACACCTCCTCCCCTGTAATCTGTAAGGGGCCCATGAAGTTGATGCCGTGTTGCTGCACTTCGATGGACCCTGTGTCCAACTCCTGAGTAAATACAGATGCAAAGAATTGATTTAAGATCTTCCCCATTTGTTTTGGCTCCACATATTGATTACCATACTGATCTTCCAAAGGACCAATTTTGCCCCTTGCAATCCTTTTTCTCTCAACACATCCAACGAATCCCTTAGGATTCTTCTTCACCTTATCTGCTAGAGCAACTTCATGCCTATTTTTAGCCCCCTGATTTCTTTCCTAAGTATTCTCTTGTAATTCTTATACTTCATAAGAACCTCATTTGTTCCTACCTACCTATACCTACTAGGAATCTTCTTTTTTCTCTTAACCAGGTCCTCAATAACTCTTGAAACCCAAGGTTCCTGACACTTGTTATCTTTACCTTTTATTCTGACAGGCACACACAAGCTTTGTACTCTCAAAATTTTGCTCTTGAAGGCACCCACTTACCAAGTACATTTTTGCCAGAAAACAGCTTGTCCCAATCCACACTTGCCAGATCATTTCCGATACCATTAAACTTGGCCTTCCTCTAATTTAGAATCTCAACCTGTGGACCAGACCTATCTTCTTTTTTGTATATTGACTTTGAAACTAATGGTATTATGGACACTAGATGCAAAATATTCCCCTACACAACCTCTGTCACCCGTCCTGGCTCATTCCTTAATAGCAGATCCTGTATTGCATACTCTCTCATTGGGACTTTTATGTACTGATTAAGGAAATTTTACTGAACACATTTGACAAACACCTTTTACAGTATGGGATTCCCAGTCCATGTGTGGAAAGTTAAAATCACCTACTTTAACCTTATGCTTCTTGCAACAGTCTATGATCTCCCTACAAATTTGTTCCTCTAAATCCCTTGGACTGTTTGGCGGTCTGTGCTATAGCCCCCTTGATATGGTCTCAGATCCACCCATAACACCTCACCAGACAAGTTCTCTGGTCTGTCCTGATGGAACACTGCTGTAACATTTTCCCTGACTAGTAATGCCACCTATCTTCTTTTAATCCTTTCCACTCTGTAACCTCTAAAACAATGGAATCCCGGAATATTGAGCTGCCAGTCATCTCTTTCCTGCAACCAAGTCTGACTAATGGCTACAATATCATACTTCCAGGTGTTGATCCATGCCCGGAGCTTGTCTGACTTCCCTATGATACTAATGCATTGAAATCTACGCAGCTCAGGACACTGGTCACACCATGCTCAACATTTGGATATCTGGAATTGCAAAACAATAGAAGAGTCAGAATAAGTTTTCACCCGTGAGTGACCCGAGTCCACTGATAACGAAGAAACCTGTTTCTCAATGCTCTGAGGCTAAGTCATAGATAAATGCATTTGCAAGTCAATGGTCTGTGGCAGGGATTTGCATGACATCATGTGTCAAGTGTCTGGGTCAGAACTAGCTCCATCTCTGAAGTGGCTGCAGCTTGGCAGCTGTTAAAGTTGTTATGAGCTTTAAATGTTTTTACATATTCTGAAATATTCAAAACCATTAAATCAATTAAATAAGTATTGTCGTTATAACTTTATAACATAACTTGAGCTTGTATAGATATCTTTAAACAATTAAAGGCATTAAAACAGACTCAAGAAATTCAAAGATGTAAGATATACTACATGCACCTTTCTTCCTTACAGTCATTCTTATCCATTCAAACAAACGAGATTGTACAAGAAAAACTTTGGAAGGTGGTTACTACAGCATTCCTGTAAGTTCCCACTGTACCTTCGGACTTCATGTTGAGTATGACTCCGGAGATATTGCTGAGTTGGGCAGTAAGTTTGAGACATAAGCACCTGTGCAGGAGGCCCATCAACTGACACTTACAGTGGAGGAGTGGCAGCCTACCGGCAGTTTGGGGTGGAATTGTTTCTGTTCCTCAGCAAATTCTGGTCAAACTTGGCAAGCTTTACACATCAACAGTGCATATTCAAAGGCTGGAATTTAATGAACCTCTTCGACCCACAGGCTTGATTCAGTGGCTGTGGCTGAAATTGGATGCACTTGAGGCATATGGTGATTCATCAAATGGTGGGTCTAAAATAGAACTTATGGTTGTTAGGCTCTGAAGATTGAAAATAAAGTTGAATTAATAAGGTGTGACAGTTGTAAAATATCTTGTCTTAGTTTTAAAAGAAAAGTAAAAATTGGTAAATTAGCTTATTATTTTCACATCTACTGAAGTACAATGAAAATCTGTTTTATATGCCATCCAAGAACAACACACACACACAAAATGCTAGAGGAACTCAGCAGGCCAAGACACTTCTTCAAGTCTCTTCATCACGCCCTCATGGTGTCTCCGACCAAAACGTTGACTTTTCATTCCCCTCACAGATGCTGCCTGACCTGCTGAGTTTCTCCAGCATTTTGAGGGTATCCCTCTGGATTTTCAGTATTTGCACAATCTCTTACGTTTACAATAAAGTGCAAGGCCATATTTATGACTGGGTAGATTGTGAGTTCAAGTGTCTATCTTTATTGTACTTGGAGATCATTCAATAGTCGTACACTGTTGGATAGAAGATGGCCATGAAACTGGTGGCACATGCTTTTCAGGCTTTTACATCTTTTGCCGGATGGAAGGGGGAGAAGAGAGAGTGTCTGTGGTGGATGGGGTCTTTGATTATACTGGCTAAGCTCTGAGGAGAGTAGGAGCCCATGGAGGGGAGGCTGGTTTTTCGATCTGCTGAATTACGTCCAAATTCTTGGCAATTTTTTGTGGTCTCAGGCTGAGCAATTGCCATACCAAGCCGTGTTGGATAGGATACGATTGCAACTCAAAAAGTTAAGTTATCATTTTATAAATAGTCTCAGCAATTCGTATGTAGCACACTTCAGGTGGGTAGGGTATTAAGTGATGGTTGACGCAGAGATGGGAGGAATAATTTATTATCACAGTTGACTGTGGCATCAAATGTCACTAAAAACAGACTGTGAAGATTGAGTGGCACAACCAAATGAATGTTATGTTCAGATTCACTACTCTGGGCGTAAATACTCCCCTGGTGGAGTTGGTAATTAAGTAGGATGAAACCAAAGACCCATAAAATAGTCACAGACCCTCATTAATGGCGAGTAATGCATCTGGTCTTCTTAGACACCTCTGTCATTGGGCATTGACATGTCAGCATGCACCATCTTCTCTGACAGCAATGGGTGCTAAAATCATCTGGTACAATCATGATTGTCTTTCTTTCCCTTACTACAGCGATCAGCAAAGGAAAACCCAAAGGAAGTCTAATGGTGGGAGATCTGCTTGCTGTTAGTACAATTGGCACTGTCAGCAAGACAGCTGAGAGGAGAAGGTAAATGTCAATACAATCTTTTGATGTGGAAAAATGACTGATGCTGACAAGGAGCTCTACATCAAGCAATGCAGACACTGATTTGTAAAATGTGAAAACAACATCCCAGGAGGCCAGGTTTCAACCCATTCATTGAATTATTGAATTCCATAACTATGCTTTTTGGAGCTGCAAATTTACACGTGCTTATGTTTCCCATGTGCTACCTTCTACTATTCATCATCACCTCATCTTCAAATCCTTTGAAACATTTCTTGCTTTCATGCTCATTAAGACTTTGTAAGGGAACTTTTACTATTCACCTCAGCCACTCTATATGGTAACATTTCAACTCTGTGAGTTAAGATGGTGATACTTTATTGAATTTTAAAGGCTTTCAGTTGTGCCAATTGTTGTGGATATTGATTTGTTTTTTTTTAATACACCAGTATGTCAGTGACTATCTTAATTACAGCCAAATCCAAAAAAAAGCACTTCAAACAAATATTAAACAATTTTGTTTCATGTTTAAAACTTCTCAGAGTGATACTTTGATAGAAAGATCTCTCCGCATTCAAGATTTAGATCTTGACTAAGTACTTGACATATGGGCATATTCATGTTGGTGACCTATCGGCTTTCTAAAGTTATATTTACATTGCTTTGATAGGGCCTGCTACCTCATTTTTCTTGTATTTATCTTCATTAAAGATAAATGAAGATATTGGAAATATGAAACAGCAATAATGAGGAAGTCGCAAGTCAAATAGGAACTGAAAAGATGAAACTTCTTTGCTTTTCTGACAGAGGTTGGACATTCAAAATGTTAGATCTTTGTCTCTTCTCTTGTTTAATTGTCTAGTCAGTTTGAGCTAACAATTTTTCTTTGTATTTTATGGAAGAGTAAAATATAAAATGGATTTGAAAAAAGGCATCATTCCTCTGTAACAGAGAAAGCATTATGAACCATTAAACTGAATATCTATTAGACGTTGAATCCACCCATACCAGTTGAATGCTATTATAGAACCATATCATATCACAGTCCACTGCATCACAAAGAGTTTCATGTTTCTTGCTCAGTATTAAACTCTGTATCTCATCTTCCTCATTACTCTTTCCCTATTTACAAAGCCCTCCATTCAACGTCAGCATTTACGGACTGGATGGCAATGCAATCATGATCTACTCCTAAATGGAGGAGAGATAGGATGACCTTACTTATGTGTAACCAACACAGTTTCTGCTTGGCAATAGTTCATATTCAGACAATATCGGTTCAAGGTAATTACACTTCTTGATACCAGCATCTGTCTTTGGGAATTGTTCACTCCTCATTGTTATGGGGGGGGGGAAGCGGGTGGAAATTGTCACTCAGTTATGAAGGAACTGAATTGAGGAGTAGTTACAGGTACATGTTGCATTCTTTGTTACGTAATGCAGAACATATTTTCCCTCTGGGTGCACCTGCACACATGGAGCGTAACTACCTGCTAAAGTTCCACCCAGCCCAACTGCTATAAAATATTCCATTCAATTAGAACACATCTGCCTTTTGTAGAGAAGTTTCTGAAGAAAAGCACATTTGATCTGCGCAGGATGTCCTGACAGGCCCACAGGAGAAGGAGATAGAGTATCTGGGTGAATGGTTCCTGAACAGATTGTCAAGATAATTTGGCAGACATCTCATCATTGGCACTGTGAAACACTAATACCTCAGTTGACTGGTGTTGGGGAGGGCCCTCCTATCAAATCCTCCATGCAAACCAGAGTTGTCCTTAAGTTAGCTTTAGTGTGAATGAGAAAATCATCTTCCCCATTGTCAACTGTGAAATCATCAACTCACTGAGATCAATACTTAGCTTTTGCAGTGCCAGGAAGTGGTTGCAAGGAGTGCCGTTGATGACCATTTCCAAAATGCAGGAGTAGGAGTTGAGCAATCCACTGAAGTCTGGTGAAGCTACTGCAAAGGCTCTTTAGGGAAGGACTTAAGTATAGAAGTCTACATCCTCTTACCCCCTGACCCTAAGTGGACATAAGACATAGGAGCAGCATTAGGCATTTGGCCCATTGAGTCTGCTCTGCCATTTAATCATGGCTGATCCTTTTTCTCTCCTCCTCCACCCCATTTCCTGGCCTTCTCCCCATAACCTTTGATGCCATGTCCAATTAATAACCTATCAGTCATTGCCTTAAGTACACCAAGCAACCTGGCTTCCACAGCTGCACGTGGCAACAAATCCCACAAATTTACCACCTTTTGGCTAAATAAACTTCTCCACTCCTCTGTTTTTGAATGGACGCCCCTCAATCCTGAGGCTGTGGCCTCTTGTCCTAGACTCTCCCACCACGGGAAACACCCTTTCCACCTCGACTCTGTCTAGTCCTTTCAACATTTGAAAGGTTTCAATGAGATCTCCTCTCATCCTTCTAAGTTCCAGCGAGTATAGACCCGGAACCATCTAAAGTTCCTTATATGATGACGCTTTCATTCCTGGAATCATCCTTGTGAACCCCCTCTGGACCCTGTCCAATGCCAGCACATCTCTTCTAAGATGAGAAGCTCAAAACTGTACACAATATTCAAGGTGAGGCCTCATCAGTGACTTATAAAGCCTCAGCGTCACATCCTTGCTCTTGTACTCTAGATCTCTTGAAACGAATGCTAACATTGTATTTGCCTTCCTCACCACTGACTCTACCTGTAAGTTAACCTTTAGGATGTTCACCACAAGGACTCCCAAGTCCCTTTGCATCTCAGACTTCTGGATTTTCTCCCTGTTTAGAAAATAGTCTGCTAATTTATTTCTACTATCAAATTGCATGACCATGCATTTTCCAAGATTATATTTCATTTGCCACTTTCTTGTCCATTCTCCTAATCTGTCTAATTCCTTCTGCATCCTACCCGTTTCCTCAACACTACCTGCCCCTCCACCAATCTTCCTATCATTTGCAAACTTGGTAACAAAGCCAAGTATTTTTTCATCTAAATCATTAATATACAGCATAAAAAGAAGTAGTCCCAGCACCAACCCCTGCAGAACACCGCTACTCACTGGCAGCCAACTAGACCAGGATCCACTCACTGCCTTCTTCCAATCAGCCAATGCTCTAACCCTCTTAGTGACTTTCCTGTAATACCATGGGCTCTTAACTTGGTAAGCAGCCTCATGTGTGGCATCTTGTCAAAGGCCTTCTGAAAGTCCAAATATACAACATCCACTGCATCCCCTTTATCTATTCTACTTGCAACTCCGTCAAAGAATTCCAAGAGTTTCATCAGGCAGGATTTTCCCTTAAGGAAGTCATGCTGACTTTGTCCTATTTTGTCCTGTGTCACCAAGTATTCAGTCACCTAGTCCTTAACAATTGACTTTAACATCTTTCCAACCACTGAGGCCATGGTGACGTAACCTCTGATAGAATATTTCCAGATGAAGTGTTGCTGATATTTTGACATATATAAATTATTGGAAATAATTGTAAGGAGATGCTTGCTGTAGTGAATGAAGCTGATTTCTTATTTGTGTAAAGGTATATTTTATGTATAGTGTATTTTTGGAAAAAAATATATGTATAGCAATAATCTTATCCAATATAGATAGTAGGTGGGGTTCTCCACCTTGTAGCACATGGAGTAGGTCGCGTTCCTAGCGGCTCTCTCTTTTTTAATATATTTTATATCCCACTAACAGATCCCTTTTAGTTTTGATGATTTACTACTTCTACTGAAGGAATTATTATTTTTACTGAAGGAGTCACGAGTTAATTACAATGGCCGAGAAAAGTCATTCTGGTATTGAACTGCGTAGTGGCAAGATTTCCCTTGAAATGGAGCAAACGGAACAAACCAAGAAAACGGAGGAATCTGTTACACTAGCGCAAATATTTTCTTCAATACAAGACAGGAAGTTGGAATTCGGATCGCTTAATATTAAAATTGATATGCTGGCCGGTTCAAACGCGAAGCTCGGAAAAGCTATTTCTATGATTCAAGACTCTCAGGAAAACTTGGACTCTCAACTTCAAACACTTCAGCAGACTACAACCCGAATCGAGACTGAGCATGATCTATTCAAGCAAACTATTAAAGATCAAGGAATGAAGATATCTTCAATGGAAAAGAAAATCAATAAAATTACCTCGGAGCTATCTAAAACGAAGAAAGGAATGGTTGATTTAGGTAGTACAGGGCGTCGGAGGAATCTGCGTATTCTGGGACTGCCTGAAAATACTGAAGCTGGCGATCTGTTAAAATTCTTTTCAGATATGCTGTACTCACTTTTCAATGAGACCCTCGAAACTAGCCCCTTAATTGACAGAGCTCACAGAATTCCATTCTCTTAGCGTTCTGCTGAATTATGTCCTCGAGCAGTTGTTCTTTCTTTGCATTATTACACAACCAAAGAAGCTATTCTTCGAGAAGCCAGAAAGAAACAGAAATTATTCTTCAATTTAATACAAATTCATATCGTCGAAGATTATCCCCCCGAAATCTTTGCCGAAAGGAAGAAATATCAAGTAGTTATGAGTGAAATGTATGAATTAGATTTAAATCCCTCTCTTCGCTTTCCAGCAAAGCTGATAATTTTTCCTGAAAAATCTGAACCATTGAGAATCTACTCTCCTCAGGAGGGATGGGAGTATATTAAAAACTTTAAAGTTAAGTCTACTGAATAAAATATTAAAGTTACTCCAATTACTCAATAGGCAATTTTGAAGTATCTGCTGTATGAGTTGTTTATGGACTTGTGAGTTAAGTAGACATTATTACTTTTCATTCTCTTGTATGGGACGTGGTTGATTTAATTTTTTTAATCTTATTAATAATTAGTACATATATAACTGTCTTGTAGGGAACTTTACTTAGTATTGTACGTTAGTGGTCCATGTAGGACCTGTTGTGTATTAATCTTCTTATTTCTTTTATTTGCTTCAATGCTTATAGTTTTAGGTCTGTTTTATATATATACTCATTTACTTTTCTTTTTCAAGAGAAAGAATATTGTTTATAACATTATTTGCCCGGATTTATTCCTTCTTTTGAATATATGTTTAAGCTACTTTAGCTAATTCTAAGATGGCCGTTGTTGATTATGTTTTTATTAATGTTAGACATAACATTATGGTTGTTGAATTCTGTTTGTGCCTTTTATTATGGCTATTTTCCATGGGAATTTTGCTTTTTTTTATTATACGGAGCTGCAAGATGGAGAACAGGGTCAAAGGTTATTAGTTAGCATGGAACCAGCCTATCGGTTCCTTCATTTCTATCTATTGGGTGGGGGGGGTGTGGGGTGAAGGGAGGGTCTATTAGAGTAGGTTCTTTTCTTGATTGGGCAGTTCTTTTGATGGATTTCTCTTTCGTAAATGCGTCACTCCTTCTGGTTGTACCCGTGCCTTTTGGTTTAATCTGTACTTGCGTAACATTTCTTTTATATAATATTAAACTCAATTTTAAACATGGATGTTAATAAAATCAATATAATATCTTGGAATTGGAATGATGTCAATCATCTCATTAAGCGTAAAAAGATTTTTAAGAAATTATAAACACTTAACGTTGATTTTTTTTGCGCAAGAAAATCATATACGAAAACAGGATGAGGACAGGTGTTTCTGCTTTTGGAAAGGGTCTTTATTTCACTTGCTGTTGGATAGTAAAACAAGAGGCATTTCTATATTTCTTAGTCCCAAAATCCCTTTTGTACACCTTAATACTACTACTGATTTGGTTGGAAGATATTTAATTGTTATTGGTTTATTATGCAAGCAAAAGGTAGCTCTGATGTGTGTATAAGCACCTAATGTAGATAATTCTGATTTTTTTTAAGAAACTTTTTTTGGAGTTACCGATTCTCAATGAATATAAGCTGACCATGGGTGGTGACTTTAATTGTAGTTTAAATCCGACGATTGACAGGCCATCAACCAATCTGTTGCTTCCAAATAAAGCGGCAGTTTGTATTAACTCTTTTTTATTAGAATATGGCCTTGACGATATTTGGAGATATAAACACCCCAATGATAAAGATTTCTCTTTTTTCTCACATGTCCGTCATAAATATTCTCGAATTGATTACTTTTGTTTAGATACACATCTGTTAAACTCCGTTGTTGAATGTGCGTATGACATCATTGTGCTTTCAGATCACGCACCTTTAAAGTTAACCCTTAAGCTTTTGGATAGATTTTTTGAAAATCTCACAGTGGAGACTGAACCCCATATTGTTACAGGAGGGGATAAATTACATAAGGTTTTGTTATACGTGTGTAACCCCCTGGGTCACCTCAGGCTCGCTCAGCTCATTCTCGTCTAGGGGGAGCAGCCTTCGGCCCCGCCAAACTGGGTAATCAGCTGGTATGGATGCTGTCTGATGTCCCCGCCTCACCCAAAAACAGACAGTACACCATATGCGATTAAGTGAGTATAATTTATAAAGGTTACTATAACTAAGTGATTAATAATGATACAGTATATGTGAAGGAAAAAAAATAAAGAAAAGGCGCCAAACTTATCAAAGTCCAAACCACTTCGTGCACAACCGTTGGAGCTCAATTATTGAAGTCTTCTGGCCACCATTCGATCCCCTCCGAACTCCTCGACTCGCAGCTTAGGACCATCCGAAGTGGTCAACCAAGCACATCTGGCTTCATTTCCTCTCCTCGGGGTACCTCCTGGCCTTGGATCCCCGCTTGGGGTCCGTTCCTCACCCAGTTTACAGCATCGCGTCCTCTCTCTCAACCCCTCGCGCCGATCTGCCCAAAAGCCCGCCAACAATAGCTTACAGACTCAGAAGAAAGAAGAACATTAATCCCAATTGGTTTACAAAGGAATACAATTCTCGTTATATTTTAACCCAAACAAGCTTCCAGCACTCTCTCGCAACAAAGAAGCATTCCTACTTTTAACAAAACAAAGAAGCCATTTTGTTTACATACACAGTAACAAAGAAAAGGAAGAAACCCCCTTTACACGCGGATGATTTATTAGTTTACATTTCAAATCCTAAGAAATCTATTCCTTCTATGTTATCTATATTTATGGAAATTGGTACTTTTTCTGGATATAAACTTAATTTACATAAAAGTGAATTATTTCCTATAAATAATTATTCTGATTATTATGATCAAGTACCTTTTAATATTGCCGAAAACCATTTTACTTACCTTGGTATCAAAATTACAAAAAATTTTAAAGACCTATATAGGTATAATTTCTTCCCTTTAGTTGAATATACTCAACAGGCACTTTCTAAATGGTCACCTATGTCGATGTCATTGATAGGTCAAATAAATGCTATAAAAATGGTTATTCTACCAAAATTTTTATATATATTTCAATCAGTTCCCTCTTTTGTTCCAAAAACATTTTTTGATAAAATAGATTCTTTGATTTTATCTTACGTCTGGAATAATAAAAGTTCTAGTTTGAATAAACTTTTATTGCAAAAATCAAAAAAAATGGAGGACTGGCTTTACCAAACTTTAGATTTTATTATTGGGCAATTAATATTCATTGACAACCAAGATCACCCTTCATGGTTACAGCTGGAAGAAGATTCAGTAATGGGGTTTTCCTTAGCTTCTTTATTAGGAGCTCCTCTTCCGTTTTCGCTCTCCAGAATAGGTAGACAAGCTCTTAATCCTATTATTAAACATACTTTAAAAATTTGGTTTCAATTTCGTAGATTTTTTGAATTAAATAATTTTTTTACTTTCTAGTAATATTTATTCTAATTCCTTTTTTAAACCATCAACTATGGATAAGGCTCTTTAACATGGAAAATTAAGGGAATAAAAAATTTTTTAGATTTGTTTTTACAAGACTGTTTAATGTCTTTTTCACAATTAATGGATAAATATGATATCTCCAATACACATTTTTTCAGGTATTTACAGGTTAGGAATTTCTTACGTGATTTTTTACCGAATTACCCATTGGCCTGCTCTTCAAATTTGGCTTATGTTATTTTTTCAGTTCAAACCTTCTCAAAAACAATTAATAGCTATCATTTATAAACAGTTAATGAATGCTCGCATGTCGCCTAATGATAGGGTTCAACGTAGCTGGGAAGTAGAACTTCAACATTCACTTTCAGATAATCAATAGAGTAAAATTTATTATTTAATCAATAATTCATCTATCTGCACATGCCATATCTTAATTCAGTTTAAGATAGTACATAGGGCCCATATGTCCAAAGATAAATTGACGCATATTTTTCCGAATATAAGCCCTATTTGTGACAGAAGTAATGCAGAAATGGCTACTCCAACTCATACGTTTTGGTCATGTGTAAGTTTAAATAATTTTTGGAGGGATGTGTTTGGAATATTATCTAAAGTTATAGATATGGATGTTCAACCTAATCCACTTACAGCAATTTTTGGGATTATTCCAGAGGAAGCAAGCAAAGTGTTTGCTTCTGCTCAACATGTGATAGCTTTTTCAACTTCACTGACTAGGAGAGCTATTTTGCTACATTGGAAAGAATCTAATCCACCTACTGTTTTCTATTGGCTCTCCTCCATTATGTCTTGTCTAAGCTTGGAGAAAATTAGAAGCCAGACATTTGATACATCCTTTAATTTTGCACAAGTCTGGCGACACTTTATTCCATATTTTCACATGATTTAATTTATTTTTATTTATTTATTTTTCTTTATTCTCATTGGGGAAAATCCTTGTCCATGAAGGTTCAGAGATGACTGGAAGGATGTGTTTTTTTTTCTGTCTCTTTTTTTTTCTAATTTTATCCTCAATTGGTCTGCCCAATCTTTCTTTTTCTTTTCTTTTTTTCTCTTTCTTTTTTTTTGTTTTTTGTTTCAGTTTAGTTAGTAGGCTTTTTTTCCTTATCAATAACATTTCCAATTTTTTTTTATGATTGTTATGAGGAGTTGCAGTTTTTTTTTACCATTGTATATACAACAGCATAATATTTTAGTTATTTGATTTTGATATTATATACTTTTTGTTTTTATTCTTGCTGTTTGTATGTCTTTTATATTATCTACTTGTTAAACTCCTCTTCTGATTTGTATATCCTTTATTTGGAAATCAATAAAAAAGATTGAAAAATGAAAATGAATGTAGGTAAGATAATGTGAGGCAATAAGCAACATGCTGGGCATATGTATTTTCCCTAGTTAATTAACATGGGAAATAAATATTCAATAACTGGGTTAATATAGTAAATGGTAAAAGCTCCAAAAAATTTCCTCACTTGAAGTCATGTTGTTTCATTGGTTGAGGCAATCTTAATACTGTCCTGTGCTCTCAGTGTTGATTGCTTTTGTGGCTGGTAGTCATAGCTAACTAGAGGGCTATTAATACTTCACTTCTTGCAGTGGACTTCAGCAGATCTGTAAGTAGATGATACAGATGTAATTGAATGACTTTTCTAATATTTTCTCCACATCTTATACCCCATTGAAATAATTGCAACATTATTGGATAAATTGTTCCAGCTATCTCTCAATAATAGATTGAATTCCTGACAGGGCTTGCTCCAAATATTTAAATAATTTGATTTCTCCCTCAATAATCAAAGATTAGTTATTTTATATTTATCTGGGCATATAAGCTGGTTATTCCACAAATAAGATTCATAAGAAAGTCATGCTTTAGTTTATTGCAAAAGCTATTGAAACTGGGATTATGAGCTACTCTATTCAGATAGCATGGTGATGAATTAATTGCTTTTCATCTACTGTGTATTGTACCCATCTTGGCCAGTCGATGATAGACTATACATAGTAATAAAAATTACAGGATCTAGAGGAAATTAGATATACTGTTGAATGTAATGATCAAATGAATCATAGAAGGACCCAATCCTGACTTCATGCAGATTTCTCGGAAGTACAGAAAACAATTTCAGTTCTTATAAATAAATAGGCAATTCTATCATACAGCAAAAACACTGACTTCTTAGGAAATTATATAGAAATAAAAATATTACACTAAATTATGGATAGGAAAATTTGAGAAGTTTCAGAGGGATATGGGAAAACAAGCAAATGGGATTTGCTTAGACCGGCATCTTGGACAATTTAGACTGAAGGGTCTGGTTCCTTGCTGAATTACTAGATGATTCTATGTACAGGCTTCAATTTATCTTTGGCATTAGTACAAACTATTCAGGGCTCTGAACTTGTTACTTTAAGTTTAATGGCTCTGGTTTCTCCAGAGTGAAAATCTCTGACATGTTGTGTACTAATCTATAATGGGTCACAGAACATGTCTGATTACAATGAACACGAGGAAATCTACAGATGCTGGAAATTCAAGCAACACGCACAAAATGCTGGTGGAACGCAGCAGGCCAGACAGCATCTATAGGGAGAAGCACTGTCAACGTTTTGGGCCGAGACCCCTCGTCAGGACTAACTGAAAGGAAAAACAGTAAGAGATATTAAAGTCGGAGGGGGAGGGGAAAATGCAAAATGATAGGAGAAGACAGGAGGGGGTGATGTGAAGCTGAGAGCCGGAAAGGTGATTGGCAGAAGTGATACTGAGCTGGAGAAGGGAAAGGATCATGGGACGGGAGGCCGAGGGAGAAAGAAAGGGGGAGGGGAGCACCATAGGAGGTGGAGAACAGGCAGAGTGATGGGCAGAAAGAGAGAGAAAAGAAAGGAGGGGAAGAAAGACTAAATATATCAGGGATGGGGTAAGAAGGGGAGGAGGGGCATTAATGGAAGTTAGAGAAGTCAATGTTCATGCCATTAGGTTGGAGGCTACCCAGCCGGTATATAAGGTGTTGTTCCTCCAACCTGAGTGTGGCTTCATCTTGACAGTAGGGGAGGCCATGGATAGACATATCAGAATGGGAATCGGACTGGGAGACCGTTTCG
This sequence comes from Hypanus sabinus, assembly GCF_030144855.1. Classification (NCBI taxonomy): domain Eukaryota; kingdom Metazoa; phylum Chordata; class Chondrichthyes; order Myliobatiformes; family Dasyatidae; genus Hypanus; species Hypanus sabinus. The sequence continues at coordinate 29,311,216 of NC_082710.1, read as the reverse complement.
CTGAACACCTACGCTCTTGTCCGCCAGAGAAAGCAGGATCTCCCAGTGGTCACACATTTTAATTCCACGTCCCATTCCCATTCTGATATGTCTATGCCTGCACTACTATCAAGATGAAGCCACACTCAGGTTGGAGGAACAACACCTTATATTCTGTCTGGGTAGCCTCCAATGTGATGGCATGAACATTGATTTCTCTAACTTCATTAATGCCTCTCCTCCCCTTCTTACCCCATCCCTGATATATTTAATTTTTCCCCCCTTCCTCTCATTTTTTTCTCTCTCTCTGCCCATCACTCTGCCTGTTCTCCACCTCCCTCTGGTGCTCCCCTCCCCCTTTCTTCCTCTCTAGGCCTCCCGTCCCATGATCCTTTCCCTTCTCCAGCTCTGTATCCCTTCTGCCAATCACCTTTCCAGCTCTCAGCTTCATCCCACCCCCTCCGGTCTTCTCCTATCATTTTGCATTTCCCCCTCCCCCTCCTACTTTCAAATCTCTTACTGTCTTTCCTTTCAGTTAGTCCTGATGAAGGATCTCGGCCCGAAACGTCAACAGTGCTTCTCCCTATAGATGCTGGCTGGCCTGTTGCATTCCACCAGCATTTTGTGCGTGTTGCCTGATTACAATGAAAACTTTTTTGTAGAATTGAATAATTTTCATTTAACTGATTTAAGGCGGAGGAACAAAGGAACTGAAGTGAAGGCTGTCTCTGATGATTAATTTTATCGTTGCTAAATTGGAGAAGTCTAGATAATTGCAGCTACTTTATCCCCATAGATCTCGTGCTTTATCTATTAATCCGGGAATTTATCAAGGCAATAGATGCTGTAAAGTAGAATTACTCTGTTAAGATGTATATCCATCACCCCTTTGTCACCTGTGAATCAGCCAGCTAACAGTGAAAAGTCAGGGATTGCCTGGTGGTTGTAAATTGGTAAGGGAAAGGGATGCATGTCCCAAATAGAAGATTGTTTATTCCAAGCTTCATTCTAACTTTGAATTACAACAGAAGAGCGGACAATAGTTTACATCATCTATTTTCACCAGATAATAATCAGTCTCAGCAATGGTTAACATTTGCCTGGAGGATCACAAGCGTTTCTTTGAACAGTAGTAAGGCATTCAAAGATACAAGACATGATTGGACCAGTAAGGCAGGAATTGGCTTCCTCCACAATAAATGTTCTCTCTATTGCCCACTACTAGACCATATTCTATTCCAAGTTTTGTTGAGGGAGTGATTACCAAACTAATAGAGAAAACAATTCAAAGATATGCTTAAAGCCCCCTTGACAGTGTAAAGTGGGGAACATCTGATGTTGGGCAGTCTGTCTGGTTTCATTCATGTGAACATATCAGAAATAGAAGGAGTAGAACCATCTAATCAAGTGTTCAATTGGATTATGGCTGATCTGCCTGTAGACTCTGCTCCATCTACCCTCCATTTTATTATCACCCTTCATTCCCCTGCTCTGCAAAAATCTATCTAAGTTGTGTCTTAAGTATATTAGATATATTTAATAGGTGGCTTCTACTACTTCCCTGGGCAAAGAATTCACTATTCAACAGATTCACTATTCTCTGGGAATAGCAGTTTCTCCTAATTCCCTTGACATTGTGGTAATGTCTCACCAGCAGAAATGACTGTCCTGCCTTTATCTCATCTATTGGTATCGCAATTTTGAATGTTTCTATAAGACCTCCTCTTATTCTTCTGAATTAGTTCACTGTTTTAATATAATGTGATACAGCTGAATGTCTTGGAATGCATTTCAGAGGATAATCTACTGTTGGTCTAGAATTGCATATACTGCAGGCCAGATGGGAGGATACAGCGGTATTCCATCCTTTTAGAACATCGGTGAAACAGATTTTATGATTATCTAGTATCTTCACTGTCAGGAATATTGATAGCAACTTTTTATTTTATTATATTTTCACTGGTGGGATTGGAACTTGTAACTTCAGATCAATTGTCTTCTAGGTAATTTCTTACTCAAGCAATCTTTTGAACTATTATATGACTGATGGGGCTAATGAAGAAACTGCAGTCTCTGGTGGAACAGAATGGTCAGGCTGGGAGATAGTATACTGCTTTTGCTGTTTACACTGGACTTCCATTCATTGTCAATGATAAGTTTCAAGGTTCTCAAAGCCACCCCTAATGATCTCTCTCCATTTTGAGTGGTCTTGTGCCAGGGATTCCCTTGGTGTTTTACACTTTTTCAAGGATGCTTTGAAGATACATTTGGCACCAGGATCAGGTTTATTATCACTGACTTAATCAACATGAACATGCAATGTTGACTTATATTATTAACTGATCAGCTATCCTACTGGAACTGCTGGGAACCACAGTCAAATTGTGAAATGGATCATTTTCACATTACATCAATAAAGGATGAAGTGTTCTTTTCTCTTCTTTAAGCTTGATCAGAAATAAAATTAAAATTTATATCTCATTGCGGGAGAAGAATATCATGGAACACAGTAAAGTAGTTTCAAAATAAATAGGTTTTAATCAATCATGTGATTATTGTGGAATTAACGTGAGCTATATTTTTAAATCTTCACAAATAATTAGACTGTTTTAAATGATATGATTGTGTTTTAGTAGGACAGAGTCTAGCATCAGGATTCAATTCCTGCTGCTCTCTGTAAGGATTTGTATGTTCTCCCCGTGACCACATGGGTTTCCTCCGGGTGCTCTATTTTCCTCTCACATTCCATGGGTTAGTAAGGATTAGGAAGTTGTGGGCACGCTAATTTGGCGCCAGAAGCCTGGTGATGCGAGCTCCTGAGGACATCTTCCGAATGTTTTGTTTGTTGCCACATATGATGCATCTCACTGAATGTTTGGATATACGTAAATGTGACAAATAAATCTCTCTAGGAGCATTGTAAGAAAGGTGGATGAGCTTAGAGCATGGATTGATACCTGGAAATATGATGTTGTAGCTATTAGTGAAACATGGTTCCAGGAGGGGTGTGATTGGCAACTAAATATTCCTGGATTTCATTGCTTCAGGTGTGATAGAGTCGAAGGGGCAAAGGGGGGAGGTGTTGCATTGTTTGTCAGAGAAGGTAATACGGCAGTGCTTTGGGAAGATAGATTAGAGGGCTCATCTAGGGAGTCTATTTGGGTGGAATTGAGGAATGGTAAAGGTGTGGTAACACTTACAGGGGTGTATTATAGACCACCTAATGGGGAGCAAGAATTGGAGGAGCAAATTTGTAAGGAGATAGCAGATATATGTAGTAAGCACAAGGTTATGATTGTGATTTTCCGCACATAGATTGGGAAGCCCATTCTGTAAAAGGGCTGGATGGTTTGGAGTTCATAAAATGTGTGCTAGATAGTTTTTGCAACAATACATAGAGGTACCAACTAGAGAAGGGGCAGTGTTGGATCTCCTGTTAGGGAATGAGGTAGGTCAGGTGACGGAAGTATGTGTTGGGGAGCACTTCGGGTCCAGTGATCACAATGCCATTAGTTTTAATATAATTATGGAGAAGGATAGGACTGGACTCAGGGTTGAGATTTTTGATTGGAGAAAGACTAACTTTGATGAGATGTGAAAGGATTTAGGAAGAGTGAATTGGGACAATTTGTTTTATGGGAAGGATGTAATAGAGAAATGGAGATAATTTAAAGGTGAAATTTTGAGGGTACAGAATCTTTATGTTCCTGTTAGGTTGAAAGGAAAGGTTAAATGTTTGAAAGAGCCATGGTTTTCAAGGGATATTGGAAACTTGGTTCGGAAAAGGAGAGAGATCTTCAATAAATATAGGCAGGATAAAGTAAATGACATGCTTGAGGAAAATAAAGAATGTAAAAAGAATCTTAAGAAAGAAATTAGAAAAATTAAAAGAAGATATGAGGTTGCTTTGGCAAGTAATGTGAAAATAAATCCGAAGGGTTTCCACAGTTATATTAATAGCAAAAGGATAGTGAGGGATTAAATTGGTCCCTTAGAAAATCAAAGTGGACAGCTATGTGTGGAACCAAAAGAGCTGGGGGAGATTTTGAACAATTTTTTCTTCTGAATTCACTAAGGAGAAGGATATTGAATCATGTAAGGTAAGGGAAACAAGTAGGGTAGTTATGGAAACTATGATGATTAAAGAAGAGGAAGTACTGGTGCTTTTAAAGAATATAGAATATAGAAGTGGATAAGTCTCCGAGTCAGAGAACAGGATGTTCCCTAGGACCTTGAGGGAAGTTAGTGTAGAAATAGCAGGGGCTCAGACAGAAATATTTCAAATGGCATTAGAAACGGGGATGGTGCCAGATGATTGGTGTATTGCTCATGTGGTTCCATTGTTTAAAAAGGGTTCTAGGAGTAAACCTAGCAATTATCGGCCTGTAAGTTTGACGTCAGTGGTGAGTAAATTAATGGAAAGTATTCTTAGAGATTTATGTAGAATTATCTGGATAGACAGTGTCTGATTAGGAACAGTCAACATGGATTTGTGTGTGGAAGGTCATGTTTGACAAATCTTATTGAATTTTTTGAAGTGGTAACTAGGAAAGTTGATGAGGGTAAAGCAATGGATGTTGTCTATCCAGACTTCAGCAAGGCCTTTGACACAACATTCCACATGGAAGGTTAGTTAGGAAGGTTCAATCGTTAGGTATTAATATTGAAGTAGTAAAATGGATTCAACCATGGCTGGATGGGAGATGCCAGAGAGTAGTGGTGGATAACTGTTTGTCAGGTTGGAGGCCAGTGACTAGTGGTGTGCCTCAGGGATCTGTATTGGGTCCAATGTTGTTAGTCATATACATTAAGGATCTGAATGATGGGGTGGTAAATTGGATTAGTAAGTAGGCAGATGATACTAAGTAGTTGGCGTTGTGGATAATGAAGTAGGTTTTCAAAGGTTGCAGAGAGATTTAGGCCAGTTAGAAGAGTGGGCTGAACGATGGCAGATGGAGTTTAATGCTGATAAGTGTGAGGTGCTACATTTTGGTAGGAATAATCAAAATAGGACTTACATGGTAAATGGTAGGGCATTGAGGAATGCAGTAGAACAGAGTGATCTAGGGATAATGGTGCATAGTTCCCTGAAGGTGGAATTTCATGTGGATAGGGAGGTGAAGAAAGCTTTTGGTATGCTGGCCTTTATATACCAGAGCATTGAGTATAGGAGTTGGGATGTAACGTTGAAATTGCACAAGTCAGTGGTGAGGCTAAATTTGGAGTATTGTGTACAGTTCTGGTCACCGAATTATAGGAAAGATGTCAACAAAATAGAGAGAGTACAGAGGAGATTTACTAGAATGTTACCTTCGTTTCAGCACCTAAGTTACAGAGAAAGGTTGAACAAGTTAGGTCTTTATTCTTTGGAGCATAGAAGGTTGAGGGGGGACTTGATAGACGTATTTAAAATTATGAGGGGGATAGATAGAGTTTCCTTTGAGAGTAGGGGAGATTCAAACAAGAGGACATGAGTTGAGAGGCAAAAGTTTAGGGGTAACATGAGGGGAAACTTCTTTACTCAGAGAGTGGTAACTGTGTGGAATGAGCTTCCGGTAGAAGTGGTAGAAGCAGGTTCGATATTGTCATTAAAAAAAAAAATTGGATAGGTATATGGACAGGAAAGGAATGGAGGGTTATGGGCTGAGTGCTGATCTGTGGGACTAGGTGAGAGTAAGTGCTCGGCACAGACTAGAATGGCCGAGATGGCCTGTTTCCGTGCTGTAATTGTTATATGGTTAAAAAAATGGCTGGATGCACAATGTTTGCAAATATTGCGATGCAATGGTGAATGAACCAATTTATAATTTCTTAACCTAGTCCACAAGCGAGGTCAGGGCTTGGCCTCATGCTGTCATATAGCATGTGATGGACTGGATTATGCGTCATTGTGGCTGATGCAGCACAGATTTAACTTCTCTGTCTGTCTGCAGCAATACAGAAGCTGTAGACATGTTGCGTGCCAGATACTGAAGCAATTGAGCTCCCACTCTGTCAGAGAGGACTGAGCTAAGTTGGTTGCAATTTGTTTTTGGCCCTGCTTATACTCATTCCTTATTTATTTAAATTGGGCTGTTGACTATTATTAGGAAGATGTTTAGCTTTCTTATACTTTCTTAGTTTGATTATATACTTGTTTTTAATTAAAAGCAGTGTACAATTCTAATTAATTACTTAAGCATTAAATTGCTTATTTTTGACTTTTTTTTTACCAATTACAGCAATTTTAAAACACAGGAGATTCTGCAGATGTTTGAAACCTAGGTGTAACACACAAAATGCTGTAGGAACTCAGCAGGTCAGGCAGCATCTATGGAGAGGAATGAACAGTTGATGATTCAGGCCTGGACTATTCTCTAAAATGTCAACTATGCGACTCCCTTCTCTACTTGTCTCTCCCAACTAATCTCCCTCCTGGTACTTATTCTTGCAAGTGAATCAAGTTCTACACCTGCCCCTACATCTCCCCCCCCCCCCATTACCATACAGTCCTTTCAGGTGAGGTGCCCTGTATATCAATGTGACCCAATGTAATTTGGGAGACTGCTTCATCGAGCACCTTTGCAAAAGACAGGATTTCTTGGGGGCCACCCGTTTCAATTTTACTTCCCATTCCCTTCTAACATGTCAGTCCATGGCCCACTCTACTGTCACAATGAGGTCACACCCAGGTTGGAGGAACAACACCTTAAATTCGGTTTGAGTAGCCTGATGTCATGAAGATTGATTTCTCGAACTTCTGGTAATTGCCCCCCTTCCTCTCTTTCACCATTCCCCATTCTTGTTTCTCCCTTACACCTTCTCTTCTTACCTGCCCATCGTCTACCTCTGTTGCTCCTCCCCCTTCCTTTCTTCCATGGTCTTCTGTCCTCTTCTCTCAGATTCCCCCTTCTACAGACTTTTATCTCTTTCACTTATCACCTCTTTACTTCAGCCCTCCCCCTCTCCTGGTTTCACCCATCACCTGTCACCCTGTACTTCTTCCTCCCCTCACCCTTCCTTCCTATTCTGATTTCTCCCCTTCCTTTCCAGTCCTGACAAAAGGCCTTGGCCCAAAACATCCTCTTTTCCATAGATGCTGCCAAGCCTGCTGAGTTCCTCCAGCATTTTGTGTGTGTTGCTTTGGATTTCCAGCATCTGCAGATTTTCTTGTGTTTATAAAAACTTGTTTATGGTTGGTCTATTATTGAGTGTTATTAGAACAAAAAGAATTGGACATGCAGAGCTGCAAAAGCCTTGTAGCTAAAAATGAAGAACAGGAAAGATTAAAGATGGGGGGGGGGGAGCAACATGTTCTGCCCTTCTCATACCCTCATAGCATCAACAATGAGCGTGAAAAGTTTATACCTGCTACGATCTGGTCCTATACAGCATACTGAGATCTATACAATCTTTATTTCTACATCTATCAGATTTATAGAATACATGTTCTTTTCCTTGTTTTCATTGATCCTTTTAATTACTCAAATATTTAGCTGGCTTCTAGTATGATTTAATCTAGCAGAATTCTTGTTTTCTTAACTGTCCCATTACAGAATTTTTACTATTTGCTTTCACCCACGTCATACAGCAGAGTTGATAATCATGATAGTGACAGCGTGATCAACCAAATTGTACAGCAGAATACATAATGATGATAGTGACTGCGTAATCACACACGTCTTACAGCACAGTACAGAATGATGATAGTGACTGCGTAATCACACACGTCTTACAGCACAGTACAGAATGATGATAGTGACTGCGTAATCACACACGTCTTACAGCACAGTACAGAATGATGATAGTGACAGCGTGATCACTCATGTCGTAAAACAGTCTACATGATGTATTGGTTATTTATGATTTCCAGGCTATGTTCGTGCTACACAATAATTTACGGAATGCATCCTGAGACTTCATTTTTATACATATGCCTGGAATTTATCACTGGTTCTTTCGATCTGCAGTGAAATGTCTGTGGAAACTTTTTTGAAACAGTGTGAATTCCTGTTTAAACCATTTCTCTGTGTTTTTGTATATCTTCTGCCAAAGATACAGAGAAGTTTTTTGGAAAATTCTAGCCCAGCATTATGCAACTTCTATGATTTAATTATATTTGTTCAAAACAGTGCCCTTGGTACATCAGTACTAAATGTATATTGAATAGTTAGTTTCAAGTCATCACTTCTTTCCTCTTGACTGATTTTTGAAATGAAATGTTAAGCTACTAATGCAAAGTCTTCTTTGGGAAATTATGGTAATTATAATGCACAGACAATCCTCCGATCATGACAACTCAGCTCCTCTTTAACATATATTAATTGGACTGCAATTAGACCAAGGAAAAAATCTGGTAATTATGGTTTGTGAATGGAAGATAAGGAATAATTCTATTGCATTGCTGAAACTAATAAATAGATTGAGGTTTCAAGAAAGCAGAGAACAGGCATAACTTTAATTGATTTGGGAAACAATTAAATGCTAGCTGTTACTTTGATAGAAGAAAAACAATTTGGCACAGATTATAAAAGACTGTTTGCAAACAGTATCAAGACTTTTATCCTTTCAAACAAAGAAAGGGCAAAACAAGATTTAAAACTGAAGTAGATTTAATAACAAGTATAGCAACAGATGTGAATGTAATCAGGTAAAAACAATTTCTCCCTTTCCACTTCCCTTCTTCTCCACATTTTCCTGGTGGTTGCTGTTCAGTTGGGAAGTCAGCATAGTTCAAGTTGTACATTTCTCTCCAAGGATGCTGTCAGTCCTGCTTTATGCTTGCTCAATGCAAAGTGAAATCCAACCGTGACAGCTCAGCATATGAGCTCCAGAGAATTGGAGTGGAATTTGAAGGATCATTTAATTGAAAGTTTAGACATAAAAAAAGAGACATGGCAAAATAATCTTTGATTTATGGGGTACAAACTTGTGTAGAACCATTAAATCACATAATTTAATCTTACATTAAATTATATATATTTAAAGATTGTTTTAATTCCCAGTGCATCTGTAAGGTACTTCATGCTTGGTTTGTTTTGAACAATAATGTGCAGAAGAAGCCTTTGTGATAGGCACAGAGAAGTAACAGTAAGGAAAAATGGTTGTAAAAAGCTTAGATGTGGTGGAAAGTTAAAAGGGAAGGAAACAAAATAACTGGAAATGACTGGGAAGGGAAAGAGATGGCAGGAGTGTGATGGATAGCAAGTGACAACAATCAGAGGAAGTGAGGAAGAGGAAAGGGCAGAAGAGGAAAAAGAGAATTAACTGGTGGTAATTAGAGAAAGAGGTGGAGGGAATAGTGCACGATGAAAAACAGAGGAAGACTGACTGTTAAAGAACAAGAGGAGAAGGGATTACTGGCAATTCTGTCACACGTTGGCACAACCATTTCCATAATACACCAGAACTCTTTCTAGTGGGACTTCAGAACATTAAAGTTCAAAGTTCAAAATTCAAAGTAAAATTTATTATCAGAGTGCATACATGTCACCACATACAACCCTGAGATTCTTTTTCTGTGGGCATACTTAGCAAATCTATAGAGCAGTAACTGTCAACTGTAAACATCAGGAACTGTTAACTGTATACAAACTGCACAAATGCAAATATAAATAAATAGCAATAAATAATGAGCATGAAATAACAATGTAACAGAGTCTCTAAATGAGTGTAGCTATCCGCTTTTGTTCAAGAGTCTGATGTTTGAAGGGTAGTAACTGCTCTTGAACCTGGTAGTCTGAGTCCTGAAGCACCTGTACCTTCTACCTGATGGCAGCAGTGAGAAAAGAGCGTGGCCTGGGTGGTGAGGATCTTTGATGATGGATGCTGCTTTTCTACGACAACGTTCCATGTGCTCAATGGTGGGGAGGGTTTTACCTGTGATGTACTGAGCTGAATCCACTAATGTGTGTAGGATTTACGACTCAAAGGCATTGGCATTCCCACACCAGGCCGTAATGCAGCCATTCAGTGCACTTTCCACCTCGCATCCATAGAAGTTTCCCAAGGCTTCTGATGAGATGCTGTACCTCCGCAGACTCCTGGGGAAGTAGAGGCACTGTCGTGCTTTCTTTGCAACAGTATTTATATGATAATAATATTTAATTATGAGATATGACTGAATGCCAGGTAATCTCAAGGTTATTTTCCCCTCTGATTAGATACTTGAAGGGACAGAAATGCCAGCTAGGATGTATGTAGAGCACTTGGCAAGTTTTGTAGTTCACTGAATATCATTCGCACAAGTCAGATACTGGTGCTGACACTGAGATTGTTACTGATGAAATCAGATTGAAAAGGTCAGGGTGTCGGGGTTGGAGGAGGGGGATAGGCTGGTGTTCAGCTCCCTGCCTGATGAGGGTTATTCGTCTCCCTGCTGAACTGAGGCTGTGATCTGCAACTAACGGACTCTTGGGCTGACTTTAGTGATGACTGGCTTTGTGGCCGGACACTCACATTTGTGAACTCAGTTCTGAATATTATTTGCTTACTTTTGTTGTTTGTGCGATTTATTTAATTTTCTCAGCACATTAGCTGTTTGATAGTCTTCCCTTTTTAATGACTCCTATTGGGTTTCCTTGTTTTGTGGCTGCCTATAAAGAGTTGAATCTCAAGACTGTATATCGTATACATACTTTGATAATAAATGTACTTTGAACTTCCTCTATCAATTAAGAAACAGAATGTCTGAGTACTTTGTAATAGAATCACCTTATAATCCGTTACCATTATCGAAAGCAATTTAATTACACCAAGTGTTTACAAGGGAGATTTCTTTTGTCTCCCAGTACATCTGAAAGTCTATCCAAATCAATTAACATATAAAATTTGAACCAGTGGAATAATCTGGAGCATACAGATAATGTTAAGGCAAAGGTCATTTAGATAACGAAACATAATTAAGATTAATATAAAAGTTGTTCAGGAGAAGGATTATTATACAAAATTAAATTGTGCAGGAAAAGGTAATTTTTAGGATCAAATGAAAGAAAATCAAATGAAGTACAGAAAAAGAATACAGGAAGAGGAAAAATTCTCAATAAAGATTGTGAGTTTTATCAACATATTAAAAGTAAAAGAATAATCAGAGAATAATTGGTGACAGTGAAGGAAATTTCGATGAAAAAACTGTCCCTTTGAACACAGCTTGTGTTCTGACAATTCCTCCAAAGCTGATATAACTTCATCAGCTCCCTTTCCTCCACCAGCATCCTAAACACAATCCTATCTCTGATTGTCATCCTCATTTTTCTAACTCCCTCATGTTTTCTTTGCTTTTTTAAATGCATTTCTTGCTGTTGTTTGAGACACTTGCATGCAACCATCACCAAGCGAGAAACAGTCCACCTCAACTCATTTCAAATCATAGAGGGGGTCTTCAATATTATCATCAGCATATAACCTATAGCCCCAGCGATCCCAACACACTAGACCACTGCTATATTATGATAAGGAATGCTCATACTGCTTCAAGTTTTGACATGCTGTATGTTCAGTAAAGCTCCTCTGCACACCACTGTTGTGACATGTGGTTATTTGAGATACTGTCACCTTCCTGTCAGCTTGAATCAGTCTAGCCATTTTCCTCTGACCTCTCACATTCACAATATGTTTTTGCCCACAGAACTGCTGCTCACGGGATTTTTTTTTGTTTTTCACACCTTTCTCTATAAACTCTGGTGACCGTTGTGTGTGAAAATCCCAGGAGATCTGCAGTTTCACCAAACCACCCCATCTGACACCAACCATCATTATATGGTCAAAGTCACTTAGATCACATTTCTTCCCCATTCTGATGTCTGGTCTGAATAACAACTGAACCTCTTGACCATGTCCACATGCATTGACTTGCTACCACATGATTGTCTGATGAGATATTTGCAGCAATGAACAAGAATTCAGGCATACCTAATAAAGTGGCCATTGAGTATACTTAAACAAAATTACTATAAATTTCACTACACATTAGTTCATTCAATTGTAAGCAAATTAGTCATTCAAACCTCCTACCACCTTTTCATGCCTAGTTTCTTCCTGAGAGGAAAAATGTCAGATGTATCAGTATTACACTGGAGAATAGGGAATTAAAGAATAGGTGCAGGAGTAGGCCATTCAGCCCTTTGAGCCAGCACCACCATTCAATGTGATCGTGGCTGATCATCCACAATCAGTAACCTGTTCCTGCCTTCTCTCTGTATCCCTTGACTCCACTATCTATAAGAGGTCTATCTAACTCTTTCTTGAAAGCATCCAGAGAATTGGCCTCCACTATCTTCTGAGGCAGAGCATTCCATAGATCCCAACTCTCTGGGTGAAAAAGTTTTTCCTCAACTCTGTTCTAAATGGCCTACCGGTTATTCTTAAATGACAGAGGCATGAGAGAGGAGATAGCCAGAGTTAGTTGGAAAAGAACACTGGCAGGGATGATGGCAGAGCAGACTCGATGTGCCATATGGCCTAATTCTGCTCCTATATCTTATGGTCTTATAACCCTCTCCATTTTCCCTTTTCTACCGCTCTTAAAATTTTCTATAATGGTTAGCTTAGGTACTTCCTGTGGTACCATGTTCCATAACTTCATTCATCTCTGATTCAAGATGTTTCCACCAACTGAATTATTTGCTTTTTCGGTGATCATCTAATTTAAATGCTTTGAGCTTTTTCTTCCACTATAATGAAGCACACTCTCTTCTCTGGTCAGTACTCATCAAAAAATTCACAGACTCCTTTGTGACACCAGGGACATATAGCACATATGGCAAGATATACAAACCATACAGGTCTACCCTGCATGTTGACAGCAGTGTCACCTCCTTTCCTCATTGGCTGAATGCCTTCTATGTATGATTTGATGCAATGAAAGATGTGATGTTGAGGAAAGCCCTCTCTCTCCCAAAGAACGGGCACTCTGTTTGGTAACAGCTGAGGTACAGAGGATCCTAGCCAGGGTATAACCACACATACCTGGTTAGGTGCTGAGAACTGCATGGGCCAGCTAACAGAAGTCTTAATGGATATCTTTAACATCTCTTTGAAGCTGTCTACTGATCCTGTAGGGTTCAAGACAGTCGCCATCATTTTGGTGCCAAAGAGAGTGTGCTGTCTTTACGACAGTTATTTAGTTTATAATATTTTCGCTTAGTAATTCATTCAATAGTATTTTCTAGTTAGAATTAGAAGTGTTTAAAGTGTATTCATTGCATGTAAAATATATCGGCATGCGATGACGTCACATCCGGTTTCGCCGCGTCTTGTGGGAAAACACCGGTTTGAAATTAGCGCGAGGGTGGGGGCTTTCCACGAGGCTCACCTGAGCACAAGCAGTTTTGCAGGCATGAGAAATCACAGTGAGAGCAACGCTGTAAGTTAATAGATAATCGATATATTGAACTAAGATATTAATGCTGATCCTGTTAGAGGTAACGACGGTAGATAATGTTTATGCTTTCGTTAGTTAAAGAGTCGCGGATAGTTTGCATGGAAGTGTATTTAAAGTAGTCAATGGAGCAGGTAAACTCTCCCTGTATACTGCACCTTAGTGTAATGTAGTTATAGTCACCTTTGCAAGTATTTACACTTGAAATGTGATATTAAGGAAGGAACAAATACTGTATCAATCTTGTATTGTTTTATCAACAGTTTTCACCATATGTTAATGTGAAGAGTGAACAGTAAATGGTTAATCTTACTGCGATCTGGTTCTTATTAACTGTGGTTTATCCGGACGTTAAATTCGGCGTTTCGTTACACCCGAAGGAGAACGTTACAGTGAAAAAGCGGCATTATCAGGTGTTTCAAGTGCTGCAATGTCAGCTCAATCCAGCATCAAGTCGACGCCGCCCAGCGACAAGGGCAGTAAACCGACATCAAGTAAGCCCACCCAGGCGTTATCAGGTGTTTCAAGTGCTGCAATGTCAGCTCGATCCGGGATCAAGTCGATGGCGCCCAGCGACAAGGGCAGTAGAACGACATCAAGTAAGTCCACACAGGCAAGAGCCAAGGCAGAAGCCGCCAAGGTGCGACTGCATTACGCCAAACAAGAGGCAGTTTTGAAAATGAAACTGGCCACCAAAGAAGCCGAAAGGGCCGCCAGACAAAGAGAAGAGGCTGCCAGAGAAGCCGAAATCCAGAAAGAAAGGGCCGCCAAAGAAGCCGAAAGGGCCGCCAGACAAAGAGAAGAGGCTGCCAGAGAAGCCGAAATCCAGAAAGAAAGGGCCGCCAGAGAAGCCGAAGAGGCCGAAACCCAGTTGGAAATGACAAAAATATCGACAGAGTTGCATGTGCTGCAGCTAGAAGGAGAAGGAGAAGCTGCCAGGGTGGAAGCAAAGTACATAGAACAAGCTGAAGGGTCGCGTGATCTGACCGAAGTAAGATCTACTTTAGAAAGGACCAGACTGGAACGCACAAGCGACTATGTACAATATCAAATAGACAGGCAGGCTCGTCTCCCCTCTCCATACGTATTCGATAACTTCCCCAGCTACGAGGAACCTCAGAGAGTCACGATTGCATCACATCCATACGAGGAAGGAAATTTACCCTCACGGCTCCGTGATGAAGTCAAGAATGAAAGAACCGTCAACGCTCCTTCACCCCCACAACAGGACGGCGGGGAGGGAGAGGTTCACTCCGGGACAACAATTGTCAGCTCGAACTGTACAGAAGTTTGCGGTCAAACTCAGTCAAGCCGTTCTTGTTCCGAGATCTGCCTCACTGAGGTGTACCCTAAAGAAGCACAACAAGACATTACCAAGCGTAAAGTAACCGACGAGACGCTAGGTCAGTCAGTTTTCGTTCAAACCGAGCACGGAAACAAACTTGCACAATCAGCTCAAGATACCATTTCTTTAAAACCCAAAGACACCAAGGTCTTCAGAGATGAAGCAAATAATGGGGTTGCCCCATTGCCAATCAGAGAACCACGCCAGCGCTCACCAGATAACAAAGAGCAGGCAGTCAAACGGTTCACGTCCTTACGGAAAACCTGGAAAAGGAAACCTGAGATGCAGCAACGCACCCGATTGGCCCACGAGGTACTGTGCACCCTAATGGCAGAGGTCACAGCCATTATAAACGCACAATCATTCCTACCTGTGTCTTCTGACCCAGAAAACCCCTTTATACTTTCGCCATCAACGCTCCTTACGCAGAAGGCAGGAGCACCTCCTCCACCAGGAGACTTTTCAGACAGGGATCTGTACACAAAGCAATGGAGACAAGTCCAGGCTCTGGCAAATCAGTTCTGGTCCCGCTGGAGACAGAAATATCTACACTCGTTGCAACAGAGACGAAAGTGGACAGAACCCCGAAGGAATCTTCAAGTTGAAGACTTAGTCCTGCTCAGGGACAAGCAAGTCGCTCGCAACAGCTGGCCAACGGCCAGAATCACTGTTACATTCCCTAGCGGGGATGGACATGTCAGGAAGATCGAATTGAAGACTACCGACCAAGGCGATGTGAAAATTTACCAAGGGCCAGTTACAGAAGTTATTCTACTTCTACCCAATGACTGATTAAGAGACTAAGTTTTGTACTCTGCTCATTGTGACCTTACGAAGGTCAAGCGGGGAGTGTGCTGTCTTTACGACAGTTATTTAGTTTATAATATTTTCGCTTAGTAATTCATTCAATAGTATTTTCTAGTTAGAATTAGAAGTGTTTAAAGTGTATTCATTGCATGTAAAATATATCGGCATGCGATGACGTCACATCCGGTTTCGCCGCGTCTTGTGGGAAAACACCGGTTTGAAATTAGCGCGAGGGTGGGGGCTTTCCACGAGGCTCACCTGAGCACAAGCAGTTTTGCAGGCATGAGAAATCACAGTGAGAGCAACGCTGTAAGTTAATAGATAATCGATATATTGAACTAAGATATTAATGCTGATCCTGTTAGAGGTAACGACGGTAGATAATGTTTATGCTTTCGTTAGTTAAAGAGTCGCGGATAGTTTGCATGGAAGTGTATTTAAAGTAGTCAATGGAGCAGGTAAACTCTCCCTGTATACTGCACCTTAGTGTAATGTAGTTATAGTCACCTTTGCAAGTATTTACACTTGAAATGTGATATTAAGGAAGGAACAAATACTGTATCAATCTTGTATTGTTTTATCAACAGTTTTCACCATATGTTAATGTGAAGAGTGAACAGTAAATGGTTAATCTTACTGCGATCTGGTTCTTATTAACTGTGGTTTATCCGGACGTTAAATTCGGCGTTTCGTTACACCCGAAGGAGAACGTGACAGAGAGCAATGGTAACTGGCCTAAACATTACAGACCAGTGATACTGACTTCAGCAGTAATGAAGTGCTTTGATCAGCTGGTAATGGATCATAGGAAATCCCACCTTCCAGCTACATTGGACGCCTTTCCGTTCACCTACCTCTGAAACTGGTCCACAGATGATGCCGTAGCCTCGGCCCTCCACTCCTTGTTCCATTTAAAGAATGATACCTCATACGTTAGGTTGTTATTCATAGACCAGTTCGGTGTTTAATAAGATCATCCTTCAGGAGCTGGTGGATAAACGGCCCTCTTTGGGACTCTGGATCTTGGACTTCTTGATGGAAAGATACAAGTCAGTCAAAGTTGACAGCAACAACTCAAGCTCCATCACGCTGAGCACTGGTGCCCCCCAGGGCTGTGTGCTCAGCCTGCTGCTGACTTACCAATACACCAACACATTCAGTTCAAACTGTATCACCAAGTTCGATGATACAGAAATGGTTGGCCTCATCAGCAACAATGAGGAGTCAGCATACAGAGAGGAGGGAGAGAGGCTTGTGAAATGTTGTCAGGAGAACAATCTGAGTTTCAGTGTGGACAAGATGAAAGAGATGATTATGGATTTCAGGAAAGCGTAAGTCAACCACTATCCATTACACATCAAAGACTCTGCCATGGAGAGAACAAAAAGCACAGAGTTCCTTGTTATACACATAATGGATGATCTAACCTTGACCCTCAACACCTTCTCCTTAGTCAAGAAGGCACAGCAGCATCTACACTTTTCAAGGAGATTGGAATGTGTGTCAAGTAGTTCTAGAATTTTTACTCATACAGGTTTGTCTTTGACAACGAACAACATGACAGTATGTAAGCTGCGAGGCTCCCCACCCCCATTCAGACAACTTTCTACAGGAACACCATTGAGAGTGTCCTGTCTGGCTGTGTCACTGTGTGGCATGAAAGATGCAAGGCATCAGACTGCAAAACACTGCAGAGGATAGTAAAGAGGATGACTGGGGTCTCCCTCCCCCCCCCCCCCCCCCATTTGTGATACTTGCTGGGACCACTGTATACAAAGGGCCTGACACATTGCTCTGAATCCCTACCACCTATCCCTCAATCTCTTTGACCTGCTGCCATCAGGAAGGAGGCACAGGAACATCAGGACTAAGACTGCCAGACTGGGTAAAAGCTTCTTCCCTCAGGCTATGAGACTAATGAATAGCCTGTCACCACTGAGGTCTCTGGTTCACCCAGAGGAAACCCACATGAGAATGAACCCAGAGAATGAACAAAAGCCTGACAGACAGTAGCAGAATTGAACCTGGGTCGCTAGCACAGTAATAGCATCGTTCCAAAACTGAAGTCCTCATATAAATGTATATTACAAATTAAAATCAATTAGACTACTTGATCGTTGTGTTCTAGTATTACTTTGGAAGTTAAAATCATACAAGAGATTTTAAAAAGTGCCTCTTAGTGTTTTTTCTGTACTTGAAAGAACTAGATTAAATTTAAAAGCATCCTTGAAGCACTGGGGACAGCAGAAACTCACAATGGTGCTTGACTTGTTTTGTGGTTCGATCAGCTCTTTTGGATCATTGGTTTTGACCACAGAATTTTATACAAAACATTGTAGAAACTTAAATTGTGGGAAACAGTATTTTGTTTAAGATCCCATAATTGCGTTAGTATTTGATTGTTTTTCATCCAACTGCTCCCATAGAACCATTGTAACTGAGAGGAAAGACCTGATCAATAACTTTCTCCTTTCCAGTGTTTCTGTGGATGAAACTGAAGACTGGGTGCTGGACAAGCAGCCAAGCAGCCCAAGAATGGTCCCGCTGAGTTCATGAAGAGATTGAAGTTGAGTACATAGTATATGTAATATGCTTGGAAAGTAAGTTGGAATAAGAAAAGCTTTGTTAAATCTAGACTGAGACAGAATAGAGATGGAAGCAGGAAGTGGAGACGGAATGCTGGCTGACAAGTGGTGGGAGGGTGTGCAGGATAGTAGATAGGAACACAAATTGATTTGAGTAAAATTTTGTGGAAGCACAAAAACAAACCCACCTTGAATGTAGTACATAGTACATAGACTGAAGGCAAAATGGAATTCCTGTCACATGAAGTTTTAGAATATGCAGCAACAATGCTTTTTGGGTGCTAGGAGGAATATAATTGGACCAGGACATAGGGAAGATTTAGTCTTCTCCCTTCACCAATATTCCACTGCTGCAAATGCCACCACTCCCTATCAAACCACACCCACAACCCTATCTTCTCCTGGTTCTGCACCTGCTTATAAATGGTTAACTCTTTAACATTCCCCAACTAATAAAAGGCCAATGAGCTGAATCATTCACTTCTTGTTTGTCATTAAACATGCTTACCTCTTTGCAAGTTGTTTACCAATATGGACTGCTTCCCGTTTTCCTGTTTTAATCTCAGATTTAACTTGCATTTGCTGTGGAAATGAGTAACCATCATTCCATTCCTCTTCATATGTGTGTCATGTAAAGTCCATAGGTTTTCAAGTTATCCCTCATTATTATTCTTATTGTATTTTCAGTAAATCATTGCCAAATTGCTGTCAGTAAGTTGTCACTTGCAAGTATTTTTATGTGCAGTGTGACAATGACTCCAGACCTAACTGTTTGAGCTGCTGATAATGCCTTTCTGAGTTCCCCTGCACTTGAGCATGAAACTCCCATTAGATATGGCCTGGTGCAACGCTTGATAACTTCTCCATTTTAATATCTACAGAAATGAATAATGCAGTTTTGGTACAATATCGTGCTGGGACTGACATCCTGCTATTGCAATATTTAGAAGTTCCTTTACTTAGAATATGCAAGGTAAAAAAAAAATAGCCCATTTGGAACATAAGTCTTTACTGTTAAGAACCAATAAATCCTTCTCCCATCTTCCTTAATGTATGAATCTCTACAACTGATTTGCACAAAGTAAGCATAACAATGTGTTTCGTTTGGTATCCTTGATGGGCGGGGAAGTGGTAAGAGTTAGCCTGGATAATGAAGATAATTTCCCTGCAACATTTTGGAACAGTACTAATTAACCTTTTATATCCATGTGATACAGCAGTTTGTTACCATATTCTAAGTATCTAAAAAAACTCTAATTCTCAGGATTGCAGCACTCCTTCAATACCATATGTGGAAAGATGAAACAAACTTTGTAATTTTCCTGTTGTAACAGCAATAAAATGCCTGAATATGTTGACAAGATGGGTGTCAAGTTTAATTTTAGGCTTTAGTCGCTCAGCTAGGCCCGTCTGAGGCGATTCATTGGAAATCATGTGGTAGTTTCCGGTAAATTGCATTTGGGGGTCTTGCCATATATGGAGTTGTTATTGATTTGTAGGGGAGACAAGTGGGACTCTCAACAGTATAAAAGAAAGGTGTTTCAAGGGATCTTTGGAACTTCTCCATGGGCTGGATTGCAACCAGTGCCTGACGATCTTGATGCCCTTTCATGTCTCATCGAAGTGTCGGGTTCTACGGCTGCTAAAGACTGAGCAGTTAAGAAGGCAGTGTAATGGTAAATACAGTTTGGGACATCGGAGTTTGGAGTTCAGTCCTGGCATCCTCTGTAACGAGTTGGTACGTCCTTCTCATGGAATGCATGGGTTTTCTTTGGGTGCTCTGATTTCCACCCACACTGCAAAGATGTCCTCGATAGTAGGTCAATTGGTCATTGAAAATTGTCCTGTGATTAGGCTAATGTTCGAGTTAAGGTTAAATTGGGGGTTGTTAGTGGCACACTCGAAGGGCTGGGAGGGCCTACAGCTCACTGTATCACTAAATAAATAAAATAAAATATAAAGAATTATGGAAACAGCTCTGCTAATTGTTAATTGCTGATCAGTATTAGTATGAATTTCATGTAATCTTTGTGATTTATTAGTGAAGAATCAATTAAAGAAGTCTGAGTTGAACTGGATCAGATTTGTAGCTGTAGGTAGAAATTGAATTGGAGCTGTAGTTGAAAATTAAGCAAAATTACTTGAGTTATTAATATCTTTCTTCTTTTAGTTCAAAGGAATCGAAAGAAACCTGAGCTCTGCTTTGAGACACTATATTGAAATTACAAATTAGGCTGTGGGGGCAATCTAGTGACGTAGAGGTGTCAATGATATCAATTGATCCACACATACAGTAACTTCTATGCAGTCCCAACATCCATCCTGAATAAACCTCCCAGACACTGGTATCTAAACGCTTGAAAATCCTGATGGCCTGGCATTTGGCTCTCTCATTAATTCAGAATTTGATGCAGGGTTTTAGAGTTCAAGTCTGTCAGAGATGCTGTCAGATGTGGTCCTGTTGAGGTGGGGTTTGGGTCGGTACTGAAGGCATGAGTAAGCGTGTGACCAAAGCCAGGGGTTGGAATGCTTGTATTTTTCCTGTTCCCTTTAGAATACAGAGTTCACTGAAAATTTATCATATTACTGTGTAACGTGGAAAAATGTGTTTGGTATTAATAGGAGTAACTTCCAATAGTTGGGAAAATCTGTTGGGTTGGAATCAAGTCCCAAGGGTGCTGGACTATCAGCATGACAATGACAGAACTGAACATAACGTCTTGAGACGTGGAACCCTAGAAGTTATATATGTAACAGGGATGATATCTGTGTTGTATCTTAATGTGGAGGTATGCTGAGATCAGAATTTTTTGACGATACCACAAAAAAATAAACTTGGAAGAGGGCTTGAGAGGGTATGCAGCAGTCCTCCTGTATTGTGTGGTATGTGCTGTTTGTCTTGTGCATTACATTTTCGCGCAGACTTAGTTCGAAACTTCTCTAACATTACTGTCTTCCTCTGCATTGTTTTTCTGCTAGTTGACAGATTCATGAGCTCGTCTTCCCATCTCCAGTGATGCACGAGAATTTTTTTTTCCAGTGGGACCATTGATTTAGCTGAGTGTCACGTGAGAATTATTTTGGATATTAAATTTCTTTTAATTTAGTGATATAACAGAGAATAGGCTCTTTGAGCTGCACTGCCAAGCAACACCCGTCAAGCCCAATTTAACCCTAACTTAATCGCAGGATAATTTACAATAGCCAATTAACCTATCCAGTATATCTTTGGACTATGGGAGGAAACTGGGGACTCAGAGCAAACCCACACATTCCATGAGGAAAGCGTGCAGAGACTCCTTACAGAGGATGCCAGAATTGAACTCTGAACTCTGACACCCCAAGCTGTAATAGCATTATGCTAACTGCTGAAACATTATATGTTATTACTTTATAAAATCCAATGGTGATGAACAAAGTATATTCAACGGTGTTACTGAATGTCTACAACTTGAGGATTGATGCATTGAAAATGTATCACGAGTGAATCTGCAGATGCTGGAAATAAATAAAAAGACAAGATGCTGGCAGCACTCAGCAGGCCAGACAGCATCTATGGGAGGAGGTATAGATGCTGTCTGGCCTGCTGAGTTCTGCCAGCATTTTGTGTTTTCATTGAAAATGTATGTTGCTTTTTCTGATGTCGCTGTTATCCAATGCAGTTCTCAATGTCAGAAACTGCCTGGAGTAAAAATGTTTATAAGATTATCTACAAGTCAGAATGACAGATATTGCAGGTAACATCTCTTACTAATATTTTAGATATTGCCTAAATGTGACTGGGTGAGGGAACAATGGAGCAGTACGATCTGAAGTATTTTAAAATAGTGTAGTAAAAGCCAACCAAACACTGTAAATAAAACTATATTAATAGAAACAATACAAATAGTATGATCTGAATTCTACTGAAGGCATGGTATAAAATGTGACAATTATTTTGCTCCCATAGGAACTCTGTATTCTGCACCTTACACAGCTTTAACCCTGGCATGTCCCCCCTCTCACACATACACACAAAATTTCTCAGACCCCATTTTATATCTGAACTTCTGAAATTACATGTTAACTAAGTTTTGCATCCTTGGTAACACATCTGCTCCCAAAATGTTAAACCCGTGAAGAAGCTGGTTCAACTGAATTAGGCCCCTTTTATTATCACTGGTGTTGCAGCTTCAATTATTTCATCAACCAGTAGATTTTTTTCCTTTTCCTGCACAACTAATTCATGTGCTAACAAGAAGGAGATGAAATGAAAGCACCTGCTCCACTCCCCTCAGCAATGGGGACAGGTGTAATGTTAGCCCTGTCACAACCTAGTTTCTTAGATGTTTTATTTATGTTAATGTTCCTACACTGCTGTGCAAAAGTCTTAGGTACATATATAGCGAGTGTGCCTAAGGCTTTTGCACAGCACTGTAGTAATTTTATGTATTGCACTGTAGTGCTGCTGCAAAATTTAACAAATATCATGACATATTTGAATGATGATAAGCCTGATTCTGATGTGGACCTCTATTGTGGACTGAGAGTGGGGAAAGGGCAGAGAGAAGGGAGTCGTAGTTATAGAAAAGTGAAAGGGAGAACCTAGTGAGCAGGGAACACCAGAGGGACATACCGTAATGATCAATGTTAATTGTTTGGTATCAGATAACCTTGCCTGTTATCTCAAGGCTGGGTGTCTCAGCATCTGTGCTAACCTTCGCTCCTGGTACTCCTCCTCTGCCACCCGTCCCACACCCTCCCACAGCGCTTCACCCTTGCCATTCCCAACATCCTTTGCTCCTGCCCTCTCCACTCCATGTTGACAAAGACAGTATTGGTCAAGTCTTAGGCATCCTAGCTATGTACGTATGTGTGCCTAAGATTTTTGCACAATACTGGATTTTTGCACAGTACTGTAAGTCTCAAATTTCTAATTAGGAGATTTGTCCAATAAATCTTGTAAATTTACTCTATGTTCTCTTGTTCTTGTCTTTATATAATGTGTAAGTTGAGCTGGAAAGTAGTTAATCATTAGATAGCCAGAGCACACTCAGCCCAGGATTCATAAGCTTGGATACCATTCACACTAAGTGAGGAACAATTTTAACATTCGGTTTCAAACATATTGCACACTGTCATGATCAGATCAAGATATTTGCTCATGATGCATATCTAGTACAGATAAAATTCCTACTGTAGAGGGTAGTTTTCTTCTCAAGCAATGAAAACTAATCTTGAAATAGAAATAAAAATATTTAAAAGAGAACTGAATAAATCGGATTTACTTTTGTCTTTGAATACATATTTTCTTAATTACGGACCTGTTTAGACCCACTATCACTAATCAACATGCTTAAACCTGTATCTTTGTCCATAAACCAGAATGCATTTTGACCATGATCCTCTCGCAGTCTCTCTGCAGTATCATTAGTGAAAGGATGTTGAGATCTTTACCACAAAGGCTAATATTATATTCAGACTCTACTTTCATTGTGAGAAGTCCCTGTAGAGAAGGCAAATGTTTTCCCACTGTATGTCTCTATAAATTCAAGTTGTAATTTATATATATATATATATATATATTCTGCATACTTGCTCTCTTTAAATGTGGATGTACAACAACTGTCAGATACAAGGATCTTAAAGGACTGAGAAAGCCATTATTGGTCATTATAAGTAAATGAGTAGAATTATGTATTTTGTGTAAAGTGAATCACTATGTTAATATTTTAAACACTGGCTTCCATTTACAGTTTTCTATTTCTCTGTGCTGCACATTCTATTTTTCCTACGTGTGTTGCATATTGTTTCCATATACAGTACAGTACCGTGCAGAAGTTTTAGGAACATATATGTTCAGCTAGGGTGCCTAAGACTTTTACACATTACAGTAGTAATTTTATGTATTGCACTGTACTGCTTCTGCAAAAAAAAAAACAAATTTCATGACCTATGTGAGTACTGATAAACCTGATTCTGATGTGGGCTTGTATTTCAGAGCTGGGTGTGTCTGCACCCTGCACTCCCCCACCCCACCCTTGGCACTTCTTCTCCGCCACCTGTCCCACACCCCGTCTCACTCCACCTTCTACATTCTCAACATCCTCTGCTCCTGCCAGACTTACCAATTCACTCTCTGCTCCACGTAGACAAATGCTGTACTCTGCAAAAGTCTAAGCACCCTAGCTATATATAGACAATGAAACAAACCTCAAAGTTGGCTTTCTAAACTGTAATTCTTTCACTAACAGAATAAAAATCCCTAAAATGATAACACCTCAAATTAATCTCAACTCCATTCAGTTTTTATTATGTGGACTGTTATTTCCAGATGTTTTATCAGTGATCTCTATAAGGCTTAAGAAAACATTGCTGAAGACTGTTGTTCATCTAGAATAAACAGTTTATTACAATTTACAGTAATAACAACCCACTGATTTTAGTTTTTCAAAAATAAAGTTACCATTTTATGAAACATTCAGGTTTTGTGTGACCTGTTGGAAAAACAATTCAAACTGTTTTTCTTAAAAAATGCTGAATATTTGCACTCAGCTTTCTACAGTAAGCACTTCCCTTATTCATTGGTAACAGAATTGTAGACAAGCATTATAGTTGTTACAAAAAATAAATATATGCAAGAATATGTCTTATTAATGGCTGTGAAGTAAAATATCTATGCTCAATTGTAACATATGTAAAATATATGTATAAAGTTCACATCTTCAGTTTTGATCATCGTTAATTTTATTGACAAAGATTGTCTTTGCTTTATTGCAGTCAACATTCTCCTTTTCCTCTTAGAATATAGTGCTTCCTCAAGGCATTGACTGAAATTGACAATATACAATAGCTCATCCTGATTCATTCAATAAGGGTTCAATCATTAAGGACCCCCATCACCCATGCCCTCTTCTCATTGCTACAATTATGGAGGAGGTTCAGGAGCCTGAAGATGCACACTCGACATTTTAGGAATGGCTTCTTTCCTTCCTCCATCAGATTTTTGAATAGATAATAAACCAATAAATGAGCACTACTGTACTTCACTATCTTTCTTCTGTATTTGCACTAATTTATTTTAAATCTTTTATATATTCAAATATATATTTCTTATTGTAATTTATAACTTTTTAATGTATTGTACTGTTGCTGTAAA
The DNA here is from genome assembly GCF_030144855.1 of Hypanus sabinus. NCBI lineage: Eukaryota > Metazoa > Chordata > Chondrichthyes > Myliobatiformes > Dasyatidae > Hypanus > Hypanus sabinus. The sequence continues at coordinate 29,286,005 of NC_082710.1, read as the reverse complement.
ACAACAAACCATGATGAATGTTGGTGATCTTAAACCTAATTCTGATTCTGAATATTTGGGGCCCGTTTGTTCTGGAAAGGGTCAGTGGCTCTTGGGCAAATATTCCTGTTCAGTTATTCAAGGTAAGAAGGCACTGGTTTATGTGAATCTGCTACATATTCAGAACGAACTGAGAGATAGATGTTAATGTACCTGTCATTATGCTTTATCACTGGGCTCCAACTGGAACTAAAGACAGAACCAAGTCACGCTGGGATCTGTTAGCATAATGCTAGGGAGCTGGTTCTTTGATTTCACAAGTGTTGAGTTAAGGTCTGTTCTGGAGAGAGACAATTTTATTTCAATGGTTTTCATAATTTTCTAGTGCTTAAAATCATTGTATAATAGTAGATTAAAATATTCACACCAACTTTAATCATTTTAAATTGTCTCTGACCGTTAGTCCTCTTGCTATTGTTCGTTTTTGGAGAGTAATATAAATTTCTTGGCTTCAGCAAAAATAACTTGGGCAGTTTATCGTAACTTCAGTGAATGCTACATTATCAGAATACTCCTGGAATGGGAGAATTATTTTGGCTCCATTATTCATTTATTCATAGAGCTATGCAGAAGAGTTAATGGCAAACATATTTTTCTGCAAGGCAATAATAATGTAAAATTATGTACATAAAGTGAGATGTTCTAACAATATGCAAATGTGTCAGAGTAGGTACTGTGTTATGACACATAGCCACAGAGGTACACAGTGCAAAACAGGCTCCTGGTCCCTTGAATCTGTACCAACATTCATCACCCATTTGCAATAATTCGACATTAAACCCTTTTTTAATCCTTCTGATATTCCCAACTGCTCCTCCCAGATTCTACCTCTCACCCATATACAAGGGGCAATTTCCAGTTCTTTTGCATTGGCTTTGGAATTACATTTTATTCAGCTAGGGATTGTATTTAAAGTTAGCCCCAGTGTTGTTACTGCATCTGATCAAAATTTGAGCTTGGAGTTTCAAATATGTGGAGCAGAACATGGATTTTTTTTATTGGAAACAGTGTTGTTTTATGCATTTAGATTCTTCCTGCACTTGTAGCATGTTTCTATGGCTTAGTCTAGTCTCTCATGCATATAATGTATGTGTAGTGTTGTGAGTCTGCTTGGAGTATACAATTGATGTTAGTAACACAATTATTTACTGTACATAACAATGCCCAAGTGACCTTGACAGCTTTGTTCCAAATTCACTTAAAGGTCTTGGTCTTCAGCTGGGCTTCAGCTGGTTCGGTTGTGAGAAAAAATTCATGGAGGATGGATGATGTTCCTTCGGGTAGGTTTTGATTTTTTTGTAACACCCTCAGTGATAGGCTCTATGTGATCAGCCTCGTAACCCTCCCAATGATCATTAGATCATTCTCCCATTCCTTATTGATCTTCTGCTTTTGTACAGCTCACCTGTCTGTTCTCTCTCTATGACAATTTTCGCTGCTTCCTTGACGTTCCAGTCTCCATGCCAAGTTCTCCCTTCATTCTGCTCCCCATTTCATCTCAGTCCCCCACTCTGTTAGCGTTCCATGATGCAGTGTCTGTAAGGAGTTGGCGCATTCTCCCCGTGACCGCGTGGATTTCCTCTGAGTGCTCCAGCTTCCTCCCACATTCCAAAGATATGCAGGTTATGGGTAGTGAGTTAACTAATGTTTTTTAGCCTGAAACATTGACAGTTTACTCTTCTCCGTCAATGCTGCCTGACCTGCTGAGTTCCTCCAGCATTTTGTGTGTGTGTGTTGCTATATTTTTTCCTACTTCCCAGCCCTTATCAATTTCATTCCAGAAGCATACGAGGGGTGATTGATAAGTTCGTGGCCTAAGGTAGAAGGGGTCAATTTTAGAAAACCTAGCACATTTATTTTTCTTACATTTACACACTGAGTCCAGCATCGTGGAGCATACTGATCCCTTCTTTGTAGAAGCTGGCATCTTGGACCTCCAGCAGTGGGCCACAGCATGGGGTGATTGATAAGTTTGTGGCCTAAGTTAGAAGGAGATGAATTAATAACTTCAAACTTTCTGCATTTTCACTTAAAGAGTTGAACTGCACGTGCATGTAACGAGAGCTGTATAACTCATCTGCTTCTACCTCAGGCCACAAACTTATCAATCACCCCTGCTGTGGACACTTTCTGGAGGTCCAAGACCTGTATGCTCCACGACCGCTGGACTAAGTGTGTAAATGTAGGAGGCGACTATGTTGAAAGATGAATGTGCTCGGTTTTCTAAAATTGACTCCTACCCTAGGTCATGGACTTATCAATCAGCCCTTATATTTTATTCTAACCTTCTGCCCTTTATTGCAATCTCTCCCAATGCCTTCCATTCGCACTATTACCTACCATCCAAACTTCTATGTATATGGTGTCTAGAGAGGGGTAGCACCTCTGATGGGGGGGGGGGGGGGGCCTGCCACGCCTGTTTCAGGGCAGTTCATCTACCTTTGGTCCCCACTTGTAAGGGTAGCTGATTGGTCTTCGACCCTCGTGAAGTAGAGGATCTGCCTATCCCAGCATGTGAAGTTTGGCCCTGGCAGATGGAGTGGAGGAGACCAATTAATGGTCCAATGGTCAAGAAGGCAGGCCAGCAGGCGTTGGTGGAGCGCTAAGAGACTTAGACGTCCTGGTCATCCGCTGCAAGAGGTGGCGATCTCCTTAACTCACACAGCAGAAGGCAAAGGCAAACCACTGCTGTAACCTGCCATGAACATGATTTCCCAATATACCAGAGTGGCGTGGAGAGAAATCGTCCGCCAAGTGGAAATTCCAGATACGACCTAATGACGACGAAACTTTTTTCCATGATATTTCCTCCAGTCCTCTCATTTTCTTTTCTTTCCACATTCAACACTAGTAATGGCAGCAAAAATCACAGTGGAGTGTACAGGTGATGCCAAGATTTGCTTTGGCACCACGCACAGCAAAATATTGTATACTTGTAATCTTGCATATAGTCAGCATGACATCTACTAATTGTTGGCAACTATCTGTGACTGACATCTTGCACTGTCCTTCTTTACAATGTTAACAGTAGATTGCATTGCCACTATTTCTAAATCAATCAAACAGAATTCTCTGAGCTCACAGTGTGACTTGGTATTTGGATGAGAAACAGGCAGGATGTCCACTGGCCTGACAAAACTCAATTAGTAATGGAGCCAAACAAAATTCAAAGTCAGTTAATGCAATGCAATGACATTACATTGGTGAAAAATCTATTCATCGAAGTGATACCAAAACCAGAGGATGCCATTAATGTAGTTTACCTGTCCTTGTGTTTGTGCTGTAATTGAGATCACTAAAATAATAAGAAGGAACAGACTGTTAGTCTCTCAAGCGTAGCTGGCCTCTGATTCTGATCTACAGAAAATACTAAAGATACTCAGCATGTCACTTTCTATTACTTCTTCTAGGACTTCACTCTCTTCTCTCAGTTGCTTCAGCTCTCTTCTGCGATGGAACTTTCCACAGTAGTGCATCTGAAATATCCTCATTAGCTCTTTTCTCTGGAGGGATATACAGGAGAAGAATTTGATAATTAGAGACCAGCCATTTGGGAATGAAATGAGGAATCATTTTTATACGTAAAGAATGATGCGGGAGGACGAGAGGTGACATGAAAGAGGTGTACAAGATGATAAGAGACATAGGTTGAGTAGATAGCCAGAGACACTTTCCCAGGACAAAAGTGGCTAAGACAAGGGGGCATAATTTTAAGGTGATTGCAGGAAAGCATTGGGGGGAGGTGTCAGAGTTAACTTTTTTACACAGACAGTGGTGTGCTGGAACACCCTGCTAGGGATGATGGTAGAGGCAAATACATTAGGAATATTTAAGAAATTCTTAGATAAGGCACATAAGTGATAGAAAAATGGAGGGCCAAGTAGGAGGAGAGGGTTAGATTGATCTTAGATTAGCTTAAAGAGTTGATACAACATCATGGACTGAAGGCCTTGTACTACACTGTTATGTTCTATGCTCTTTACTTTCATTTCCTCGAATGTTTATGCATTTTTATAATGATGCCATTTTTTCCCACCAAATGCTGTTTATTGAAGCTAATGAGCTTTATTAGATCACTGATATTTGCTGATGGAAACTCTTTGGACTTAGGAACTCCACTGAATGCTTGATGACTAGTTGTTTAGTTGTTTGCTACAGTGATTTACTAACTGGAATTCCTGATATGCTTCTCCTTTGCTTTTTTTTTGTAATGGCTATGAACACTGAAATCAATAATCCACAATGAAGAAGGGCAAATAAACTGAAACTCATTCCCTGAAAAGTATGTTGATGCTGATCCAACTGAAACTTAAAAGTAAAAGAAAATAGAATTTAGTTTGGTAAAAATTTTACACAATGTGACTCAAAGCAGGTACATGGAGAACATACACACAATGAAAATCAAAAACTACTAATGTTGGAAATCTGAAATAGGAACAATAAATCTATAAATACTTAACAAGTCAGGCAGCATGTATGGAGAAAGAAACAAAGTTAACACTTCAGATCAATGACTATCAGTACTTGAAAACCTGCTGAAGGGTCTCAGCCCAAAATGTCGACTGTATTTTTTTACATAGATGCTGCCTGGCCTGCTGAGTTCCTCCAGGATTTTGAGTGTGTTGCTTGTATTTCCAGCATCAGCAGATCTTCTTTTGTTTGAAATTGAGAGAATATGTGTTTTACATTGCAAAATATTGGAGTGGGGTTGTGGAAAGGACAATGGAGGAAGATGGATACCAAGAATGTCCAGAAACAATATGGTATCAGAATAGAGAGACATTCTTTTAGAATGGAGTTGAGGAGGAATTTCTTTAGCCAGAGAGTAGTGATGAATACTTGCAATTATAATAGATCTGCCTAAAGTAGTGTAAATGGAGGGAGGTGAATGAGATCCTCTCAGACACACTAAAGTGGAAAGTCCTACCATCAGAACAGAATTAATGGAGACAAAGAAACTGGGAGAATGGAGTGACGTCCTTAAGGAGGCAAAATTGGAGGACATGACCTGCTGAGTATTTGTAACATTCTTTATAGATTAGTTAAGATCTGAATCTATGTAAGGAGAAACCAGATGTCAACTCATTTTCCCAACTTCCTTAACCTTTACCTCCAGCTTGATGTCCAAGGTTCCCTGCTTTCCCTGACCACAACTTCCTTTGTGATATCATTGGTCTATAAATTAGTTTACAAAATTTTATAATCTCATGGGTCGTATGATATAATTTCAATCAAAAATCAATCATAAAGAAAAATGAGTGACTTACCAAATGATTCCATGATCTTCCTCCTAGGTTTATAATGCATCTGGTATTCTAACATATGGTGGGCCCAGGACATGAATAGTGATACCCAGTCTTTTATCCAACGCCCATCGCATATCCCATCTCTGACCTAACATCCTTCCCAATTCCCAACAATTGATATACTGTACTTTTAATCCTTTGTTGCTGATCTCCATAAGACCATAAGACATAGAAGCAGAATTAGGCCATTTGGCCCATGGAGTCTTCTCTGCAATTTCATCATGACTGATCCATTTTTCCTCTCAGCCTCGATCTCCTGCCTTCTCCCTGTATCCCTTCATGCCCTGACTAATCAGTAATCTATCAACCTCTGCCTTAAATATACATGCACACTTGGCCTCCACAACTGCCTGTGCCAATGAATTCCACAGATTCATCACCCTCTGACTAAAGAAATTCCTTGTCATCTACATTTTAAAAGGATGCCCCTCTATTACGAGGCTGTGTCCTCCGGACTTTGACTCTCCCACCATAGGAAATATCCTCTCCACATCTACTCTGTCAAGGCTTTTCACTATTCAATAGGTTTCAATGAGGTCATTCTTCTGAATTCCAATTCTGAATCTCCCTTCATTTCCATTCTATAGACCCTTCACCACCACAGACCAAATCTTAAAAGGTTTGGCCATGTTTTTGGTTCTATTATACAATATATCATTGAATTGATTCTTATGGCAGATTGATATCATAAAATTCTGCCCAATTTTTTCTGGAATGCTGCCAACCCTTCTTGGAACCTTACTTCTATTGCCACTTACAATAGTTTAGTATCGGCAACTTCAATGATTTCTGTTGTTGGGTGCCTGGATGTTATGCCAACTGCGTCATCAATTAAAAATTATAATAGGAATCTGTGAAAAATAAATTACAATAGAAATGCATTTTCCAACATCAGAAAAGAAAAAAAATCATACTTTCATGTTAAACACTATGATCCAAATCAGAAAATAAACACTTTATTTTGTTTTTGCCGTCTAGAATCTGTTCTAAATCTGGGGATCGCCTTAACATGATTGCTTTCTGTTAGTTAACAATGCAGTACAAAATTACTGAGATATTTTGCAGGAATTCATTAATCTTATTCAATGGACCATGATGAATTATAATAGTTTCGGGACTGTGGAAGAAAAATGATGCAAATTCTTTGTCTATTTTAGGCTTTGTGCACTTCGGCAGCATAAAAAGTAGATAGTGTGCTGTGTTCAAACTGCATCAGCAGATTCAACTATGAAAGCCCAATTTCTCATTGGTGAGACCTCCCCATCAGTTTAGACAGAAAGGAAAAAACAATTGCAAATGAAAGAAAGGCAAAAGACTCTGGTTAGATTTGTGGCTTGGATTTTGTATGTGTGAAATCAAACATCTGGAGTCCATATTTCAGCTGCTGGCCAATCTTTAGCCTTTGCTGTAAATATATTAATTTTCATTCCTTCTGATGTCTGCACAGCTTGGGACTTTGCTGCCTAACAGCAGCTTGAGAAAAAACATCAAGTATTTTGTGGAAGTTTCACAATATTCTGATTAAACCACCCACCAAGATGTCCATATGTCCTGCACAGCTCTTTGGTGCCACTATATAGTTATTTTCCTTCAATAGAAACAATTTATATTTCAATAGATCCACATTATTGAAGAATATTAACTAGTTATTATATAAGTTCTTAGTTAATCATGCCATCAGCAATATTTAGCATTGACTAGATGGAAGAAGTCCAAACAATCATGGGTGGTCAGCTCATTAAAGAAAGTACCATCAAGTAATAAAGTGGATTAATCCCAGTTATAAATTTGGGAAAGAGCAGGGTGGGAGGGGAGAATGGAAGCCAAAATGGAATTTGTGGATCACAGCACTATGGTATTCCCAAAGGTACTCCCACATTTAAGGTTAATGTTGATTTATAAATAAGTTCTCAAAAAAAAATTTGGAGTTGCCTCTAGAGTTTGGAGTTGCCTCATGTATTGTTTATTTGCCAAAGTTATAATAAAAATGGAGTAGGGAGACTGATGTTTTTATTTTGTGGAGGTAATGAGTAAGTGCCTTTCTTTCCTGATAATTATATAAAACTTTCCCCTCATCCCCTCTGCCTATCCTGGTAATGAACGTTGCTTACAATGAGTTCAGTGTTTTCAGTGAGTGCATTTGAAAATGGGAGAGCTGCAAGTAAATCAGTATGACCTATGAAGAAGATATGTAACAGACATCCTAGGAATATATGCTCAAGGCAGCAACTGTGAAGCAAATAATCAATTAAATATAGGAATATACTCAGGAATATATATATATATATATACATATATTCTGGTGTTTCTGATATTCTTGTTGGTGTTTTTCTCTGTGGATGATCAGTTTTTGTGTGTGAGAAAGGGGAATAGGGGTTTGATGTTACTGTTGCTGTTTTTGTGAGATAGGGGTGAGGGTTGGGGCATTTGGGATTTGGAATTTGGAATTTTGTTTCTTTTTCTTTTTTGTGCCGGGGAATGGTTTTTCTGTACTTCATGGCAATCTGGAGAAGACAAATATCAGCGTTGTACATGCATACTTTGACAATAAGATGAAACTTTGACCTTTGAAATGCTAAACACAAGAGATTCTTCAGATGCTGGAAATCCAGAGCAACACACACACAGAGTACTGGAGGAGCTCAGCAGGACAGGCAGCATCTATGAAAATAAATAAATGGTTAGCGTTTTGGACCAAGACCCTTCATCAGGACTCATCAGAACCCTTCTTAACGGAGGTTCTTGGTCTGAAACATTGACTGTTTATTCCTCTCCATAGATGTTGCCTTTCTAGCATCTAGAGTTCCTCTCATATACAAATGCTACCATCTTAGGGAGATACTTCTGATTATATATGTATGTTCAGCTCAGATATTCATGTGATTTTTCTCCAGATGCTTTTTTGTTCTTCTAGAAATGTCTGATTGATGGATTCAGTGTAATTGCCTTTTGTACATTCAGGATACTCTTTCTTATTTTACAGTAATTCAACACACTGATAACTTACAGTTCCAACTCATAACTGCTTAGATGCATGCCAACATTTTGCTTTAATTGTTCCTATCCAATGTACTTAGAACAAAGCCATATATCTTTGGTTGCAGATTCATAACAGATTCCAGGAAGCACTGAGAACCCCAGGGGAGAAGGAGAGTCAGAACAGCAAGTTTTTGTTACTCTAACACTGTTGCTTGCCACAATAATGGAGGTTTAAGTTTCAGTGGGATGGGCAGTTCATTTCTAGAGACTTTCTGTTGAATTATGAGCTGCAGTCTGATTCCTTAAGGTTGTTATAGCTAGGGGTGATAATGGGGATAAGCTCTTACTACCTATTAAATGCTCCCAATGCCATGCTTCTCAAATAGCCTCTGACAATCAAGTCCAGCTCCTGGCCTTTACACGTGGCTTAGCCACTAAGCTGGTGGAACCATCTCTACTGACAGGAGGAGGAGCAAAGGTCGGTTACTGGCATCTTAAACCAGTTGCATCAGGCAGATGGACTCATCAGCCTATACCCACTCATGGGGAAGGGTTTAGGATTAAACCCTGAGGAAAAGTCTGCAGCTGCAGTCCCTAAGGCAGTCCTACATTAAGTTGAACTCTAGCTGGCACTCCTGCATTGCTGTTGGTGCCAAATAGTATTGGTCGTTGCCGTTCCCTTGAATTCATCAGCTGCATGGAGGAAAGGAGCCTGCTACATGGGCCACAGCTTGCTTTCCATATTGTCCTGACCAGGCTTGAGTCTCATTGTTGCAGGAACAGGGACCCTGTTTGAGATGCTGAAGTGTTGGGATGGACAGTCGCTGTTGATGGTCTCCAGATCATGGTCTCTATGGGGCTTTGCTATTAATTGCATGGTTGGAGGGGGGAGGTGGTCGTTGGTGCTTTTGCTGGAACAGGCGGGGAGAGGGGAAGGCGGAGTGGTGATGCATTTGCTTGTGTGTGGGAGGGAGAGGGGTCTTTGGGGTTGTCACGTTTTTCTGTCGTTCATCTTTTGGTGTTATTTCTGCTGTTTCGTGGATGCAAAGAGTAAGAATTTCAGACTGTATACTGCATACATTCTCTGATATTACAAACGTTTGTAAATTGAATCATCGAACCATTAAAATACTAAGCAGCTGAGACACAGCATCCATGGTTGACCCTAATCAATGGAGGGCCTCAGACTGGTAAAGAAGGATCCAAATAGTAGCCTTGTATATCAGGCAGCCTGAGTAGCTGGTGCCAATTTACCCTCTTTATGGATGTTTCATGAAACCTAGGTTATAATATATATATAGTCATGAATAGAGTGATGTAATTTTCTCATTAACTTTAAGTTATGAAGTATTATCTCTGGGTTCTATGTATATTGAAACCTTAAGAGTTTCTGACTTATACGTATGATATTGGACAGCATTGGAATGTACGCTAGGCTTTCTTCCCATGAGAAACAATAAATCATAGCTCTGTTGTTCCCTGCCAGTTAGTGCATTATAATGAAGTAATGCACCCTGCTACTGTGATTTCAACATTTCTAAGTTTATTCAAGGTATGTCTAGCAAAGTGTTACCTTTTAGTTTATTTTGCCTTTCTTTCATTACTGCTGTACCTCGGACAGTGAAGTGTCAACCTGTCAGCTGTTTGATAGTGATCATCTCATGTGTGATATAGTTGCCAGGTCCTGAGGAGCTGAAAAAAGCAAGAACATAGAGAATCTTGTGGTCCTGTGCTTGGAATCATTGCTGTGTATTTACAGTAATGCCTTGAGCAAGCAGAGATTTTGCAGAGAAGCAAGTTAATTACTTACTCCAGTGGGTGGCAGAAAACTACTCTTTACAGCAACAGAAATGTTTCCATTTGCTTGACCTTCTTATGCTGCAGCAAACTTCAGCCTGGCAAATTAAGGAATACTTTAAACACATATAACTATTAATATCGAAGATTGTTCAAAACTGGATCCTTTTTGGCTTTTTTTCACAAACAGGCTCTTGTATGAGCTTTGTGGGTCTTATTTTTCACTAGAAGAAGTAAGTGAGTCCCAGAGCTCAGAGCATAGTTTAATAGTTGGCACTTCCATGTAATTGGACAGTTCAACAATCAACAAAATGATCTGCAGTCTCCAGTACTAAAGGAAAAATCCTTCATTTGTTTTTGCTCTTCACAGACACCTACAAAACAAGAAACCCCATAGAATGAATGACAGAAACATCAAAGCCCCAAATCTCCCCTCCCCCACCATTTGCACAATTATCAACACCCTCGCCCCAACTTGCACCAGCGTCAACGCTTCCACCTCCCAATCATGCAACAGCAAAAGCCCCCCAAAGAGACCTTGATCCAAACTCGAGAGAGAGAGAGCGTTCCTGCAACAATGAGAGTCGCTGTTACGAGGTTGCAATCTTCCATGTCACATGTAGAATTTATGTTTTCTTTATGAATGTTGTGTACCTGATGCTATGACCTGCTGCAAGTAAGTTTTTTTAACGCACCTGTGCGCACATGTAGGTAGGTTATTCAGCCCCTCCTACCTTCTCTATGACTTAATAACATAGAACAGTACCCCACAGTACAGGCTCTTTGGCCCACAATATTGTGCTGAACTTTAAAATTATTTATGATCAATGTAACCCTTCATGACATCATGGATGATTTTTCCTCTACTAACACCACATCCTTGATTTGCTTAGTATCCAAAAGTATATGACTCTTACTTTAGGTAAATTGTATGTTTTTGCATATTTATTTATTTATTGAGATGCAGCTCGGAATAGGCCCTTCCGGCCTTCGAGCCCCACCACCCAGCAATCCCCAAATTTAATCCTAGCACAATCAAGGGACAATTTACAATGACGAATTAACCTATCAACTGTAACGTCTTTGGACTGTGGAAAGAAACTGGAGTACCTGAAGGAAACCCATACAGTCATGGGGAGAACGTTAAAACTCCTTACAGGCAGCAGTGGGAACATTTAACTGCTTTTCAAAGACTTGGCATGTCATACCAGAAAGGGATTTTATTTTATTTAAGAATACTTCACACACAAGGGGTAATTTTCACAAAACCATAGCTGCAGAGATCTGAAAGGAGGTAGTCCACTTTAATATTATTTGTTTGCAGCTGTTGTGCATTAGCAAGCTAATGGCATCCATAGTTTCAACATGGGCATCTTTCAAGTATCTGGCAAGGGATTTCTTTCAATAACATCTGTCATTTATTTAAAAAGATAACAACACAATGTGCAATTTCATGAGTTCTCAGCCAGCAAACGGCCCAAGAACATCCAATGTTTCACAGTAGTAACAGCAGTTCTAATCAATCTGTCAACTATTTTTCTATTACTACTCACTAGTATACTTGGGGAAGGATGAATTGTTGACACTAAGAAAATATTGACGACAAATTTCTTCTTCTCTCTCTTCCACATAGACAGCAGTTTGAAAGTGTTCTTGTCCGAGGATGAACAGGATTTTCTGTTTTGTATCATTTGTTTAACTTGGAGTTGTGACGGGACAGTCCCATCTAATCTTTTGGTCTTTGCTCTTAGACAACTGCAAAGCTCTCGGTAATTCCTTCAGTCAAGGTTGGCTGCAGAAAACTAGTATGTAAAGGTTGCATTTAATTGAAATGCTGTGAACCACGTGCATTGCACATGCTGACCACCTTGCACTCCTGATGGAGGAGATGCAGATGAGGGCTGCATTGATTGCAGTGGAGGGGAAACTCCTCCTTCTGAAAAAAGAGGTAATCTAGGATGTCCTAGAATGGAAAGCCTCATCATAAGAACAGATGAAGTACAGAAGTAATGTATCTATTGTGTGTGCCAGTGAGGTTCAGTCAATGTGACAACTGGGAAAACAAGGAGCTCACTGTCACAGGGAATGATTGATCCAGATAGCCAATATCTTGTAGAGGTTTGATGTATTCATGAGAAAGACATGAAAAGAGAAACAAACAACAGGTAAAGGAAGTCATCTCCAACTCTGCAATATCTGACTCGTTTGCAATACAAAGAATTGAAATTTAACTCTTATTTTGTTTACTCCCCAGAACACAAGCTCGATTGCTGGTGATAGCAAGTATTTGATTGTTCAGGGATCATTATTCCCTCAATATGTTATCATTTTATATTATCACTAACAATTAGTAACAATCTGTAATTGATGCCTGTATATCTTATTCATATGTTCTTTTAGGCCCTATTTACAAGTACTTATTAAGGAAGACTAACTGATTTGGAATGAATTCCAACGTCTTACTGGAACCTTTCAGTACCTTCAAGATAGGGACATTATTTCATAATTATCAGCTGTGTGAACATAATAATCTTAGAATCTGTGTTTTCACATATAAACAGTACCGTTAATATTGTTTTATTGTATCTTCACCTCAATGAATTGTTAGACTGTTATTTCCTGCAAAGAAGTCTGAAGAACAAGCAATGCGAGATTCTTACTGACGCTTGGAAAATGAAAACAGTAAGTGGAAACCTTCCTTTGGCATAGAGAAACTTTAGAGAATTGGTTTTGATTCTGTTGTTAAGGCATTGCCAATTTCAAATGAACATTCCTCTGATCAACTTTGGCATTTACTAAAGGTTGCAACAGAACACATTTAAGTTTGACTATTCTTCCACTTTCCTTGTCAACTTCCTGAGATCATTGAGATTGTTGTCTAGATAAATTAATTCAGTTTTTTTTTTGTTTGTGGCTAGGATCATCCTCCAGGGCACTACAGAACATAGAACAATACAGCACAGTACAGGCCTTTCGGCCCACAATGTTGTTCCGACCCTTAAACCCTGCCTCCCATTTAACCCTCCACCTTAAATTCCTCCATATATCTATAAGCGATGTAACTAAGTACCAAATGCATCAGTAAATAACTGAAGTTCACCTTGCAGGGTATGTTAAATATGTACCATGTCTTTTCTTAGTTGAGTGATTTCCCCAGAGATTGCAAAAATGGAAAAAGAAATTACCTTTAGAAATATGCTTGGATTGTTTTCACCCTGACGGTTGCACTAAACCTTGCCTGCATGTTTTTTGGCGCCAGCTGGCTGTAGAGAGAACAGCTGCTGTGTCAATGGCACAAAGCCTCATGGGAAGTGGGCAACCTTAAACGATCCCCTCCATGGTAGAGTAGCATGAAATCCTGCTGCAATGTTAGGGGAAAATACATTGGGAGACCGCAACCCCCCTTATTTGTGCCGCAGACTGATTCTAGTGAAGACAAGGCTCCAAGGGCAGAGGGAAGAGTATGGATTTCTGCTGGGCAGAGCCGCAAGTACCTATGGGAGAGGCAGGATGGTGCTTGAAATGTGCAGAACATTAAAAACTCAATTGAAGGGAGCTGCATTTCAAAAGGATAATGTGCATCCGGTATTTCATGTTTCCTTGCTAACTTGCTGTGTCATCTACAAAGGGCAGTAATTGCAAGTTCTTGCTCCAGTTTCTCTGTGGAAGGCAAACATGGGCATCATAATATGTGCAAATGACTCCAGAGACATTTCAGCTGCTGGAGACGAATTGCCCCGGAGGCATCCTGTCTAATTTTGCAAGGACAGATTTTAGCAAGGAATTGTTGCAATTAGAACATAAATTGTGGGCACAAATGAGTGTAATTTCTAGCCTTAAATTTACCAATCTAATGCTGAAGAGGAGAGACATGCTTGAAAGGAATGCAATTCATCAGTTTCCAGGGTTTAACTTTAGTTTAACAGGCACGGTCGAGGCAAGCAAAGGCAGAGGCAGGGCTGTGCATCGCTGAGAGTGAAGAAAGTCCCGAAATCCGATCGATTTAAATGCCGGACCGAATTGGAAAAGTTGGGTATGGGCCGAATCATTGGAGTGGGATTCAGGCCCCAGTGTGGTCCAAGAGTGAGGAATGACCCTGATTTTTAAACGATTTAAGCACTGGGCCAGATTGGAAAGATGATAGTGAAAGATGCACAAGTAGTAAAGTAAAAATAACATGAAGGTGACCGTAGTCAGTAAATTTAACAAACTTGATAGTGCTAATGAGGACAGGGAATCATATATCAAGTGGGTTTAACTATTGTAACTGGAATGACGTGGATCAGGGAAAGAAAGTATCCATGCTTCTTTGCTTAATGGCTGCTAAAATGTACAGGCTTTTGCACAACTTAGTAACCCCTGTAAAGCCAGCAAGCTAGACATTTGGTGTAACTGTTACAATTTGACAACAACACTTGAGCACTGAACAACTGATAATAGCTGAGAGATTTAGATTTAACAAAAGGGAGCCAATCAAAGGATGAAAGCATTTCTGAGTACATCGCAGAAAGGCAGAAACTTTCCCAATACTGTGACTTTAGAGATGGACTTTCTGATGCATTAAGGGACAGGCTTTTATGTGGCATGCATAGTCAAAGCACTTAAAAGAGGCTACTGTCAGAAAGAGACCTATCCTTACAACAGGCATTGACCATTGCAATATCATTAGAGACTGAAGCAAAGGAATCTCTAGAAAATGATTTTAGAATATGAAATGCACATATGTCCCTGAATGGTGCAAAAAGCCAAAAATGTCATTGATGTGCCATTTCCTCCAATGATGCAAATGAGTGTTGATTCAAAGAAAAAGTCTGCATTAAGTGTCACAGACAAGGTCACACAGAATGTGCAAAACCGAAAAAGCACAACCAAAGAGAACAGAGTGAAGAGTTTCAAATATAAAACTAAATAACTGTATAAAGTGACTAAATTTGAAACAGAATTGGATAACACAGAGTCTAACCAAAGTAAACTGTTGTAACTGGAGCTGCAGAGCATTACTGAAGCAGATCACAAAATCATATGGATCACAATAGATGTGTCTGGTGTAAAACTGAAAATGGAGCTGGATGCAACGTCAGCTTTGTCTACAATTTCAGAGACTGACGACAACAGACTGTTTTCTAAGCTACCATTAAGCTACCTTGGAGATGCTAAAGACCTACACCAATGAAATAAGTGTCTCCCTAAGGCAAACTAAAAGTCGAAATGATGTATGGAGGCCAAACAGAGTAGTTAGAGTTTTATGTATTGAAATGTGGAGGGTCAGAACTTTTCAGGCATGAATGGTTGAGAAAAATCCAACAAGACTGGCACTCAGTTAAAGCTTTCAATGTGTCATCATCAGGCAACTACAGCCCAAGTGGTAGCACGAACCAGAGACTATCACAGCTGCTTAATGCTAATGAGAAGGGGATTGGTAAACTCAAAGGTATGAAGGCTGGAAGTGAACTAGATGAAGCAGCAGCACCAAGATTGCATAAAGCACATCCAGGGTTTTATGCACTGCATCCCAAGGTGGATGATGAATGGCTGAGCCTGGAGACATCTGACATTCTCTCCAAGGTTGAGTGGAATGACTGGACCTCACCTATTGTCCCAGTGATCAAGATAGGGAAGACCGGAGGTGTTCACATATCAGGGATTTCAAAGTGAGCATCAACCCTGTGCTGTGTACTGTGCAGTATCCCCTGCTGTGAATAGAAGACATTTTTGCATCTTTAGCAGTTGGGGAGAGTTTTTCAAAAGTTAACTTGTCACAAGCCTATCTGCAAATGGGGGTTGAGGAGTCAAACAGGAAGTTCCTCAGAATCAACACTCACAAGGGACTGTTTCAGTATAATCGTTTTGCCTTTGGTATTGCATCCGCCCCAGTAATTTGGCAAAGAGCAATGGACCAAGTGCTCCAAGGTATCCCAGGAACACAGTGTTGGCTTGATAACTTCAACGTGACTGGCAAGAATGATGAAGAGCACCTCCCGAACTTTGGTAAAGTGCTTACAAGGCTGAGTGAGTATGGTCTGTGTGCAAGGAGAGATAAATGTGAACTTTTGAAGAATGAAATCTCATATTGTGGACATGTCATTGACAAGCACGGCTTACATAAGTCACAAGAGAAGACTGAAGCATTGCTGCAGGCACCCTAAACCTGAAAATGTGTCACAACTCAGGTCATACTTGTTCCTATAAACTACGACCACCGGTTTCTCCCGAACATTGCTACATTGCTGCACCCATTGGATGCACTGTTACAGACAGGAGCAAAGTGGGAATGGTCTGTGAAAGAATGTGAAAGATCATTCAAGGAAATGAAGAGACTAATATCATCTGATAAACTTCTCAACCATTATGATCTATCAGATTGCCATGCAATGATTCCCTTTATGGCTGTGGAGCCGTTTTGACAAACGCTATCAAAAAGATGGATCTGAACATCTGATTGCATTTGCTTCAAGATCACTGATGAGCACAGAACGCAACAATGCACAGATCGACTGAGAGGCCCTTAGTCTATTATGGGGAATAAAGAAGTTCCACCACTATCTCTATAGACAAAAGTTTACACTAGTGACAGATCACCAGCCCCTAATGCCTATTTTCAATCCCCAGGAAGAGAATCGCAGTGATGACTACTACCCAGTTGCAGTGTAGGGCACTTTTCCTAGGAGCCCACTCTTATGATATAGAGTTCAAGGGTACCAAACAAGAAAGCAATGCTGATGGCTTGTCATGTCTTCCACTGTTGGCAAATGAAGAAGAAAAGTCTTCATACTGTGACCCAGCAGAAGTGTTCCTCGCTGCATTGGTGGACTAGTTGCTGGTAACAAATTCTGATTTACAAAGAGAAACAAGGAACGACCCGACATTGTCAAAAGTCTGTGAGATCACCATGCAAAGATGGCCAGCTCATGGTAACCCTATGTTTCCAGAGTTCTCAGTGAGATGAGGCCAACTGTCAGTATGTCAATGAACCTTGATGTGTGGATCTTGTCTTGTGGTTCCCTCTAAACTGCACACCAGAGTGGTAGAAAATGTGCATGAAGGACACCTGGGTATAGTCAAGATGAAGAGTCTCACCCAGAGCTACGTGTGGTGGCTGGGAATAGAGAAACGGAAAAGTTTAGACTATTCATGTAGAAAAATTATTTCAGACATTTGAAGTCACCTCCTCACCACCCACCAACAAGTGGCTTAGCTGAAAGGTTTATCCAAACCTTCAAGAATGTACATTAGGTTATGGACAAGGAGGATATTTCTCTCCAACACAAGGTGGACAACTTCCTTTCTGTGTATCAGAACTCTGTTCATGCGATGACAAATAAAATACCTGCAATGCTGTTCATGAGTAGGAATCTGAAATCTCACATAGACTTCATCAAACCAGATCGACGGAGTGAAGTGCAGAATAAACAGTTCAACTAGTTCTCAAGAGAAGTAGCAAGGAACTTCGAGGTTAGACAGGAAGTCCTAGCACGTGATTACCGAGAAAACAACTGGACACCCGGTAGGATAGCTACAAAAACGGGGCCACTGATAAACACAGCGGATTTTGGAGATTATACATGGAGATATCACTTGGACAAGATACTGGATGCTCAGCCAAAGAGCACATCTGAGTCGAACACATCCAACAAGACAGATGCATTACAGCCACTGGACTAACCTATCACTGATGATCATGTACTAACAGCAACATGATAACTGCAACAGAGAAAGTTATCTTGGACAAGACAGCTGGCAAACCTGATGACACTCCACAGGTCCAAAGGCATAATCCTGAAAGAGTGCCAACCTAAAGACTGAATCCTTCATATATTGAAGTTTGTTATGGACTGTTATTGTGAAAGCAAGTCTACTTGAATTTGGTTTGTTCAAGGGAAATTGAATGGTTTGTTATATATATGGTTTTATTAATCTAAAGGGGGAGGAAGGGTAATGTATGGACCTCTTTCTTTGAGAGCAATGATTCCCCTTAGCACTATTCATGGGACTATTAACTTACATATGCTCATTGAACTGTTGTCTACACATTACATTGATCTGCTCTCTCTCTCCCTGCAATGTGAATACACCCATTTATTTTCCTCTCCCGCATGCGTGCTTTTATTTATTTGATACAGGCCATCCCCGGGTTACGTACGAGTTCCGTTCCTGAGTCCATATTTAAGTTGGATTTGTAGGTAAGTCGGAACAAGTACATCCAGTATTATTTAGCGTCAGTTAATCAAACATTTGTCTTAATATAGAGTATATATTTTACCTGTCCATGCATATGCTTAAGAAATCTGTGTATTCCAATAATTAAATCACTGTGTTCCTTAGTAATATTTGTAGCTTTCATCGGGGTAGGGCTTTTCACATGCTCCATTATTCTCATTTTATCCGTTATCCTTTAAAATTGTTCAGATCGTTGACCGACTGTAGCCTAACGCTTTTTTAATTACTGATGGCATTTCACCTCTTTCCAAATGCTTTATTATTTCCACTTTATTTTCAATCACGATCACTTCCCATCAACGGAACAGAAACACTGCAGGCGCCGGCTCCTGAGGTCCACTGGGACCTAAATTCCACCGCACTGAGACAGGCTGAATGGGACAAGTGGGGGCTGTGGTGGATTTGGGTATTTGATCATCCACAATATTCCACGTGGGAATTTAAACTGGAGGTGGCAGTGGTTTTTTTTACGAGGTTGAGTTGCGAGCTCGATATCAACCCGGCACGGATGGTATGGGAATCAACGTCAACCCGGCATGGGATCGAACTCAGAAACCTCCGTTCTCCAGCCCGGCGCTGATCTCACTGCACCACCGGTCGACTGGAACAGGGGGGCGGGATCAGGGTGAATCTTACTAAGAAAATTTTAAGCCAAATACAAAGTTAAACACTCAACGCAGTGTCAACGACTTAAAATGGCGGACGGCGTTCTCCTTCCTTGGTTTGTAAGTACGAGTTGTCTGTAAGTCGGATGTTCGTAACTTGGGGACTACCTGTATATAGTTGTGGAGACATGACAACATGAACTTTGAACTTTAAACAAAGAGAAGACTGTGAATATCTTACACCTGAAAAGTAATATATGGTTAACTGATGACAATAACTTTCCATTTTTTTTGTTAACTAAGTACAAGTTATAAAGATAATCTTCCACTATCCTTTTTCTTAATTGATCTCTAGTGAGCTGGAACATAATATTCTATAAGCACTCAGCAGGTCAATCAGCAGAAATGGAGAGAGAAACTGAGTCATTATTTCACACCAAAGACCCTTCTGCAGAACTGGACAGATGAGAAAACAGATGTGTTAAATTGAAGAGCTGGGGCGGTGGTGGAGAAATGAAGGGTATGTCAGAGATGGATGGCAGATGCACTGCAAGCTGCTGATATACAGTACATCACTATCAGACTCTGTGTAGCCAGAATGATTTTTTTTGTTGTTTTATCATCAATAAAAGAAGGCTAAAAATTGATTATTATTAGTTGTGTAATACCTTCATAGTTTCATTGGTGAATTAAAAATGTGATTATCAGAAATTCAGAACAAAGTAGTGTAACACTTACCCAACAGGCTGGTATATGTCTAGGGGAAAAGGAGATCCAGCCACACACCAACCCCAACTCCCGTACACGCAGGTGCTGTGAGAATCGAGTTTATGCCTCGCGCCCACCCACAGTATCAAACCCACAACAAATACTGTTATGAAATACACTTTAAAGAGTTTACTAAAATTAAAAGAGTATTAGGCAATACAATATATATGCAAGGGAAAAAAACAAAAAGGCGCCATCTTCTCAAAGTTCAATCAGTTTAGTGCACATCGTTGGAGCTCAAACATCGAACTATTCGACCCCTCGTTGCTTGCTTCCGACCTCCACGTCTTTGCACCTAGGACCACACCCGGTGGTCTTCGGAGCAGTGCAGCGCACGTCCACCTTCCTCGACGTCTTCCTCCCGGCTCTCAACCAAAAGCCTGCGAAAACCCCTCCCCCAAGTTCCCAGCCTCACAAGACAAAATAACATTCCCCATTGGTTAACAAATGAATACAATTGCCGTATCAACAAGTATAAAGCAAAATAACTGCAAGAGAAACACTTATCAGACAAAGAAGCATTCCTACTCTTAACAAACCAAAAAAACCCATTTTAAGTAACATACACAGGACATTGTACAGTAGCAATAAGTTCCTTGAAATACTTTCACACTGTCAAAGATCCTGCTGATACATGGCTTTATATTTTTTATGTGGTTTAATTTAGTTTTAATGTTCAAGGGAAGGCTGTGAATAAAATTTTGAACTTATGCCGAAAATCAATCAAATGTGCTCTCTTGGCAAAAGTGCTTCACATTCAGAGAAATAGGCACCTGAGATAATATTTTGACAAATTAATAATGCTTGATTTTCCTTGTTATTTTATCTTGTATTGCAGCATGGAAGGAGGTTATTTTGTGCTATCAAGTCTATGCTGGTTTTTAGGCGACTCCTATCAGCTGCATTCCTACATTACTATCTCTAACCTATCCGCCCTCAATATCTCATCAGCTCCCCTCTAATTCTCTTACAACCCACCTAAGCCAAGGCAATCTAATGAGTGGCTATTTAAACTAGTCAAGTCCTGTGGCTGGTGGAAGAGATAAGTCCGGCAGAATCTCATGTAGTCACGGAGAAAAAACGCAAGGTTCACACAGATACTACAGCAAAATGTCATGTTCAATTAGGAAAAAAAAATACATATTCTCTTAGGGAACTTTATTTAACAAATAAAACCATAAGTTATGTAAGGAATGTAAAGGTTGACCAAATATATTTTTTTGAAATTGAATGCACATTAAAACTAGTGGGCATGATATTGAATGGATTGGATTTTATGGATCACTGTGGTATTGGCATCAAGCTTTGTGCAACAAAATCCTATGTTTGGTCAAAGATTGACTTCATTCTGACTATTCAGATGTCTGACTTTCCTGACTGAATCGCCAATGGGACCTCTTGCTGTGCAAAGTTTAGCTCTGGAAGCACTAATTCACAAAAAAGAAGCAGTCACATATCTGGATTCTGAACTTCTCTGAATTTCATATTTGTAGTTAAGTCGGTACTAAATTAATTTTTATGCTTTAGATAACATTCACCAATCCCATTCTCCCAGTGCAGATTTACATTTACTTGAAGGTTGGATCGCAGCAGACGGTGACACTGGTTCTCTGATCTGTGTATCATTTGAAGCACAGTCCCTCTGACGAATATGGAATTGGTGAATTAACTCTTACATCCATTAATGCATTGCAGGTGTATTTGACACTCATGTTTTACAAGAATGAGAGCCATCTTTCCAAAACTGAACTTAAGCAGAGCCCATTATAATGCTTGGTATTCCTGGTTAGATGATGAGACCTTACTGTTTTCATATAGTCATGGCACCTATTGACAACAGAGCTCAGAAATGTGCAGGAAACACTGAACTGTAGACACCACCAGCACATTTAAAACTGCAATTTAAAAAATACTTCATAATCTAGTAACTAGATAAGAATGTTACTATTATCCTATTTATAAGTTTTTTCCCCCCTCTGGGAACAGTAGTGCAATGAGAAAATTATGGTTTGAGACTAAACTGGATGTAAGAGGTTTATAAGCAAGAGTCAAATTCAACCAGGTTTCTTCAGTTTATTATCCAAAACAGGATAATAAGGACGGTAGATCTTTCAGGTGTCTTGAACTAAATTACTCAGGGGTCTATGGACTGAATTTGATTGGAAATGCTGTTGCTTGTTTCTACTGTTCTGCATAATTTGTGTTTTTTTCTGCGCATTGGGTGATGGTCTTTCTTTTTTAATTGGATTATTTTGGGTTTCTTGCTTTGTGGCTGCCTATAAGCAGACAAATCTCAAGATTGTATAATTTACACATACTTTGATAATAAATATACTTCGAATCTATTCAACTTTCTCTCTGAAATATCATTCTATTATTAGGTCTATTGAGAGAGATATCACGAGGAGGAAATGTAGTCATATGTTAGACTAAGTGAACCATCAATCAACTGAAATTTCTCTTGCATTCATATAACACATATTTTGCAGATAGGCAAATTAATAACTAGATTGTGATTCACCAAGCTTATAAGTTCAAAAGAAAACATGTCAGTTGGAATTAATCTCTCTAAACTATTATTTTCACAGTTGATAACTATGCAATCTATTGAAAAAAAAACAGATTTGTTTTCCTCCTTGGAACAAACAGTATTTGTGGCTTAAATATGATGAGATGCTCATGAGATTAGATGATAGAAACATTCCAAGGATAGTTCATATATTGTGAAGAAAGATGTTAGTGCAGGAAGGGTGATCAATGTCAGCGAAGCTATCATCCTTAAATTATGTTTATGATCAGCAAAGTGTACCATGATTGTAGAAGGAGTAGGAAATATCAGATTAGCAAACTGTAAATTATAGTTGAATGATTTTATAATTTGATTAATGCTTTCATTTTCCTGCCCATAATATTAATATTTGAATTTCAGATTCACCACCAGACACAAAATCAATTAAGATTTTAATATGACTTGACACCCTAAGTTAAGTAATGAATCTAATGAATTTCTTTTCAATACTACTCTGATTACACCCTAATGTCAGATCCATCTGATTTTTATTGCATAATAGAGATCCAGAAATAGTTGCAGATTAATGCAGGTGCTAATGCCAATTCCCAGTCCTACATTGTTTTCCTGATGGGAAAATAAATTGTAGTGTATATTTTGTACATCAGCTTGGTGGTGGCAGAGCAGACCTGCCCAGTCTTACTTTTATCATAATGTTTCACCTTGTGTTTATCTGCAAATAGTGTCAGTATGCACACTGCTAACAAATGAATGTACCAAGCCTGCTGCAGTAGAGGTTGCCTTTTGCCTTTCATATCTGGGGCACATTACCACACACAAGATGAAGGCAGATGGTGAGTTGCCTTAATGACTATAGTGGAATTAAAGCATTAAATTAAATACGCAGTTCGAACAGAGAAGATAGAAGTAGTGAGGTAGTGTTCATGAGTTCAATGTCTATTTGGTAATCTGATGACAGAGGGGAAGAAGGTTTCCCTGAATTGTTGAATGTGTGCCTTCAGGCTTCCGTACCTTGTCCCTGATAGTGGAAGGTGAGAAGAGTATATGTCCTGGGTGATTGAGAGAGTGGGGGTGTCCTTAATGATGGATGCCGTCTTTTTGAGGCACCACTCCTTGAAGATGTCCTGGATGCCGGTGAGGCTAGTGCCCATGATGGAACTGACTGAGCTTACACCAATCTGCAGCTTATTTCAATTCTGTGCAGTGCCCCCCCCACCCCCCCCCCGATATCAGATGGTGATGCAGCCAGTTCTGAAATCCTGCCACCAATAGTTGTGCTGTCAGCAAATTTGTGGATGACATCTTAGCTGCACCTAGCCACACAGTCAAGTGTGTAGACAGAGTAGAGCAGTGGGTTAAGCACACATCCTTGAGGTTTACCAGTATTGATTACCAGTGAGGTGGAGATGTTATTTTTGATCTGCACAGACTGTGGTCTTCTGGTGAGGAAGTCAGTGATTCAGTTACAGAGAGACCCAGGTTTTGGAGCGGAGATTTTTGATCAGAACTGTAGGAATGATTGTGTTAAACATTGAAATGTAGTCAATCAACAGCAGCCTGACAAAAGTATTAGTATTGTCCAGGTAGCCCAAGGTGAAGAGCCAATGAGATTGCATCCACAGTAGAACCATTGTGGCGATAGGAAATCTGCAGTGTTTCTAGGATCTTGCTGAGGCTGGAGTTGATTCTAGCTATAACCAACCTCTCAAAGCATTTCATCACCATAGATTTGAGTGCACTATATGATAGTCATTAAGGCAGCTCACCCTGCTTTTCTTGGGCATTGGTATGATTGTTGCCCTTTTGAGCAGGTGGGAACTTCCAAATGTAGTGAAGAGAAATTGAAGATTTCTTTGAACACACTAGCTGGTTGGCTGGTGCAGGTTTTCAGAGTCCTACCAGGTACACCTTTGGCGCCTGTTGTTCATTCTCTTGAAAGAGATTCTGATGTCAGCCTCCGAGAGAGGGATTACTGGGTGCTGCAGGGATTTTCATAACCAGAGTTTTATTCTCCCTTCCAAAGTGAGCATAAAAGGTGTTTAGCTCAATAGTGTAAATTGGTGCCTGGTAGTTACTACAAACTTAGTGGTCCAAAGAGCCTGATTCCATGCTGTGGCTTTCTACAACTTTATAAAAGTTGAAACTTAACCATCTGTGAAGCACTGAGATATCTGAATTTATGAAAGTCTATTTAACTACCTGGACATTGGTCCAAAACTATAAGATCATGATAGGTGGTTAGTTTATGCTTGGCATAAAGATATTTTTCAAAGGTCCGGGAGTGAAAAATTCAATGGTGCATGACACCCTAGGCATATGAGAGTAAACAAGCCTTGCTCATTCAAAAGCCTTTTCTTTTGGAGTTTTACCATTAGGGAGGAGGACTGGAGTTGGAAGAAAATCTTGGTTTGGAATACAAGTTCAGACATCTTCATCTGTTGAGATCAGAGCAAACGTTAGTAGCAAAAGATAATGGCTAAATGTGCATGGTTTGGTTCAAGTTGGTTGCTGATTGCAAAGGAAAGGTAGAGGTTACATCTTTGAGTAGGAGTTATGATTTCAACTGTGGGCAAAGGGTTACCTGAGAAAGAACTTAGGATATAAAACAGTTTAAAGTAATCTGCAGAGATGATGTTGAGGTCTGTTTCTCAAATCTATACATACATAGGCATGTGAAAACGACAGAAACAAGAACTAATGACATGTGTTGCATTGTGTAATGGTGGCATCTCCATGTGCTACTTCCTTAGACTCTGGACCTGGGAGTTTGCACTAAGAGCCAGAATTTTCAGTTAGTTTTATATTTTATACTGTATGATTCAATTTCTAGGCAAAAAGTTTTCTGTCCTTCAGTGCATAAGTTCTTCTCATATCCAAATACTTACTTAGGAGCAAATGATTCAATCTTCTATTTAATTTAGTAATTGCTGGAACTGACCACAAAAAGCAATGATACTCAACCCATGTTGTTCACATCCTAATGATCTTCAGAGATTTATGTGGGCTCCACAAAACAATAAAGAGCTGTACGCCTGTCAGATGATATATATAGTGGGGGTAGGCAGATAATGTGATGTTCTCTTTCTGGAATTGCCTTAGACATATAATTTTCATAATGTCTGCTTAGTATTCATCTAATCCACATCAATCCTTCTAGCCATAATCATGGTCAGTCACTGCTCAACTGCTTTCTGCATTTGGCTGCCACATTTGTGAACAGACTGTGGACTATTCTTGTGTAATTTGCACCTGTCCTTCAACTCCTTATTCTGTAAACTTTGATGTCACAAGAAACCTCAAATAATCCTTAGATTTTTGTTTTGTTTTTCATTCCATTCTCTGTAAACTCTCGAGATTGTTGTGCGTGAAAATCCTAGGAGGTCAGCAGTATCTGAGAACTCAAACCATCCCGTCCGGCACAAGCAATCACTCCACAGTCAGAGGCACTTAGAACACACTTCATCGCCATTCTGATGTTTGGTCTGAACAACAACATCCATATATGATCAAAGCATCCATATATACATGCTTTTATGCACTGAATTGTTGGCGCATGATTGTCTGATGATACATTTGGAGTCATGAGCAAGTGCACAGGTGTACCTAATAGAGTGGCCACTGATTGTATAATCCTGCAGGCTTATTATATCTACTTGAATTGCATGCAAATGTAATTAAGTTGGCCAATAAATGGATCTTCCGTAATTTTAAACTGAGTCCATTGTCATGAAAAATATCCAGTGAATGGTGGTTCTGTTGTGAAAATGCCTTGTTAATGAGAGTGGTGAAAGGAGAATGGCAAGACTGGCTCAAGCTGACAGGAAGGTAACTCACATAACTGTATGTCACAACAGGGGAGTGCAGAAGAGCATCTCTGAATGCATAACACGTTGAACCTTGAAGCGGATGGGCTACAGCAGCAGAAGACCGTGAATATACACTCATTGGCCGTTTTATTCAGTACTTGAGTGTGGTCACTGAGCGTAAATATTCAGGATTATATTGCTCAAGATTCTGCAATGCTTAAGAATAATCAAACCTTTTGTTTAATTAGTATATGAAAAAAAGGAAGGTTATGGGTCATGTTTGGCTATTGTCAGACATCATGCAAGTAAGTAGACAGACCACAGTGGGAAGCTGGCACACTCAAAAGACTAAAAAGCACCTGCTTTTCCAATTTAGAAAGAAAATATTCTTTATGTGTTGTTTCTTACATGGTGTTACAACTCAGAAGGGGGTCCATGATCCATGACTATTAATCCATTTGAAAAGGAACCCTTCAGACAAAATAGTTCAAATTATAAAGAACGTGAAAAGGAGAAAATAAGAAGGCTGCAAAGCCTCAGTTTCTAATGCATGTTTGGAACAACAGTAACCATATAATTTAACTTGTGGGTGTGTAGAAAATTATCATGAAGGACACGATTAGGAAAATTTCGAATAAAGAAGGTGAGAAATCCAAACTGCGATAGTTATTGCTATGGTTAGCTCACTACAAAGGTAACAACCCCTTTCTAATGGAATATCTGCAGATGCTTAGATTAAGACAAGGACTAATACACAAGTCACTTTCCTTTTGGGTTCACACTTTGACAAGGATCAGAATAAGATGGTTTAATAAAATTTCCCCTTCTACTTTTTGAATTTTTTTTTGCTAAAACACATTAAATCAGTCATGCACTTGTAAGGTCCTGAATAATGAATTTTCTTTGCATTTGAGCTGAAAATTAAGTTATATTCCTCAATGTCATTTTAATAGATGCCATCACGATTTATATTTCAATACTTATTACCCACGAGAAACTGAGTGATATTATTTTAATCTTGTGTTTTTATTTTTGTTTTCTTCATAGACTTGTCATTCATTGCAGAAAGGGTGTTAGTATTCAGGAACAGAGTCCTTGGAGAACCCTTTAGTAGCTACACTAAGCAATCAGGTAATTGTGGAAGCACATAGAAACATAGAAAACCTACAGCACAATACAGGCCGTTCAGCTCATGATGCTGTGCTGAACATGTACTTGTTTTAGAAATTACCTAGGGTTACCCACAGCCCTTTATTTTCCTAAGCTCCATGTACCTATCCAGGAGTCTCTTAAAAGACCCTATTATATCTGCCTCCACCACCATTGCTGGCAGCCCACTCCATGCCCTCACCACCCCCACGTAAAAAAAAACTTGCTCCTGACATCTCCTCTGTACCTACTTCCAAGCTCCTTAAAACTGTGCCCTCTCATGCTAGCCATTTCGTCGCTCGGAAAATACCTCTGACTATCCACACGATCAATGCCTCTCATTATCTTATACACCTCTATCAGATTACCTCTCATCCTCCATCACTCCAAGGAGAAAAGGCCAAGTTCACTCAACCTATTCTCATAGGGCATGCTCCCCAAACCAGGCAACATCCTTACTATAGTTTCCACATCCTTCCTGTAGTGAGAAGATCAAAACTGAGCACAGTTCTCCAAGTGGAGTCTGACCAGGGTCCTATAAAGTAGTAATATTACCTCTCGGCTCTTAAACTGAATCCCATGGTTAATGAAGGCCAATGCACCGTATGCTTTCTTAACCACTGAGTTAACCTACGCAGCAGCTTTGAATGTCCTATGGACTCAGACCCCAAAATCTCTCTGATCCTCCACACTGCCAAGAGACTTACCATTAATACTATATTCTGCCATCATATTTGACATACCAAAATGAACCACCTCACACTTATCTGGGTTGAACTCCATCTGCCACTTCTCAGCCCAGTTTTGCATCCTATCAATGTCCCGCTGTAACCTCTGACAGCCCTCCACACTGTCCACAACACCCCCAACCTTTGTGTCATCAGCAAACCCATCCCATCACTTCCTCATCCAGGTCATTTACAAAAATCATGAAGAGAAGGGGTCCCAGAACAGATCCCTGAGGCACACCACTGGTCACCGACCTCCATGCAGAACATGACCCATTACAACCACTCTTTGTCTTCTGTGGGCAAGTCAATTTTGGATCCACAAAGCAATGTCCCCTTGGATCCCATGCCTCCTTACTTTCTCAATAAGCCTTGTATGAGGTACCTTATCAAGTGCCTTGCTGAAATCCATATACACTACATCTAAATCCAATACACTATATATTTACTACACTAGTGTCCAATGAAATAAAATAATTTCCTGCAGCCATACATTGTTATACAACCAATATGAGTCTCCAACAATTAACTTACATATTTTGCCCTGCTTAGTTTTGCTCTATTTTTCTTTGCTTGTTTGTTAAAGGGGTTTTAAGCTAAATGAAATTCTAATTTATATTGTCTCACATTTTCTCAAGAAAGTGATTCAAAAATTAAGAGTCTTTTATTCTGATCGCACTTTAAGGCTGATTCTGTTACTGGGTCTCAATGGGAAGTATTCTTACAAACAACACATACAAAATACCGGAAGAACTTTATGTGTGTTGCTTGGATTTTCAGCATCTGCAGATTTTCTGTTGTTTGTGAGTAGTATTCTTACTTCCTTTGAAAGAAGTTCCTTCAGCTGTTCTTAACAGTAATTTAACTCCAAGTCAGATAGAGGAAGGATTTACAGAGTGTGCCTGTAATACAGTATGTCTGGAAACTCAGCGGACAATGTGTCCAGGGTGAAAGTAGGATGAAGAGAAACGATCCTACAGCTATTCAGCAGTGTCCTGCAATTTTTTTGACTTGCTAAAGATTTGATTGCTAATCCTAGAGTGTCACAGTGATCGCCAGCAACGACTCAGCCTGGGAGTGGAGAACATCAGGCTCCCCTTGAAGAGACGGAACAAGAAGTTAGACATAGGAATACTGGAGGTACATCTGAGCGATGTCACAAGGCAAATCATTCTCTACAAACACAAGGAGAATACATAAGGGCTAATCAGGAATTCAAATTGAATATTTGTAGAATGTCAAAAACCCTTGCTAGTCACAATGAACTTGATAAGATTAAATAGAAAACACAAGGGTTTAATGACTCTCATTAAGACAGCAATTAGTAAATGCAGGTGCTCAAGAAACCTAGAAGACCAGTGCTTTAGGGCAAGCTGCAGGGCTCATGACAATGGAGTCACACAGCATTAACCAGATCCTTCAGCCCATCATGTGTATTCTGGCCATCCAGCATCTACTGATACTTAACCCGTTTTCCAGCAATCTCCCCAGCTCATTCCATGTTGTGGCATTTCAAGTGCTCATCTAGGTACCCTTATTTGTTGTGAGAGTAGGTCACAGTTAGAAGACTGTGTATAGTTCTGAAAACAACATCATAGGAGGGATGTGATTGAACTGTGGAGGGATTCATTCAGTACGTTACTTGGGATGGAGCACTTTAGTTATGAGAAGACACCAGACAGGCTATATATTAAAATTCTGTCAATGCTAGAAATCTGAAATTACTGATCAGAAGTGACTAATACAAAGGGGCATAATTTTAAGTGTATGGGGTATGTCAGAGGTAAATTCTTTACACAAAGATTGGTGGGTGCGTGGAACACCCTGCTAGGGGTGGTGGTAGAGGCAGATTCACTAAGGGCATTTAAGAGGCTCTTTGGTAACACATGGATGATAGAAAAATTGGAGGGAAGGATTAGATTGATCTTAGAGTAGGTTAAAAGTTTGGCACAACATTGTAAGCCAAAGAGCTTGTACTGTGTTGTAATGTTCTATGTTCTGTGTTCTATGGTCTAAAACAGATAATTCAGCAAGTCAGGCAAATCGGGAAAAGTAAAGCAATCTATATTTTCAGTCTGCAATCTCACATTGGACTTAGGAAAGAGAGAGTGATGCAATTAGTTTTCACTGGGGGACAAGGTGGAGGATGGATGTGAGAATCAAAGGAAAAATCTGTGGCTAGGTGAGTTGAAATGATTTCATAGTGGCAGTTAACAGCACATTAAACTTCCTGTTCAGTGTAATGTGTTATTACTGGTAAGATTGTGGGATCTGTTCAGCAGGCCAGACTTTTATGAGCACCAGAAGAAAAATTGAACCAGCATGCTGTAAAACAGGAAAATGGAAAATGCAAGAAAAAAAAATCCAGCAGGTCAGGCACTTTCAGGAACTTTCATCAGACCTGAAATGAAAGAGAAACAAGGTGGTGGAGCTGGCAGTATAGATCGGGAGGGCAAAGGGTGGAACAAAGAGAATTTCTTTGAAAAAGTGGTGACCTGGAATATGATTAATCTTTAGTGGCTGTGTAATTTGTTGCTGATGCAGTTGTGACATTCTGGGACGTGTTGGGTGAACCAGTACGCAGGAATGAAAAAACATAGATGACAGGCAGAAATGGTCCTTATAAAGACAGAAAGAATGAGCATGTAACCTGAAGATGAAGAATACTATATTCTGCATAAGCTTATCTTGAATAGAGGCATAACAGACGCAAGTATGGAATCTGGAGCACCAAGAAAACTGCTGGAAGAACTCAGCAGACTGAGCAGAATTTGTGGGATGAAAGGAATTGTTGATATTGTGAATCCAGAGGTTCGATACAGGGTGTCCATCCAAGACACAGGCATTGTTTTTAGCACTGGTTTAGGTGCATCTACCAAGATACAGTGAAAAGTTTGTCTTGCATACTGTTTATACAGATAAAATATCAGCAATAACAGCACTCCAGGATGTGCTGGGGGCAGCCCACAATTATTTTTTTCTCCATGATGACCTTCAGGTTGTGGATAACAACTTGACAATGGTAATTGCACCAAATGTCAAAGGTTGATGGTTGGAACCTCTCTTATTGGAGCAGGTAACTGCCTGGCCCTTACGTTGTGTAGATCCAAATGTCTTGCAGACCTTGTCCAATATGACCATGGCCTGCTTTATTTTCTGAAGAATTCTGAAGCTGAGTGCTGTCAGAATCATCAAAAATGTTCCCACTTTTAGATGTGAAATAGTGAAAAGATCATTCTTAAGGTAACTGGGAGTAGTTAGTCAAAGTCTCATAACACTGAAGAAATATCTGGACAAGGATTTGCATTGCTAATGCAAAGAAGGCTTTGGAGCATTTGCTGGTAAATGGGATTAGTTTAGTTAACATTATAGATCATGCAATTACTGCTTTAACATATAGAAGAGACCAATGACTGAAGCCAACTAGGAACAGTTTAACATAAAAGTTCATCATAGTCCTCAATCAATAGACGCTTGCTGCCTTTCCACTCAGTCCAGTCCTATCAGCTAATCTGTTTCATGCATATATATCTGACAGGTCACTACATCACCTTCACAGCCTGATTTTTCACTTCCTGTAATTAGAGATTCAGATAGTTATAGAGGAGTATGGATAGGGTAAATGCAAGTGGGCTTTTTCCACTGAGGTTGGCTGAGACTTGAACTAGAGGTCATGTGTTAAGGGTGAAAGGTGAAAGGCTTAAGAGGAACATGAGGGGCACCTTCTCACACAGAGTGGTAAAAGGGAGGAATGAGCTGCCAGCAGAAGTGATGGATTTGGGTTCAATTTCAACATTAAAGACAAATTTGGATAGATACATTAATGGGAAGGGTATGGAGGGCTTTGGTTTGGGTGCAGGTAGATGAGAATAAATGGATTAATAATTCAGCTCAGACTAGATAGGCTGAGGGGTTATTTCTGTGCAGTAGTGTTCTATGACTCTATAACTATATTCTCAATCATTATTTCTAGCTGTTGCTTTTATGGTACTTAGTGATTTATTGGTCCTATAAATGATTTTACACTGGAAAAAGTATCATTATACATTTTGAGCTCTGCTTTTCAGATAATTATCATCTTTCAATGCTGTGTCATATGATATATGGTAGATTCTTCACAACAAAATATTAGATCTCTGCAAGGCACAATTACACTTTTAATAAATAGTCTTGGTATAGCTTTCATTAACTTTGAGTTCTCTTTCAATTTGTGTTTACAGTAAATGAAACGCTGACAAGTGCTCTTCTGGAAAATCTTGCCTTAATTATGACTACCAGTACAACTGCATTAACTCCTGATTACTATTTTTTAATGCTAGGAAGGTCTACTTATGTACAATTGTACCATTGACTTTTACTGCCTTTTTCATGATGTGTAAGCATTGGAAAGGGTACAGAGGAGATTTACCAGGATGCTGCCTGGTTTAGAGAGTATGCATTATGATCAGAGATTAAGGGAGCTAGGACTCTACTCTCTGGAAAGGAGGAGGATGAGAGGAGACATGATAGAGGTATACAAGGTATTAAGAGGAATAGATAGAGTGGACAGCCAGCGCCTCTTCCCCAGGGCACCACTGCTCAATACAAGAGGACATGGCTTTAAGGTAAGGGGTGGAAAGTTCAAGGGGGATATTAGAGGAAGGTTTTTTACTCAGAGAGTGGTTGGTGTGTGGAATGCACTGTCTGAGTCTGTGGTGGAGGCAGATACACTAGTGAAATTTAAGTGACTACTAGACAGGCATATGGAGGAATTTAAGGTGGAGGGTTATATGGGAGGCAGGGTTTAAGGGTTGGCACAACATTGTGGGTAGAAGGGCCTGTAATGTGCTGTACTATTCTATGCTCTATGTTCCATGTTCATGGTTTTTCCCACACAATTCATGGTTCTGACACAAATCTACACCACTTTTCTATTTGCTTATTAACCTATTCTAGTTATGCAAACCTGATAAAGCTTACTTTCCATTGATGCTTGATTCAGTTTTCTTAATATTTTTCCTAATGGGGTGATACTGTTAAAGTGTTCTTTATTGCCCCACCTGAATGACCTTAAGGTACAAACCTGCCTGTTAGAGGGTATAGGTTCTCTCCTTGATGGATATCAATGCACTAGTTAGGATTTCATCTGGGGTGTGGGTGTGGAGAGAGGAAGTTATACATGGGAGAAATTAGTTCTTGGGGCACCATTCTGAAAATAGGCTACAAAAAAGGGCTATGATTACAAGAAAACATGGATTTAGCACTCTATGTCTGATTAATTATATTTAATTGTGTCTTTCGATATTAAAATGAGCATGTTCACATTTAGTTTTTTTAGCACCAAGCAATGACTGGGAACATTTTACCTGGAGTTGTAGAGGTAGCCTGCATGATGCCCCTGGTGACCCTATAATTTCAGTCTCTGAGGCCACTGGGAGAGCATCCTTCAGGATGATGAACTGAATGAAAGCATCTGCCCTAGGTGGTATACCTGGCTTGGTGCTGAAGACCTGTGCTAATCAGCTAACTGGTATGTTTTTAATTTCTTGATTTGACAGTCTGTAGCCACCTGCTTAGAAGTTTGCTCATGTTTGGTGAATTTTACTTGGGCAAGTGCAAAGTGTTGCATTTCTGGAAGTTCATCCAAGTTTGGATATAATCAGTGAATGTCAGAGCCCTGGGGCATGTTAATGAACAGCACCACTTGGTGGTACAAGTACAAGCTTCCCTCAAAGGGGTGGCACAGATAGACTAGCTGAAGAAGACATATGGTATACTTTTCTTCATTGCTTGAGGCATTGAGTACAGGAGCTAGGCTGTTGTGTTACAGTTGTACAAACCATTGGTTTGGCTGTACTTTGTGTTGTGTGCAGTTCTGCCAGTCCCTCTCTTTTTGCATTCTCTTAAGGTTTGGGGGAAAACTCCTTTCACCCATATGAATAGATTGTAATTTTATCTGCTCCAAACCTCAGAGCAAGAGTTCCTTCAGCTGATGATGTTATTCCCATCACCTGTATTTACTTTGGGCACAGAGAACATTCTGGATTTCCCATTTAGCGTAAGTTGTACATTGTGCAGTGGGGCAGGGGTGGAGGGGAGTGTGGGGAAGGGTGGGGTTGGAGATTTCTTACCAAATCTCTCTCTATAAGATTAATTCACTTACAAATAATAATTTATTTTATATCTCATTTGTGATCCACCAGGTAGCTCAGTCCCTTTGCCAACATCAGCAAGATAATCATCCCTGCACTTTTTTTTTCAGTTCCTGAACTCTCCTAAGGTTACTCCTTGTAGAAGTTAATGGTTGTCTTATCTCTGTCCACACACCATCAGCATCAAAGCACAACCCATACTGCAGGCTGATTCCTTCAATCTCCAGCCAGACCTAACATTGCTCCAGGTTGGTTTCCCACTGTGCCATCGCTTTGTTTTGTTAGATCCATTAGGCTTCCTCTAACGCTTGGACTGATATGGTTTTGGCTCCATTTTACTGAAACTCACAAATTAATCCTTGAAGATGAGATAAATTACTTTAATGGCATTTGGCATGAAATTTCAGAGGACCAATTTAAATTAATTTCATTCAATGCTTCCTTGTATTTTCCTCATTATTTCTATTATGAAATCAATGATAATTGAGCTTCACACTTTTAATCACTAAAAACTACATCAGCATTTGATTCCAATATATAAAGAAAAATTATCCAGGCAAGACACAGAGTAACTAATATGATGTTATCTATGGTTGACTTGGCTTTCTGTGTTGCATAATGGATCAATATATAATTGTTCTCTTCTATCTTCTATTGATCAAGTTTGACATTTTATGGTTGCTAAGACAACATTTTCAAAGGTGTGAAGAGTTCTCAGCTGCTTTCCTAGAGAAAGCAGGTGCCCCCTGCCAGTTATTTATTCAATGCAATAAGAAGTGTATTTTCTCACATAGAAATTTAACAGCAAAGTGCTACACTGTGCTTGAAGTAGAACATCTGTTTCTTCTGGCAGAGGAGCCATGCACTGGGGGCATACCAATGGGTAGACCATTTAAGATTGAGATAAAGAAACATGTCTTTACTCAGAGGGTGGTAAAACTTTGCAATTCTCTACTCTGGAGGTCTGTGAAGGCTCAATCACTTATTTAAAGCTGAGAGCAACAGATTTCTGAACATTAAGGGAATACAGGGATATGACGATATTGCTGGAAAATGCACTGAGGCAATCAGCCATGATATTGAAAAAAGGCTAAGCAGACTTGAGGGTTTGGCTAGTGCACTTTTTCTCCTGTTACTTTTCTTATGGAATATATTGTATTAATTACTACCTGATTTCGAGGTGCAGTTAACTTTGACTTTTTGATATTGCTAAAATTCTCTTTTGTTGCACATAATTTAACTCAATACCATTCTTTTAGTACTATATTAATTTAAAAAAAAATTAGAGAAATATGGCATCTTGGACTACTTCTTTTTCTCTCTCAATCAGGCACTAGTGCTATTGATAATTTGTTGGTTATTTTGCACATGGATAATTTATATTGATTTTAAGTGCGCATGAACTAACTTTGACCTAGTCTTGTAATGTACTGTAATGCAGCAAAAAAAATTAACTTCAATGACATTTAGAACATGCATGAATGCCTAAGATAACAAAAAACTTGAATTTGAACTTGAAAATTGAAGGCTTTCCTGTAGTCTTTGTACTCTCAAGCATCGTATCTGACCATCATATGTTCTCTGCATTTCATCTTTCCCTACAAGGTACCTCAGTTTGAAACTGAACAGCATATTTTTGCTGCTGGTTCTGAACATGAATAACATGGCTGTCATCCCATCTACTTGTGGTGATATCACATATCACATGTCAGAACGAGTTCGGAGCATGCGCAGAAATGACAGAATGATCTAGAAGCTTGTATGTTAAAACATGGTTGCTGTTTGCTGTTAAATAAAAGTTATAGTTTTAATTCTTCCAGAATATGTTTTGTTCTTAGTAACCCACGGTACATGAAAAGAACACAACATGGTGTCAGAAGTTGGTCTGGAAGAATAGTTCATTTCGCTAACATGGGAGAAGCGAAGATAATCAACAAAAGGCGTGAATTTTTTTCATTGCTTGCTAACTGCTTTAAGAATGGAAGTTTTGCAACCCCCATCAACACTTCAGCTGACTGGAAATGAAGCTGAAAACTGGAAAAGATTTAAACAGCGTTTTGAAATTTATTTATCGGCGATCGGAGCAGATAATAAAACGGAGAAAACAAAAGCTGCAATTCTACTCCACATGATTGGGGACAACACAATTGAGGTATATAACCATCTTACTTTTAAGAATGGAGATAATTTGAATCTAAAAGCGATAATCCACATTTTTGAAGCATTTTGTATACTGAAGTGCAATGTGATGTACGAATGGTACAAATTCTTTACATACAAGCAGAAAGTTGGTCAAACGATTGATCAATTTGTTACGGAACTGAGAAATCACAGTAAAACATGTGAGTTTGCAGAGCTTACAGACTCTCTCATTAAGGACAGAATTGTTTGTGGAATTCTAGATAATGGTCTGAGAGAAAGACTGTTAGAACAGGATTTGAATTTAGAAAAAGCTGTGGCGTTCTGCAAAGCTTTGGAGACTGCGATGTCACAGGCTAAAGAGCTTTTTTATTGAAAGTGCGAACATTTTAGAAAAACATAATGAAGCGACAATGAAACCAACAGAGAGCAAGGTGTCATCTGAAAGAAAAAAAACTTTGTGATCGCTGTGGGCGGCAGCACCAACCTAAAATTTATCCAGCGTATTGTAAAGTGTGCAACAACTGTGGTAAGGTTAATCATTTTTCATGCTGTTGCAGAAGTAGAAAGGAAATAAAACATGTAAATGCAGAGCTTGAAAATGAGCGTGAGGAGTTTTATATAGATTTGCTTTGTGAAAACAAACAAAGTAAGAATGACTGGACTATGCCATTGCAAGTGAATCAAAACAATATTCTGTTTAAACTTGATACTGGAGCACAAGTAAATGTTCTTGCAGAATCTGAGTTTAATGCATTAAAGCCAAGATCAAAGTTACATCAGACAAATATAAAAGTAACTGGGTATTCAGGTACAGACATTCCAGTTAAAGGAACATGTGTGGTGAAAGTATCACACAAAAGTAGTGTGCACATGCTTTCATTTGTGGTCATGCCAAAAAATGTACAGTCAATATCGGGTCTATCTGCCTGTAAAAGACTGAATTTGGTGAAAAGAGTATTAGTCCTGGACAGTGACACAGAGTCAGAATACAGTGACTTGATGAAAGAGAGAGAGAGAGAGAGCAGAATTTGATTCCAACATGGCAAAAGTAAAAGAAGTCATAAAGAAAGCTCGCAGACCCATCCCTTTGTTACCAGCATCTGACAAAGCATTACCACCAAAACCAGACTTGCTGATATAGTACAATACTGATCTGAAGTCAAAGAGTGACAAGAATTAGGATCCAATTGAAGAAGTGAAACCACAAGTGAAGGAATTGAGAAGTTTTATTGAAATGATGAAGTCTCAGCATAAAAAAGAGATTACACAGTTATTGAATGAATTACAATTTCTTCTCAATGACCTCAAGAAAGAACCAACTTTAGATGTTCTGTTAATTGATGCAGACCAGATGAAACATGAAAATAACAATGAAACACAATAACTGTGTGAGCCACTTAGAAGGTCTACTTGTGTTCATAAATCCCCACAGAGACTGATAGAGACGTTAAATCAAGGATAATCAGGGACGCAACCTACCCAGCCAACACACTTTTTGTCCCTCTTCCCTCCAGGAGAAGGTTCAGGAGCTTGAAGATTCATATGGTCAGATTTGGGAACAGCTTCTTTCCAACTGTGATAAGACTGCTGAATGGATCCTGACCCGGATCTGGGCCGTACCTTCCAAATATCCGGAACTGACTTGCACTACCTTACTTTCCCTTTTCTATTTTCTAATTATGATTTATAATTTAAATTTTTATTATATTTACTTCAATTTGTACTTAAGGGAGCACGAAGTGTAGAATCAAATATCACTGTGATGATTGTATGCTCTAGTATCAATTGTTTGGTGACATTAAAGTAAAGTAAGTTATGCTTTTGTTTTGATTAATGTTGCTAATTATTTTCTTTTTAAGGAAAGTTAGATGTGGTGATATCACGTGTCAAAACATGATTAGATGGAGTTCGGAGCATGCGCAGAAATGACAGAATGATCTAGAAGCTTGTATGTTAAAACATGGTTGCTGTTTGCAGTTAAATAAAAGTTCTAGTTTTAATTCTTCCAGAATATGGTTTGTTCTTAGTAATCCACGGTACAAGTAAAGAAAACAACACTACTAGCTTTCACTTATAGACGGTTTATCTAATTCCATCTCCACAGGTTATACTAGCAGCAGAGTGACACATCTTTAAACAGACCTTGACATTTGTATAAATAGTGTACTGATCTTTCTGGTTTTGAAACTTCTTAAAACACCCATGGAGAATATACTATTCAGTTGAGTTGTGGACCTCCAATGAAGCCAAATTTTAAGGCTGTGTTCAGGAATGAGGAGTGCAGAGACACAAAACCAGTGGAAAATAGAACACAGAGAAATCAATGCCTTTAATGTATGTACCAGAGCCAAAATTTAAATTACAAATATATAAACATGGCAGCCCTTTTGTAGTTTCAGAATGAAACATTTGATTGGAGTGAGAAAAAAAAAGATCTGATTCTTTAATCCTAGCACAATATACCATGGGGAACTCTCTGCTCCAACTTCAGAAACAAATTATTTCTGTCCCTTTCCCTTGGGGAATATGAACTATCCTTGGTGAAAAGAAAATGGATAATAATTAGTCAAAGTTAATTTTATTGACATATGCCTTATCCTGTGAAGTGGACTGTGATAATCCAATTTATCTATGCCCTCATGATGTTAAAAACCTCAGGAAGGTCACCACACTGCTTCCTTTGCTCCAGGGACAGAAGTCTCAACTTATCCAGGCTCTCTTTTATAACTCATGCTCTCCGATTCAAGCAACATCGTTGTGAATCTCTTCTGCTCTAGCTTAATCACAATCTTCCTGTAGAATGACTGCTAGGATTGCGCACAATATTCAGGTGAGGCCTCACCAATGCTTTGTAAGGCTGTGATGTGACATCCTAACATTTGCACTCAGTGCTCCATCCAATAAAGACTGACATAGCATATCAACACACAGAAAATACTGGAGGACCTCAGCAGGTTGGGCAGTATCAATGAAAATGAATAAACAGTTGATGTTTACGGCTGAGATCTTCCTCAGGACTAAAGGAAAAGGGAAGATGACAGAATTGACATTGGTCAGGCCCCACTTGGAGTTTCTTCCTCAATCCATAGAAAGGGTGCAGAGGAGATTTACAAGGATGTTGCCCAGATTGGTGAGTATGCCTTATGATAATAGGTTGAGTGAAATTGGCCTTTTCTCCTTGGAGCGAAGAAGGATGAGAGGTGACCTGATAGAGGTGTACAAGATAATGAGATGCATTTATCATGTGGACAGTCAGAGGCTTTTTCCCAGGGCTGAAGTATCTAGCACGAAAGGGCACAGTTTTAAAGTGCTTGGAAGTAGGTACAGAGGAGATATCAGGGGTAAGTTTTTTACACAGAGGGTGGTGAGTGCGTGGAATGGGCTGCTGGCAAAGATGGTGGAGGTGGATACGATAGGGTCTTTTAAGAGGCTCCTGGAGAGGTACATGAAGCTTAGAAAAATAGAGGGCTATGGGTAAAACCTAGGTAATTTATAAGTAAATACAAGCTCGGCACAGCATTGTGGGCCAAAGGGCCTGGATTATGCTGTAGGTTTTCTGTGTTTCTATGTTTCTAATTAAAGATTGGGGGAAGGGAAGGAGGTTAGCTGGAAAGTGATAGATGAAGCCAGATGGATAAGAAAGGTAAAGGGCTGAGAGGAAGTAATCTAATAGGAGAGAAGAGTGGATGATTGGAGAAAATGAGGGAGGTGGGGGACATGGGGAAAGTGATAGGCAGGTGTGAAGAGGTAATGGGCCACAATGAGGAATAGGAAGGAACTTTAATTTTACCAGAAGGATTAATTTTTGCTATCAGGTTGGAGGCTACCCCTACAGAATATAAGGTGCTGCTCCTCCACCCTGAGCACAAGAAGAGGCCATAGACTGACACATTGGA
Source organism: Hypanus sabinus (assembly GCF_030144855.1). Classification (NCBI taxonomy): domain Eukaryota; kingdom Metazoa; phylum Chordata; class Chondrichthyes; order Myliobatiformes; family Dasyatidae; genus Hypanus; species Hypanus sabinus. The sequence goes on along the minus strand of NC_082710.1, from coordinate 29,245,912 downwards.
ACAGGAATGGGAATGGGAATTACAATGTTTGGTCACTGTGACGTTCCGCTTTTGGTGGATGAAATGGAGGTGCTCGACAAGGCAGTCCTCCAATTTACAATGGCTCTCACCCATGTCGAGGAGGCTGAATTGGGAGCACTAGACCCAATGGGCAATCCCAGCCTTTTCACTGGTGAAGTGTTGCCTCACCTGGAAGGACAGTTTAGGGCCTTGAATGGAGGTACAATGCCACATGTCTTCTTCATCATCATCCTGTCATGAATCTCAGGGAATTATGTCCTTGTACCTCTTGCTCTTTCTGTTCTACATCATTCAGCAGAGCCTTACTATTGAATGCTCATGAGCTGCCCTGGTTTAAGTTCCCAAAGTTCATCACTTGAGCTGAGTTAAATTCCATTTGCCCTACCTTTATCCACTTTCCCAGTTGACCCTTAAACAACCTACTTCATGGTCTACCATGCCATCAATTTTCGAATCATGCATAATTGCCAGGGAAAACAGCAGGCCTGAGGACCAGGAGCAGTTCTGAATTCAGCAAAGGAGGCAGAAAAGATTGTGTAAGAATGGGGGGGGGGGTGGTGTTGTTGGGAAGGGGCAGCAATATAAAGCATGAGAGTAAACTTGCAAGGAACATAAAATAGACTGTATAATCTCAATAAAAACATGAAGAGGAAAACATAGACATTACTACATAAATGCAAGTCTCCCGTATGAGAAATGATTGGAATTATAACTGGGAACAAAAATGGCAGAACAATTAAATGCATAATTTGAGCTGTCTTCATAATGCATGACACAAATAACCTACATATACAATAGGGAACTCAGTGTCTAGAGAGAGGAAGTTGCTCTAGGAAAAGCTTAAGGTATTAGTAAATAAATTAATGGAGCTGGTGGGTCCTTAGGGTTTAAAGATGTGTACTTCAGATCAGTTAAGAAAATAATGGATGCATTGGTGGCCATCTTCCAAAGTTCTTAAGAATTAGATGGAGCAGTCTCTACAGATTTGAGGGTGGCAAAAGTAACACCACTACCTAAAAATATGTTAGGGAAAATGTTAGATCCTATTATAAAACCACTTCGGTTCTGATAGCAAGAGGGCAAATTATTATCTGAATTAGGGACCTGGAGGGGGCAACAACATTTAGCTATTCTTGTATACCAGTTACTGCAAGCATTTGGGTGCAGGAAGTAGTGAGGAAGCTAGTTTTTTCTTTTATTGAGATACAGCACAGAAGAGGCCCTTCTGCCCTTTCAAGCTGTGCCACCCAGCAACCCCCCATTTAACCTTATCTTAATCATGGAACAATTTACAATGACCAATTAACCTACCAAATGCTACATCTTTGGACTGTGAGAGGAAACCTGGAGAACATACAAACTCCTTACAGGCAGCAGCACAAAATGAATCTAGGTCGCTGGTACTGTAAAGCACTGTGCTAATCATTATGCTACCATGGCACCCAAATACGTTGGCCTTTGGAGAAAAGGCAGCAAAGGCTTATAAGACTTCATCCTGAGGAGACAGGGTTTAGAAGAACAAGAGGGGATATTACGCAAATCTCTAATAAGAATTGACAAACTAGATTCAGAGAGAATGGTCTCAATAGCTTTGGAGCTCAGAACCAGGTGTCACAGCTTCAAGATATGGGGTGTGGTATTTAGGACTGAGATAACCTATGGTATTGTCCACTATGGAAAACAATGGATGCCAAGGCATTAGACCTATTCAAGAAAGAGGGAGATGTATTGTTTATAGATTAATGGATCCAAAAACAAGTAGGGAGAAAGTGGGAAGTAAGTACTGAATCTGATGTTCAGTCATTGTCATGATGAATGGTGGAACAGGCCTGGAGTGTTTAATTGGCCTTCTCCTGCTCTTATTTCCCATTTTTGTCTCATATGGTTATAAATGTTAACATTCACCAGCATTATTCTGTATTTGCTGACTTGCACTCCGTGCCCACTTTATTAGGTTCACCTGTACACCTGATCGTTAATACAAATATCTAATCAGCCAATCATGAGGCAGCAACTCAATGCATAAAAGCATGCTGACATGTTGGTGGAATAATTGTTGGTGCCAGATGAGGCAGTTTGAGTATCCGAGAAACTGCTGCTCTGCTGAGATTTTCATATGCAACAGTTTGTAGACTTTACAGAGAGTGGTGTGGAGAAAAAAAAAATCCAGCCCGTGGCGGTTCTGCAGATGAAAATGCCTTCCTAATGAGAGAGCCCCAAGGAGAATGGGCAGACTGGTTCAAGTTGACAGAAAGGCGACTGTAACTGAGATAACTACACATTATAACAGTGCTGTTCAGGAGAGCATCTCGGAATGCAACTGAAACTTCTCGTGGGTTGTCTGCAGCAGCACAAGACAATGAGCATACAAAAATACACTCAGTAGCTGCTTTATTAGGTATCTCCTGTATCTAATTAAGTGGGTGCTGGGTGTATCACTTCATTAAAGCCCAGGCTTCAGCTGCTGCTGCCTTGAAAATAGTTGAATCGTACCTGCCTGCAACATTTACCTGAAACAGGTTTTAGGGCCTTGGCCTTTGTGTGAAATAAAATCTTGTGCCTGGAGTGAAACAGGTCCCAATGTTCCAACTCCCTTTCTGCAACCACTCATTCTGCCACACAACAGCTTCTTTACTACGTCATCACAATTTTACGTTGCATGCTTAAATTTCCAGACCTTAATCTCTTAGGGATAGCCATTGATGTAATTCCATCATAAATCAAATAACTTCACATTATCCAACAGGGAAAAGTATTTTATATTCTTTCCTTCAGGCTTATGAATATTGTTTTTGCCTCTTCTTTGTATATAATACATTAAATTTTGATGCATCATATTTTTCATCAATGAAACTGTAAAAATTGTAATTGTGTGGTTATATAATTTAACTAAAATTGGAAATAATGTATTCATTCTCCCCATTTCTTTCAAACAATATGTTTGGCATAATGATAGCTTACATTCTCTGGAAAGATATCAAACACTTTTCAGTCTGATGATTTAATAAGATAAAGATGAAAGGAATACAGAAATAGCTGAATATATTCAGCACAGTCCCCTAAATGTTTCCACAATGTTCTGTTTTAATTTCAGATTTCCACCTTCTGTACCTTTTTGCTCCTAAGTTCTGAGAAAGTTTTCTTCAACTGTTTATGATTGAATGCCAGAGCAAACTCGATGGGCCAAATGGCCTAACTCATCTCCTATGTGTTATGATCTTATGGTCTAATGTGCTGCAAGACCAAATAGTTGGCTTAATCTTCAGAATTATATGCAATAACAAGGTAAGGTAGATCCCCCTACAAAGCTATTTCAATAAAATTAAAAATAAAATGCAGTATTGTACTTTCCTGCAGGACAAATGCTTTGCAGTCCATAATAGAGCATTGTTGAACATTCAGAACACTTAATTCTACCTTCCTGTGATATCCTGCACTCAGGAGCAAGGCCCTTTAATGTTTCTTCATGAACGAAGAATACTATTGCTTGAATTTGTAAATAATTACAGAAGTATTAGGTAGGCAATACCATATTGATTGGAGAGATTTCTTTCTTTTCTTCCCACTCAAGTACTTTGTAAAACATACAGCACTCCTCGCTCAGATCCAGGGTTATCATTGAGGAGTGTGCTGCTGAGTTTGTGAATTTGTTGTTAAAAGCTTCTTAAAGTTGGGTAGCACATAGCATAGTGGTTAGCGGGGTTTACAGCATCAGTGATAACTGATTGGGGTTTGATCTGTGCCACAGTCTGTCAGAAGTTTGTATGTTCTCCCTGTGACTGCGTGGGTTTCCTCGGTGTGCACTCGTTTCCTCCCACATTCCAAAGACATATGGTTAGGATAAGTGACTTGTGGTCATTCTATGTTGTCATTGGAAGCGTGGTGACACTTGTGAGGCTATCTCCAGCACAATCCTCGGTGATTTGATTTGACATAAATGATGCATTTCACAGTATGTACATGTGACAAATAAAGATAATCTTTAATCTTTAAATTTTTAATAAGTGGAGCAACCAAGTCAGGGAAGTTCAATTCAATCTTTTTGAGATCTTCTGAAAAAGGTATTCCTATATTTCTTTCAATTAATCATCAATTTACCTTGCGAGGACAATGCTACAACCATGGATTCGGCAGCGCAGAAGATACGGCAATTGCACTAATGAATATGCATGTGTCAACTAATTATTATTTCATTGTGATAGTATTTAACTTCTTTCATTCCGTCGTAGTATTTGTTGAGACTTGCACACAACACCGATTCGCTGCCTGTTTGCATTCTGCCTTGTCTGAGAAATTGGACTGTCGAGTCAGCTGACTCTGAAGACTAGCGGTATTCGTTTTATTCTTAGTTGTTCTTTTCAGGCGGAGTGTAGGCTTTGTTTTCCATTTGTGTTTTAGTTAATGGCGATGTTGGCCTAGCGTTTATTGTTTTCTTTTCCCTTTAATACTGTTTTCATTAAAGTCTGTGAACTATCGACCCGCTTCATTGTCTCTCATGTCGCCCTTGGGCCTTATCTGCACTGGGTGACAGCAAGTCTCGACCACACAAAGATGGACCCAGCAGAGAGAGAGCAGCTGACCTTGGCCTTGAGATTCATTGGTCGGAGTGATTCGTCAAGGCAACAATGTTCTGTTGGAATTCCTATGTATAAACACTTGTTTCTGTCTCCAGCATGACAGAAGGACTCTTGACAAGTGATGGACCCAGCAACGTTTGAACAGTGGCGTTTTGACATTAGTGGCTTGAGGAGAGGGTGCCTTTATTCTCAGTGCATGTCTTGCCTCTACATTCTGGGAATCCTGAGTCTACCTACAGAGCTTCTCTACTCTACTTTGAGTTTCTCCAGTATCCATTCCAAGCTTTTCATGTCACAAGTACCCAGGTTCCCAGCTTTTGTGGTCCTGTGACTTAGATCTGCATCACAAATGAGCACTTCAAGCAAGCTTATCAACTGACTTAATAGATCATATTCAAATCAATAGTGTAAATTCTAGAAAACCCCCACTCCAAAAGCTGATACCTGGCTGGTGTGTGCAAATGCACAAGTAAAGTAACCCTATCAAGAGTATTTTTAACCTCTTTATGAAAGTCATGGTACAGACTGGGAAAATTGAACTTTCATGTAGCAAATTAAACAGATCTACAGAAAACTAGCTAGCTTAGCGGTTAAAGAAACCTGTCTATGCTGTCTTGATCTGCAAAATAGAGAGTATATCCAAATTGCCTCTGGAAAAAATTGTGAAAGGTAAAACACTGTGAGGAAGATTTGAAAAGATTTCTTCTCTAGGTTTCAAGTTTCATGTTTTCAAGGTTTCCCAAGGACTTTTCTATGTTCCCAAAGTTTTTTATTTTTCCGATTGTTTCCAAGACTTATTCAATGTATTTAGGGTTTCTCACTGTCTTCCCCATCTTGAGGATTCCCAAGCCTCCCTCTCAAGTTACCCATGTCTCTTGAGTCATTCCTGAATCTCGCATTTTCAGGTCTCCCTGGGCCAGCTATAGGTCCTGTAGTGACTTGCTCAGGCCTGTGCAGGACTTCGCAGAGCATTGGGCTCTGAGGTTCTGAGAGCACCTGAACTGGTTAAATGTTGCTTAACAATAGTTATCAATGGTTTAAGAGTTCCTTGTGTTTTTCTTGAGTGACTTTCTCTTCGTAATGCAGCTTCCTGGTGCTTTCTGTTTAACATAGAAACATAGAAAACATACAGCACAATACAGGCCATTCGGCCCACAAAGCTGTACCGAACATGTCCCTAACTTAGATCTACCTAGGTGTTATCCATAGACCTCTATTTTTCTAAGCTCCATGTAGTCATCCAGGAGTCTCTTAAAAGACCCTATCATTTCCACCTCCACCACTGCCGCTGGTAGCCCATTGCATGCACTCACCACTCTCTGTGTAAAAAACTTACCCCTGACGTATCCTCTGCACCTTCTTCCAATCACCTGAAAACTATGCCCTCTTGTGCTTGACATTTCAGCCCTGGGAAAAAGTCTTTGACTATCCACACGATCAAGGCCTCTCATTATCTTGTACACCTCTATCAGATCACCTCTCATCCTCCGTTGCTCCAAGGAGGAAAGGCCGAGTTCACTCAGCCTATTCCCATAAGGCATGCCCCCCAATCCAGGCAACATCCTTGTAAATCTCCTCTGCACCCTTTCTATGGCTTCCACATCCTTCCTGTAGTGAGGCAACCAGAACTGAGCACAATACCCCAAGTGGGGTCTGACCAGGATCCTATATAGCTGCAACATTACCTCTCAGCTCCTAAACTCAATTCCACGATTGATGAAGGCCAATACATCCTACGCTTTCTTAACCAGAGTCAACCTGCACAGCAGCTTTGAGTGTCCTATGGACTCGGACCCCAAGATTCTTCTGATCTTCCACACTGACAAGAGTCTTACCATGAATACTATATTCTGCCATCATATTTAACCTACCAAAATGAACTGCCTCACACTTAACTGGATTGAACTCCATCTGCCAGTTCTCAGCCCAGTTTTGCAATGTCTTCCTGTAACCTCTGACAGCCCTCCACACTATCCATAACACCCCCCAATCTTTGTCATCAGTAAATTTACTAACCCATCCCTCCATTTCCTCATCCAGATCATTTATAAAAATTACGAAGAGCAGGGGTCCCAGAACAGATCCCTGAGGCACATCACTGATCACCAACCTCCATGTAAGACTATGACCCGTCGACAACCACTCTTTGCTTTCTGTGGGCAAGCCAGTTCTGGATCCACAAAGCAATGCTCCCTTGGATCCCATGCCCCCTTACTTTCTCAATAAGCCTAGCATGGGGTACCTTATCAAATGCCTTGCTAAAATCCATATGCACTACATCTACAGCTCTTCCTTCATCAATGTGTTTAGTCACATCCTCAAACAATTCAATCAGGCTTGTTAGGCACGACCTTCCCTTGACAAATCCATGCTGACTATCGCCAATCATATTATACCTCTCCAAATGTTCATAAATCCTGCCTCTCAGGATCTTCTCCATCAACTTACCAGCCACTGAGGTAAGACTCACTCGTCTATAATTTCCAGGTCTATCTCTACTCCCTTTCTTGAATAAAGGAACAACATCCGCAACCCTGTAATCCTCCAAAACCTCTCCCATCCCCATTGATGATGCAAAGATCATTGCCAGAGGCTCAGCAATCTCCTCCCTCACCTCCCACAGTAGCCTGGTGCACATCTCATCCTGTCCTGGCAACTTATCCAACTTGATGCTTTCCAAAAGCTCCAGCACATTGTCTTCTTTAATATCTACATGCTCAAGCTTTTCAGTCTGCTCCAAGTCATCCCTACAATCACCAAGATCCTTTTCCATAGTGAATACTGAAGTAAAGTATACATTAAGTACCTCCGTTATTTCCTCTGGTTCCATACACACTTTTCCACTGTTTAAGTTTATTTTGATAGGCTCAGAGAATCTGTGTTAGTTTTATTGTTGAAGCAGATGCTGGATTAGCTGCAATTAGTGGGTACTCATTTTGGGAATGATCTGTCTCATGGAGTCACTTGGTCGAGCTACCTCTATAAAAACTTTTGTTTCTGTCTCTACATGGAAGTCTTTGATTCCAATATCGGCAGTACACACCATGGCGCTTAGCTACCAGCATCACTGTAGGACATTTTGGACAAGTCCCTCATCCGGGACGTCCAGAAGACACAGGCTGTGCCTAGAGAGGGTGGCCCTGTCACAACCATGGATTTGGCAGCGCAGCAAATGCGGCAATTGTGCTCGTGAATATGCATGTGTTAGCTAATTATTATTTCATTGTGATAGTATTTTGTCACTAGGTTCAGATAAGGCTCAAGAGTGGAGTGAGAGACACTGAAGCGGGTCTATAGTTCACAGACTTTAATGAGAACAAAGTGGAAAAAAAACAATAAATGCCAGGCCAATCAGGGCCGCTAACTAAAAGTCTCAAATGGAAAAAACAAAGCTTACATTGAGACTGAAAACAACAACTAAGATATAAGATGAATACCGCTAGTATTCATAGTCATTTGACTCAACAGTCCAATTGTTTGCATTAAAGCTTGTGAACTATCGACCTTCTTCAGTATCTCTCCCTCCGCACTTGGACCCTATCCACACCAGGTGACAGACAAACCACACTGATCTCCTTTCCAAAGACACTCAGCTTTATCTTTATGAAATGTCATACCTCTGCATCCTTCTTTAAAATATTTTCCATTATACGCCTTCTTATCATGCTTGCAGGAGTGCTGGACTTACGGTAAGTGAAGTTTTGACTACCTTGCCAGCTAACACTCAACTGATAGCTGCAGAGTGGGGCAGAGGTAGAGCCTTAGCGTGCTTACCTGTTGAATGTGCAGTGTTAAGGGCTTCTCAGATACCTTGTTCCAGAATTACTGTATATATCATACAATCACATACAGTAGAATAAAACATTCCATCATGTTATCATCATGATTATGAAAAGTAAGCTATGATCATATCCACAATGATCACTCAAAACCTTCTCATCTTCAGAGTCCGAATTCCCTCTTTTAATCTTCTGCCAGTCCTTCAAATGTCTGTATGAGGCAGTTCAGGAGAATGATGCTGGCTCATCAAGCCTGCTCCTCTTTTGACCATGATTGATTAATTTTTCTTCTCAACCCCATTCTCTTGCCTTCTCCTCATAACTTTTGACACCCTTACTAATCAAGAACTTATCAACCTCCACTTTAAATGCTTGGCTTCCATAGCCACCTGTGGCAATGAATTCCACAGATCCACAGCCCTCTGGTTAAATGAATTTTTTCCTCATCTCTGTTCTAAAGGGATGTCCTTAAATTCTGAGACTGTGCCCTCTGGTACTAGACTGTTCCACTATTTCAAATATCCTCTCCATGTCCACTCTGTCTAGGCCTTTCAACAGGCTCAGCAGCCCATTGCTATGGTGTATATGTGCATGTCGTCCAGGAGCCAATGATGGTGAAAGGAGACCTTGACATAGTGATTCAAATAAAAATGCTTCCACTTCTCATTTATCATGAGCCCCCCTCTACTGTCACCCTACACACTACTTCAGGTCCAGGTTTCTGAGCTTACTTCTGCAGAGGTATGCTGGCAAAACTCTTATTGCTGCTCAAATACCCTTCATGTAAGCCAAGGACATCTGATAGAACCTACTGTAAACTAATAACAGCAATAGGGTCCTACTGCTGCAGATGGGCTTTATACATGTGTGGTGAACTACATATACCTGTCTGGGCACTCCCCCTGCTGACTGCTCCTGTGGCTCCTCCCACAGACCCCTGTACAAAGGCGATTGAGGCCTGAACCCGGCCTCTCAGTCTCCAGGATGTAGTATGGTGGTCACTCACTGTTTGTTCCTTCTTCCAGTTAATAAAAGCCAATATCTCGCCTTACGTCTCAGAGTGAGTTATTGATGGTGCATCAACATGATGTTGTTCTTTGATGATATGGGCTGAAGGGGCCATCTGCCTTGTTTCTCCTGCATTCCCACCATTACAGTTGTCTAATGTTCCACAGAACATAATAGGGCCATTCTGGAGATCCTGATGGCTAAGTATTGAAGGGTGTCTCCGGGCAACAGCAGCATAACTACTCCATATCTATGACTTGCTAACCAACACATCTCAATTTCACATAGCCTTCTTTATCTCACTGCTAGGCCTGATTAGTTGGTTTTCCTACATGAGTCATCAATCTGCTGCTCCCTCTGCTGATGACTTTGTTCCTGTGTGTGGCTGAATTCAGCAGGTAGTCTTGTTCTAATGTGCTGTCTGTTTTGATCCTGCCCTCTTTCCCGTCCCATTCTAAATCTAACCAATCTGCACATTAACATTCAGCCTCTAAGACTATTGTTGGTCGTCACTGTATTATGGAGTTTTGTAAAAATCTCTTCAAATCATCCTTACTATGCAATAGGGGAATTTACTTTCTGCACTGGTGCTGACAAAGCACTGTGTGAAATAAGCTCCAGTAAAGTATACTTCAAGCTCTCAGTTACCTAATTCTCTTTGAATGAATTAACAGGGCAGGTGGTAACGATATGTTTTTCTATCAGGCATCCCATTTCTGGCAGGCTGCTATTACCTGTCATTTATTGCATGTGAAATGCCCAAGCTTTTGAAGGCATTAATTCTCTGACTTGCTAATGGCACCTGTCAAGTGAAGTGTAAAACAGCTGTGATCCAGTACTTGGAATATAGTACAGTACAGAAAAGCACAGGCCCTCTGGCCCACACCGTGCTAACCTTTTAACCTTCTAAAGCTTTCCTCCCATTTAGCCCACAATCATACTTTCATACATTTGCCAGTCTAACTGTTGCACATATCTCCTTTCCTGCTTCAAGCAGGCTCCAATTATAATGCTGCCCAAGAAGAGTATGGTCACCTGCCTCAATGACTATCACCCAGTTGCACTTACATTCACAGTGAAGAAGTGTTTTGAGAGGTTGGAGATGAAACATAACAGCTCCTGTCTGAGAGGCGACTTGGGTCCACTCCAATTTGCCAACTGGAGCAACAGGTCCACAGCAAATGCCATCTCATCGGCTCTCTACTCATTCCTGGAACATCTGGACAGCAAAATCAGGATGCTGTTTATTGACTATAGCTCGGGATTCAATGCCATCATCTCCTCAAAACTAGTCAAAAAGCTCCAAGACCTTCTTGTGCATTTGAATCCTGGATTTCCTCATTTGTAGACCCCTGTTAGTTTGGATTGGCAACAACATCTCCTCCATGATCTCCAGCAACACAGGTGCACCACAGAGTTGTGAGAGCTCCCACACTACTCACCTTACATCTATAACTGTGCAGCAGAGCACAGGTCCAATGCCTTATTCAAGTTTACTGTTGACCCCACTGTCATGGGTCAAATCAAAGGTGGTGATGAATCAGTACTTAGGAGAGAGATTGAAAGTCTGGCTGAGTGAGGTCATAACAAGAACTCAATGTCAGCAAGACCAATGACCTGATTAGAGACTTCAGGAGAGGGAAATCAGAAGTCCATGAGTCAGTCCTCATCAGAGCATCAGGGGTGGAGAGGGTTAGCAACTTTAAATTCCTGGGTGTTACTATTTCAGAGGACCTGTCCTGGACCCAGGACATAACTGCAATTGCGAAGAAAGCACGGCATTCATTGACTCTACTTCCTTAAGAGCTTTCAGGGATCCAAAACTTTGACAAACTTCTAGAGGTGTGTACTGGAGAGTGTATTGACTGGCTGCATCACAGCCTGGTATGGAAACACCAATGCCTTTGGAATGGAAAATCTTACAAAATGTAATGGATTCGGCCTAGTACATCACGAGTAAAGCCCTCCCAACCACTGAGCACATCTACATGAAACACTGTCATTAAAGCAGCATCCATCATCAGGGATCCCCACTACCTAGGTCATCAGGTAGAAGGTATAAGAGCCTTAGGACTTGAGCGCCCCCAAGCAAGGACAGTTATTATCCCTCAACCATCAGACTCATTATTTAATAAGAGGGGATAACTACACTCAACTTCACTTGTCCCATCATTGAAATGTTCTCACAACCAATGACCTCACTTTCAAGGACTCTTTATTTCATTCTCCCATGTTCTAATTATTTATTGCTATTTATTTATATTTGCATTTGCACAGTTTTATGTCTTCTGCACATTGGTTGATCTTTCATTGATCCTGTTATTGTTACTATTCTATAGATTTGCTGAATATGCTCATAAGAACATGAATCTCAGGGTTGTATATGGTGAAATATATGTAATTTGATAATAAAGTTTACTTTGAACTTTGAATTTTAATGTATCTCCCTCTACCACCACCTCTGGTAGTGTGTTTCATGCACAATTAACACTGAGGTAAAAGAACTGCTTTTGACATCCTCCCTATATTTTCCACCAATCATCTAAAAGCTATGTCCTCTTGCATACATCATTTCCACTCTGGAAAAAAGGGCTCTATACCTCTTATCATCTTGTACACATCTATCACCTTAACCTCAGAGAGAAAAGTCCTAGCTTGCGCATCTTCTCCTCATAAGACATGCTTGCTAATCCAGGCCACATCCTAGTAAATCTCCTCTGCATCCTCTCTAAAGCTTCCACGTTCTTCCTATAATGAGGCAAACAGAACTGAAAACAGCATTTGAAAAATGGTCTAACCAATGCAACATTACCTTGTGGTCTTGAACTCAATTCCCCGACCAATGAAGGCCAACACAGCATACACATTTTTAACCATCCTATCATCTTGCATGGTAGCTCTGAAGCATTGCTTGCCATGATAATGTGTTTGACTTCAAAATATCTTCCTCTTTTACCTTAGAGTCCTGGTTGAATTACTCAGTTCAGTCATTGCACTTCTTTTCATTTTGCCATCCATTTGTGGCTCCTGGCACTGAGACCTGAAGATGTATTTCCCACGGACTTTTAACACAAATCACAAGATAATATTTTAATTCATTCTCTGGATTATGTCTACATCTGCATTACTGAATCAGAATGGAGATTCATACTGACTTAAGTACCTGATGGCTCTGCCAATTGATCAATCAACTTGTGTTCACTGATCTATATTAACTCTTCGTTAAGCAGTGGTTCAATTTTAAACACAGGAGATTCTGCAGATGGTGGAAATCCAGAGCAACACATGCATAATACATGTCATGTGACATTGATGGAGCCAAATAAACAGTTGATGTTTTGGTCTGTGACCCTTCATCAGGTCTAGAAAAGAGGAGCAAGAAGCCAGAATGAGAAAGACGAGGGAGAGGTAGGAATACAAGGTAGCATGTGATAGGTGAAGCCAGGTAAAGGGAAGGTGGATGGGTGGGGGAGAAGGGATGAAGTGAGAAGCTAAGAGGTGACAGGTGGAAAAGCTAAAGGGCTGAAAAAGGAGGAATCAGATAGGAGTAGAGAGTGGACTATGGGAGAAAGGGAAGTAGAAGGGGCACCAAGTATGATGATGGGCAGCTGAGGAGAAGAGAGGGGGTAAGATGGAAGCCATAGCGTGAAAAGAAAAAAGAGAAAAGGGGGAAGGTGTAGAAGTTACTGTTCACACCATCAAGTTGAAGGCTACCCAAATGAATTATGAGGCATTACTCTTCCAATTTGAGAGTGGCTTCATTGTGGCAGTAGAGGAGGTCATGGAATGATATATTGGAATGGAAGTAGGAAGTAGAATTAAATTGGGTGATAACTGGGTAAGCCTGTCTTTTGTGGCATACTGAGGGTACTTGCTTAAGCAGTCCCCCAATCTATGTCAGGTCTCACTGAGGCTACACCAGGCTTCAAGACAGCTGTGAGAGTTAGTAGGTCTTTAAAAGATATTAGCAGACAGGTTGTGTCTAAAAGAAATACCACTAATAGAAAGGGAAGTGATTCAAGAAAGGAGAGAGAGATGTCTGAGATGGACCAAGTAAATCTGGGGGCAGAATGGAAGTTGGATTTTAAGTCTCCATTTTAAAACTTCCATGTTTTTAAAAATCCATATTTTTTTAATGTTTCCCAACCCGACATCCCTTAGGATATCTGTGCTGGTCTCTCATGAATAGCAATTTTAATTTTTGGCAGCTGAGATTGCTTCTTAAGACTTAGCCCCTTGACAATTCTTTAAAACTTTCTAGTACTCAGATTTTCATTCCTTCTTTACGGCATGACTTGAAACCTACAAATTTGCACAAAACTCTCTTGTGTCTGTCAAATTTTTATTTGGTGACATTCTTTTGAAGAAGTTTTACTTTTTTTAATAAAAAAAGGTCCATAAATGCAAACAATCATTTTTATCTGAAAATATTTTAACATCATTGTCTTTATAATTTATTTCCTTTACAATAGCTTTCTTTAGTTATATTTATTTGTAATTTCTCTAGGTTTTATCTCAGAGAGATCCACATCCACAATTAGTAGTCCTTTCCTATCCAGTATAACCTGCTTTAATATTTCTTTTTAATCACTCTCAATTTCCTTTACCTACAATGTGAACTATACAGTGCCATGGTCATGGTAAATTGATAGTGCTATCTAACTGAATACAGTAATCATTCGAATCAATTTCTTTGTCACGCTTAAATAATTCCAAAAACTATCAAGTCATCAGAATTCCCTTTTAAGCAATATTACTGCCTCTCACTTAACTTCAACTTCTATCGACGCACATAATATGGTTGTGAAGAGCCCCAGTGAGACTCATTTACAATGGACCAGGGTAGAGCACTTAGCTCAAATATTAAATCAAAGAAATATAATTTATTTTTCTAACTGTGCCCTGTAATTTTCACTTATCAGATACTGGTTTCCTATTTGAATACCATATCCAAAACAGGAGGAGACAGAAAATAGGGGGAACTGTAAGACAATTAGCCAAACATCTAGTAGTGGGTAAATGAAAAATGAATCCATAATTAAGAAAATTACATGACAATGAAGTCAATGCTTTTTTTTGAAAGGGAAATCATTTTTGACAAATTTGATGGAGTTTTTAAGAACATGCAAGGTAGATGAAGGAGAACTGTATCTGTGTATCTAAGTTTTCAGAAGGTAGTCAGTAAGGTGACGGCATGTAAAAAGAATGTAAAAGGTTGTTGGTAATATATTCAGTGACCACTTTTTACATCTTCTGCTGCTGTAGCCCATCCACTTAAGTATTCAACAAATTGTGTGTTCAGAGATGCTTTACTGCACACTGCTGTTGTAACTTGTGGTTATTTGAGTTACTGTCATCTTCCTGTCACCTTGAATCAGTCTGTCCATTCGTTTTTTTGCACCACTGGGAAAAGCTGTTGTGTGTGAAAATCCCATGAGATCAGCAGTTTCTGAGATACTCAGACAACCCCGTCTGGCACCAACAATCATTCCACTGTCAAAGTCACTTAGATCACATTTCTTCACCATTATGAAGATTGGTCTGAAAAACAACTGAACCTCTTGACCATGTCTCCATGCTTTTATGCATTGAGTTGTTGCTGCATGATTGACTGATTAGATATTTGCATTAATGATCAGGTGTACCTTATAAAGTGGCCACTGAGTATATATTAACATGAATAGGGGAGTGCCTAATCAAAAGATAAGCCAAGAGTCAGGAAAAATAGATCTTTTCCGAATAACGATTAGTGGTTCATCGGTGCACCAGGGATCAGTGCTGGGGGACGATCGATAATGATGATTTTGACAAAGATGCCAAGTGTACTGTGTATTTGATAATGATATAAAAATAGGTTGGTTGACAAGTTGTGAGGAGGAAACAAAAGGCCTGCAATTGATAGGTTCTGAGAGTCATAGAGACAAATACTGTACAAGCAGATGCTTTAGACCACCATGCCCATGCTGACTATTAAATAAACACCAATCTATTATCAATCCCATTCCAACATACCCAGTGAATCAGGATGTGCTAATGGAGACCGCAAAGTTATCATAGATGGACGGCATACATCAGAAACAGGCAGTTCTAAACATTCAGAGAAAATAGCTGCAGGGTTTGATAATGAGTCCGAAAGGCTGCAATGTATCCACACCGAAGCTGAGGTACTATTCCTCGGGCTTGATTTGGTCCCGGAGGAGGCCACAGACAGATAGGTCAGTGGGAAGAAAAAATAACCTGACAGGAAGCCATGGGCTGAATGATTGCAGGTGTTCTGCAAAGCTGTTACACAAACTGAATTTGCTTTCTTCATTGTGAACACTGGATTGTGTGCAGTTTTGGACACCTAATTAATTGTGTGCAGTCTTGGTCACATAATTACAGGAAGGATATTAATAAGGTTGAAAGAGTGCAGAGAAGGCTTACAAGGATGTTGCCGGGACTTGAGAAACTGAGTTACAGAGAAAGGTTGAATCCGTTAGGACTTTATTCCCTGGAGTTTTGAAGAATGAAGGGAGATTTGATAGAGGTATAATAAAATTATAATAGGTCTAGATAGAGTGAATGCTAGCAGCTTTTTCCACTGAGGCCAGGGGAGAAAAAAATCAGAGGACATGGGATAAGGGTGAAGGGGGAAAAGTTTAAAGGGAACATTTGGGGGGGGGGGGGTTCCTTCACACAGAGAGTGGTGGGAATATGGAATGGGCTGCCAGATGAAGTGGTAAATGTGGGTTCACTTTTAACATTTAAGAAAAACTGGGACAGGTACATGGATGAGAGGTGTATGGAGGGATATGGTCCAGGTGCAGGTCAGTGAGATTAGGCAGAAAAACAGTTCAGCACAGCCAAGAAGGGCCAAAGGACCTGTTCCTGTGCTGTAATGTTCTATGGATCTATGGATTAAGAAAGGCTCTAAAAATAGGACAAGAAATTATAAGCTGGTGAGCCTGACATCAATAGTGTGAAGCTATTGGAAGATTTTCTGAGGGACTGGATATGTAAGTAGTTTGATAGACAGGAAATGGTTAAGGATAATCAAGATGGCTTTGTGCATGGTAAGTCATGTCTAACTAATCTTATCGAGTTTTTTTGAGGAAGTTACCAGGAAAATTGATGAAGGCAGGGCAGCTGATGTTGTCTATATGGACTTTTCCAATGCCTTTGACAAAATCCTGCATGGTAGTTTGGTCAAGAAGGTTCAGTTGCTTGACATTCAGGATGAGGTAGTAAACTGAATCAGACATTTTCTTCACAGGAGAAGCCAGAGAGTGGTAACAGACAGTTGCCTTTTTGACTGCAGGCCTATGAAGAGTGGTATGCTGCAAGGATTGGTGAGGGTGTGTTCTATTTTTCATCTATGCCAGCGATCTGGATGATAATGCAGCAAACTGGATCAGCAAATTTGTGGATGGCACCAACTGAGGAAGGCTATCAAAGCTTGCAACAGGATCTGGTCCAGCAGGAAAAATGGACTTGAGGACCTGAGTCCTGGGGAAAGGTTGAATAGATGAGGACATTATTCCCTAGAGCGTAGGAGGATGAGGAAAAATTTGATTAAGGTATGCAAAATTTATGAGGAGTATACATAGGGTAAATGCAGCCATGCTTTTCTTCCCCACTGAGGTTGTGTCAGACATGAACTAGAGTTTGTGGGTTAAGAGTGAATGATAAAATGTTTAAGGTACACAAGGATACATCATTGCACCAACCTCCTTCCTAATCTTTCCTGCTTCCAATGTGGTATTTCACCTCCCAGCTTAAGGAAATTTAAATTCAGGACAATAGAATCTGTTCAAACTTCATTAAGAACATTTCAATCTCAGTCAAAGAATTATGGAATGCAGATAATGCCAGCACGTTGGTACACTTGGAGATCAGACACCAAAACCATTATTGATATGTATGAGAGAACACCAGAACCTGAAGGACAACAAAGGCTTTCTGCCAGACATCACTAAGTCCTTAAACCCCTCTCCAAATCTTGAATAGTTTCACATATTTGAATCGGGAGCAAGTTACAGCTTGTGATTCAGCTGGGAGCTCAGAGAATAGGAGATTTTGTGGGGCAGATCGGGAGTCTCGGATGGTATGTTGCCTCCCTGGTGCCAGGGTCCGGGACATCTCAGATTGGGTGCAGGCTATTCTTGAGAGTGAGGGCATGAACCCAGATGTAGTGGTCCATGTAGGGACCAACGATGTAGGTAAGGTGAGTGAGGGGGTCCTGCTTAGAGAGTTCAGGGAGTTAGGAGTGAAGCTGAAAGGCAGGACCTCCAGGGTGACAATCTCGGGATTGTTACCTGTGCCACGTGCGAGTGAGGCGAAGAATAGAATGATTATGCACATTAATACGAGGCTGAGAGCATGGTGCAGGAAGGAAGGGTTCAGGTTTTTGGATAATTGGTCTTTGTTCCAGGGACATTGGGATCTGTTTCGAAGGGATGGTCTACATCTGAACAGGAGGGGTACTAACATTCTTGCAGGAGTATTTGCCAGTGCTGCTCAGGGGGGTTTAAACTAGATGTGCAGGGGGCAGGGATCCAGATCCAGAGGGTTGGTCAGAAGGTGCATGGGGTTAAATGTGTACAAGGTTTGGGTGATCTTGAGAAGGTCATCAAAATTCAGGGTGCAATTTGCCCGATGGAAGTTCAAAGAGCTGGGTTAGGTACAGTAGACAGTGTTTTAAGCAAAGAGAGGAGGAATGGGCTAAGAATTCTATACTTGAATGCGCGTAGAGTCAGAAATAAGACAAATGAGCTTGAAGCTCAGATGAAAATGGGGAACTACGATATTGTTGGGATAACGGAGACATGGCTGCAAGGGGATCAGGCCTGGGAATTGAGTGTAGCAGGGTATACGTGCTATCGTAGAGACAGAAATATGGGAAGAGGGGGTGGGGTGGCCCTGTTGGTGAGGAATGAGATTCAGTCCTTAGCAAGAGGTGACTTGGGAACAGGGGAAGTAGAGTCTGTGTGGATTGAGCTGAGGAACAGTAAGGGTAAAAAGACCCTAATGGATGTTGTGTACAGGCCCCCAAACAGTAGCGTGGATATTGGGTACAAGTTGATTAGGGAGTTAACATTGGCATGTGCTAAAGGTAATGCAGTCGTTATGGGAGATTTCAACATGCAGGTGGACTGGGAAAATCAGGTAGGTGCTGAACCCCAGGATAGGGAGTTTGTGGAGTGTCTAAGGGATGTATTTTTGGATTAGCTTGTGCTTGAGCCAACCAGGAACGAGGCTATTTTGGACTTGGTGATGTGTAATGCACAGGAATTGATAAGTGATCTTGAAGTAAAGGAGCCATTAGGAAGTAGTGATCATAACATGATAAGTTTTTATCTACAATTTGAGAGGGATAAGGGCAGATCAGAGGTGTCAGTGTTGCAATTAAATAAAGGAGACTACGGAGCCATGAGGGAAGAGCTGGCCAAAGTTAAATGGGCGGATGCCCTGGCAGGAAAGACAGTGGATCAGCAGTGGCAGATATTCTTGGGCATAATACAAAAGATGCAAATGCAGTTCATTCCAATGAGAAGGAAGGATTCAAAGAGGGGGAAGGGGCCACAGTGGTTGACAAAGGAAGTCAGAGATTGTATAGCATTAAAGAAAAAGAAGTATGACAGGGCTAAGATGAGTGGGAATACAGATGATTGGGAAAGTTTTAAGGAACAGCAGACCTTAACTAAAAAAGCAATACGGAAAGAAAAAATCAGGTATGAGCTCAGTCTAGCCAGGAATATAAAAGGGGATAGCAAAAGCTTTTTTAGCTATGTGAAGAGAAAGAAGATAGTTAAGAACAATGTTGGCCCCTTGAAGAATGAATTGGGAGAAATTGTTATGGGAAACAGGGAAATGGCAACAGAATTTAATGCATACTTTAGATCTGTCTTCACCAGGGAGGACACAAGCAATCTCCCAGATGTATGGATGGGCCAGGGTCATAAGATATCAGAGGAATTGAGACAGATTGACATTAGGAAAGAAACTGTGATGAGTAGACTGGTAGGACTGAAGGCTAATAAATCCCCGGGTCCAGATGGTCTGCATCCGAGGGTTCTAAAAGAGGTGGCTCAGGAAATTGCGGATGCATTGGTAATCATTTTCCAATGTTCCTTAGATTCAGGATCAGTTCCTGAAGATTGGAGAGTGGCTAATGTGGTCCCACTTTTCAAGAAGGGAGGGAAGGAGAAAACGGAGAACTATCGCCCTGTTAGCCTAACGTCAGTCGTGGGGAAGATGCTTGAGTCTATTATTAAGGACGAAATAGTGGCACATCTAGATGGCAGAAATAGGATTAGGCCGAGCCAGCATGGATTTACCAAGGGCAAATCATGCTTGACTAATCTGTTGGAGTTTTTTGAGGGTGTAACAAGGATGTTAGACAAGGGTAAGCCAGTAGATGTTGTGTACCTAGATTTTCAGAAGGCATTCGATAAGGTGCCACATAGGAGATTGGTGAGTAAAATCAGAGCTCATGGCATTGGGGGCAGGGTTTCAACATGGATAGAAAACTGGTTGGCAGATAGAAAGCAAAGGGTAGCAGTGAATGGGTGTTTCTCAGACTGGCTGGAGGTGACTAGTGGGGTACCACAGGGCTCTGTATTGGGACCACAGCTCTTTACGATTTATGTCAATGATTTAGATGAGGGCATTGAAAACTATATCAGCAAGCTTGCTGACGATACTAAACTGGGTGGCAGTGTGACATGCGAAGAGGACGTTAGGAGAATACAGGGAGACTTGGATAGGCTGAGTGAGTGGGCAGATACTTGGCAGATGTCATTCAATGTGAATAAATATGAAGTTATCCACTTTGGAAGCTGGAACAAGAGGGCAGAGTATTGTCTGAATGGTGTCGAGTTAGGTAAGGGAGAAATGCAAAGAGACCTAGGAGTCCTAGTTCACCAGTCAATGAAGGTGAATGAGCAAGTGCAACAGGCAGTGAAGAGGGCAAATGGAATGTTGGCCTTTGTTACAAGGGGAATTGAATACAAGAGCAAGGATGTTCTTTTGCATTTGTACAGGGCCCTGGTGAGACCACACCTGGAATATTGTGTACAGTTTTGGTCTCCAGGTTTAAGGAAGGACATTCTGGCAATTGAGGAAGTGCAGCGTAGATTCACTAGGTTGATTCCTGGGATGGCAGGGCTGTCTTATGCAGAGAGATTGGAGAGATTGGGCTTGTACACGCTGGAATTGAGGAGATTGAGAGGGGATCTGATTGAAACGTTTAAGATAATTAAAGGATTTGATAGGATTGAGGCAGGAAATATGTTCCAGATGTTGGGAGAGTCCAGTACCAGAGGGCATGGATTGAGAATAAGAGGTCAGTTATTTAAAACAGAGTTGAGGAAGAGCTTCTTCTCCCAGAGAGTTGTGGAGGTGTGGAATGCACTGCCTCGGAAGACGGTGGAGGCCAATTCTCTGGATGCTTTCAAGAAGGAGCTGGATAGATATCTGATGGATAGGGGAATCAAGGGATATGGGGACAAGGCAGGGACTGGGTATTGATAGTGAATGATCAGCCATGATCTCAGAATGGCGGTGCAGACTCGAGGGGCCAAATGGTCTACTTCTGCACCTGTTGTCTATTGTATATTGTCTATATTCTGAGAGTTTCTTCTTAGTGGAAATATCAATGAAAAACATCAGCATATCTTCAGTACAGTCTTCAGCCATCTGAGGGAGTTCAAGGTGTGACTCCTCAAACCAGGCAGCAATTCATAGTCAACCGAATAGTGATGATCCCAGTCCTTCATCATGCTTAGGGAAAAGGACAAATGTACAGCTCTGGAAGAGAACCACTGAAGCCATCATTGCAATATCTTCCAAGAAAATGTATTCAAATGTCAGTGCTCTCTTGCAGGTCAACAACCCCAGCAATGAGACTCTGATCACTTTAACGACAAGCTATATCTGACACTCGATTCTCAAATTAAACACTCTGCCCTGAGCTCTGTGGCAGTAAGGCAGATCAAGGAGGGCAATGCTTGAAAGACATCCTAAGAATGCACTCGATAAAGTGTAACATAGCCTCTGACACACAAGTATCCCTTACTTGTGATTGCTTAAAATGGAAAGTAAGCATTCAAGAAATTGCAACTCAGATAGTCTGCAATGGGAGCAGGACTAAGCCATACACAAACAGAAGAAAGACTGCATTATGTCCTTTGTTACCCATCCAGCACCACTTGCTGCAGTGGTGGTTGAGTCCATTGGTTCCATAAATTTTAAAAAACTGTCTTGAAAATCTTGTGTTCCTGCAATGATTTGGATTCCTCTTTTAGCCTTTCATGTGAACAACATCAATGTCAGTTTTCATAGAAAACCTGACACTTCTGATTATCTGAAATAAGTCTCGTGCATGAATTGATATCTGGTGGCGTGCCTTGGATAATCTATCATCATGTTTACAGACTTTGGATTACACAAGGGATGGAAGTATTTAAAATTCCTTTGACCTTTGTGTGCAGAGACTTTCTGGGCGTTATTTCTTATCAAAGGAGGAAATAGTGTTTACTTTATAATTTCAGTTGTGAGACCCTTGCATTTAAACATTACATTGTTGGTACAGGAGCTTGTTATATATATAAAAAAAAGTCTACTGGTTTAACTATGCTACAATAGTCCCAGCTTTTTGACTTCATGATCATCCCACTCCAGATAGCATTATCAATCATGTTGCACCTCCCTACATAAAGTTCTTTATTTTTCTGAAGGTCTCCATTTGGGAGCCATTCCTGCAAGATCCACATTGAAATTGCTATGGGCTTTTCCTATGAATCCCTAACTGCGGGCGCCTGCTGTGAACACTTGGCTCCCCCTGCTGGTGTGATTTCATCAACTTCAGGTTTGAGCTTAACAGACACAAAATGCTGGAAGAACTCAGCAGACCAGGCAGCACCTACAGAGGGAAGTGAACAGTCAACGTTTCTAGCTCAAGCAGTTCATCAGACCCGAAACATCGAAGGCTCATCTCCTGTAGATGCCGTCTGACCTGCTAAGTTCCTCCAGTATTTCATGTGCGTGGCTAAAGATATCCAGAATCGGGAGAATCTTTTGTGTCTGAGGTTTGAGTTTTAATCATGTCCAATCAATTAAATTGAGATTCTTGTCAGAAAATAGCCAGAGTTCTTGCCCTGTAGGCACTATACCTACCATTTGTGATGTATATAATTATGCTTCTATCAAAACAAATATAACTATTAGATGTACTAAAGTTAGCTTCAGGAATTGAGGTCAGCCACTGACTGGTTAATCCATCCATTTTACACAGATGCAAAGATGCCCACAGATAAAGCTTATCCTGACAATAGTAACTTGACATGGGGATCACGACCATAGCTTCTGCATGAAGCTCATAATTGTAATTTCTGTTCTCCAAGGAGGTCGATGGAGATCAGGTGTGAAACCTTCTTTTGTTCTATTTCCATTCTGCCACAAATAACATTTCATAAAGCTTCAAACATATGCCTGAAATCCTGTCTCATGATCTGCTCAAAGGGAAGGAATACTCCCAATTAACATCACTTACATTGTAATTTCTCATGCAGCCTGCAAACACTATACTGTCTTTATCTTCTTTCACCTTTGTTGTTGGTGTTAAAATGTTGTTAACATTGGGAACATTGTATAACTTTTAACTGTGGCCAGTGCTCTCACCTCTGTTGAAATTAATTGTGCTTCATATTTCAAATAAGGATCACTGTGGCAGAAGCAATCAAAGAAAAGGATTGATGTAGCATGGTTATAAGGACTGCAGGCATTGAAACACTTCAATAATCAAAGGCACTGATTAAGTCACAACTAAGTATTTTTAGCTTTATATATCAGCAGGACTCTAGCTTCAGCACAAGTATATTTCTGCTACAACATTCTTTCTGTCACATTGTCAGAGGATTATGTCAAAATTGAGGAGATGATTGGTTTGCTGTTGATCTTTTCTGAGAGCTACCAGGCATTTTTTTTAAGTGGAATGAGACATATTGGGAGCTGACAGTAGGCAAAGTCACCTAGAGGATCGTTTAATGCACCCTTGCATTTTGAGCATTTTCACATGCAGTATCATTTTAACTGTGCTGGTATTTGTTATTTGGTAGAGGCACCAAGCACAACTTGCCATGGCATTGCCAAATTGTAGATGTTGCACTTGGTTATTCAAGTCATGGTGATAGAGTAATTAAGTTACTGATTGGCAGCTAGAAATACAGACTTGTGGCCCAGGTGTAAAAGTTGGAATTGGAAATTTAAATTCAATTGATTAAGCAAGTTTGAAAGTTAAGAAAAACAATCAATGGTAATTCTAAACATGAGAAATAGAAGCGAGAATAGGCAATTCAGCCCCACATGTCTTTTTCACTGTTTAATAATATCAGAATAGATCTTTCATTTCAGAGCCACCTTTCTGCACAAATACTAGGATTCTCCTAATATCTCTATCAATAGTTCATTAGTGTTACTTCGGGAAGAAAATCTTCTGTCGTTATCTCTAAGGTCAATATATGTGCCTCTTCAGTTTAGCCAGCATTCCCAAGGATGTTAACATCACAGTAATAAATAGATAATAACGAGACTCTTTGGCCACTTTATTAAGTACACCTGTTCACCTGCTCATTAATGCAAATATCTAATCAGCCAATCATGTGGCAGAAGCCCAGTGCATAATAGAATACAGATATGGTCAAGGGGTTCAGTTATTGTTCAGATGAAATGTTCATCATCATTATGTGCTGTGTCATATGACATGAGCAATCACGTCCATGATTGTTCTTAGCAATTTTTTCTGCAGAAGTGGCTAGCTATTGCCTTCTTCTGGACGGTTTCTTTACCAGCTAGGTGACCCCAGCCATTATCAATACTCTTCCAAGATTATCTGTCTGGTGTCAACGGTTATATGACCAAGATGTGCTATGCACCAGCTGCTCAATCGACCATCCATCACCTGCTCCCATGACCCTGATCGGGTTGGGGGGGGGGCCTAAGCAGGTGCTACACCTGGCCCCATGGTGACCTACAAGTTAGCAGAAGGAAGGAGCGTTTTACACCTCTTTTGGTAGAGATATATCAGTAGTTGCTTGGTGAGTGGTGGGTGCTGATGCTTCCTGCTGAAGTGGGAGAGGGAGGGGAAAGAGGGAGGTTGATGTTTTGCTGTTGCCTGTGCATGGGAGGGGGAAAGGGAGCTTTAGGATTGTAATGTTTTTTTCTGTCATTCATTCTTTGGGCTTCTCTTCTATTTTGTGGATGTCTGTGAAGAGTAAGAATTTCAGGCTGTGTACTGTGTGTTCTGACATTAAACCATTAGATATCCAGCGAGCAGCAGCTCTGTGGGTGGAATTGCCTTGTTAATGAGGGAGGTCTGAGGGGAATATTCAGGCTGGTTCAACTTGACAAGAAGATGACAATAACTCAAATAAGTACGTGTTTCAACCATGGTGTGCAGAGGAGTACCTCTGAATACACCACCCATTGAAACATGAAGTGGATGGGCTACGGCAGTAGACAAGCATGAACATACACTCTGTGGCCACTTTACTAGGTACAGGAGGTAGAACCTAAGACCATAAAACCATTAGATATTGGAGCAGAATTAGGCCATTTGGCCCATTGAGTCTGCTCTACCATTCCAACATGTCTAATTATTATCCGTCTCTACCCCATTTTCCTGCCTTCTCCCTGTAACTTTGCTGCCCTGATTAGTCAAGAACCTATCAACCTCCGCCTTAGACATAACCAATTACTTAGCCAGCACAGTATCTGTGGCAATAAATTTCACAGCATCACCACTGTCTATCTAAAGAAAATTTTCTTCTATTCTGAATGGATGTTCCTCTTTTCTGAGGCTGTGTACTCTGGTCCTAAACTCACCCACTACAGGAAACATCCTCTCCACATCCAGTCTATGTGGCCCTTACATTAATCGTTTTCAGGTTTCAATGAGATTGCTCCCTTATTGTTCTAAGCACCAGCAAGTACAGGCCCAGAGCCATCAAACTCTCCTCATCTGGTAACCCTTTCATTCCTGATTTCATTGTCATGAACATGTCCTGCACCCTCTCCAATGCTAGCACATCTTTCCTTAGATCATGTGTCCAAAACTGTCTAGTCCTCTGAAAATGAATGCTAACATTGCATTTGTCTTTCTTACCACTGACTCAACCTACAAGTTAACCTTTAGGGAATCTTGCACAAGGACTCCCCAGGTCCTGTTGCATCTCGAATTTTTAAAATTTTCTCCCCACTTACAAATTAGTCCACACCGAAGTGCGTAGCAGCGTTCTTCCCTACACTGTATTTCATCTACCAATTCTTTGCCCATTTTCCTAATCTGTTGAAATCCTTTTGCAGACACTCTGCTTCCTCAACACTACCTGTCCCTCCACTTATCTTTGTATCGTCTGCAAACTTGGCCACAAAGCCATCAATTCTTTCATCCAAATCATTGAAATATAATGTGAAAAGAAGCAGTCCAAACATCGACCCCTGTGACACACCACTAGTCACTGGCAGCTGACCAGAAAAAGACTCCCTTTATCCCTGCTCTTTGCCTCCTGGCGGTTAGCCAAACTTATATCCATACTAGTATTTTCACTATAATACCATGGGCTCTTACCTTGTTAAGCAGCCTCATGTGTGGTACCTTGTGAAAGGCTTTCTGAAAATCCAAATAAACAAAATCCACTGATTCTCCTCACCATCAATAACTCTCGGAGACATGAGGCGAGATATAGGCTTTTATTGGCTGGAAGAAAGAACAAGCAGCAATTGACCACCATGCTACATCCTGGAGACTGACAGGCAGGGCTCAGGCCCCAATCGCCTTTATACCAGGGTCCATGGGAGGAGCCACAGTCAGTGGGAGGAGCCACAGGAGCAGTCAGCAGTGGGTGTGTCCAGACAGGTAAATGTAGTTCACCACATTCACCCCCTGTTTGTTTTAAAAGAGAGTCCCCATGGGGCGAAGTTTCTTACAAGTATATTTACAGGTTAAGTCTATCAGGCGGTCGAATCTGTCGCTGCGATCTATGTAGCACCAGCGGTGATTGCACAGGTGCCGGTGGTGGGGCTGGTTCTGGCCTAACTGGAGGTGTCAGCCCACTAGGCATCAGTGATCCCTCATGCGTGTGCGAGACGCCCGGTATAGGAATGTCGTGAGGGGTCTGTGTAGGGCTCGGTGTGTGCGGTGTCACCTCGGGTACAGGGTTCATAGTTACCATGGAGTGTTCAGGGTAGTGATCTGCTGCTCCTGCGGGCGCCAGGTCGCGGACGGAGACCGTGTCCTCCCGCCCATCAGGTAAGACCACGTAGGCATACTGGGGGTTCTCATGTAGTAGGTGAACCCTTTCGATCAGCGGGGAGTATTTATTACTCCTCACATGTTTCTGGAGCAGCACTGGCCCCGACGTCAGCCAAGCCGGTAGCGTGGTCCCAGTGGCAGACTTCCTGGGAAAAGAAAAGAGGCGCTCATGAGGGGTGGCATTGGTGGATGTACATAACGGAGCGGATAGAGTGGAGTGCCTCAGGGAGGACCTCCTGCCATCGAGAGACCGGCAATCCTTTTGACGTAAGGGCTAAAAGTGTGGCCTTCCACACTGTGGCATTCTCCCTCTCCACCTGTCCATTTCCCCGGAGATTATAACTCATGGTCCGACTAGTAGCAATGACCCTAGCTAGCAGGTACTGGTGCAGCTCGTCACTCATAAAGGAGGACCCTCTGTCACTGTGGATATAGCAGGGATATCCGAACAGTGTGAAGAGCTGGCGCAGAGCTTTTATGACGGATGTGGTAGTGGTGTTGGGGCAGGGGATGGCAAATGGGAACCGCGAGTACTCGTCGATAATGTTGAGAAAGTAGACATTGCGGTCGGTGGAGGGAAGGGGGCCCTTAAAGTCAACACTCATTTGCTCAAAGGGGCGGGTGGCCTTGATAAGTTGCGCCTTTTCAGGATGGTAGAAGTGCGGTTTGCACTCAGCGCAGACTTGGCAGTCCCTGGTCATCGTCCTGATGAATTCAAGGGAGTACGGCAGGTTCCGGGCTTTCATGAAATTGTAAAATCGGGTGACCCCCGGGTGGCAAAGATCTGTATGGAGGGCGTATAGCTGGTCGAGCTGTGCCCTGGCACACGCTCCCCGGGATAGGGCATCAGGGGGCTCATTGAGCCTTCCAGGCCGGTACAGGATGTCATAGTTGTAGGTGGAGAGTTCTATTCTCCACTGCAAAATTTTATCATTTTTGATTTTGCCCCGCTGTTGGTTGCTGAACATGAATGCAACTGAGTGCTGATCAGTCAGCAAGGTGAACCTTTTGCCGGTGAGATAGTGCCTCCAGTGCCTAATAGCTTCCACTATGGCCTGGGCTTCTTTCTCCACCGTGGAGTGCCGAATTTCAGGGCCTTGAAGGGTGCGAGAAAAGAATGCTACTGGCCTGCCTGCCTGATTGAGGGTAGCAGCAAGCGCGAAATTGGAGGTGTCACTCTCTACTTGGAAGGGAATGGTCTCGTCCACCGCATGCATCGTTGCTTTGGCAATGTCCCCTTTAATGCGGCTGAAGGCCACGCGGGCCTCGTCAGAGAGGAGAAATGTGGTAGACCTGACCAGGGGGCGGGCCTTGTCTGCATAATGGGGGACCCATTGGGTGTAATAGGAAAAGAAGCCCAGGCACTGTCTGAGGGCTTTGAGAGTGGTGGGAAGAGGGAGTTCTAACAGGGGACACATACGGTCGGGATCAGGGCCAATTATCCCGTTTTCCACGACATACCCAAGGATAGCGAGTCGGGTGGTTCCGAACACACACTTATCCCTGTTATAAGTAAGGTTCAGGGCTTTGGCCACTTGGAAAAATTGTTGGAGGTTGGTGTTGTGATCCGGCCAGTCATGACCACAGCTGGTGATGTTATCCAGATAGGGAAATGTGGCCTTCAGTTGGCACTGGTCCACCATCTGGTCCATTTCCCTCTGGAAGACAGAGACACTATTTGTGACACCGAATGGGATGCGCAGGAAGTGATAGAGCCTGCCGCCCGCCTTGAAGGTGGTGTAGGGGCGGTCCTCTGGGCAGATGGGGAGCTGGTGATAAGCGGTTTTCAGATCTATTGTCGAGTACACCTTGTACTGAGCTATCTGGTTGATCATATCCGCGATGCGGGGTAGGGGGTATGCGTCAAGCTGTGTGAACCTATTGATGGTCTGGCTATAGTCCACGACCATCCTATTTTTCTGACCGGTCCAAACAACAACCACCTGGGCCTTCCAAGGACTTGTGCTTGGCTCAATGATCCCCTCCCTGAGCAGCCGCTGCACCTCCGACTGAATGAAGGCCCTGTCCCCCGCGCTGTACCTCCTGCTTTTAGTTGCCACAGGTTTACAGTCGGGGGTCAGGTTGGTGAACAGTGAGGGATCTTGAGGGTGGAGGGACTGCAAGTGGTGTCAGTAGCACAGCTGCCGGCATGGTGCTGGGCAGGATGTGTGGTTCGGTGTGTGTGTGTGGTCAGTAGTGGGGTATATGACGAAGTCCCACAAAACTGAGGATTCCTGACAATGAGTGGTGGGAGGGGCCCGTCATATGCCATAGTCACACTTTAAAGGTGGCTCTGGAAGTCGAGCCCCAATAGCACAGGTGCGCACAGTTGAGGCGTGACCAGTAGCGCAAAGTTCCGATATTCTGTGTCCTGCACCACCAATGTCGCTACACAACCCACCCGGATGTCTGTGGAATGCAACCCAGAAGCCATGGTGACCCTCTGGCTTACCATTCGTGTCACGAGTCTGCAGCGTTGCACCGTGTCCAGGTCAATAAAACTCTCAGAGCTGCCCATGTCAAACAGGCAGCTAGTCCTGTGCCCCTCCACCAGGATGGTCCATCATTGACCTTGCAAGCTAGTGTGGGGCGCTTTGGTCGAGGGTTACGGAGGCCAGAGTTGAACTGCTGTCTTGGTGCCCGGTAAGCACCGGTGGGTCAGGGACGGGGTGAGGTGGTGCCGACAAAGATGGCCGCCCCCATGTCTCACACGAGGCGGGCAGGCAAGATGGCGGTGACCAAGATGGCTGCCCCCATGCCTCACAAGCGGCGCTGCCTGACCCCGCTTGTGGTTCAGACTTACAGACCTTGGCGAAATGGCCCTTCTTTCCGCAGCTGGAGCAGGTCACTTCTCAGGCTGGGCAGCATTTTCGGGGGTGTTTTTCAAGTCTGCAGAAGTAACACCACGTGGACTTGCGACTGGCAGCAGCTGTGGTCAGTTTCGGGGAGTTCGTGGACTCGCGACTGGCAGCGGCGGTGGTGAATTCACTCGTGGGTGGCGGTGGCGGGGTCTGCAGCGACCACGGAACCGGTGGGGGATCGCGCGGCTGGACAGTGTCAGCATTGTGCAGAGCAGCCTCCAGGTCCCTGATAAGGGAGTAAACTTTCGGGGTGACCCTCGAAAGGAGGATTCTGTGCATAATAGCGGGCTCAGTAATGGGAATCTGTTTCAAGTATGATTGGAAGCATGCAAGCCAGAGTTCAAAGGCAAGAGCTGCTTCTGAGTCTTGAGGATCCATGTCCAGTTTTTCCGGACGTAAAATGCTTTCCATGTTTTAAAACTTCCAGCCAATAAAATTGATGCACCATCAATAACTCTTGGAGATGTGAGGCGAGATATAGGCTTTTATTGGCTGGAAGAAAGAACAAGCAGCAATTGACCACCAAACTACATCCTGGAGACTGAGGCCAGGACTCAGGCTTCAATCAACTTTATACTGGGGTCCGTGGGAGGAGCCACGGTCAGTAGGAGGAGCCACAGGAGCAGTCAGCGGGTGGGGGGGGGGTGTCCAGACGGGTATATGTAGTTCACCACACCTTTGTCTATCCTACCTGTTATTTTCTCTAAGAGTTCCAACAGCTTTGCCAGGCAGGATTTCCCCTTAAGGAAACCATGCTGAGTTTGGCATCTTTTTTCATGTACTTTCAAGTACACAAATCGCATGCTTAATAATGGTCTCCAGCATCTTCCAACAGCTGAAGACAGGCTAACTGACCTCTAATTTCCCTTCTTCTGCCTCCCTCCCTTATTAATGAGAACAGTTTTGCTGTACTCCAGAACCATTCCAGAACCCAGTGATTCTTGAAATATGATTACTAATGCTTCCACAATTTCTTCAGCTAACTCTTTCAGAATCCTGGAGTGTAGAATATCTGGTTCAGATGGCTTATCTACCATCAGACCTTTTACTTTACCAAACAGTTTCTCCTTGGTAATAACAAATAGACTAATCTCTGCCCCCTGACATGGTTGAATTTCTGGCATACTGCTGAAGTCTTTCACAGTGAAGACTAATGCAAAATATTGATTGAGTTGGTCCACTATTTCTTTGGGTCCCCATTACTACCTCTGCAGTATCATTTTCTAGCAGTCCGATATCCACTGTCAGCTCTCTTCTACTCTTATATATCTGAAAAAAAGCTTTTTGTATCCTCTTTTATATTATTGGCTCATTTACCTTCACATTTAAACTTTTCTCAATTTATGGCTTTTTCAGTTGACTTCTGTTGGTGTTAATAACCTCAATCCTCTAATTTCCCACTACAGACTATGTTATATGTCCGCTCTTTTGCTTTGATGTTGTCTTTGACTTCCCATGTCAGCCACTGTTGTCTCATCATTCCTTTATAATACTTATTCATCTTTAGGATGTATCTTTCATGTGCCTTCTGAATTGCTCCTTGAAGCTCTAACCATTGCTGTTCTGCTGTCGTCCCTGCTTGTGTCCCCTTCCAATCATCTTTGGCCAGCTCCTCTCTCATCCCTCTGCATTTCCCATTACTTCGCTGTAATACTGATGCATTTGATTTTAGCTTCTCAAGTTGCAGATTGAGTTCTATCATATTATGATCACTGCCTCCTAAGGGTTCCTTTACTTTAAGCTCCCTAATCAAATCATGGTCATTACATAACCCCCAATCCAGAATTGCCTTTTCTCCACTGGACTCAACTGCAAGTTGCTGTAAAAAGCCATATCATAGTATTTCTAATAAGAATCCTCTCTTAAAATCCAGCACCAACCTGTATTTTCCAATTTACCTGCCTATTGAAATCCACCATGAATCTCTTAACATTGCCCTTTTTACATGCCCTTTCTATCTCCCATTGTGATTTGTAGTTCACATCCTGGCAACTGTTTGGAATCCTGTGTATAATTCTATTCCGGGTCATTTTACATTGCAGTTTCTTAACTCTACCCACAATGATTCTATACCTCCTGATTCTATGTCAGCTTTTTCTAAGGATTTGATTTAATTTTTACCAACAGAGCCAGCCCACTCCTTCTGCATTCCTGGTTATCCTAGTGATACAATGTGTATCCTTAGATGTTAAGCTCCCAACTATGATCTTAGCCTCAACTTAGCAATGCCCACAACATCGCA
The DNA here is from genome assembly GCF_030144855.1 of Hypanus sabinus. Taxonomy (NCBI): domain Eukaryota; kingdom Metazoa; phylum Chordata; class Chondrichthyes; order Myliobatiformes; family Dasyatidae; genus Hypanus; species Hypanus sabinus. Next base: position 29,214,131 of record NC_082710.1, on the reverse strand, counting down.
CCTGCCAATCTCTAACTACATGACAAGATTATCTGTCTCATTCCATATACTGTGTGCAATCAAGTATAACACCTCGAGTCTTGTATTCATCACCCTTTCAATTTTGGATGCCTGTCACACTTCAACTCATCTTGCAGAATGCAATTTTGCCCTATCTGGTCCTTCCTCACAGTCTCATTACACACTGCATCTAGGTACAAGCAAACTGCCCCATCCTCAGCCCTATCACTCTGATTCCAATCTCCCTGAAAAATCAGTTTACCCCACCCCCCCAACCCCCAACAGCTTTAGCACACAAGGATATCGGTTGCCCTTGGGTACAGGTGTAACTCATTCTTTTTGTACAGGTCAAACCTTCTGGACCTTCTCCCCTTTCCTACCCATGTCATTGGTACCAATATGTACCATGACATCCAGCTGCTCACCCTCCGCCTTTAGAATGCTACGGACCCAATCCAAGACATCCCTGACCCTGGCATCTGGAAGGCGACATACTATCTGGTAGTCTCCACAGAATCTGCTGTCTACTCCTCTAATAATAGAATTCCTTATCACAATTGTATTCCTCTTCTCCCTCTTCCCTACTGAGCCACAGAGAAAGAGTCAGTGCCAGAGAGCAGGTCACTGTGCCTTTCCCCCGAACGGTATCCAAAGTGATATACTTATTATTGAGGGGAACAGCCACAAGGGTAGCTTTCACTGGCTGCCTACTCCCTTTCACCTAGCTCCTGCAACTTAGGGGGTGACTACCTCCATGTAATTCCTATCTATCACCACCTCATTTTCCCGTAGGAGCTGAAGATCATCTAGCTGCAGCTGCAGTTCCTTAACGTGGTCTCTAAGCAGTTGCAGTTTGGTGCATTTCATGCAGATGTAATTCTCAGGGAAATTGGAGGTCTCCAAAAGTTCCTACATCTCACACGAGGAACATACGACTAACTCTGGACCCACTCTCAATGCACTAGCTATGTACTAACAGGGTTAAAAAAACTTACTAGAAACTTACTTAGAACCTCTGCCTGAGCTTGCCCAATCCTGTTCTTGTCTACGCCTGTTGAGCCAAAGCCTGACGACTCTAACACTGTCCACTCACTCAATGGCTGCTCTGCTTAGACCTCACTTCTTTTTGTTGGCCCCTGAGAGTGCCTAATGGATTGTTATGATTGCAGCCTACTGAAATTGCAGAAAGCAACCAAGATCTTAATAAGCCTCATGCTACTTCACCAACAAATTATGTTTTGTGCTGAATGCAGCCCATCAAAAAGTCCCGAAAGCACCCAAACTCTTCCAAAACCAAGTTCTTAAAGCACCTAAGCTCTTTTCAAACCTCGTGCCACATCAACGACAAATGACCTCTGGCACTGAATGCAGCCCGCCACTGTAACTGGTGCATGAGAATTCCCGAAGTTACATACAGTATGCAGCTCAATTTCATGGATGAGAAGACATTTTGTGCTGTGGATTTCTAATGGGTTTGTTTTAGCTGTCAGATTGTTTCTCTCTCAGTTCATCTTATCATTAGATTTTGTTGCTGATGGCGATTGTCATTATCATTGCTTTATTCCAGATGATGGAGCAGCAGCTGTTACAGCAGCAACATCAGCAATGTTTATCAACAGCAGCTGGGCTCCTCAGAATGAAGCAACTGAGGGGGAGGTGAGCTGTTTGATAAAGGTGAGATCCAATCTCCAACAAACAGCAACACATTATGGTGAAATATCACCTACAGAGACCTTTCTAATAGTCAAGATTGCTATTCTGCTTGGGTGCCTTATTTGGATTCATCTCATGATCTCTCTTCTCATGTTCAAATGTTCATCACTCTGGGCCTACCAGCCATACCTATAGTAAGTGTTCCATATGACACTGTAGGTCTACAATGATTTGATAAGTTTACTAGGGCCCGGAAGATTGGGAAGTGAACACCGCATTGCACGCTAATGCAACAAATCCTCGAGTAGCTCAGTGGGTCAGGCAGATTTCCCACTGTGGATGCTGACTGACCCACTGAGTTCCTTCAGCTCTTTTTGTGTTTCTCCAGATTGTGTCATTACTGCAGACTAGGAAGTCCACCATTCTATCTTCGCACCTCAATCCCCATCCTCTTCCGTCTCCCACTCTGTCAAATCAAAATAAACGCACTAACCCAAAATATACAGCGACAAGCACATCCAATTCTGAGCCTTCCAGATCTCTGCCCATAGATTCCCACAGGTGTTTGCACACCTAACATCAGGAAATGTACATACATCCACAGGGTGAGCTCATTATAAAAAGACCCAGATTTGTGAACTGCTTTGAAAAGTGAACATATTACATTGTAGTTGTTGGATTAACCTTGAAGAAGTCTACATTTGTTAACAATCTTCAATAGTTTAAGACTAAGTAATATAAGTTTCAAGAACCAAATGAAGAAAAAGGGCACTATTTTAGTATCCTAGGGTTGCAGATTTTTCATTTCCTCTGTCATATGTTAACTGTTGTTTATGATCATGCTGTAGAATATTACAAAGGTCTCCAAAAATTATGTGCTTTGATGAATTGTGGTTGGTTTGAAACATTAACTCAAATTCTCCCTCCATTGATATTGTCTGATGTGTTGAATATTACCAACATTCTCTGCTTTTTAAAATTTTAGATTTCCAGCAATTGATTTAATCGTGCAGGCCAAATATGCCATAATTTCCCAGTGGTTCTTGAAATCACCCCAAGTTTTAATTTCATTGTTGATGGCTCCTGCCAGTTTGTTATTTGGAAATCAGTTGCACCCAGCTGCATTTAACCTGTTCAACCTGAGTGAGCAATGCATCATCTTCCATCCTGAATCCAGCAGTCAGCAGGAGAAATCTCTTGGATTCCCAAAAACACTTTATTGAGTTATTTGTATGTGTCCTGGATCATGGGCCATAGCAATCATCAAATTCTACAGCTCTATTACAGTCCAAATAAAGTTTGCCTACGGCGTGCCATACTCTATGTGCCATGAGGCTGCTACCAACTTAAAGTTTGATCCAGTCGCTTTTGGGGACAGGGGATATTCTTTGTAGACCAGGCCAAGGATACCCTTGGATTAACACACAAAATTTGGGTTATGATTGGTCCCAGAGGACAAACACAATAGCTCTTGACCAGTTGAACTTCAGATAATTGTGCCAAAAGGAGTACCAACAAGAGCTGTTCAGAAAAAAAAATAGAGTTGAATTTCAGTAAAAACACATTCTTGAGGGGAGAAGACACTGAAAAAAAGGCCATGGATGACTAAACAAGGAATTGACAACATAAACCATACTGCAAAGTAAAGGGAAAAAGCCAACACGTATTGTAGGTGCCGTAAGATACATAAAGAATAGCAGGAGATGAAAGGTTTATCAAGATTAGCATAAAAAAAAGCTGCAGATTATTTCTGGAGAATTAGAAGGTCATGAGTAATGACCTTGAAGAGCTTGATGAGAATGTCCTTGAAGAGCAATGTCCACCCAATTCCTGACTGTAGAATATGAAGAAACTAATATTATTCCGAGCATGGTTATAACCAAACTCAGGGTGTTCCAGAGTTTGAAGTTCAATTCCAGTGCCATATGTAAGGGATCGCCGTGGAATGTGTGGGTTTTCCCTGGATGTTCCTTTTCCCTCCCATGGTCCAAAGTATCAGGTAGGTTAATTTGTCATTGTAAATCGTCCTGTGATTAGGTTGAGTTTAATCGGGTTTATCTGGGGTTGCTGGGGTAGCGTGGCTCGAAGGCCTATTCTGTACTGCATTACTAAGTAAGTAAGTAAATAAATAAATAAAATGACTTTCACAAAATGAAAAAGGATAATTAAGTCTCAGCACTAGGCACCTTCAGTTGCAGTGGCTTAAAGGACTTAGGAAAAACTTCACAGATGCTTTATATCCTCTTAAATTTGGTTGCTTTCCTTTTGATCATGTAAGTGTGCATAATACACCATTTTTTAAGTAAAAATCAATTAGTCTAAAACTTGAATACTCTAAATATGTTCACTTGATTATGGAAAGTTAGGACTTATTTGTAAAGGGCAGCTAATGCTCAATGGACCTGATTATATCTTTAGGCTGTGCAAATGGACAGGGAAATGTCAATGAATGTAATTTATATGGATTTCCAAAGGGCAGATGATAAAATCCCTCATAAAAATTATTAGCTAAAATTAAAGCTCATTGAATTGAAGGTGACACAAGTATAGGCAGCATTGTAAACTGTACAGATGGAAGCATTAAATTACAGAAAGTTATTAATGGACTGACCAAATGGTTATCATTGTATGCAAAATATGAGCCACCCACCTTTGCCCTAAGAAGTACTTCCTCAAAGGCAAAGTGCAAGCTGCAACAGAGGTCCAAAGAAAATTCAGATGCAGTCCACATGTCATTAAAATGGTATGAACAGAAAATAATCATAAGATCAAATGGAATGTGAGCTTTTAAATCTAAATGACAAGAATATCATGGGATATTGGGTATACTATAGCCATTCTGCCATTCAATATGAGCATGGTTGAACTTCTATATTATACTCATCATCCATCTGCTCTCATCTCCCTTGAATTCTTTAAAATCTGTAACTGTTAATCCCAATGCTGTATATACATCATGAGTTAACATAATGAAGGTCTCTGAGATAAGAATATGCAAAAAATTCATAAGCCGTAAGGCCATAAGACGTAGGAGCAGAATTAGGTTATTCAGTCCATTGAATTTGCTCCACAATTTGATCATGGCTGATTTATTATATCTCTCAACACCATTGCCCTACCTTCTCTTTGTAACCCCCAAATAATCAGGAACCTACCAACCACTGCTTCAAGTACACCTAATGACGTGGTCTCCACAACTATCTATGGCAATGATATCCACTGATTCACCACACTCTTGCTAAAGAATAATCCTTTGGTTTATTTTGGTAAAGTATGACACAAACTTCATGGGCTGCATGGTTCTAAATATTGTCCACACCAGGGTTGTAGAGGTTTAGTACAGATTAGTACAGATGTATAACAAATCCTCCTAACAGGGGGCTCTCTCCTTATTCTGAGTCACTGGCATCCAATTCTGGGGAAGAATTTTTGAACTGGAATGTTAACTCTGTTTCTCTTTCTATAGTTTCTGACTAACCTACTGAGTGATTTGAGCATTTTCTTTTAATTGCCTCATTCTAGACTCACATCAGCACTTGTGAAAATCGAAACAAGAGTAGAAAATTAATAAATATTTTTGGAAATGTTTGCAGTTTGTACTATATTTTGCTACATATATTGAATTCCATGGTGATATCTATAGACTGTTGACAAAGAGATACCCAATAAATAGAAAATGGAAATGAAAAATAATAGGTACCAAATAATAATTGTCTATTTTGCTGTTAGCTCATTTAACCAGATGTAACTGTTTTATAAAATATTCTATTGCATTGATTTCCCTTCCCTGCAAAATGAAAATCTAATTTCATTATGAGAAGATATTTTTGAGTTTAAGAACTGTTTCAGCACTGCTTCATTTAACTACATGGTGATGTGGGCTATAACAGCTGGTTCTTGACAAAGTGCAATTATCCAGATTTGATAATTATACATGCATAAGAAATTCAAATAATGGTTCCTTTCAAAGCCTTTGAGAACTATGACCCTACTGACACTTTAATAATTGTACATTTAATGAGAATTCTGCATAGCATGTAGACAATCTCAAAATTACTTTGGTTTATCAAAACAACATAATAGTTTTATTCCAGATAAGCAATCATACTATGTATATTTGTTTGTGAAATATCAGCTGTGTGATGTTTCCACCAATGCATGAAGATACAGCACAGAGAGTCACAGAATCATAGAAGCACACAGCATGGACAAAGGCCCGTTAGTTCATAAGACCATAAGATACAGGAACTAGGCCATTTGGCCGATCGAGTCTGTTCCACCATTTCATCATAGCTGATCCATTTTTCCTCTCAGCTCCAATCTCCTGCCTTCTCCTCGTATCCTTTCATGCGTGACCAATCAATAATCTAACAACCTCTACCTTCAATATACATGAAGTCTTGGCCTCTATAGCTGCCTGTGGCAATAAGTTCCACAGATTCAACACTCTGTGGCTGAAGAAATCTCTCTTCATCTCTGTTCTAAAAGGACGCCGCTCTATTTTGAGGCTATGTCCTTTGATCTTAGACTCTCCCACCATAGGAAACATCCTCTCCCCATCCTTTCCACATCCATTCTATCAAGGCCTTTCACCATTTGATAGGTTTCAATGAGGTCACCCCTCCCTCTTCTAAATTCCAGTGCCATCAAATATTCTTCATGTGACAAGCCGTTGAATCCTGGAATAATTTTCCAGAACCCCCTTTGAAACCTCTTCAGTTTCAGGACCTCCTTTTGAAGATAAGGGGCCCAAACCTGGACACAATACTCCAAGTGAGGTTTCAGTGCTGCTTTATAAAATCTCAAAATTACGTCTTTGCTTTTATCTTCTAGACCTCTTGAAATGAATTGCGTTCCACACCACATACGCAACCTGCAAATTAACCTTTAGGAAATCTGCACAAGGGCTCCCAAGACCCTTTGTGCCTCAGTTTTTGTATCTCCCCTCCATTTAGAAAATAGTCAAAACTTTCATTTCTTCTACCAAAGTGCATGGCCATACATTTACCGACACTGTATTCCATCTGCCACTCTTTTGCCCATTCTTCTGACCTGTCTAGGTCTTTCGGAAGCCTTTCTACTTCCTCAAAACTACCTGCCCCTCCATCTAGTCAAGTCAAGTCAAGTCAACTTTTATTGTCATTTCAACCATAACTGCTGGTACAGTGCATAGTAAAAATGAGACAACGTTTTTCAGGACCATGGTGTTACATGACACAGTACAAAAAACTAGACTGAACTACGTAATAAAAAAAAACACAGAGAAAGCTATACTAGACTACAGACCTACACTGGAATGCATAAAGTGCACAAAAACAGTACAGGTATTACAATAAATAATAACCAGGACAGTAGGGTAAGTTGTCAGTCCAGGCTTTGAGTATTGAGGAGTCTGAAGAAACTGTTATATAGTCTGGTCGTAAGAGCCCGAATGCTTCGGAGCCTTTTCCCAGAAGGCAGGAGGGAGAAGAGATTGTATGAGGGGTGCATGGGGTCCTTCATAATTCTGTTTCCTTTGCGGATGCAGCGTGTAGTGTAAAAATCCTTGATGGTGGGAAGAGAGACCCCGATGATCTTCTCAACTGACCTCACTATCCGCTGCAGGGTCTTGCGATCCGAGATGGTGCAATTTCCGAACCAGGAAGTTATGCAGTTGCTTAGGATGCTCTCAATACAACCCCTGTAGAATGTGATGAAGATGGGGGGGTGGGAGATGGACTTTCCTCAGCCTTCGCAAAAAGTAGAGATGCTGCTGGGCTTTCTTTGCTATGGAGCTGGTGTTGAGGGACCAGGTGAGATTCTTCGTCAGGTGAACACCAAGAAATTTGGTGCTCTTTACGATCTCTACCGAGGAGCCATTGATGTTCAGCGGGGAGTGGTCGCTCCATGCCCTCCTGAAGTCAACAACCATCTCTTTTGTTTTGTTCACATTAAGAGACAGGTTGTTGGCTCTGCACCTCCTCTCTGTAAGCTGATTCGTTGTTCTTGCTGATGAGACCCACCACGGTGGTGTCATCGGCGAACTTGATGATATGGTTCGAGCTGTGTGTTGCAGCACAGTCGTGGGTCAGCAGAGTGGACAGCAGTGGGCTGAGCATGCAACCCTGGGGAGTCCCCGTGCTCAGTGCTGCTCCCGATCCGGACTGACTGAGGTCTCCCACTCAGGAAGTCTAGGATCCAGTTGCAGAGAGAGGTGTTCAGGCCCAATAGGCTCAGCTTTCCAATCAGTTTCTGCGGGATGATTGTGTCGAATGCTGAACTAAAGTCTATGAACAGCATCCAAACGTATGTGTCTTTTTTGTCCAGGTGTGTTAGGGCCAGGTGGAGAGTGGTGGCAATGGCGTCATCTGTTGAGCGGTTGGGATGGTATGCAAACTGCAGGGGGTCCAGTGAGGGGGGCAGCAGGGTCTTGATATGCCTCATAACAAGCCTCTGGAAACACTTCATGATGATGGATGTAAGTGCAATGGGACGGTAGTCATTTAGGCAGGACACTGAAGACTTCTTCGGCATGGGGACGATGGTGGTGGCCTTGAAGCACGTTGGAATGGTGGCACTGCTCAGGGAGATATTGAAGATGTCAGTGAGAACATCTGCTAGCTGGTCTGCACATCCTCTGAGCACTCTACCAGGGATGTTGCCTGGTCCAGCAGACTTCTGTGGGTTGAACCTGCACAGGGTTCTTCTCACGTCAGCCACGGTGAGACACAGCACCTGGTCATTCGCAGGAGGAGTGGACTTCCTCGCAGCCACGTCATTTTCCACCTCAATCCGGGCGTAGAAGTTATTCAGCGCATTTGGGAGGGAGGCATCAGCTGCACAGTCATCGTCAGTGGAGTTTGTGGCAGTTCGATGCAGACCATTTTATTTGCCACGGGAATTCATGGAATCTATCTTCATATTGTCTGCAAACTTTTCAACAAAGTACCCCCAAACCACATCCTTAACAATTGACTCCAACATCTTCCCAACCACTGAGGTCAGACTAACTGGCCTAAAATTTCCTTTCTTCTGACTCTCTCCCTTCTTGGAGATTTGAGTGATATTTGCAATTTTCTAGTCTTCCAGAACCATTCCAGAATCTAGTGATTCTTGAAAGATCATTACTAATGCCTCCACAAACTCTCCAGTCAACTTGTTCTTAACTCTGGGTGTACACCATCTAGTCCAAGTGACATATCTATGTTCAGACCTTTCAGTTTCTCAGGAACCTTCTCTCCAGTGATGGTAACTTCACACACTTCATGACCTCTGACACCTGGACCTTCCACCGTACTGCTTGTGTATTCCACAGTAAAATGCTTCTTCAGTTCATTGATCATGACTATCACTCGAGCAATGTTTTCCAATGGTCTGGTATCCACTGTTACCTCTCTTTTATACTTTATGTATCTGAAGAAACTTTTGGTATCCTTTTTATTGTTATTGGCTATCTTACTTTTGTACTCCATCTTTACCTTCTTAATTACTGTTTCAGTTGCCTTCTATTAGTTTTTAAAAGCTTCTCAATCCCGTAACTTCCACAAAGTTTTGCTCTATTATAGGCCCACTCTTTGGCTTTTATGTTGGTTTTGACTTCTTTTGTTAGCCATGGTTGGGTCCTTTTACCTTTCTAATACACCTTCTTTCAGATGTACACATCCTGAGCCTTCTGAATTGCTTTCAGAAATTCCAGTCATTGCTGCTCTGTTCTCACTCCTGCCAGTGTTCTTTCCAGTCAATTCTGGCCAACACCTCTCTCTTGCCTCTTTAATTTCCTCCACTCCACTGTAATACTGATACATCTGACTTTAGTTTTTCTTTATCAGCTTTAAGGGTGAATTTGAACATATTATGATCTCTTTCCTCTCAGGGTTCTTTTACCTTAAGCTCTCTAATCCATTATGGTTCATTGCACAACACCTAATCCAGAACAGTTGATACCCTAGTGGGCTTAATTAAGAGCTGTTCTAAAAAAAATCTTGTAGGCATTCTAGAAATCCCCTCTTTGAATCCTGCACCATCCTGATTTTTGCAATCTACCTGCATATCGAAATCCCCCGTGACTATTGTAACATTGCCCTTTTGGCATACATTTTCTATCTCCCATTGTAACTTGTAGACCACATCCTTACTATCCCGTCAGGGTCTTTTTACCCTTGCAGTTCCTTAGCTCCATCCATAATAATTCAATACATTATGACCCTATATCACCTACTTCTATTGATTTAATTTCAATTTTTCCAATAGAGCCACACAACCCCCTCTGCCTTCCTGCTTCTCCTTTCAACATAAGCCATTGATCCAACTGATCTATGTCAACTAAAATTCCTATTTAAGCTAATTTTGGACATGTACATGGAGAGAAAAGGTTTAGAGTGTTTTGGATCAAACACTTTTAAACAGCTTGACCTTTCCTCCCATTGTAACTTACAATGGAAGACAGACCAAATGTCCTTGATTCATTGTTGGAGAGCAGACAGACCAAATGATACTCTGCCCATCTGCCAAGGTATGTATAGAAATAATGACACAGGAATATAAGTTCAAAGTTCAAAATTCAATTTAAATTTAGTATCAAAGTACATGCAGAATATATCTTGATATTGATATACCACCCTGTGATTCATTTCAGTGTGGCATTCACAGTAGATACAAGGAAACACAAAGAATCAATGAAAAACTATACACAAGCTAAGACTGGCCAACAACCAATGTGCAAAATCAGGGTTAATTATGATGGCTCTAACATTTGGTTATGAGGATTGAACTGTGCTATCCACCATTCAGTGCGACCATTTATCACAATTTCTGCTCCCTTCCCATTCAATCTTGATGCCTTCTGCAGTTGGAATTCTGCCTATTTGTTTCTTGACATTGTTTTTATATATTCTCATGCTCTGGTGAGAGAATGAAAAATTTAAACAAATTGTTTATTCCTCTGCTGGTGACATGCCAGCTGTAGTATAGTGTCAGCACTTTCCAAGACTGCTCATTGGCTGGCCACATCAGCAGGAGACCAACATGCTTAGTGGCCAACATCAGTTCAAACTAACCTGCTGTGAACAAAGGGCAGGTAGTTGTTGGCAGTCACTCAAGAAGCAAATGATCTAGGAACCCCAGAAGCTTGCTGCAGCTTGTGCAAGCGTAGGCTTTGAGGTAAACAGGAGATTTTGGTAAAGAATGTAGGAAGTTATAGGAACGTAGACAGTTTATGTTAGCAGAAGGCCTTCGCTTATATCCAGAAAGGTTCAAAGGCTGGCTTTATTTGTCACATGCACATCAAAACATTGAAACTTACAGTGCAATATGTCATCTGCATCAGCAGCCAACACTGTCAGAGAATGTGTCAGGGGCAACCTATAAGTTTCGCCATGTTTCTGGCGTCAACATAGCATGGCCACAACTTAATAATCTGTATGTCAGAAGGCAGTAACAGGCATGGGTCATTCATTATGACTTAAAATATCTTAGAGTCTCCCCATCTCTACCACATCATTGTAGTAGAGATCATTACCACAGGAACATGCAGTGCAGGGATCACTAATACCTCAATGCATCTTTAATACTTATAAATATGCCCTTGTTAGTTTTATTTACATCCTGAGAGCAAATTGAAATAGTTATTTTGTATAGGAGGATTTTTAAAAAATATTTTAAGCTGTGGTTCAATTGATAACTCTCTTATCTTTGTTAGAAACCTAGTTCAAGACTTGAGACAGTCCTAGACTGAATCTGAATATTACAGAAGGTCAATAGGTACATTTAACGTCAGAGAAAAGTATACAATATACATCGTGAAATTCTTTTTCTTCACAAACATCTCTAAAAAACAGAGTTCCCCAAAAAATGAATTACTGTTAAATGTTAGAACCCCACAGCCCCCCCTCAGCTTCCCCCTCCCAGACATAAGCAGCAGCAAAACAACGGCTCCCCTCCCCCACCAGCATAAAAGCATGGGCGCCCCTACTGACCACTCAAGTGTGCAGCAAAGCATGAATGAAGACACAGACTTGCAGTACCCCAAAGATTACTCGTACACCCGGTAATTTAACATACCATAGGCTCTCTCTCCCTTCCTAATAAGGGAAAAAGAGGTGTCCCCGTTTCACAGCGAGAGTGGAGACTTAACAAAGCAAGTTACTGATTTATGGTGCTAAATGTCTGTGGCGTTGCTTTTTCTGCGCTCTTTGTCCAAAGAGCTTGGGTCTCTGGGCACACAGCCGGCAGCCAGCTGACTGCTTATGATCTTCCGTCTCCCACGACGTATCAGGCAATGGCACTGACCTCAAATACGCCCGCCTCCAGAGCCATGGAAATCCGGCACCCTGAAGGCACACTAGTCTTTTAGGCCACATCCTTGGCATACCAAAAAGCGGCTGGTCGTGAGGCCCTGAAAGCGGGTCCCATTTCCGCAAAGAACTGAAGTCAGTGTGTAACTCCAGGTCAGGGTGTTCAAAAGAACCTTGAAAGGGAAAAAAAGTGATATCAAAGATAGCAATAGAGCTGTTTCTGAAGATGCAAGCAAAGGGGTCGTCATTAGGTGACATCATTCTCCTAAAAGGGTGTCTTTTGTAAAGGTTAAACAGAAGCTCCATTTGGACTGTGTATAGATGCAAAAGCTTTCAGACTATTTTAAACAAGAACAGGGATGTAATTCCCAATGGTCTAGACAATGTTTATCTCTCATTTTAAACTAGTAAGAAAGCAATTATCTTGTTATTATCACATTTCTATTATTGGAGCTTGTTATGAGCAAATTGACTGTCATACTTCCTTTCTTTTAAAAATGACTGCCTTTGAAGTACCTAATTCTCTGCTCAGAGATTTAGGCTGTCTTGAGGTCACAATTCCTCTGCTGTTCCGAAAAAAAATCTTGCTGAGTTCTTCGCATGCACTGTTTGTGTTAATATCCATTCTTCATTTGCATGCATGCTTCGAGATGTACTTCCTCGTTCTATAAAGTTTCCATTTAATATTTTCAATGAACAGGGCTGGCAGTGCTCGTCAATGCAAATGCCTTTATACATCTGAGTTATTCAATTAAGTTGTTCTCTGTTCCTATTATTTAATAGATGGAATAAAGCAAGGTAAGAATGAATAGCAATCTTGTTTATCCGAATAGCCCAGTCATTTGTTTAGGTTAACATGTTGGGTGTGGTGGGAGATGTAGTTAAAAACTCTCTCCAGACAGCTCTAGTTGCTTGCCATGAAACAATTCTCAAATTGCAGCTCAGATGTGGAGCAAAGTGCTGTCTGCATCTCAAGATTGTTCCAGGCAATCAGCTAAATAGCTCCCTTTCTCCCTTGCTGTCTAGTTAAGTATTTCACTTTGCTAAATGCAAGGCTATTTTTTTGTTTTGAATTTGATTACCTTCTTCCTTGAGGCAGTAATTCAATCCTGGATTTTGTTCTATGGGCATAAACACCACAAAACTTCATCCATGTAACAGTCCAAGTCTGCTGCAGTCCACACATCAACTGGTCATGGAGGTTTGTCACAGTTAAATTTCATAATGACCTCATTCAACATTTGACTTCAGCACTCTTCATCAGGAATGATCAAGTAGAAATCAGAATGAGAAGTTTGGTCAATCCAAAGAAGAGTAGTATGTCACTCATTTTTGACCATCTTTCAACTTTCGGTTTGATAAATGATACTGCACTGTAACTGTGCCAGACTAGTTAATGCCCTTGTCTCAGATTGAGATGTTTTTCCCAACTGAATAAACCTAACTTTTTCCACAACCAATTGGACTGAGAAATGGAGATACAAGCACTATTCAGAATCAGAATCAGAATCGGGTTTATTATCATCGGCATGTGATGTGAAATTTGTTAATTTAGCAGCAGCAGCAGTTCAATGCAATACATTATCTAGCAGAGAGAGAGAGAAAAAATGATAATAAATAAAATAAAACATAATAAATAAACAATTAAATCAATTACATATATTGAATAGATTATTAAAAAATGTGCAAAAACAGAAATACTGTATATTAAAAAAGTGAGGCAATGTCCAAAGCTTCAAAGTTCATTTAGGATTCAGTTGCAGAGGGAAAGAAGCTGTTCCTACATCACTGAGTGTGTGTCTTTATGCTTCTATATCTCCTACCTGATGGTAACATTGAGAAAAGGGCATGCCCTGGATGCTGGAGTTCTTTAATAATAGACACTGCCTTTCTGAGACACTGCTTTGTCCTGGATACTTTGTAGGCTAGTACCCAAGATGGAGCTGACTAGATTTACAACCCTCTGCAGCTTCTTTTGGTCCTGTGCAGTAGCCCCTCCATACCAGACAGAGATGCAGCCTGTCAGAGTGCTCTCCACGGTACAACTATAGAATTTTTTGAGCATATTTATTGATATGCCAAATCGCTTCAAACTCCTAATAAAGTATAGCCACTGTCTTGCTTTGTTTATGACTACATTAATATGCTGGGACCAGGTTAGATCCTCAGAGATCTTGACACCCAGGAACTTGGAGCTTCTCACTCTCTCTAGTTCTGATCCCTCTATGAGGATTGGTATGTGTTCCTTTGTCTTACCCTTCCTGAAGTCCACAATCAGCTCTTTTGTCTTAATGACATTGAGTGCCAGGTTGTTGCTGCGGTACCACTCCACTAGTTGGCATATCTTACTCCTGTACACCCTCTCATCACCACTTGAGATTCTACCAAGAATGGTTTATCTTCAGCAAATTTCTCGATGGTGTTTGAGCTATGCCTAGCCACACAGCTATGTGTATACAGAGAGTAGAGCAGTGGGCTAAGCACACACCCCTGAGATGTGCCAGTGTTGATCATCAGTGAAGAGAATATTTATCATCAATCCGCACAGACCGTGGTCTTCCGGTTAGGAAGTCAAGGATCCAATTACAGAAGTAGGTACAGAGGCCCAGGTTCTACAACTTCTTGATTAGGATTGTGGGAATGATGGTATTAAATACTGAGCTATAGTCAATGAACAGCATCCTGACATAGGTGTTTGTGTTGTCCAGGTGCTCTAATGCTGTGTGAAGAGCCATGGAGATTGCATCTGCCGTTGACCTATTGTGATGATAGGAAAATTGCCATGGGTCCAGATACTTGCTGAGGCAAGAGTTCAGTCTAGTCATAACCAACCTCTCAAAGCTTTTCATCACTGTCGATTTGAATGCTACCGGGCGATATTTCAAAATATTTTGATGAATAATTTCTCTGCACAGTTGATACAATTAATTCTTAAGTCAAACCTTCCAAAGCAATAATCAAACAATAAATTTATTGCATATTGAGTGGAATTGACACAGCATTTATGTGCTTGCACAACTAATGTGGAATAGATGGGGAGAGGGTTGAAAAGATAAATGTCTAATATCAGCAGCTTAGAAGCTGGTTTGTGTTTGGATGGTGGTACATTCTTTCAGCCCATTGTCTTCTACCCAATGGGAGATGAGTGAGGGGAGAATAATTGTCATGGGTGTGGCCTTTCATTGTGTCAGCTGCTCTACTGAGGTACTGAGAAATGCAGACAGAGTCCATGGAGTGGAGGCTGATTTTTGTGAACATGCTGAGTTGCATTTACAACTCTTCGTAATTTCTTGTGGTCTCAGGCAGGGTAGTTCCCATACCAAATAATGATGCATTTGGAGAGGATGATTTCTATGGTATATCTATAAAAAATAGTGACGGTCAGCTGGGGCATTCTGAATTTCTGAGGAAGCGCACTTTCCTGGCCATGGCATCTACATGTTTGGCTCAGAACAGGCAATTGGTTATATTCACTCTTGGGAACTTGATGCTTGTGACCCTCTTGACTTCCACACCATTGATGTAGACAGAAGCATGTGCACCATCCCACATCTTGTAGTCAATTGCCAGCTCTTTAGTTATGCTGACATTGGGGGAGGGATAGTTGCTATGACACCATGCCAATAGGCTCTCTATCTCCATCCTGAAATGTGATTCGTTATTACTTGAGATATAGCTACAATGGTGGTGTCATCTGCAAACCTATAGATGTGTTTGAGCAGGACCTGCACATGAAGTCGCGAGTGCAAAGGGAGTAAATTAGGGAGCAGAGGATTCAGCATTGTGGAGAACCAGTGTGGAATATAATTATAGCAGAGCTGTTGCTGCTTATCCTTAATGATTGCAGTCTGTTGGTCAGGAAGTCAAGGAGGTGTTGAACACCATATCTAGGATTTTTGGGAATGAGTTTGCTTGGAATTATAGTATTTAAAGGCAGAGCCTAATATAGGTGTCTTTAGTATCTACTTTCTGCAGAGATGAGTGTGGGGCCAGGGATATAGCATCTGTCATATGCTTTTTTTGGATAGTAGGTGAATTGCAGTGGGTAGCAATTGCCTGGAAGGCTCAGGCCTCATCTGTATTACTCTGGCAAACTATCACTTTTCACTATATTGACGAATTCCAGAGAGGAGTAACTAATTACCTTGGATATATACATATGCCAGAAACTTTAAATGGCAGACTTTAGTCAAAAGATCAGTGAAAAATGACCAAAGCTTCCTTAATTTATCTTGTACTACCATAGTACAAAAATAATTGTTTTATTAATTGATCACAGCATTGAAATTACTGTGCTTGCTAGCTACCTGAAGCTACAATACTAATGCTCTGGGTCAGGCAACGCTTGAGGTCAGAAAACAAAATATTTTTATTAATGAAACATTACAATTAATTCCTAACAAATGGCCTACAAAGGTTACACAAATAATGCAAGTTAAGGCACAATGGTGAATAGCTTTGGAGAAACATCTTCTGACAGTTACATTTACAATCCTTACATTTTGACATCAGACGTCAGTGACCTGAGTCCTAATCTTTAATGTGTATGATAAACAATTGGGTTCACATTGCTTTCCACCTTTTATCTGAAAGCTTCTTCAAATTCATATCCTCCATTTGATAGCCACCTTTCAATGCATTTGACATCCAGAGCATTATTGCTGATAATGCTGAAATTTCTCATATGTTCCTCATGTGATATTCATTGCTCGGGCCTCTGAGAGTCCAAGTAGGCAGCATTTACTGCATCTCCCTTGCACACTTCTTAAAAAATCCAGCCTAATGAGCTGCCTTTCAGTAATGCATGTTAACTAGATATTCTTTTCCATATATTTTGTCATCTCATTATTTAGCAGATTCTCAGTACAGCTGAGTACTCCATAGTTCCCTAGATTAGTACTACTTCCTGTTTCTAAGATAAGAGTTATGACTTTTTACTTGTGTGCATTGATAATATAACTTCTATCATCTTTATTTATTGAGATACAGTGCAGAATAGGCCCTTCTGGCCCTTCGAGCACATCACCCAGCAACCCCCAATCTAACCCAAGCCTAATTAGAGGACGTCTTACAATAACTAATTAATCCTTCAACTGGTACGTCTTTAGACTGTGGGAGGAAACTGGAGCACCCGGAGGAAACCCACACAGCCATGAGGAGAACATATACACTCATTACAGACAGCAGCGTGGGAATTGAATCCGGGTTGTTGGTACCATAAAGCATTGTGTTAACCACGATGCTACCATGCTGTTTACGTCTTTCCGTAAAGGAATCAATCTATTGGGATTTGATTTTGACCCTACGTTTCACCACTTTGCCTTTAAACTAACTTATTTTTATTTTAAATGTAGTGGAATTATGGAGTCAGAGTATTATAGCATGGAACAGGGCACTTTGGCCCAATTGATCCATGCTGATTTTTTATAAGTTATCCCCATTTGCCTGTGTTTAACCAATATCTCTATAAAACCCCTCCCATCCATGTATGTAGCAAAATGTCTTCTAAATATTTTCCCCAATCACTTTCTTTGCAGCTCATTTCACATACACCCCTGCTCTTTTAGATTTTTCACCTCTTTGATTATTCTTCCTTGCTGATCTCTTTGGACAAAACTGAGTATCCTTTAGTAAACATCCACATAATCTTCCCTGCTCTGCTTTAGATTAACTGAAGGTTAAGTCAGAAGGTTTTTCATCCATTTGAGTAATCAGATGTTTCATTAAAGAAATAACAGCTGACTTGATGTTCATTTAAAAGTCCGACATACCGACCAAAACTGAAAACAACCAAGCTCTCCTTTTCGTTGTTTGCTAGCCCCTGTTGACACCGACATCATGATCTTTGCAGCCTCATAAGCAAAAACGTTTTTATCTCCTTCACATTACAAACATCTGAAATTTGATTCCTGCTTCTCCAGCTACACTTTGTCACTGGTTACCTACAATCTTCTCATTTATGGAGAGGGTATAATAATGAAGCTGCCACACTGGAAATTAAACTTTCTTTTTCCACTGAAAGGTGTATGTATTTCATTGATTGTGATATTCTGCATATAGAAGCATCCATCGAACATGATATTGTACAGTTGTTAGGGTAAGCAGAGCAATAACAGATGGAATTTAATGCTGGCCAGTGCAAGGTGATGCACTGTAGGGGATACAATGAACGGCAGTGTATGAAGGAATATTTTACGATAGATAGATAAGATAGTAAAAAAAGGATATGGGATATACACACTGGCCACTTTAGTAAGTACCCCCTATTCATAGTCTTCTGCTGCTGTAGCCCATCCACTTAAAGGTTCAACATTTTGCATGTTCCCAGATGCTCTTCTGCACACCACTGTCAAACCACCCCCTCTGATACCAACAATCACATTCCATGGTCAAAGTCACTTGGATCACATTTCTTCCCTATTCTTATGCTTGATCTGAACAACAATTGAACCTCTTAACCATGTCGGCATGCTGTTATGCATCAAGTTGCTGCCACACGATTGGCTGATTAGATATTTGCATGAATGAGCTGGTGTACCTAATAAAGTGGCCATCTAGTATTTACACTGATTGGGTAGTGCATTGGGGAATGTTGAACAACAGGTAGATAAGATGGTGTATTTTGGTGTTGGTGGACTGAAAATTGACCCCAATTGAACAGGACGGTTCACTACTGGATTACTCCCTCCCTGTGATAGTGGAGAACATTAAAAGTTACCATGTACATGATACACAACTCAAGAATGAGTCATCCTGACTGTATAATATGGGTTTTAGGGAATCCCTAAACAGGATTAAAGAGAATTGCCATCAAGTAATATTTCAGGACACTTAAAAGACATTTTAAAATAAATTTTAATATTTCTAATTCAGTAATCAAGAAAATATTACTTTGAGCATTGCTACAACCTTTACCAGCTAGTTGCTATGACAGCACTTTTCTAAGCTTTCCCTTTATTGGATCTTATATTCAGTTTCACCAAAATGATGTTTGCCTTGAGATTTGAATATAACTTGAGCATGAACAACCAGGAGCAGGGCAAAGGGCACTCTTAACACACCTGCTGATGTGTCTAGCTTACATTGTCCCCCAGTATACCAAAGCAGGAGAGAGCAAAAAAATTCATTCACTGTAGCTTGTTAATAAGATAAAACACTCAGCTGTCACCAACCACCACTTAAAGGTTGCCTGCATTTCTGTGTGAAACCCCACTGGTTTCCTTGGCTGTGTAAGTCTAGGGAACATAGACTCCAGTCCTGCCAAACCTGTGAGATTGAGACAGCTCTCCCACCCCAAACCCCAGTATGTGTGCATGCAGTGTAATTTGTTACCTTGTTACAACTCAGTGCCAAGAAATAACAGACAGCACACTGTGCGTACAATTAAAGCTATTATATTTATGAATCTTAACTTAACTAAAGAGCTAGTAAAGAAAAGAAAGATAAAACAAAAAGGGCTCATTATAATTAAACTGTCAAATGTCCACAAGTTGGAGCTCAACTCTTCCAAAAGTAATATTCACCGATCCTTAGTCAACACGGCACTTTGCTCCATCGAATCACAGTTCCACACTGGATCGAATCCCACGACTGGTTCTCTCCAGCGTCTTTGCTCTTCATCCTCTGCCAAACAAAGGACCCAGCTCCCTTTTCAAAGCACCCATTATCTCCAACCATAATCCAAATACTACTTCTACAGAAGGGCGTAACATGTGAAAAGAAGTCTGTGGCATCTGAAGATCGGAGGAGGATTACAAACAAAAGGACAGGTCAGAAGAGCAGCAGATAGGTCCCCTTGAATTGCAGGGAATTGTCCACAAAGTTTTCAGAAAGATCTTGAATGGTAAGAAATGAGGGATTTCTGCTTGTGCTTCTTATCTTCTTGTAATAAATGCCATTATAATCAGGTATGTCCACATCTTGTAAATATATAATAGGAGGACCTAAGTAAAAAGTCCCAGTTACACAGTTAGAAGAAATTTACTGACGTTACCAGAGGAAAACTTGGGAAGAAGTTTTTTTGGGGGGAGGAGTCATCAGAGTAAGTTTAGGTTTATGGAGATTCATAGAGCTATACAGTGTGGAAATGGGACCATTAGCCCAACTCCTCAATGCTAACCAAACCGTCTATCTAAGCTAATCTCATTTGTGGGCAGTGTTCTGTTCCTTTGAATGGTTCATAACCCAAACAGTTCACTAGTCTGAAAAAGTCTGCAAACCATTTCCCCCATTCGCAGCCAGCAGATCCACATTGCCAGTCTCCCAAACACTTGTGTTCAGTTCTAGGGGCTATAAGGAAAGATCTTGTCTTGTGAGAAGAAGTGAGAAAGCTAGTGCTGTCAATCTTTACCGGAATAATGGTGGCCAAATCCGTTGTTTAGATTGAATTTGAAGGCATTTGTATCCCAGAATCAACAAAGAGCTTGTAATGAGGTAAGTTTAGACAATCATTCATATCATACAGTTATTTTTCTAAGGGAAATGAAGATATAGTCTATTCAATGTATTGTGCAAAAGGAATCAACATCAAACAGCCATCAAAGCTTCAAGATTTGGCAAGGCTGACTTCCATGTGATGAGACACTAGAAACTGGGCAAAATTACTAGAGGAAGGATTATGTTCAGGAAGTATTTATTATGACAGATAATGGGCTACGCCCTTAAGAGATCCAGCCATGGATGGCTAAGCAGATGAGGTGAAATGTAAAAACTCAAAGTGTAAATGCAGTGTGAAACAAATCCTAGAAAATGCAGAAGATACAAAAGACGACAAAAGAAGACAAATCTTGAGAGCGACAAAAAAAGATTGAAGAAGTTCGATAAGGAAGATGGCTAAGATCCATAAAAACAGAAATCAAAAATATTGCAAACAGAAATGAGAAACTGGCAGACATTGGCCTCCTTCTACATAAATCTACAGTGAGACCTCATCGGTATGTACAGAACCAAAATAATATTAATTAAGAATGTATTGAGACTGAAATAGAAATTCCCAAAACCAGAATTTTAAGTAAACTAGGTAACTCAGAACTGTTCAGGAACCGGTCCTTTAGATTAAAAATCGCACATACTATTTCTGAAAGAATTGAGAGGGATGTTGGCTAATTAAAGATCAGTAAGCCATAAATCTTTTCAGGAAATTATTTTTTATAAACATCCAGAAGGCATTTAATAAACTTTCTGCCAGAAGACCATCAACTAAAGTTAAATCTCATGGAATTGAAACTAGCTTATTCATCTCATTGGGAATTTGCCTGAGGAACAGCGGAGAGACATCACAGACAAAGTGGAGGTAATCACGTTGACTGCCTGTGGCTGGTAGGACTTTGATTTAAACACCAACTATTACCGGATTAATAAATGACTTAAATAGTGGGATAGAAACCACATATTCAGGTTTGCTGATGACATGAAAATAATCTAATATTTTAAGTAATATAGATTGCAAATTTAATTTACAATGAAATATTAATTATCTGAGGAAATGGGCATGGGATTTTAAGTAAAGGTCGCTGATCTGAAATGATAACCGTGCAGAACATTTCAAGAATAGAAGACAGAATTAGTCTAATTATTCACAAACATTTTGCGCTTCCAAAAGTGATGGATTGCATTTAAGTAGATATTCTGCACCTTGAAATTGGATTTCATCTATTGATAGTGTTGATGCTGCATATAGTTTTGGTGCCCATTCAGTCTTCCTGTAAAGTATTGTGAAGTTGACTAAAAAAATCACGTTATGGTAGCATAGCCTTGTCAGGTCTCCCAGTATATAATGCAAATCAAAAGTCACCCTATGACAGCAAAGGGAAACCAGAATAGATCCCACACTCTGTCTGGTCTACATGGCAAATCAATACGGCTGTATTATGCAGCAGAAATTGCAGTTCCCATATTTTTACCCATGCTGGAATGAACTTGCCCTTGACGGGGGTTGCCTTTTATGAGAATTGAGAGTTGTTGTACCACCCAAGCTATGAGCTAAAGTGTTGGCAGAGCATCATGCCAGTCATCTTGGTATGGTCAAGATGAAAGCGTTGGCTTGAAGCATTGTCTGCTGTCCTGGGGTAGATCAGCAGATGGTGCAGCTTGCCATGTACTGTTTGGGATGCCAACACATCCGGAAGATGACAAGAGCAGTGCCTCTCTACTCCTGGCAATGGCCTGCATTGTCCTGGTAGAGGATTCATGTGGATTTTGCCAGACCGTTTCTAAGCATAAGTTCCTTGGTAGTAGTGGATGCAGCTACAAAGTGGCCTGAAGTGTTCCCTATAGCCTCCTCTACACCCTTGCACACTGTTGATGTGTTGAGAAGGCTCTCCTCAAGGAATGGTGTTCCAGAGCACCTAATCATTGACAATGGGACCACAGTTTGTTGCAGAACAGTTTTAGTCCTAAAAATGAATGGAACAAGACATAATACATCTGCTCTGCACCACCCAGTTACAAATACCTTGGTGGAAAGTTTTGTCCAGAATTTAAAGAACATGCTGCGAGCATTATCAACGTAACACACTACACTGAATCCGATGCTCGCCAATTTCCTCTCCGCACATTGCAATGCAGCGTGCTCCACAACCAACAACTCTCTAGCCACGCTGTTCCTGGGTTGACCCTTGTGCTTATACTTGGATCTCCTCTAACACAATCTCAGAAGGAGTGTGCAGGAGAAACAGCTGAGACAAATTGAAAACTTCTCAAGCAAGGTAGTTCAATGTTTCACTCCTGGGCAAGCAGATTTGGGGAGGGACCACAGAGGTGATTAAGGACAGAGCTGGACGACTCTCCTACACAGTAGAGATTGTATCTGGTGTCATCTAGAGACGACATTTTGATTAGTTAAGGAGAACAGAATCAATTTTCAGAGAAAAAGGGTGTTCAGAACCACTTCCTGCAGTCTCAAAGTCAGCTCCTCCAATGACCAGGGAGGATCCTCAGAACCTGTGATTGCTTCATAGTCACAAGTCTCACCTGCCAAGCCATGATCCTCCTTACCTGGAAAGACGTTATCTCACAAGAGTAAGAAACCTTTCACAGTGATTACATCTTTAGGCTTGAATGGGTGAATTTAAAATTTACTCTGCTGTCAATGTCTATAATAGTACTTTGTAGGTACACACCCCAGTGCGTGATGAAAGAAAGATAACAAACAGATGTTAATAATCAATGAAATAATGAGTTGAATGGACCAAACTGGTTGACTGAAACAGAAACAGATTTGGAAGGAATCAAACTGGGTGAAGGACAACCAAACTAAAAGGTGAGAATGTGGCAGATGTGACAGTTTAACCTTCAAATCATCAATTCTTACACTATGGCAAGAGTGGTCACCCTGCATCAGCAAAGTCTCTCCCAAGCAGAAATTTTGTGGCAGATAGGTTTCACGATGTGCGATCCAAGCTCTTCTGAAGAAGCACAAAGATATGGGCAATGCTGAGGACTAGAAACACAGTGGTTGACCTTGGAAACTGAGTTCAGCAGAGGAGAGATACACCAAAATGATGTCCCTTCTAAATTGGAATAAACCCAGCACTGCAATCAGCTCTGAACACATAGAAATGACTGGAACCCAAGTATACCCCTCGACAGTCCAGAGAAATCTTGTTTGCAGTGGTCTTCATGGAAGAGTTCCTGCGAAAAAGCCATTCTTCTGAAGTGAAAACAAAGCTAAGAGACTCATCTACACAAAAACACAAGGACTGGGGTGCTGAACAACAACTCTGGACTGTAAGTGCTCTGGACTGACGAGTCAAAATTTGAAATTCTTGGCTCATACAGGAGGCAGTTTGTCCATAAAAGAGCTGGAGAGTGCTACATGAATGACAATTTGTAGCCAACAGTGAAGCAGGTGGAGATTCCCTGCAGGCTTGGGGCTGCATTTCTGGAAATGGAGTTGGAGATCTGCTCAGAATTAATAGAATGCTCAATGCTGAGGAATACAAACAAATTCTCATCCATCACGCAATTCCGTCAGGGAGGTCTCTGAGCAGATCCAACTTCATTCTGCAGCAGGACAACGATTTCAAACACAGCCAAGATTATAAAGAACTATCAACAGTGAAAAGAAGAACAAAGAGTTCTGCAACAGATGGCATGGTCTCCAATGAGCCTTGTTCTCTGCCTGAGATTACCTGGGGAGACAGAAGCAAGTGAGACGGCCAAAGTCTGCCCAAGAACTGTGGCAGATTCTTCAAAAGGCTTGGAAAAACCGCTGAGCCGATTGTTTTATCAAAATGTACAATTTGATTGTCTTATCAAATGTACCTTAGACAAATAATGTAGTTTTAAAGGTAAAGGGTGGTCACACCAACTATTGATTTGATTTAGTTTTATACTGTTTACTGCTTTTCATATTAATTTTTTTGACTTGTAGAGACTTTTCATTTCATTATTTTTGAAAGCATCTTTGCTTTACAGAATGTTTTTTACATGTGCCTAAGACTTCTCCACTATACTGTACATATATAAGATGACTAGAGAGCAGTACGTTACATATTTGAGTTGAGATGCAGTGTATATTGATTTGGAATTTATAATTAAGCAGGGAGGAGTGTTATGCATTTAATATTTTGGTAATATCTGAGTAATATAAATTGTATGCTTTATTGAGCACTATTTGTTTATTTACATAATTCATTATGGGTTATATGTAAGAAGTATGTGAATGGCACAACATCATCATGTCATCATGTCATATGTGTGCACCTCATTAAAGAGATGAAAGTAAGTACATGTTTTCTCGTTTCCCATGCTTTTCTTTCAATTAGTTTTTTGGAGTTACAAAACATAACAGGAAGAGGAGTCAACTAAAATGCTAATCTTTTTTATCAGGAGCAGTGGAAACTGGGGAGTTAAATCTGTGACTCAGTACTTTCGACACAAAGACTTGGCTGATGGCAGATCTTATAATTAATTTAAGTGATTATAGAATTGCGCAGGGTGCATACTGAAACTTGTCAAGTGACTTTGACAGGTGAAACTTCCAACTTAAGAACTGCAATCACAAAGTAAATTCTTACAGAAATTAAATATTTCTCTCTAATGTTTTGGGAGAAATATAGGTAATGTAATACTTGAGTCTGAATCATCCATAGTGGCCCTGTCAGTGACATCCCTATTTGTGGAATTATCTCCCTGGGGTTAATAAGTAGCAAAAATGCAATACAGCTTTAAAAATAGTGAATAATATTTAAAATGGGACAGTGCTGCAGTTTTATTGAAGTCAGGCAGTTTGAAAGATGATTGAAATTTGAAAACTGCCGATGCTGGAAATCCGAGTAACAATATACAAAATGCTGGAGGATCTCAGCAGGCCAGGCAGCATCTATGCAAAAGAATACTGCCAAAGGGTATTGGCCTGGCCTGCTGAGTTCCTCCAGCATTTTGTACATGTTAATCTGATAAAGAATTCTTATGAATCCTTAAGCCTAAAGCATAATTTCTATTTTTCTTTCCAAAGATGCTGCGTGATCTGCTGTATTCCTCTTTATTGGCACTGTGAGTTTTACAGCCTTGCATAAATAACTTATCCCTTACAGAAGAGAACAACTATATAATCAATCATCTACAGATACAAATTTAGATGCAATATGCAGTACAGTACTCGGATCCCTTATAGAAGACATTAATATAGCTTGTAACCAGTTGAGTCTTTAGAACTGATCCTGGGGCATCACATGGCTTGCTAGTTTAAAAATGACTCTTTCATGCTGATTTTGTCTTTTGTCTGTATACCATTCTTCTATTCTTATTAATTGGTTACCACCACACACTGTTAGTTTACCTTGTGTAGTAATCTCTTCTTGTGGAATCTTAACAAATGCCTTTTTGCAACCTAAATTCATTGCACCTATAGTTTTATCCAGTTAATCCTCAAAAGAAATCTGAAATCTGACAGCTAAATTGAGTAATTACGTTTTAGATTTTGGCAAGATTAATGTCAGAGTGTATAATTGTGCAGATCTCAGCATTGATGTTATGAATGCTGGATTTTTCGATCTTTGTACTGTTTCCTGGAATTCTATTCCCAGAAGAGTTATGTCTTATATGCTAAATTAAACATTCTGAGCTGAAGTTGCCAAAGCAAACTCCAGGTTTATGAAAGTCTGCTGTCAGAAGCACAGGGCAATTTATTTGAATCTTTCTGTGCTTTCACAATCTATTCATGTTAATCCTGTGTACCCTCGCTACTATTGTAGTTAGCAATGCCAGTTAATATCGCCATCTGTTGCAGAAAACAAGCAAGCAGGAAAAAATATTCAATGGAGTATCCTGGTGTACCATTATTAGCTCATTAATTATGAAGTAATTTTTAAATGTGTCCTCATAGGTGCTTGAAACAGGGCAACCTTAAAAAATCATTCTTCAAAGGTGTATCAACAGATTAGTAATTTTAAACAAGCTTATTGTTTTAACAACACTTACATTAAACTCAAGCAGCTGTAACCAATATTCTTTACTGTTCATTATTAGTATTTCCATATCTTTATCGGTAGTTCTTGCTCTCACAGATAATTGACAAAGACATAAAAAAAGGAAGAGGAATTAATTATGAAAGCAATCAATAACTGGGAAACACATATTTACATGACCGCCCCTCTAAGGCTACAGAAGACAATTGAGCAGATGGATTTGCTGTTAGCTCTACTCATCATAAACACACAAAATGTTCTTGATAGGTATGAAACTGCTAATTAACAAATGTACAAACCCATTGCCTGATACAGGAGGGCAGGCAGAAAGTCGGTTTTGACAAATTGGCCGTGATGAAGCTTGTTCCGCAGTTGCAAGCTATTGCAGCCTAAACATTGTAATTAAGAGAGTGACTGCTACCCCAGTCCATACGACTCCACCCTCACCTTTTCCAATAGAATAATTCCAAGAATAATGATGACCACTGGTTCTGAGAAGTTTGAGTGCACTTCCTCCTCAATGAAGCAGCTGCCCAAGAAGGATCTTATTCCAATGAAGCACCTTTATTAGGGCATGAATGATACACACGACTGCCATCTTAAAGGCATTTAAATCTTAAGCTTAAAGGCTCACTGTCACTCTATAAAAGGACAATGGATATCTGAAACAGCTTTTTTTCCTCAATTGCTGTTTCTTTAATGGTTGTTCCTTATTAAAACGTAAGACATAAGGGAAGAATTAGGCTATTTGGTCCATTGAGTCTGCTCCACCATTCCATCATGGCTGATTTTATCGACCCTCTCAGCTCCATCCCCTTGCCTTCTTCCAGTAACTTTTGACACCCTTACCTTATCAACTCTGCTTTAAGTATACCCAATGACTTGGATCCCATTGTTGGCTGTAGCAGTGAATTCCACAGAATCTGGCTAAAACAATTCCTCCTCATTTCTCTTCTAAAAGTACTTCTTTTGTATTCGGAGGCTGTGCCCTCTACTCTTAGATTCCTCCACTATAAAGAAACACCCTCTCTATATCCACTCTATCTCGGCCTTTCAATATTCAATAGGTTTCAATGAGATCTCCCCTCATTCAGCGAGTGCAGCCCCAGAGCCATCAAATGCTCCTCATATTTCAAATGTATGAATCATCCTTTAGACCCTCTCTAATGGCAGCACATCCTTTCTTGATAATGGGCCCAAAACTGCTCACAGCACTCCAAGTGTGGTTTGACCAATGCCTTATAAAACCTCAACATTACAAATCTCATTGAACATTGAATAATATATTCCCTTTATTTCCACTGTATCTGTGCCAACCATGATGCTAAATTAAACTTGTCCCATCTGTCTACAGGCATTCCCTCCAGTCCTTGCCTGTTCATGCCTCAGTCTAAATGCCTATTAAACATTGATATTGTATTTGGGGCCATCTTCCCAGGCAGTGTACTGTAGACTATCCAGGCTACAATCTAATGGTTTAAACACTGAATTTTGCAATTTCAGGCTATCCTTACCTCCTATGTTTCCCTCTCTCTGACCTTTCAATCAATCTTTGGTCCTCCCATTTCTTGTTGTCTTTCGCATGCTGCCCTGCCCTATCAACCATGATCGTTCTGCCCACCTGCTACCCACATCTTATACCTTCTGTTTTTCACTTCTTTGGGAAATGAATCCTGTTATCATTTTTCTTACTTATCAGATTGTGGTGAACTACATATACCTGTCTGGACACCCCCCCCCCCCCACTGCTGACTGCTCCTGTGGCTCCTCCCACAGACCCCTGTAGAAAGGTGATTGGAGGCACTGCTCCTCCCTCAGTCTCCAGGATGTTGTGTGGTGGTCTCTTGCTGCTGACGCTGCTGACGGTGCTTTCTTCCAGCTAATAAAAGCCTATCTCGACTCACGTCTCCGAGAGTTATTGATGGTGCATCACAGATTCCAGCCTTTCTGTTCCCACTATTACCCTCCAACCTCTGTGTCTCCCTTCAGCCTCCCCCCCCACCATGCTCCTTTTATCCCTTTTTACTCCTTCTCTGCTCCCACATCTATCCCATGCCTGCCTTTGTTTCCCAACTCCACCCATCTAACTCATTCCTGATGAAGGGTTTCAGTCTGAAACATTGACAATTTATTCCCCTACTTGGATGCTGCTTGACTTGCTGATTTCCTTTAGCATCTTGTCTTTGTCCTTCTCCCATCTGCCTCCTTCTGCCCATCATCCCTTATTCCTCCAGAGTCCACCTATCACACACTATTCTCCATATCACCATCCCCTTCTCCTCTTTATACTAGCTATCTTCCTTCTGCACTATCAGTCCTGATGCAGGATTTCAAAATGAAACTTCCATTCCCTCAACATTCACTGCTTGACCTGTGGAATTCCTCTGGTAGTTTGCTTTTCTTCTCCATAGACACAAGTGAATCCATCTGCAAACTCTTGTGCCTGCAGTCTCTATACCTATAGACCATTACAATATCAGTCCCCTAGATAAATGCTGTTCCTCCTCAATTAACATCTATAGGTAAGTATATTCTATTTTAGATAAGGAAATTACATTTGTATGATTTTGCCAGGAAGCCTGAAGGCACACACTCAGTGATTCATGAACAGCTTCTTCCTCTCAACTATCTGATTCCTAAACGGACATTGAACCCTTGAACACGACCTCATTTTTTATATATTATTTCTGTTTTACACTATTTAATATACATATATATATATTTACTGCAACTGATTTACTTATTTATTTTTATTCCTTCTACATTATCATGTAAAGCATTGTACTGCTGTTGCTAAGTGAACAAATTTCACAACACATGCTGGTGATAATAAACCTGATTCTGAATCAGATTCAGGTGTGTCTTCCAGAGACCCTTTATAATTGTAATAAGGTTTCTTCACTTCTATGATTAATTTTTCCAGCAGTAGAGGCCAGCATGGCATTTATCTTCCTGTGTTCCAGCTGTATCCTTGTATTAGCTTTCAATGACATGTACAAGGAAAACTGTGTCGCTCAACGTTAACAATTCTCAATCTCTCACTATTTTTTGTTTCCTCCTGCAAAGTGGATAAAACCTCACAATGTTCCCAAAACCGAAATGCCTAATACTACAGCTAGTGTTCCCAACCTTTTTTATGCCATGGACCCTTTATACCATTAACCAAGGGATCTGTGGACTCCAGGTTGGGAACCCATGTACTAGAAGGTATAGGATTGCAGTGAGAGAGGGTAAGTTTAAAGGAAATTTTTGAGGCAAACCTTTACACAGAGAATGGCACGTACCTAGAGCTTGCTGCCAGTGGAGGTGTTAGAAGCAGATATGGCATCAATCTCTAACAAGCATACAGACAGTCACAGAAACAGGTAATAGAATGATACAGGCCAAACACAGATAGATGGGGTTAGTTGAGACTAGCATCATGGTCGAGGTGCAAAAGTTTCAGTGCCAAACAACAATCACTTTCAAGGAGCCCTACACCTCATGTCCTCAGTATTATTTATTTATTTATAATTTGTGATATTTTTGTATTTGCGCAGTTTGGCTTCATTTGCATATTGATTGTCAGTCTTCGTGTGTAATTTTTCATTGATTCTGTTATATTTCTTTGTACTACTGTGAATGCCTATGAGAAAATGAATCTCAGGGTAGTATATGATGACACATATGCACTTCGATAAAAAATTTGCTTTGAACTTTTGACCTTTATACAGTTCTAAGTTCTTATTCAGTGTCACATCTTGATCCTCATTTCCATGGTGAATGCTAAACTTGGCAATGTAGTCATTACTTGGATGGGAGACTGCCTGGGTATACTGCGTGCAGTTGGCTTAAGAAGAGATGGAACTAGCAGTCTGAGTTGAATAAGAATATCCATTGTATTTCATATGGTTAATAAACAATACAGTTTGTAATATGGTTGAAGGTCTCATGGTCAAACTTTAGAATTAAAATATATAACATGAAATACTCAAAGATTACATGTTTCAGCTCTCTTTAAAGTAATTAAACCTTAAAAACAAATTACATTCAGCAATTTGTTCCTCACAAAACTGTAAAACTGTTAGATAGTCTTTCATTCAGATTCCTGATATACACAATTACTGAAAATGAGAAATTGATTGTTCTTTGTGATCTAAGAGCAGTTCTCTCTAATATATCTAATACAGTAACAGAAGCTGAATGGTAAAACGTTCTGCTTGAGCACAGTAATAGCTCTTGAATCTAACCCTGTGTTAGATATTTCAGATATTAATTTACTATAATTAATTACATTCCGTTCTGTACTGATAATTATACCATTGGTCCCAATGGGTTGTTAACCAACCTTTGAAGTGTGCTGGATCTGGTATTCAAAGTATAAAGTCAGTGTGCTCCAGTACATTCTTAAGAGCAACATATCATTATAGATAACTAGATTTTAGATTGTATTTAAGTTGCTTGGCCAGATTATGGTATCACTGAAAAAGTTATTATGGATATTAGAGAAAGACAGTTCCAATTCTTAACTATTTCAGTTTTCCATTTTTACAGAAATTTTATGACATAAAGTTTCATAAGTTGGTTGCTGCTTCCACATTTACCATATCACCTTTCTTATAAACTTACAGAAGTTATTCTTAGAGTGCAGCAAGATCTCAAATTGTTGGTGAAATGTGCTGAAAAATGGCAAATTCAGTTAATCCAAACGAATGTAAAGTGATACGTTTTGGGAGTACTAACAACACTAAGACAAGCTCCATAAACGATAGAGGCTCAGGGCGTGGTGAGGAACAGAGAGATATGGGAGTATAAGACAGTAGGTCCATAATCTCCAACGAATCAAATAGCAGAACAGACTGGATGAACCAACCGACCTGATTCTGCTCTTACGCCTTCTGGTTTCTTTATACCTTTATTGAAGGTCTCCATGTCTTGCTTTCCTTAATCCTCATAACTTCGTTTTGACTGCTTATTTTCATGTGATTTAATCTACCAAAAACTTTTTCTGCATTTTATCACAAACTGAAATAAGTGATCTTATATGTAGCACTCACTGTTGAGACCAAATTTAGAACATTACATGCAATTTATTGTGTATTACTGTCAGATTGATAGTCAGGGAAGAACGATGAGATGAATCATAATTTAAAACTTTAAACTGCAAACCACAGAATGAATTTGTTTTCCCTGTGGAAGAAAGATGTGACACACAGCTTTAAAACGCTGGGAGAAGTGAAGCATTCATTTAAATCTTGAAAACTATCAGTGTAAAAAAGTCTGACAGGATTCACTGTTACAAATTTTATGACCTGACAAAATACTCAAATCAGCTGGACTGCTGCAATTCCAGGGAGATATCACGCTATGTGTAGCATTCAAGGTGACAACCTCCTTGAATGATTTTGCCTCAAACTTTATTTCTGGGGCCCAGTGGGCCATCATCAGTATTAAACAGCATTTCATCACCATATGTTAAAGTTGACTGATGGTTACAGAGAAATATTGAGAAGAGTTGGGAACTCTGTGTCTTGAGCTGTTTCATAATCTAATGAGCTGATGGCCGATTGGAAACTGAACTTCATTTCCCCATTTTGATTTCAAGTCCTTAATACACTTGAAGCAATTGCAGATTTTAAATTACTTATTGATCTATTCAAAACTGTTATTATTGATTTAGAGTTCCACATGTCTGTCACTTTTTGTTTTCTAATTCCCTTCCTAAATGGCTGGCTTTGTTTTTATAGAAATAAGAAAACACACAAAGAAAATGAAAGTTTCAATCCGCCTTTTCCTCTTTCTTTCCATTAGGATCTCTGAATTTTTGTTGAGGCTAGCATTTATTGTCTGTCACTGATGGACCTTGAGAAGGCAGAGATGAAATACCAAAATTCAAATGGATTTATTTCATGTGCACTGAAACGTGCAGTGTTGTTTGTATTGACGACCAACACACCCCAAGGGTATGCTGGGGCCAGCTCGCAAGTGTCACAATGCTAGGCAGTACCACACAGAACCTTCTTGAACCATTCTGGGCCTTGTGAATTATGTGGTCCTGCAATGCTGTTATTGAAGGAGTTACAGGATTTAACCTCATGATGATGAAGGAACAGTAATGCATCGCCAAATCAAATTATGTACACAGAAAATGCTGGAAATATTTCAGAGACACTAGAAATCTGAAGATGCTGGATATCTTGAGTAGCACGCTTAAAATGCCGGAGGAACTCAGCACATCAGTCGGCATCCATAGAGGGAAAATAAACAGTTGCTTAAGGCCAAGGACCTGATGCATTTTAGGTGTGTGTGTGGCTGGAAATATTTGTTGCAGTTAGTCCTGTCGAAGGGTCTCGGCACAGAACGTCGACTGTACCTCTTCTAATAGAAGAGGCCTGGCCTGCTGCGTTCCACCAGCATTTTGTGTGTGTTGCAGGTAACCGAAGTTTGTGTAGGGGAACACGCTGCATCTAGTGATCACAATCACAAAATAAGTTTCAAGATAATTATGGAGAAGCTCCTCATGCTGAGATTCTAAATTGGTGAAAGACTAATTTTGACGGTCTTAGAAAGGATATGGTAAGTGTGGATTTGTGGTGAACTACATATACCTGTCTGGGGACCCCCCCCCCCTCCCCCCGCTGACTGCTCCTGTGGCTCCTCCCATAGACCCCTGTATAAAGGCGATTACAGGCACTGCTCCTCCCTCAATCTCCAGGATGTTGTGTGATGGTCTCTTGCTGCTGACTGCTCTCTTCCAGTGAATAAAAGCCTATATCTCACCTCACACCTCCGAGAGTTATTGATGGTGCATCAGGATTGTGACAGATTATGAAGGAGGAGGTGTTTGTTGTCTTGAGGCAAATGATGGTGGATAAATTCCCAAGGCCTGACAAAGTGTTCCCTTGGACACTGTGGGAGGCAAATGTACAAATTACAGGGGCACTAGCAGAGATATTGAAAACATCCTTAGTCACAGATGAGGTACTGGAGGATTGGAGGATAGCTAATGTTGTTTCTTTGTTTAAGAAAAGCTCTAAAGAATAGGCTAGTGAGCTTGACATCAGTAAGTTATTGGAAGTTATCCTAAGGTACCAGATACATAAATATTTGGACAGACACGGACTGATTAGGGATAGTCAGAATGGCTTTGTGCGTCGTAGGTCAAGTCTAACCAATCTTATGGAGTTTTTTGGAGAAGTTACCAGGAAAGTTGATGAAGGCAAAGGCAGTGGATTTTGGTGTGGATTTTAGCAAGGCATTTGACAATGCCCCACATGAAAGATTGGTTAAGAAAGTTCATTCAATTGGCATACAAAATGAGATAGTAAATTGGATTAGACATTGGATTTGTGGAAGGCCAAAGAATGGTAGTAGATGGTTGCCTCTCTGACTGGAGACCTGTAATTAGCGGTGTACTGCAGGGGTTGGTGCTAGGTCCATTGTTATTTGTCATCTATATCAATGATCTAGATGATCATATAGTAATCTAGATCAGCAAATTTCAAAGTTCGTAGTAAACTGATTATCAAAGTATATGTCAACATGTGCAACCTGAGATTCATTTTCAAGTGGGCATACTCAATAAATGAAACAGAATAATAACCATAACAGAATAAATGAAAGACTGACCAACTTGTGTGTGCAACTGGAGTGCAGAAGACAACAAACTGTAAAAATATAAAAGAAGAAAAAATAATAAATAAATAAACAATAGATGTCGAGAACATGAGATGACACCAAGACTGGGGGTGAAGTGGACAGAAAGGAAGGCTATGAACCCTTGTGCTGGGATCTACATCAGGTGGAATTTAATCCAGGCAAGTGCGAGGTGTGCACTTTGGGAGAACTAACCTGGACAGAATTACACAGTGATTTGTAGGGTGCTGAGGAGTGCTGTAGAACAGAGGGGTCTGGGAATACAGATCTATAATTCCTTGAATGTGGCATCACAGGTAGATAGGGTTCTAAGGAATTTGGATAGGCAAGTGATGGGTAGTTGGGGGGGGGGTATGGAAGGTTATGGTCCAGGTGCAGGTCAATAGGACTAGCCTGTTTAATAATTCAGAAATAACTAGATGGACTGAAGGGCCTTTTCTGAGCTGCAGTGCGCTGTGACTCATCATTTCCTATCTTTTGTATTAGTTTGCTCATTATCTGCCTCATAACTTCCTTAAGCAGCCATATCCTTCAGCATTTGACCAGTCTGGTCAGGAACAAAGTGTGCTTTCTCTGCCTTTGTAACTTGCACCGCTCTAACTTTTGTACGTTCTAGAGAGCCAAGAATTCACTCACTAAGGGAGGTCGGTAATGTTTTCCTGCCCATGTCTGACCTGATGATATGAGACTTTGTGGGGTCTGGAATCTGTGTTTAGATCTTTCAGATATGCTTTCCCAGCTCAGTAAAGAATTGCAGTGACCACTCTTGTAGGTTTGCCCCTCCAGCAGGGCAGGATGTAGCCAGGAGTTGTGATGGGGTCTCTGACACATTGTACACTCATTGGCTGCTTTATTAGGTACTCTTGTACACCTGTTTGTTAATACAAGTATCTAATCAGCCAATCATGTGGCTGCAACACAATGCATAAAAGCATGCAGATATGGTCAAAAGGTTCAGTTGTTCAGACCAAATATTAGAATGGGGAAAAATGTGATCTAAGTGACTTTGACCGTGGAATGAATGTTGGTGCCAGATGGGATGGTATGAGTATGTCAGAAACTGCTGATCCCCTGGAATTTTCATGCAGAGCCATCTCTAGAATTTACAGAGTATGGTGCAAAGAACAGTAAAACATCCAGTGAGTGGTGGTTCTGTGGCTGAAAGTGCCTTGTTAATGAGAGAGGTCAGATGAGAATGGCCAGACTGGTTCAAATTGATAAGAAGGCAACAATAACTCAAATAATCCCCACACATTACAACATCCCTGTGGAGAAGAGCATCACTGAATACACAATAGTTCAAACCTTGAAAATGGGCTACAGCGGTAGAAGACCACAAACATACACTCAGTGACTACATTATTAGGAACTGGAGGCATCTAATAAAGTGGCTGCTGAGTGTAAATAAGATCTGGCTGTCTCTGATGTTGCTGCCTGAGAAATGCTGGTGTTCTGTTCATTTTGATTCTTCTGTGTTTAAAGTAGCGAAGCAAATCAGGGCAAGAGAGCTATTGCACACAAGGAATAGATTTTCCAAGATCAAATTGCGACCTTGCATTCCCAAACTCAATAGGTTGTTAATTCTATTTGAAACCTTCAAAGTCCCAATCAAAATATCTCTTAACTTCAAATCTCAAAGGTTCAAGGATTCGTTTATTATTGAAGTATACAACTCTGAAATTCTTCATCCCCAGATAACCACAAAACCAAGAAAGAAATGAACGGCAGCACGATCATCAACCCCCCCACAAATCCCTCCTTCCTGAACAAAGAAAACAAACAAAAAATGGAACAGGCACATCAACCCCGAAATCCCCAACCCTTGCACACACACAAAAAAAGAGAAAGATAGGGCAAAAAGCATAGAATCTAAAAAACTATTAGACCGGAGAAAAGTCTATAGTCCATGTCCATATCCATATTGCAGAAAATCTGGGTTACATTCTCCGGGCACAACGGCAGTCCTTTCCTTCCCCATAGCAGACCGATCCACCAGAGGTTGAAGGCAGTCTCCCCTCTCCAGCAATGGAGTAATTGCACTGGCAATCAAAAAGCAGTCTCCCCTCTCTGGTAACAGATCGATCTCACCAGCAATCAAAAGGCGGTCTCCCCTCTCTGGCAACAAAGTAATTCCACTGGTGATCCAAAGGCAGTCTCCCCTCACTGGCAACAGGGTGATCCTACCATTGATCAAAAGGCAGGCATCTGGCACTCAACTTCCGTGTTCACCTCAATGTTTCAATTTCCCTCATTGCTTTAATTGGGGAGAGGGGAGACTGCCTTTTGATCACTGGGGGATTGCTCTGCTATGGGGAAGGAAAGGCCTGCCATTATACCCGAAGAATGTAAGCTTTAATCAGCGAAATGGGGTCAAACATCGGTTTGCGCCTTGTCCCACAGTCTTCTCGCCACAATGTTTGCGCATGCTGTCTCTGCCTCCTGGAACCCTCTCAGATATTGCAGAGCACTGAGACACCCAAACAATCTCTGAACTGCAAATCACAGGCTCTAGCAGTTCCAGAATCACATTCAAGACAAAAACAAATGTAAAAGACATAAAAGAAGTGAAATATGTGGTCTCATGATCTATCGAGAAGATGTAGACTGAAGAAGTATAGCACGCAGGGGCCATCTTGCCCAGATCTCTGGTTGTAGTTTGGTAAATCAGTGCAATACTCCGTTTTGTAATGAGGAGTAGCTTTCCATTAGCCATTTTGATATACTTGTTCCTGATATCTGCATTTTGATAATGAGTTCAAAGTCAATTAAGTCCATTAGACAAGGGATACCCTTTATAAATTCACATTGCTTCTCACTAATCAAATTTCTCTGAGTGTTCAGTCGTTAAATATCCTTAATTAATGATTTCTATAGATGTTACTTTAATTGAGCTCAGGTAACTAATGGGCTATAGAAAGTGTAATGACAACTTACATTTGAGTCTGGTATGGCAACTACTCTGCTCCAGACTATTGAATTTTGCAGAGAGTGGTAAATGTTGCACAGTCTATTATAGAGTCTTCATTTCATCCCATCCAGTCCATACTCACAGGGCATTGCCTCAGGAGGGCCTACAGAGTCTTCACCGATGCCTGACATCTTGATCATTCTGGACTTTCAATATGCAGGACCATGAAAACCCAGATGATCAGCCTTAAGAAAACCTTCTGCTCCACTGGTATGAGACTTCTAAACCAGCTGCCTCTTTCACTCCCAGTTCCCTCTGGTGCTGCCAGTATCTCAAGCCCATAATTATCCCACTTCAATGATTGTCACTTCCGCATTTCTTTTTGCAGTATCTCAGTTTGAGCAACTATATTTTGCACCATTCTTTTGTTTTCACACTTGTCACTATATTTATTATTATATTTATTATTGCCATGTCTACTGTTTTCTCTGTGATCTTTAATGCAAGCACCCTTGTGTATATGACCACAAACTAATCTGAATCTCTGTATCTACCTTCCTCACAACAGATGTTAAACCGACTGGTGTACCATTCCTTTTACTTGGATTTCCAGCATCTGCAGATTTTCTCTTGTCTATCATTCCCTTTTTCCCTTTTCTATCTTTTTTTTGTATTGAGTTGAGTTGTATTCATCTTTTAATTTCAGTTTAAAGAATTCTTGAATTGAAAGTTCCTTGAAAATTATGAATATATTTTCTGTCAGTGTGTTATCTTCTCCTTTTAAAACTCTTGGGTGTAAACTGTTAGCACCTGCAAATGTTTCCTCTTTAGTATCATTATTTTTTCCAGCTCACTTTAATTGAGCTCAGGTAATTGATTCAGGATTGCGTTTCCTGGAACATCAGTTATCGTATTCTCTACCCCTGCTGTGTAGATGAAATAAGCATTTACAAAATCAACTATTTCCCAATTTGATTTTTTCAATGTTAGTTAGTCTTATTCTTAGATAACCTTTGACCACATTTTAACTTTCAACATGAATGAAAAACATCTTAGAATTTATCTTTAATGTTCTTACCTCCATACAAGCAAAACTGTTCCAGATATAGGGTGGCAAAGCACTCAGTTACTAATGATGGGAGTGGAGAGGGCGAACTAACCTGGGGTAGGAAGTGGGTCAGAGAGGCTGGTTGGAGATGTACAATGAATTTTGAATCCCCCATATTTACTTCAATATTCATTGCAATATTTTACTTGCTCTCTTATTATCTTCCCATTTTCTGCCTTAACAGTTCAAACCCTTTATACTAAAGTATTCATTTCATTTCTGCATTTTAAACTTTTTTTATATTTGAATTTATGAGCAGTAGCTTGATGACAGTCATGGATCCCCTGCTGCCCAGAATCAACCTTACTGAGCGAAGCATCTTTAGAATTGACTTGAAGATCCTCTTGACGCTGTTGTTGTGCGATACATTTTGTGAGTTTGACCATGGTGTTCTTAGCAAATAGATTCTAGGAAACCTAGAATCTAGCAACTGTGGTTTGCTATTGCCATCTGTAAATAAGATGAAGAAAGGAAAGGCAGCAGGTCGTGATGAATTGGTAATAGAACAAATTATCGCCCTTGAAGATTATGGAATTGAAGAATTTACTGATTTAATCAATGACATTTATGAGACTGGAATAATACCAGAAGAGATAAAAAAAATCAGTATTTATCATTCTTCCTAAGAAACCTGGAGCAATAGAATGTGAATTACATAGGACCATGAGTTTAATGAGTCAAATCACCAAAATACTTCTAAGAATTTTGATGACAAGAGCTAAAAGTAAGATACAAGCTGAAATAGGTAAAGAACAATGTGATTTTGTAAAAGACAAAGGTACAAGAAATGCAATATTGATGTTAAGGATACTATCAGAATGAGCTATTCAAGTGCAAAAAGACATAAAACAAGTATAGAACTTTTGCTACTTATGAAGCTGGGTGACATCAGATGGCAGGTGCGAAATGGACACCAAATGAAGAATAGGAATGGAAAAAGACACCTTTATGAGAATGAAGAATATACTGACCAACACTAAACTAGGCATGACAACCAGCTCCAGAGTACTGAAATGTTACGTTTATCCAGTTATGTGATATGGTTCAGAATGTTGGACAATATCTAGTAACATGAGGAAACAAATTAAAGCAGCGGAGATGCGGTTTTTGAGGAGGATGCAAAGAATATCATGGATGAAATGAATATTTAATGAGGATGTTATGAACAGAACAAACACAGAAAGGGAAATAATAATGAGATCATGAAAAGGCAATGTGACTTCATTGTACATGTGATCAGGAAAGAGGAGTTAGAATGCATGGTAATTATGGGAAAGATTGAAGGGAACAAAGCAAGAGGAAGGCAAAGACAAATGATGATGCAGACAGCAGCCAGAGAACTGGAAATGAATACCGATGAATTGATCCACTTGACCCGAAACAAGAGTGTGTGGGCCATGGCAGTCAAAGCTCAAACTGGGCATGGCACCTGATGATGATGATTCATATTTGGTACATAAAACTCTTAGGTTTTACAGTATACACGTGCAGAATATAACTATTTTTCCTCAAAACTTTATTGTTATATGTAGTTTTACCAATAGCAGTTTTAACGTTGCTGCCATTGTACTCTATGAGCGTTACCACATGTGTTATCCTTCTCCTTTTCAAGCCTTGTATTGGGCCAGGTTATGTAATTACAATTGATAACTGAGAATGGCCAGACTGGTCCAAGCTGACAGAAAGATACCTAATAAAGTGACCACTGAGTGTATAATGATGATGGAACCAACAGAGGCAGCATCTATTCTGCCGTGAAATTGATAAGCACTGACAACCACATCAGTATTTCTGAGTAATTTAATGTAGATATCTCTGTCTACTCAATACTCTTGTGCAGGGTTTGTGGCCTCCTTTGCTGGGGAGATCAGTAAAAGTGATGATAGTACAAAGGACTCATGATCTAATCTCAGTGTAAAATAGTTTAGAGTCAGATTTTGTTGCATTAAGTCCAAGCCTGTTTATAAAGACATGACAAAATATAGTTCTTCTTTCAAATGCTGACCTAAAACTCTTTTGGACACACAAAATGAGTAACATACACAAAATGCTGGAGGAACTCAGCATGTTAGGCAGCATTTATGGAAAGGAATAAAGAGTTAATGATTTGAGCTGAGACCCTTTATCAGAACTGGAAAGGAAAGCCAGAATAAGAAGGTAAGGGTGGGGAATGAGTACAAGCTGGGAGGTGATTGGTGAAGCCAGGTGAGGGGTGAAAGTACCTGGGTTGGGGGAGGGGGAGCTGGGAGATGAAGGCTGCAAAAGGGTTAAGGGAAGAAGGAATCTGATAGGAGAGGAGAGTGAATTATAGGAGAAAGGAAAGGAAGAGGGGCACTAGAGTGAGGCATTTGGCAAATGAGCCGAAAAGAAGAGGTAAGAAGGGAACCAGAATGGGGAATTGAAGAAGGGGGCGGGTTAGAAATCAATGGTCATGCTGTAAGATTGAAGGTTACCCAGCTGGAATAGGAATCTGATCTTTAAAATAATATTTATTTGTACTGTAATTTTCTCAGATAAATATTTCAAAACAATAGATGTCATAAAAATATCAAAGAGTCTTATTTTTGAGATTTCTGCTTCTATTCCAATCTTTGAAGCACAGTAAGTTATGAGTTCTGGGGAGAGAATGGAAAAGTTGTGTTGACATCAAGATTGATCCTATACAATTCTGGAGCAGTTTAGAGGGAGCATTTAGCTAATTGCAGCCCCTTTCTCTTATGTTCCCATGTCCTCTATCCAAATATTTCCTTTGTAAAATGCTGACAATACAGCTTAAAATTGCATGAGTTCTCCTTTTAGCATGCAGTCTTTGATCAGTGCCACAGCCAGCTTTATGACATTATAGCTGTGTCATGCCAGAGAGCCCCATGATCTGGAATCCTACTGGCTAATGTTTATGTCTAGCCATTCCACAGAAATCACAGAGAGAGAACAAAAACTGGCAGCATGCTTCAAGGTCAGTCATTAGTTTACCTCTGCTTGCAAACATTGAATTTGATTGTATAATGAGCAGTATTTATTTAGCAGCAGGCCCATCTAGTCCAATGAGCCTGCGCTGGCCAATTACATCCATGTGATCAATTAATCTATTAAACCGTACATCTTTGGAAACCAAAGCACCCACAGGAAGTGATGGAACTGACATCAGGTCACTGGCGCTGTGATTGTGTTATGCTACCTGCTACACTCCTGTGCCGCCCATTATCAAATAAACACTTTCATACCATGGGATTGCAGTGCTGTCTGACATTGCAGCTTGACAGATTCAGGAACATGTGCTGTTATTCAAATTACCTGAATAATTCCATTTCTGAGTGTGTTGCAATGTCTGCTTCTGCCTTCTCTGCAGAAGCCCCTGGGAGTGCAAGCTAAGATATGGACGAGTAGGGTGGAGGGAAACTTTTTTTGTAGCCTGGGGAAAAATACACACTCAGGACAACAAATACATTTTTGGGTTTTAATTCCTTTATCTGTTTTAGATGTTTTAGTGCCGGAAGAGGGTCTTAAAACAAAATGAACGAATTTACAACCAGTTCCTGCCATTACAATCTCAATTTCATCTTTGATCCACACCCTTGTGTATTGACAGATTGTGTATGCAGTATAAAAATACATAAAGCAAACCTCACAAAACGAATATGGTAGTGGCAATTCTGAACGAACACAATACAAACAACATTAGAATCCCCCCAACCCTGGACCTTATACATAGCAGCAGAAATGTAAGCGAATTCATCTCATCTAAGACATCTACTCCCGCACGTGCTTAACTTCCAACCCGAGACTAAACACTCACATTGCGCTGTTACATTCACAATCAGTCATGATACAATAAAGTTAGACAAAAGGTACACTTTGGCACAACCTTTACAAGATATTGCCTGGTAGTTAAATTACAGGAAGACTGACCTACTTGGCCGGTGAGGAACTTTGCACGAGCCATGCTATCCAGCGCCGATGCCTTCACTTGTGAAAATCTAAAGCAACCACATGTAAACATGTCAAGTTACCGATATTCTCGATTCACCAACAAGCGTAAATGAATTCACATGGATATCATCAATTAATACTCACCTTTCCTCCCAATGCCCAGTATCTCTGGGAGGAACTTAATCCCAAAGTCCCACCAGCTTCTTCTGCAGAAAACAAAGTGGTCTCCCCACTATCCCATGCATGCATAATGACATCACCGTCTCCACTTAAAAGCACAGACAACTATTCTAGCATTACACAGATGGATGCCCAAGTACACTTTTAACGATAGTGAATAAGATTCGGTGGTCACCCGGTTACACTTTAATTACAGTAATGTAGCTCATTCTGTACTGTTTACTTCTCTGTACATGTCCAGATCAATAATGATCAGAAAACTGGAAAAAATATGAAGATCTTATTAAGGGGAGTTCAGATCTGTGGATTGCATTATTGTAAATGGTTTCTTAAGGTTGTCATAGCTGAGGGTGATAATGGGGAAAAGCTCCATCTATTAAATACTCCTGTAGCGTTCTCGTTCGGGTGTAACTAAAACACCGAATTAAATGCCGAGATAAACCACAGTCAATGAGAACCGGGTCGCAGTAAGATTAACCATTTACTGTTCACTCTTCACATTAACATATGGTGAAAACTGTTGATAAAACAATACAAGATTGATACAGTATTTGTTCCCTTCTTGATATCACATTTCCATTGTAAGTACTTGTAAAAGTGACTATAACTACATTACATTAAGGTGCAGTATACAGGCAGAATTTACCCACGCCATTGACTACTTTAAATAC
The DNA here is from genome assembly GCF_030144855.1 of Hypanus sabinus. NCBI lineage: Eukaryota > Metazoa > Chordata > Chondrichthyes > Myliobatiformes > Dasyatidae > Hypanus > Hypanus sabinus. Next base: position 29,171,364 of record NC_082710.1, on the reverse strand, counting down.
ACTTCAATGCAAACTATCCGCAACTCTTTAACTAACAAAAACATAAACATTATCGACCTTTGTTACTTTTAACAGGATCAGCGTTAGCATCTTAGTTCAACATATCAATTATCTATTAACTTACAGCGTTGCTCTCACTGTGATTTCTAATGCTTGCAAAACAACTTCTGCTCAGGTCTGCCTCGTGGTGAGCCCCCACCCTCGTGTCGATCTCAAACCGGTATTTTCCCACAAGACGCGGCGAAACTGGATGTGACGTCATCGCATGCCGATATATTTTACAGGCAATGAATATACTTTAAACACTTCTAATTCTAACTAGAAAATACCAACAAATGTATTACTAAGCGAAAATATTATAAACTAAATAACTGCCTTTAAAGACAACACAACTCCCAATGGCATGTGTCTCAAATAGCCTCTGACTACCAAATCCAGCTCCTGGTTTGCATATGGGGCTTTAGCTACAAAACCTGGCAGAACTGATTCTGCTGACATGTGAAGGAACAAAGGCAGGCTACTGGCAACTTAAAATCAATCGCATTGGGCAGATGGGGCTCATCAGCCATGGTTTACAGCTCATCTCAGAGAAGGAAAACTCTGATCTCGAACCTCTGCTGACTTGGGTAAGGCTTCAGGAGTATACCCCTGAGGAAAAATCCAGAGCTGGAGTTCCTAAGGCAGTCCTCTATTGAGTTCAATGCTGACTGGAAACTCCTGTGATGCCAATACTGCCAAACTGTATCAGTCTCTGCCATTCCTTTGGATTTATCAGCTGCTTGGAGAAGGGGAGTCTGCTACATGGGCAAACACAAGGAAATCTGCAGATGCTGGAAATTCAAGCAACACACACAAAATGCTGGTGGAACGCAGCAGGCCAGGCAGCATCTATAGGAAGAAGTATAAGCAACACACTCAAAATGCTGGTGGAGTGCAGCAGGTGTTCTGACAAAGGGTCTAGGCTCGAAACTTTGACTGTACTTCTTCCTGTAGATGCTGCCTGGCCTGCTGCGTTCCACCAGCATTTTGTGTGTGCTGCTACATGGGCAACAGCTTGCTCTCCATGTCATATCACGCAGACAGCTGCAACACAAAATTCATGATAGACCCCGACCAATGGAGGGCCTCAAAAGGTCAATAAACAAAGATAAAATTTTCTTAGATCCTTGGTTGAAAAAATGCCTCTTGTTTCACTTCATAGAAGTTTTTAAATTCCATTTCTGGTTTTGTTGTCCTCTCTGAAAAACAGCTTAAGAAATGTCCTCATATGGTGGTAATCTTTCCTTGTGTGCTTCTGGGACAAAAGAAGAGAAATATTCTCCATAGGTACTGTGAAACAAATGGCAGAAAAGTGATGCCAATGAATTTCAGTAACAGACATAATGTCTGTACTGAAATTAAAGACACATTGAACTAAAGACACGTTTCTTCTGTGATCTTTTTCCTAATTGGCATTGATAGGAAGATAAATATTTGTGAAGGCAACAGGGATTACTCCTCTGCTTTTCTTCAACAGTGTACCATGAGATCTTTTACACCTCTACGAGTACTCACTGAACATTATCTTAAATGTTCATGCTTAGTTCTCTGGAATGGGACTTGAATCCACAGCTTTCTGTCTCAGAAGCTAATGTACTACCTCCTGAGATAGCTGACATGAGTGAGTGAACTCAGTTTTCCCTCAAGTGAAGTTCAGAGATACTCTGCACAATATATCAGAATGTTGGAAAATTATTACTTCTTCCTTACTTTAATGTTTTTGCTTTAGGAAGAAAACCACAGAATATTGCAGCAGAGGAGTTAACTGTTCAATGCATTTTGACAGCTGACATGGACTATGTTGAATGTTAAATTACTCAGTGTGATCAATCTTCAAGATAGCTGGAAAATATCAATGTGTCAGCTGTTGCCTAAACTATCTTGAATATTATTGAGTTGGAATCAGTTTACAAAATGAAAATGTTAAAACCGGAATCAAAGATTGAGAGAGAAAATCTCTCTTCTGAGGTTTTATCTTTTAAGTAAAGCAATTCATAAATAGATATTTTCCCTCAGTTGTAGGCCCTGCCAAAACATTTGCTGTTGGCAATTTTAATAAAATATTAAGGAACAAAAGACTTTTCAGATTTATTGAGGATAGTATAAATAAATAACTATAAAGGTTATATTCTGAACAGTTCAGATCTTGGATGGAGCAGAAGGGTTATAGATTAGTTAAATATTAAAGCCAAATCCTAAAGTGATACTCTCGTTACAATTAACCTGCCAACTTTTAGTTTTTTTTCTTAAAGTTCCATATAATCATGTGGGAAGAGGAATCTCAGAGCTGTATACTGCATATACTTTGATAATAAATATACTTTGAAACTTTTTGAATTACAATGGTATCTAATAAAGTGGCACTGAGTCTATGTTCATGGTCCTCTGCTGCTTTCGCCATCTACTTCAAGGTTCGACGTATTGTGTGTTCAGAGTTACTGTTGTAATGTGTGATTATTTGAGTTACCTTGCTGTTCTTGTTTAGTTCTTGCTGTCAGCTTGTACTAGTCTGGCTATTCTCCTCTAGACTTCACTCATTGACAAGGCATTTTTGCTGACGGATCTGCCATTCAATGATTTTTTTTTCTACTTTGCACTATTCTTTGGAGGTTAGCAACTTCTGAGATATTGAAACTACCAAGTCAGGCACCAACACTGGACAGCAATTTTTTTCTAATCTGTTACTTCCTTAGATGTTTTCTGTGATTATGATAGCCTGCTTGAAACTGAATACAAATGTAATTTCATACCTCTTGTATAACATAGGAATATGGAGGAACAAGAAATTATCTTTTATCGAATATAATGTGTTTAATCACATAATGGTGCTGACACTTTGCAATAGTTCAACCAAGCAAAAAGTGATTTGTTGATGATTTTCATTTGTACTCAGCACCTGAGGCTTCTTCCTTAAGTGTCCAATAATAATTGGTCAATATTGGTGGGTCCTAGTTGCCCTGATACTGTTTTTCCAGGACTGAAATGTTCTGGTGAAAGCTTTCACTGTCATCGCTGACAGTGCCAGCATTTGTAAGGAAGAGGTCTAAATGGGCATGCAGAAAATGAATCTTTAGGGACATGTTGCATTTCATGGTTTTATATGCTTGAAGCATGTTGTCAACCAGCTACAAGTAATTTGGTGCTCTGTAGCTGCCAAGAAAATTTTCAGCAATACCCTTAAATGACTTCTATGGGATTTTCTCTAGTTGCACCAGAGGTTCTTCAAATTGCCTGTTATTATGACCTGTTTGATTTCTGTTTGCTGTCTTGAACCTAGTAATTCTGCTTTTTCCTTTGACAAACCCAAGTCTTTGATCAGGTCATTTAATTCACATTGAGTTATCAGATGAGGCTCATTCAAATTAAAGTGATCACATTCTGCAACAGTATCAGTGTCATTTTCCATTTCTGGCTCTTGCATCATGACATCTTTATCTGAAGCCTCCAGAACCCATATCTCTGATGGCTTCAGTTCTGGAAGACTATCGTCATGTGGCACAGGTACGCATGTGGCTCCATGGCTAAAGGGAGATTGGCGTATTCAATGGATTTCTTGTTTTTAGCAGAAAAACCAGATCAGACAGAAGTAGCAATCTGTCACACAATCCTTCTTCTGTTGCCATATCTTGGGAAAGCGAATGGCATTGACTTCCGAGTACTTCTGAGCCAAGTTCCAAGACTGACAGTGCATGTGGCGCAGCAGATGTGAGCAGCCCAGGCTTTGGCTTGGTCACCAATTTTACACCCAAAGTGGAGTTCGGAGGCTTTCTTAGTAAGAGGAGTCATGCTCTGTCTTAAGTGTATAATTGTCACAAATATAATAGAAAGCATCTCGCAACATTGGCAAGACACTTTGCTATCACAAATACTCCTAAAAGTATAATTATTTTATTATAATGAGTACACACAATATGCTATGTACATGGAGCATGCATTTCGATGTGATCGCAAACTGATATACCTGTAAACGCAATGCATAGAACAGTGTGTGCGTGATGTTTTTATAGCCTTTCTAAAACCTGCCCTGCCATTCAATATCTGCCTTGCCTAAGCACGCCCAGGAATGCGTGGATAAGATAGAAAATTTTTCGGTTTACATTGTGGGCAACATTTTAATTGACTTGAATTATGAATTGAGATATAGGGGATTTCAAAAAATAGTGCATGATAAGGAAATTGTATGGTGACAGGCAGTCCAAATCCATAAGGTACACCCCAAAATATTCAGGAAGCAATATCTTTGTTGTCTGGTGCAGTCATTCCACCGGCAAAATCACTTCGATCACACTTCTTCCCCATTCTGATGTTTTCTCTGAATAACAACCAAACCTCTTATCCATGTGTCTGCATGCTTTAATGCATTGAGTTGCTACTACATGATTAGCTGATTAAATATTTGCATTAAAGAGCTGGTGTACAGGTGTCCCTAATAAAGTGGCCACTGAGACTATATCGGAAATGGAAAAGCAGGTTTCAAGCATTTGGAAAACACCAGTGTTTGAGTGCTAGAAATTATACACATGCTCCAGTTTGTAACATTATTTTAATATTAATCTTGCGATCAGACTAGGGTAGATTAGTTTAGTTTATAGTCATATGTACCAGCTGCAATGAAATTCCTTATTTGTAAGAAGATTATAGAGTAAGCAATAAACATGGTAAATATAAATACAATAATGAGTATAAAACAGTAGAAGGGTGTAAAGATTATAGTGGACAGCAACAACAAGCAATAAAATCAAAATAACAGAATAATCAAGAGAGGTAGAGGCAAAGATACAAGAATAAAACAGCAAATCCCTGCAGCATCTGATGACCCTTTGATATCTGTCTCAGAAACTGACACTAGAACATCTTTCAAGAAGGCGCCAGGCCCCAATGCTGTACCTGGCAGGGTATAGGAAACCTGTGCCAACCAACTGGCTGGAGTGTTCAAGGACATCTTCATTCTCTCTCTGCTGCAGTCAGAAGTTCCCACCTGTTTCAAAAGGGCATCATACATGCCAGTACAATGAAAGACAACTGCATCTGTCAAACAGTTGGCCAGAATCTTTGAGAATAATCTCAAAAGTATTGGGCCAATTGTTATAGGACACCAGATGTCAACAGATTTCAAATTTACACTGTCATCAGATTTTGGGATAAGGACTGTCCTGCTCTTCTTAGACCATAAGACCGTAAGATATAGAAACAGAATTAGGCCTTTTGGCCCATCAAGTCTTCACCACCATCATGGCTTATCCATTTTTCCTCTCTGCTCCAGTCTTCTGCCTTCTCCCGGCATCCCTTCATGCCCGGACAAACCAATAATCTATCAATACATTAAATAAATCTAATCTATCAACCTCTGCCTTAAATATACGCAAAGACTTGACCTCTACAGCTGCCTGTGACAACAAATTCCACAGATTCACCATTAAAGAAGTTCCTCCTCATCACCATTGTAAAAGGATGCCACTCTATTCTGAGGCAGTGTCTTCAGCTCCCAGACTCTCCCACCATAGGAAACATCCTTTCCACATTCACTATCAAGGTCTTTCAACACTCAGTAGGTTTCAATGAGGTCACCCCTTATTCTTCTGAATTCTTGTGAATACAGACACAGAGCCATCAAATCCTTTTTGTATGACAAGCCAATCATTCCTGGAATCATTTTCGTGAACCTCCTTTAAACCCACTCCAATGTCATCACATCCTTTCTAAGATAAGGGGCCAAAACAGCTCATAATATGCCACGTGAGGCCTCACAGTGTTTTATAAAGTCTCTACATAATATTCTTGCTTTTATCTTCTAGTCCTCTTGCTAAGATCACATTTGCCTTCCTCATTTTACATCTTCTTCAGCAAATAGCAGTCCCATTGATTCTCATGAAATGCTTTGAGAAGCTGGTGATGGCTAGAATTAATTCCTGCCTTAGCAAGGACCTGGATCTGCCACAATTTGCCTACCACCATTACAAGTCTACAGTGGATGCAATCTCACTGGCTCTCCACACAGCTTTAGACCACCTGGACAAGAGCAATATCTATATCAGGTTGTTGTATATTAATTATAGCTTAGTGTTCAACATGATCATTCTCTCAGACTAATGAAGAAGCTTCAAAACTTGCACCTTTGTACCTCCTTCTGTGATTGATCCTTGACTTCCTCATCAGGAAACCACAGTCAGTGCGAATCAGAATACCATCTCCTGCTCGCTGACAATTAACATATGCACACCTCAAAGATGCATGCTTATCCTGCTTCTATACTCATGACTGTGTGGCTAGGCACAGTGCAAACACCATTTGCAGATGGCACAAGTGTTTGCAGATTCTTAACTGGTGTTGAGAAGGTGTCCAGGAGTGAGATAGATCATCTGGTTGAATGGTTTTGCAACAACCTTGTTCTCAAAATCAGTAGGACCAAGGAATTTATTGTGGATTCAAGAAGGGGAAATAGGGATGCCACACAGCAGCTGTCAGCGAGAGGTCTGCAGTGGAAGGGGTGAGAAAACATCCTTGATGATATCATTAGCTTATCAGAGGAAACACACTGTGAAAATGGACTTAATGGAAGGAAGTGATGAGTAACGGACTGAAGTGTGTCTACTATATTATAGATTTATTTAGTCAGAAACAGAGCAGTTGGCTATCAGGCTGAGATGTGATCCATTAGAATACTTTCTATAGCACATCTGTAGAAGTTCAAGAAAATCTTCATTGACATAATGCCTAAGAAAGCGAATATGCTAATGTGCTTTCTTCTATATCAGTGTGAGGATACCAGAGGAGGTTGAGAGTGATCTGAATGCCTCCCTGGGAGCCTGGCATTCCAATGTCCAAAAGTTTCAACAGCTCCCAAACTCAACACTGCAACTTACTGTCCCAGTGCAGCTTGCATTTTGAGCTGCAGCCACCTCTGGATCAAGGCAAGATCACCTTTATCATCTCTCTCTTGACTAGGCAACCTCTGACCAGGGCAGCTGGAACAATAAAACCGCCATCTGCAATAAATGTGATGAATTCACGGCTGAGATTTCGAGCATGAAAATTGCGAGGGCTTTCGACTGCCCGGGAAGTTGAAGGGAGGCCTGATTGGATACTTTGCCTGTGGCAAGGCTCACGTATGATGCTGTGAAATTCAGGTCCTGTGCGGTAGATTGTGACTGCAATGAAGAAGCGTTGCTGACCCGTTACTATCAAAGCCTCTTGGAGCACTTGACATACGAGTTGTCTACCTGGGAGATGCCCATGGAGCTCGGAAACCTCATCATTCTGGTCCTCCGTATTGATCAGTGTTTTATGGAACAACCTGCTAGATCACCAGCCTGAACCCAGTTCCATTCCAGAGACATGTCGATCTGCAGGACCCCCATCATCAATGCCCCCAGAACGCAGGTAGGTAGGTAGAGCTCCCTTAAGTCCTCAAGGGCACGAGCATTGGTGGAGAAACAACTTGTGCAGAGGAGCCAACCACCCTTGCATCAAATGCCCCCCGTGTCTGGGAAAATGGCACCACCAGGTAGAAACGAGGGACTTCTATCTGCTAAGCTCCCCCAGCATCTCATTCCAGCACCATAGGGGACTCGCTCTCTCTGCCCTTCTCTACATCTGGATGCTCTACGCACACACAGAAGGCTCTGGTGGATTCCAGCGCAGTAGGCAAGCTTTCTGGTCTGAACGCTGTATACAGCCTGTATTCCCTGCTGAGCCTATTTTACACACCTTCTGCATCATGGCCACTGACGGATGTCCCTTGGGGTCTAAGATGATCAGAATGTGTACATGCGCATCGGCGAGCACCGCAAGTCTATCCAGTCCTTTCTTATTGATTCACCCAACACTCCTCTCCGTTTGGGTTACCTCTGGATTCCACTCACAATCTCGATATAAGATTATTAAGGGCTTGGACACGCTAGAGGCAGGAAATATGTTCCCGATGTTGGGGGAGTCCAGAACCAGGGGCCACAGTTTAAGAATAAGAGGTAGGTCATTTAGAACAGAGTTGAGGAAAAACTTTTTCACCCAGAGAGTTGTGGATATGTGGAATGCTCTGCCTCAGAAGACAGTGGAGGCCAATTCTCTGGATGCTTTCAAGATAGAGTTAGACAGAGCTCTTAAAGATAGCAGAGTCAAGGGATATGGGGAGAAGGCAGGAACGGGGTACTGATTGTAGATGAACAGCCATGATTACAGTGAATGGTGGTGCCGGCTCAAAGGGCCGAATGGCCTACTCCTGCACCTATTGTCTATTGATCCTCATTTTGCCTGATCGTCCAGTTTGCTGCAGAGTTGGGACCCATCTGCTGGACCAGTAGACCCACCTGGATCGCCATTGTAGGAGGGGCTCCTGTCAGGCCTACACAGGCAGGTAGTCCCCCCAGACTCTTCCCTGCTAACATGAATCACCTGCTACTCATTTACAACAATCACTTACATCCTATTTGAACCCAACTCGCAGCTACAGTCCTTGTTCACCAATCAAACCAGCCAGCATTCAGTTACCTTGTTGCCTTGTCATGTTAAGAATCTGTTTTCTCTTGTTTTGCAGCCCTTTGTGGCTTGTTAGTTTGCAGTTTATTATTAAAATGAACCCTCACCGCTAAATCATCTTCACAAATCTGTGCTCAGGTTAAGCATCCTCTACATTTCCTGACAAGAGGATATACATTCTAACACTCTGAAATGCATATCAACAGATATAAAATAAAATTTATAGATTTAAAACTATAAGATCATCCAACTGCAAGAAATTCAGTGTAGGGAAGATCAGGCTGCAATAAAAATTAAAGAGTTATTTGACAGTGAATTAATTTACTGAATAAAAAGTGTTTTAATGAATCATATAAAATATTTTGGTTTTTGTATAAAATAACTGTCACATGCCATCACTTTCAAATGTCATCTTGTTCCTCTTATTTCTCATGAAAGATGGTATATTGAAAGCCAAAATGACAGTGACAAATGACAGATATGTTAGCATCTCTGAATCAATATTTTGCAGATCAATTTGCTGTTTGTAAATGAGTTGTTAGTTGCTTAGTAGTTGAATGTTATAACTTTGTGAATAAAAACAAACCTTTCTGAGGTGTTCCCTGAATGCAGGGAAGATTTTTGTAAAAGTTAAAAAAATTCATGTCATAATTTTTTTTTAAATTTGCATGGCATAACTTCTGTTTAGTAATTCAAGTTAGTCCTGGATTTGCCATTTCTCAGCACATGATGCTAGTGATTCTGATGCTGACTTTAGCATTTCCTCTGGCTTTGTCCTCACTAAAGTTCATATCGATGAGGTTGCATTTAATTTAGTAAACACAAATGTCCATCTACATTGTTCATAAGCAGATCTCTCTCTCTCTCTCACATGAAGGGACAATGGTGATAAATAGTGGCTTTCATTTGAAACATCAGTCCTGTGATTTACTTTCAGGTCATCTAAACTTCTTTTTGAACAATTTCGGGAGTTTCCAATTGTGATAGTAACTTGTTGTGTTCCTAAGGTTGCATAGCCGGTGGGAGTAGTGGGGATAAGCTCCAAGCAGCATGCGACTCTAACAGCCTCTGACAACCAAGCCCAACTCTTGGCCTTCACATGTGGCTTAGCTACTAGGCCAAGTGGAACTGTTTCTACTGAGAAGAGAAGGGGCAAAGGCAGACCACTGGTGCTTCCAAACCAGTTGCTTCGGGCAGGTGGGGCCCATCCGCCTTGGGTGGCAGCCCGCGTAGAAGGAAAACTCTGATTTTAAAACTCCATTGCTTTGCGGCCATACCCACTATGGGAAACGCTTTAGGAGTAAACCCTGAGGAAGAAATCCAGAGCCGGGGTCCCTAAGGTAGTTTGATGTTGTTTACAGCTTCACTCTGGCAACCTCTGCGATGACACTGGTGCCGAGCTGTATTGGTACTTGCCCTTCCCTTGAACTACATCAGTGATGTGGAGAGGGGTAACAGCTGGCTTTTAAAATCTTCCCACCCAGTCCACCAGAGGCGCAAACCCATGATCCTCTAGGATTGATGGCTGCCTACATTACAACACCATATCAATTAAATAAAGACATGCGCATGGCAATGGCTTTAACTGGTGCTTTCACTTTGCAGCAAGAGAAAGAGAAAGAGAGCAGATCAATGTGCATGGGTAAGTTATCAGTCCATACGTAATGCTAAGTGGAGTCATTACTCTAAAACAAATAGATCTGTACATTGCTTTGATGACCTCCTACTGGACAGCTATCTTTCATAATAAATATCTCGTTATTTCAAATATAATCTTTTGTCATGCTTTCCTCTAGAACTTTGATATTTCTGTTTGAAGAAACATTTTCATTATTCATAATCTTATTCTGCCTCTTGACATATTGTTATACAATCAATTAGGATCAACATGTTGGCTTCCATTTTAAGCTGTTGCTGTACTTAAAATGACAAGGCAATTCAAGAAGAAACTAAACAGCGGAAGTCAAAAGCTTACATAATAGAAAAGGACTTGTATCATGCAATGTGTGTTACTTAAGAAATGAGTTTCCATGGTCAGGTCATACAGAATATTTTGAATTTGCCTCAATAGCACTCTATATCAAAATTAAAATATCTTTCATTCATCACAGGGCCAATTTCATTTTCTCATGCTCATAGTAAGTGCTTTGTAGCAAATCATAAGCATACAGCCAATGATTTCCAATCTATTAAATTTAATAGACAGTAAATTAAGAGATGCGTGCCTGTGGCTTTTAGCAACGCACTTTGCGTGGGCATGAAAGGGCAGAATCAACTCTACAGCTGAACAGGGTGTGCAACTATTTCACTCATATTTAGTGTAAACTTTCAAAGAATGATTCATAATCAAAACATTTCTATCCTTTATTATATTTGCATATGAAGACTCATTTGATATTCATACCTGTTCATTATTCCAACTGGGATGGAATTAAATATATCCTCTTCTTCCAGGGCACCTAGAGACACGATCTCATGCAGCACAGCTCGATGGATACGATTAAATATTCCTATTTCAGTCTGATATAGCTAAGAATCACAACTGCTTCCAAGGTCTGTACTGTTAATAAAGATGTCTTAATGCAATTGAATAATCTATCGCTGTATAAAACTGACAGAAACAATGCCAGTTGCCATTGTATTTCTTGCTGGACTCTTCACAGGAAACATGGTTGCTGGTCTGAGATGCAGGTGTGTGTATGAAAACAGGGTAGAGGCAGAGACTGAAGACTGTCGCATCAATAGTGAGGACAAAGAAGGTGTGGACAAGGGAAGCATAGGAGCACTTAAAAGGACTGTTTTTGTGTGGACAGTATTCAAGAATTTATCTTTGAATCTGGATGAGTATGCTGCAGTTGTTACCGACTTCATTAAAACCTGTGTGGATGAGAGTGTGCCTACGAAAACTTGCTGTACATTCCCAAACCAGAAGCTATAGATAACTGATTCCTAAATAGACATTTAACCCATGAACACTACATTAATTTTTACATGTATTATTTCTGTTTTGCACTACTTTTAAATGATCTATTTAATATACATTTATACTTACTGTAATTGATTTCTTATTTTGTTTCTATATTACGTACTGCACTGTACTGCTGCTGCTAAGTTAACAAATTTCATGACACATTCCAGTGATAATAAACCTGATTCTGATTCTGAGATCAGCATTCTGCATTCTGACATCTTTGTGCATTACGAACCAGTCACTTTTTGCATTATCTGTGAACTTCTCTATTATGCTTCCTTGATTTAGGTGCAAATCAATAATACTTGCTTCAAAAAGCCATGGACTGACTGCTGAGAGTGAGGAATCATAATGGCGTCTACTTTCCAGTTGCAAGAACACCTGCCACCCTTTGCATTTTGCTTCCTGTCACAGACACCATTCTGGATCCAATTTTCCATTCTCCCTTTAATCCCACAGACTTTTTCTTTCAAACAGCTTGTGATGTCAGCTCCATATAGACTGCATTTTTTACCCACATTGGCTCCCCACCCTTGTTACCTCAATGAACATTCAGTATCTATATTTGGCTTTTCCTTAACATGTCCATGCTGACTGTCTCAGATTGGTGCCACATCCTACAATTGAGTTATTTTTTTTGGTCCTCAAGAGATCCTACTCTTTCCTCAGTTATTCCCTTCTTCATTCTGTAATCATAAACCACTGGAATTTAGTGTAGGAGTGTGTATGGTCATGCACTTTGGCAGAAGGAATAATGGTGCAGACCATTTTCTAAATGAGGAGAAAATTCAAAAGTCAGAGGTGTAAAGGACCTTGGGAGTTCTCATGCAAGATTCCCCAAAGATTAACCTGTAGGTTGAGCCAGTCGTAAGAATGACAGATGCAATACTAGCATTAATTTCAAGAGGACTAGAATATAAAAACGATGACATAATACTGAGGTAAGGCATAGGTCAGACTGTACTTGAAGTAGCATGGACAGTTTTGGGCTTCTTATCTCGTTAAGATGTTCCTGGCTTTGGAGAGGGTCCAGAGGAGGTTCACAAGAATGATTCTGGAAATGAAAAGGTTGAAGTATGTGGAGTGTTTGATGGCTCTGGGCTTATTCTCGCTGGAGTTTAGAAGAATGAGTGTGGGGGGAAGGGAATCTCATTGAAACCTATTTAATACTGAAAGGGTGAGATCAAGTTGATGTGGAGAGGATGTTTCCTATAGTTGGGGAGTCTAGGAATTGGGGGCACAGCCTCAGAATAGATGTACGTCCAATTAGAACAGAGAAAAGGTGGAATTCCTTTTTAGCCAGAGTATGGTGAATCTGTGGAATTCATTGCCACAGGTGGCTGTGGAGGCCAAGTCATTGAGTATATTTAAAGCAAAGGTTGAAAGGTTCTTTATTAATCAGGGCATCAATTGTTATGGAGAGAAGGCAGAAGAATGGGGTTGAGAGGGATAATAAATCAGCCATGATGGAACCATAGAGCAGATTCAATGGGCTGAATGGCTTAATTCTGCTCCAATATCTTGTCGTCTTAATTTATTTGTTTTACTTAACATTAGTTTTCTATGCCCTCTTTTTGCTTTCTTGATTTCCCTTGTTATTTTATTCCTACATGCCTGACATATGTTTAACATGTTTGCCTTGCCGTATCCATATGTATCTTGTGATCCAAGTTGCTCTACATTTGGCAGTCCATCCTATTGGTTTATTCCTTTATATGTGGACATATCATTTACTCAGGGACCTGGCCATGTATTCTTGTGTGACTGAATATTTTTCTATTATGATAACCGTATGTGCTGTGTGCTGTTGATACTGTGTTTTGCACCTTGGCTCCAGAGTAACGCTGCTTCATTTAGCTCAATGCATGATTATTAAACTTGAACCTGAACTTCAGCATGTATTAACATCTAATTTCTATAAAAACACTTAATTTTTCTGCCTTTATGTTTAGCCACTACTATATCTAGTGTTGCTCATGGTATTATGCTGGCAATTATGATATTTACATTTATTTCCATGCAGTCAGCTTTTAAGACACTCTTTGCAAATGAAATTAAATCTAAATTAAGTATATATTTACTCAATGAGTATTATAATTATGGAGTTAAATCTAAAAAGCTTAATTGAAGTTACCAATAAACTACACACTGTCAAAAAGTAATTATATTTATATGGTAAAAACACAAAATGCTGGCAGAACTCAGCAGGCCAGGCGGCATCTATTGGAGGAGGTAGTGACAATGTTTTGGGCCAATGTTTGAGTGACTCCTGTTGAAGGGTTTCGGCCCGAAACGTCGTCACTACCTCCTCCCATAGATGCTGTCTGGCCTGTTGAATTCTGCCAGCATTTTGTGTTTTTATTTGTTTCCAGCATCTGCAGATTCACTCGTGTTACACTTATATGGTTATTTTCAAATTCTTTACCTATGATGGACTGGGCAGCATCCACCATTTTTTGTGTGCTTTTCTGTTCAAGGGCATTGGTGTTTCCATACCAAGCTGTGATACAACCTGAAAATACGCTCTCCACTGCACATCTATAGAAATTCGTTAAAAATTTAGATGACATGCTGAATCTTCATAAACTTCTAAGAAAGTAGAAGTTCTGCCATGATTTTTCATAATGCCACTTATACATTAGACCCAGTAGAGATCCTCTGAAGTTGTAACACCAAGGTATTTGAAGTTGTTCTCCTGCTTTACCTCTGATCCCCTGATGAGCACTGCCTCTTGGACCTACTGTTTTCTCTACTTGTATTCAATAATCAGCTTTTGACCTAGCTAATATTGAGTTCAAGGTTGTTGATGTGGCACCACTCAGCTAGATTTTCAGATTCCCTCCTATATGCTGCTTCATTACCGCCGTTGACTGGGCCAACAAACATGGCTTAAATATAGCATTCCAGCTGTGGTCAGCCTCATAGTCATAAGTATAAAGTGAGTAGAGCAGGGGGCTAAGCACACAGCCTTGTGGTGCACCTGTGCTGAGGGAGATTGTGGAGGAAACGTTTTTATAAAGTACATGACAACAGTGGCAAATTTGTTCAGAATCTATAGTGAGTTCCTTGAACGTGGCCTAGTTGACTGACTCAAAGCCGTCCCATAGTTGCTCCTCTGCTTCCTGCAACTACCTTTTTGTTGTCCTTATCTCTGAAGTCTTGCTTTTTAGTTTATGCCTATATGTACTGTAGGTAGGAGAACAGCGAGATGGTTAGATTTCCTGAAATGAGGGCCCAGCATGGAATGGTAGGCATTCTTAAAAAGTGATCGAGTATGCTGAGGCCCCTGGTGTTACCTGGTGATAATGCTGATGATAATTGCATAGAGGTTTCTTCTAAAAAACCTGATTAACATATTGTAAGTGCTTGCTTTAAACCAGCCTTTGGCAGTATGTAAACTGTGGTTTGGATCATGGAGGAGAACTCTCCTAGTAAGTAAAATGGTTGGCACTTAATCATTAGGTTTTCCAAGTCAGGGGAACAAAAGTATTACAAGACCAGTATATCTGAGCACCACGAGAAGTTTATCTTACAAACCCAGACCCCCCACCTTTTTCCCTCTTCAAATCAACAGGGCAGTCCATCCAGTGTATTGAGATGCTCTTGGGTCTTACTGGCCTATCTAGTGTGTCTTGATTGAGACATGTCTCCATGAAACACAGAACACAACAATCCCTCATTTCTCTCAGATACAGCAATATTGCCCTTAGTCCCACAACCTTGTTCTCCAATGACTGTAGATTTGATAACAGGAGACTGGGTAGAGGAAGGTTTACATCCTGACATTTCAGTCTGGCTTGGAGCCCTTCAACCAGACTGAACCACTGGATTGATCGTGTACTATCAATAGGATTTGCTTTAATAAAACTTGTTTTTGACATTTTCCAAATGCATACTTAAGTCAACCATCAAAACAAAATTAATCTTTTAAAAATTAATATATATAAATCTTATATGATCTTTTTAAATAAGCAATCACTAATTGATTTAACTGGTTGAAGAGAAAAGGATCAGAAAGAATCTTAACTCCTTTCTCATTAATGTTCAATGGAGAAATTCAAGAGACTTGGGACCCTATGACTTCCACAATATTTTAGACTGCACCACTTTTCATGTAGTTCTAGATTAAAGATCTACATTAGATTCACAAAAAAAAGTCTCATCTGTTTTCGGTGGGAACAAAATAAAATTAGGTCCTTCATAACTTAATTTCAGAAATTATGAAGGGCCTTCTATATGGGTTTCAGAAAAACAAAAAGTAAATGCACAAATTATGCTAAACCTATGTTATGGGTAGCAGGTTCGCAAGTTTGTTTAATGGGATAGAAGATATTGATAGCGAGTAAGCATGTTAACCATTTATATACAAACAGTGAAACCCTCAAATGCATTAAAGATTCAAAAAACATGTACTTAGCTAAGTGGGCGCATCGGCCCTCCTATATCTGCAACAGACTTTCCCAATGGTTCATCAGCACTGGTTGCAACCTCAGCCAGAAGTGAGCCCCTAGCAAAAGAGAGAATCTTTTGCAAGTGCTATTCTTATACCGTTGAGATGCCAGGAATCAGATGCTGATGTCATTGCGCGGATGCCAACCAACGGGAAAGTGATGCTGCATCATTCAAATGACCAGTCAATGACTGGCACAATGGAAGTGGCTTTTGATTGGCAAGCAAGTTAACCCTTCACATTACAACCTAATTATTTACAGCAATTCAGGTTTCTTAATTTATTTTGTTGCTGAGCTGTGACCAGAACATTCTATTTCATTATATATTTTTAAATTTTATTCTAATTTCATTCTGCAATATAGGCACCATCTATAAAACATGTTTTTTATTCTTTCTCTTGACAATAAAGGTGGGCCTATGAGTGGGGTAAACCCTCTACATATTTTTTTCTTTCTGTGTGGAAACTTCAGATCTAACTTCAGTCCTTGAGATCTAACTCATACAGTAATAAACGTGTTGTGAAGTTTTCCAGCTGACGACTAATCCTTTTTTATTTAAACTAATATTCAGCTGGCAAATGTTAGAAATGATTTCTAAGCTTGTTGAAAGAGGTTGAAAATATGTCCCTGCCAGTATGTCTTGGTATTTTGAATTGGCCCATAATTTATTTTCAATGAATGCAAAATTAATTGCCTTAATAAAAAATCCAACAAATTAAAAGTGAAAGGTCACCTTTCCTGGCAAACTTAAATCTCTAAGTCAGTTTGTTATTACACATGTGATGGATTGCAATCATATTTCCAATTATGTTGTGAAATAATGAAAAAAAATTGTAAAGGATGCACACTATCCTTTTGTCCGCCAATTTCACCCTAAGTCTTAGAGAATACTAAAAATTACAAACTCAACTCCTTCTTTTCTCTATTGAATATATACTCAGAAAATAGATATTGCTTTCTGTGATATACACACAGTATCCACTTTATTAGGTACACCTGCCCATCTGCCTGTTAATGCAAATATCTAAGCAACCAATCATGTGGCAGCAATCAGCACATAAAAGCATGCAACCATGGTTAAGAGATTCAGTTGTTTAGACAAAACATCAGAATGGGGAAGAAATATGATCTAAATGACTTCGACCATGGACTGATTGTTGGTGCCAGAAGGATTTTCATGTACACCAGTCTCCAGAGTTTACAGAGAATGGTGCAAAAAAAAAAGTTCCAGTTGTGGGGGTGAAAGCTCCTTCTTAATGAGAGAGGTCAGAGGAGAATGGCCAGACTGGTTCAAGCTGACAGGAAAGTGACAGTAACTCAAAGAACCAACGTTTATAACACAGGCGTGCAGAAGAGCATCTCTAAATGCACAACACATTAAACCTTGAAGAGGATAGGCTCCAGCAGAAGAAGACCATGAACATACACTTTATGAGATACAAGAGTACCTAATAAAGTAGCCACTGCGTGTATGTACAATGAGAATAATGGCAATGAAAAGGCAATTGGAATACACATGAAATATATGATTATTACATTGAAATATGAATATTGTAATTATGAGATGTTTGGTATATTATATTTTCAAACGCATTGATCTTGGGAGAATTTTAAACTCGGCACATTATTTTAAACTTAAATCTTATATAATCAAACACTAATTATGGCATAGCATCTTTACCAATCATTTTGTTCCCATTTCTGTCTAGTACTATATTAAGTTATGCATACTGCAAATCAGGAAAAATTCTGAGTACACCAGTCAGGGTGTCAGGAAGAATGGTGTGGCTGATCTCGTAGTAACAGATAAGTCTGGATCTTTAGGGTGTGTATATTGCCCTTCCACAGAATATCCTTTTGACATCAAGAGTCTTTAATGTATCTGATATTCACAGTAGTTTAAGTGCATGGTGCTGAAGTTCACTCTCCAAGCCATTACTAATTCATGAATATTAATCAAACCTGAGCCTGCTGTCTCCTAATTACAAGTTCATTATTTTCAAAGTGGGTCTGTTCATCTGTGCTTCAGATGACAGATTCTTTACACGAAGCCAGAAAAAGTCTTCGATCTTGTTAACTGGCCAAACCTGTAAGCATAAATTTTAAAAATCAGTGTTTGTGAAATTGTGCCTCAATGCTTACAACATCACTTTTCTTAAATTACTGATAATAAAAAAATGTTATAGTGCCTTTAATATCCTTGGGGTAACTCAGTGCATTTCGCACCTAATAAAATTAACGATCAGTTTTTGGTCACTGAATGATCACTGTAACTAAACAAATGAACACTGTAAATAGCAAAATAAAACAGATAGACGCAATAAAATCTCAGTTGTTACATGCACCCTTCATCAAATCTTTGAAGTGACAGTTTGTATTATAACAAGGATACAGAGGTGCCGACAGAAAAGCCTACAAGAAGTGGTTGATATGGCCCAGCCCATTGCAGGTAAAGCCCTCCCCACCATTGAGCACATCTTCAAAGAGTACTGTCACAGGAAAGCATAATCAAGGGCATCCGTCATGCAGGCTATGCTCTCTTCTTGCTGCTGCCATCAGGAAGGAGGTACAGGAATGTCAGGTCCTGCACTACCGGGTTCAAGAACAGCTATTATCCCTCAAACATCAAGCTCTTGAAGCAGAACTGATAACTTCACTCACCTCACTCACTTCAACACTGAACTGATTCCACAACATATGGAGTCACTTTCAAGTATGGTACCACTCATGATCTCGATATTGAATGCTTATTAAATTATTATTAATTTTTTCTCTCTATTTATTGTATTTGCATGCTTTGTTGTCTTTTGCAAATTGCTTGCCTCTCTGTCTTTGATTTATGTGGTTTTCGTTGATTCTAATGCATTTTGTTGTTTTACTGTGAGTGCCCAAAAGAAAAGCAATGTCAGAGCAGTATATGATGATGTATCTGTTCATTGATTGTAAATTTACTCAAACCTTGAACTTCAAAGTTCAAAGTTCAAAGTAAATTTTATTATCAAATTACATGTATGTCACCCTACAACTCTTGAGATTCATTTTCCTGTGGGCATACTCAGCAAATCTATAGAATAATAACTATAATGGGATCAATAAAAGATCAGCCAGAGTGCAGAAGACAACAAACTGTGCAAATGTAAATATATAAAAAATAAATAATAAGATAATGAGATGAAGAGTCCTTAAAGTGAGATCATTGTTTGTAGGAACATTTCAATGATGAAGCAAGTGAGTGTAGTTATTGCCTTTTATTCAAAACCCTGATGGTTGAGGGGTAGTAACTTTTTTTGAAGCCTGTGGTGTGAGTCCTTCTACCTTCTAACTGATGGCAGCAGTGAGAAGAGAGCGTGATCTGGCTGGCGGTCTACTCTGATGATGGATTATAATCATAACAGCGTTTCATGTAGATGTGCTGAATAGCTGGGAGGGCTTGAAATGTGATATATTGGGTCAAATCCATTGCCTTTTGCCATCTTTTCTGTTCAAGGGCATTGGTGTTTCCATACCAGGCCATTATGCAGCCAGCCCACTATATAACTGCAGAAGTTAGTCAAAGTTTTAGAGGTTATGCCAAATCTCCCAGAATGCACAGCAAGCAGGGGCACTGCTGTGCTTTCTTCATAATTGAGGTGAAGCATGATAAATGAGACACCACTGGAGCCTATGGGGCAAAGCACACTGATTTTGATTGTACAGTGCTAGAAGCATATCAGATATATATGGGTGATCCTAGCCCTTGACTAAGTAGATAGTACTATGATTTCGGCAGAAGTTACTTAAAGTATATAGTTAAAGTGGTTTCATAATTGAATAGAATTTCTTTTTTGTTTTCCTGCAACAGAATATTGATTTGTAAAATGGATTTCTAGTTTTGAAATACCACATGAATATTTTTTCAGTAAAAATGGAATGCAGCCAGATTTATAACTTTACTTCAAAGAAAGCTACTTACAAATTGTATTTATTATTTAGTAAAAAATGGGTTTGTGATGATATTTTATCCTTTTTCATAGTGGTCAGTCATCATATTTTTCATTTTCTAAGATTATATATAAATGAAGTTGAATATTCAAATCATAAGAAAGATTATTGCATGTTAAGTAAAATAATTTACCACACTTTTAATAAAATATTTGAATTAATATTTGCAACTTTAAAATGTAATCATGTTTTAATACGGCATCATTTAAATTCCTCAGTTAAGTGTTCAAAATTTATACAATTCTGTGAAATCAATTAGAACTTTATGAATTAGGTAACAAAGACTAATCTGGAAGTTTAGACTTCAATTTAATAGAAATAACCAAGGGGAGCTTTACACAATAATTATGCTCACATTTCAGTGGTTAAGCAGCTTTATGGCTGCTTAATAGGCCAAGTGGCCTAATTCTGCTCCTATATCTTATGGTCTTATGGTCTTATCATTGAATCAACATCCAAACTTTAAAGGATTAAAGTCAAGGGGATTAAAGATATGCTGAACCAGTGGTGGTGAATATTATTAGCATCCTGCATGATGTTTTCAAATCCTCACAGACCTGGTGTACATGTCAGTATTTAGAAAGTAAATGGCTGGTTCAGTTGGCATTAGCTTCAATCTGCTTATATTTTTTTCTGTTGTCTCTGAGTGAACACTGAATGTTCAGTGATAATAATGGTAAATATTGTATAGTTTAGAGCCTTTGTGAATATCATTTTGCAATAAGCTATGTTATTTAAATTAATCCATGAGATATTTTTAAATTACGTTTACCCTTTCCAGATTGTTCAGAATGTCAGATACACCAGTCGAGAAAACACTGTTCCAATGATGGGAGAGGCAGCAGAGATTTTCCAGAGAGGTGGAGTGCAATATTTGGCATGATTAAAAAAGACGTAAAGAGTTCTGTATCTTATGTTCCAAAACAGTGGTGTGCAGGACTTCCTCCACAAAGTGGCATAACGGAACTGTTCATAAATGGCTTTGTGATGAAAGTGAGCAAGGTGAAAAGAACTTATTTCTTGAGAAATCAGCAAGAAAAAGTACAGTCAAATATTTTGATGACATTTATTTCAGATAGCTCTAAGTTAGTTGCTACTAGTTTTGATGTCTTAAAGACTACTGCTCAACATGGCAAACCACTCACTGATGGGGAATACGTTGGAGAATCATGTCTAGAGTGTGCTCCTTTCATTTTTCCAGTTTTCCTGAAAAAGAAAAAAAAATTATGCATTAAGGATTTACCACTGTGAAGAGAAGAAACAAAGGAAAAGATAAAATATTAATGATGGAAGCAAAAATACAAAAACAGCTAACAGCTTCTTGTAAATTTATTTAATTGATTTATTTCCTATTGTATTGATGAGTGCACTGATGTTACATCATCAAATAGGTTAGCCATTATTGCTCGACTTTGTAGGGGTGATGAAATATGCAAAGAATTGGTTAACTCAGTAATGTTACCTGAACATAGGAATTGAGATATGTAAGGCAAGCAGTAAAAGAGTTGACTGGTTGACAAGTTAACCCTTCAAAACCAGTTTACATGACAAATGATGGCCCACTCCACATGATCAGTTTTGGTAGGTTTGTCAATCTTTTTGCAAAATATGTTTGATATGCAGTAACAGTCTTTGATTGTATAGGACATGAGGAGGTTTTTTGTGCAAAAACTGGCCTTAAGGAACTTGAAGTAATATTGAAATTTATTAAGTGATGAAAATAACATTACAAGGAAACTAATTTTATTTCTGGGTGTACTTTGAAAAATACAATTTAAGAACTTACTGAGCAATTTGAATTCGTTGCTCATAGAACTATTTGTGTACAACTATGTTCATTGGTTTAGTAGAGGTTCTGTCAAATGAGAAGTTTATTTTATCAATAATTATATGATGTGTAGATTGATGGTTATTTTGCAGATTTCTCCTCACATTTAAATTACTTGCTGAATCCGTAACATAAATATATGAGTGAGGCAGGTGTTTTTATAACAAATAAAGCGTTTATTAAACACTGAAAAACAAACCCCCAAAAGTAAACAAACCACTCATGTAACTGGAAATCAGCTGCTGTGCGGCAGCTTAAACAGTTCTTAAAGCAATGAAGCTTAAACAGTTCTTAAAGCGATGTTGCAAAAACAGTTCTTCAAAGTAGTATTGCAAAAGTTCAAAATGCTTACAGTCCATTTAAGGGAGAGACTTTTTAAGATGACTTAAATTCTCTTTCACATCGTCTTGCTGCGGTTCCCAGTTGAACTATACTTTTCCCATGAAGAATTTACGAAAATGGAAATGAAACAGCTTAAAGGCACTGACCTTTCCTTTACAACACTGTACTCAATCCTTTCTGCTATTTCACAGGGATTAACACGAGCACCGTCAACGAATTCCTTCCGAATGACGATCAAACAAGGTCGAACCCGTTTCACCGTTGAAATTGACTTTCCTCGATCTTTTAACTCCCCAACTCCGATCTTCACTCTCCACTGATTTTTAACTAGCAGTATTATAAAGAAACTGCCAGCAATGACCTTTTAAACTTTAGGCATTAAATAAAACTCCATCTTTCAACCACACTGCATCATAATATTAAATCACGCAGTGGCATGAAGTCAAAATGGCAAATCCAGCCACGAACTGCCCCTCCTCACAGGGAGCGGTCCTCCTTTTATACCCTGTAAAAAAAAACCTGTTACATGACCTCTACTGGCAGGAAAATGACGTCACTCCACCATCAGAAGACCACTACCTTAAGTCCAGTATAGCTTTAACACCTGTCACGTGTCATGGGTACGTAACACTTGACTTTTAAGCGGCTTAATTAACAATCCTTACACAGTATATTTTTAGAATTTTTCCTGAGTTGGCTGTTTGCAAATTACTTTAAAGTTTTGTGGGCCCAGGGATACTGTAAATGCATCTCCTGAAGAGAAGTTGGCTGCAACAGGACACAAGGCTTAAAATTTCTGTTCACATAGAGGGCCACACTCTTTTTAAGCCACCCTCCACTCTTACCAACTTCTTTCAGCCTGTGCATTTTTTGTTTGGTCACACTTATATTTTGCATGTTTATTAACTTTCAAACTTGGCTGCTCCACATGTCACAAGAGGTGAAGCAGCAACCTGGCCCAAAAGAGCAGGTTCTGAGGCTAAGTCCAGAGTGCAAGCAGATCCTTGATGTGACAGGCCTTTCTTAAGTAGTTTTAGATGCCTTTGTTAACATGGTGCAGACACATGAAAGCAGAACTAACTGATTAAAAAATAAAAACACAAAAATTGCTCCAAATACCTTTAATGTTAAGCAATCAATCATAAACTAATAAAGAAGTAATTAAATCATTCAAATAGAAGGGGTTGTACTAATTAAGCTTAAACAAATCTAAAAAGGCTGGATGCAAGAAGCAAAAAACAAGGAAGAATCTGCAGATGCTGGATAATGTGTTGTTTGTGTAGCCTGGGGAAAAGTACACACTCAGGACAACAAATACTTTTTCGGGTTTTAATTCCTTTATCTGTTTTAGATGTTTTAGTGCCGGAAGAGGGTCTTAAAACAAAACAAATGAATTTACAACCAGTTCCTGCCTTTACAATCTCAGTTTAACATTCAATTCACACCCTTGTGTATTGACAGATTGTGTATGCAGTATAAAAATACATAAAGCAAACCACACAAAACAAATATGGTAGTGGCAATTCTGAACGAACACAATACAAACAACATTAGAATCCCACCAACACTGGACCTTATACATATCAGCAAAAATGTAAGCAAATACATCTCATCTAAGACATCTACTCCTGCACGTGCTTAACTTCCAACCCGAGACTAAACACTCACATTGCGCTGTTACATTCACAGTCAGTCATGATACAATAAAGTTAGACAAAAGGTACACTTTGGCACAACTTTTACAAGATATTGCCTGGTAGTTAAATTACAGGAAGACCGACCTACTTGGCCGGTGAGGAGCTTTGCACGAGCCACGCTATCCAGCGCCGATGCCTTCACTCGTCAAAATCTAAAGCAACCACATGTAAACATGTCAAATTACCGATATTCTCGATTCACCAACAAGCATAAATGAATTCACATGGTTATCGTCAATTAATACTCACCTTTCCTCACCATGCCCAGTATCTCTGGGAGGAACTTAATCCCAAAGTCGCACCAGCTTCTTCTGCAGAAAACAAAATGGTCTCCCCACTATCCCATGCGTGCATAATGACGTCATCGTCTCCACTTAAAAGCACAGACAACTATTCTAGCATTACCCAGATGGATGCCTATGTACACTTTTAACGATAATGAATAAGATTCGACAATCATCCAGTTACACGTATGCAAAAAGCATCCAATTATTTCTTTCAAGACACTTTTGCTGAGTTAAGTGGTGAAGGGGCAGGTCAGATGCAAAGAATCTAACCTCCATTTTAACTCTTATGTCCCTTGTTATAAGCTATAGGAAAAGAAGTCAGAGAGATTTGTTGTTTTATGTTGACAGTATTGTTTGTGTATAATCTGCTTCACCTTGTGGGTCCATTGAGTGAAAACTGACAGATTCATCTTTGAATCCATGAAATGTTGATTGCCTGGGGAGGTTTGTGTCATTCCAGCTTGTAAGCACTGGCTTTGTCTAAAGGCAGAATGTGCCTTGCGGGAAGTAATATCAATTGGCTGGGATTAACTGTCAAGGGAACCAATCAGCATAACCTGAGGGCATTGCTATCATTTTATGTCTCATTCTTATTATATTAATGTATGAATACTTCCCAACTGTTCAGTTGTTGGTTAATCTTTAATAAGTGAACTAAATTACATGCATAAGGCTTCAGATGCTTTGATTTGCTGTTGAAGTATAGTCATTGTAGGTATATGACTGACAGTGTCCACAGAGTAGTAATAAATGGGCAATTTTAATGGTGCTGAAAGACAGTTACATATTAACTAGGTGCAAGCACAGCGGAGAACCTTACTGAACATTAGAATAGTGTCATAAACTTCTAGCTATCTTAATTTCAGACCAATGTGTCTTCATTTTGTTCAGAGCCAATGTTCTTATCTTGTCCTCCCCTTTGGGCTTCTTGTAGCTGAAGCAGGTGATATTTCTCAATGAGAACATCCTTCCTGTTTTTTTTTCAGTTGGACCATACCCTGATGATCCTACAATTTCTGTCTCCGAGGCTGACATGTGAGCACCCTGTGGAAGTGTGAATCCACAAAAAGCATCCACCCCGATAGGGTACCTGGCCAAGTATAAGGAGATCTGTGCTGATCAACTAGCTGGGAGGTTCGCTATCTTTAATTACTCACTTCAGCAGTGTGTGGTGCCCACCTGCTTCAATTATACCGGTGCCCAAGAAGTGCCCAAGGTGACCTGCGTCAATGACATCCACCGTGATGAAGTACTTTCAGAGGCTGGTGGAACTTTATCAGCTCCTACCTGAGAAGTGACTTAGATCCACTTAACTTTGCCTACTGGAGCAACAGGTCTACTGCAAACATCTCATTGTCTCTGCAGTCAATTTTGGAAAACTGGACAGCAAAGATGCATACATTAGAATGCTCTTTATCAACTACAGCTCAGCATTTAGTACCATCATCTCTCAGAAATAATAAATGAGCTTCAAGACCTAGGCCTCAATTCATCCTTGTACAATTAGATCCTGGATTTCCCTACTTGCAGACCCAGTCAGTTCAGATTTTCACAACATCTCTTCCAAGATCTCCATCAGTACAAGTGCAACACAGGGCTGTGTGCTTAGTTCCCTGCTCTATTCACTTCACACTTCTGACTGTGTGGCTAAATACAGCTCCACTGCCATATCCAAATTTGCAGATGACACCACAGTCATGCGCTGAATCAAAGGTGGCGATAAATCGTAGGAGTAAGATTGAAAATTTGGCTGAATGGTGCCACAATAACAACCTCTTACCCAATGTCAGCAAGACCAAGGAGCTCATTATAGTCTTCAGGAGAAGGAAACCAGTGGTCCATGAACCAATCCTCACAGAGGATCAGAGGTGGAGAAGGTTAGCAACTTCAAATTCCTAGGTGTTACTGATTCAGAGGACCTGCACACAAATGCAGTGCCTCTACTTCCATAGTAGTTTGTGGTGATTCGATATGACATCCAAAACTTTGCTAAGCTTCTATAGATGTATAGTGGATAACTGACTGAATCACAGCCTAACATGGAAACTCTAAAGTCCTTGAGTGACAAATCCTACAAAAAGTGATTGACACTGTCCAGTCCATCACAGGTAAAGCTCTTCCAACCATTGAGTACATCTACATGAAATACTGTTGCAGGAAAGCAGCATCTATCATGAGGGACCCCCACCACCAGGACATACTCTCTTCTTTCTATTGCCACTAAGAAGAAGGTTAGGAGCCTCAGGACTTACACCACCAATTTCAGGAATAGTTACTACCCACTGCCCCCAACTGTCAGGCTCATGAACCAAAGGGGATAACTTCACTTAACTTCACTTGCCCTATCATTAAAGTGTTCCCACAACCAATAGACTCATATCCAAGGATTCTCCATCTCTTGTTCTCAATATTTATTGCTTATTTGTTTATTAATACTCCTTTCTGTTTGTATTTGCAGTTTGTTGTCTTCTGCACTCTGGTTGAAGATCCAAGTTGGCAGTCTTTCATTGATTCTGTTATGGTTATTATTCTATATTTTTCTTGAGTATGCCCACAAGAAAATGAATCTCAAGGTTGTATATGGTGACATATATGTACTTTGATAATAAATTTACTTTGAACTTTGAACTTTTTTTTGTACCATGATTGCCTCAGATAGTGTTGCTCAGTAAGGCTCAGGATAATCGTTTGCTAAAGTGGATGCATTCTCTGCTGAGAATTGTTCTTCTTTCCTCTTGCCCTACATCCCAGCAGCTAATGGTTCCCTTCTTGTCCTCAGCTCAATCTTGCAGTCATGCTGTGCCTCAAAGGAATACCTGCTAATACATCTTTGCAATCAATTCTCTTATGCAGAAGCTTTGAAACTGATTCAAAATCTTTGAGCACCCCAGCATATTCTTTGTAGACTGCAACAACTTTTAAAAAAGTCCAGGAAAAAAAAAAACTTGCTAAAATTGTAGCAATAGCTAACAGAGTCCACTCATTAACCAACTTCTGAGTCTTTGATAATTCCTTTAACTAGTCATGGCATTCTTTCCAGTTGCTGAAATTAATTCCGCTGCCTTATATGTCAGGTGGACCATTGAGCTCCTACTTAGCAGTCCTGACATTAAAACAGTATTGCTTTCAAATTTGGAGATTCAAACTAGATTAATTATCAAAGTACATATATGTCACTATACACTACTCTGAGAAAAAAGAAGTAAGGTAGTGTTCATGGGTTCAATATCTATTTAGGAATCAGATGGCAGAGGGGAATAAGCTGTTCCTGAATCGCTGAGTGTGTGTCTTCAGGCTTCTGTACCTCCTTCCTGATAGTAACAATAGGAAGAGAGTATGTCCTGGGTGTTGTGGGTCCTTAATATTGGATGCCTGCCTTTCTGAGGCACTGCTCCTTGAAGCTGTCTTGGATACTATGGAGACTAATACTCAAGTCGGAGCTGACTAATTTTATCACTTTTTGCAGTTCCTTTGGGCCTGTGCAGTAGCAACCCCACCTCACCCCCACTCCCCCACCATACCAGACAATGAAGCAGCCTGTCAGAATGCTTTCCACAGTACATATATAGAAGTTTTTGAATGTTTTCGGTGACAAACCAAATCTCTTCAAACTCTGAATGAAATATAGCCACTGTCTTGTCTTCTTTACAGCTGCATCAATATGTTGGGACTAGGTCAGATCCTCAGAGATCTTGACTCCCAGGAATTGTTCACTCTCTCCACTTCTGACCCCTCTGTGAGGAGTGTTGGCCATGGTGGATTTAAAATATGAAAGGAAACATCAAACTCAAATGGGTCAAGGATGGTGAAAGCAGACAGATCAATTGTCTTTGTTCCTGCCATGTGCTTGGGGATGAAGGCCACCGTTTTATGAAGACACTCTGTTCTCCATTTTGTGAGATGAAGTTGCTTGGATTTCTGTGTTTTAAAGGAGACACAATGATGCTTCAGGTAATTAGCTGGACAAGAGGATCATTGTGGTGAACTACATATACCTGTCTGGACATGCCCCTTTTGCTGACTGCTCCTGTGGCTCCTCCCACAGACCCCAGTATAAAGGCGATTGGAGGTACTGCTCCTCCCTCAGTCTCCAGGATGTTGTGTGATGGTCTCTTGCTGCTGACGGTGCTTTCTTCCAGCTAATAAAAGCCTATCTCGCCTCACGTCTCCGAGAGTTATTGATGGTGCATCAATCATTTCCAAAGAGGTTATTTGTGAGGTGTTCTTTATATATAATATAACATGCAGATTTGTGAATGTTGTGTTTGGCGCCTGCCTGGAGTGATCTGAGCTGGCTGCTGAAGAGAACAAAGAGCGATAAATCACTGATTTCCACTTGCTCAGAAGAAGATACGGATTCAAACAAGCAAGGACGCTGGGCTGGAGCAAACCCAATAAAGCGGTGTTAAAGATCAGGCATATGACCTACAGCCAATGACGCTGGAGTACCATATTTGAATTGGTGAGAAACAAATATAAAAGTGGACACTTTGATTGTGCTAACTCTCTCAAGAGCAAAGGAAGGACCCCATACCAAGGGCTGGGAGAAGAAAGGATTGATCATCTGGCCAATGGACATCCCCTATCTCAGGGTAATAAATTGGAAAAGTTGTAGTAGGATTCATGTTCTAAGATGTTGGCCTGTGTCAGCATAGCTCTGTTGTTGTTTCTGCAAAGATGATAAAATGTAAGCTTTGATTAATTATGAGTTGTGTAATGAGTTTCCTAACCTAGTTCTATTGATAAATGGCCAACAAGGATTGGTTCATGTTCCCTCGTCTTACCCTATCTGGAGTACACAATCAGCTCTTTCATCTTACTGACATTGAGTGCAAGGTTGTTGCTGCGACGTCAATCAACTGTCCTTGAATACACCCGCCAGTTGGTTGGCACAAGTTTTCAGAGCCTTACCAGGTTCTCCATTGGGGGCTGCTGCCTTGTGAGGGCTCATGCTTTCGAAAGACAGCCTCTGATAGAGATCACAGGGTCATTGGATGCAGCAAGGATCTTCACTGCTGCAGTTATATTCTCCCTTTCAAAGCTGGCATAAAAGGCATTGAGCTCATCTGGTAGTGAAGCATCACTGCCGTTCATACTATTGGGTTTGGCTTTGTAGGAAGTAATGTCCTGCAAACCCTGCCAGAGTTGACGTGCGTCTGATGTCGCCTCCAACCTTGACCGGAATTGTTTCTTCACTCTTGAAGTAGCTCTCTGCAAGTCATACCTGGGTCACCAGACTCAAATGTCACTGATCTAGCCCTCAGCAGATGACGAACCTTCTGATTCATCCACGGCTTTTGGTTTGGGAAGGGAAGCAAGTTTTTGTAGGCACACACTCATCCACACAGGTTTTAATAAAATCAGTAATAGCTTCGACAAAATCATCCAGATCCGAAGATGAGTCCCTGAATACAGTCCAGTCCACAGATTCAAAGCAGTTCTGTAAATGCTTCTGTGCTTCCCTTGTCTATACCTTCTTGGTCCTCACTACTGGTGCTGCAGTCTTCAGTCTCTGTCTATACTCAGTGAGTAGAAGTACAGACAGGTGATCAGATTTTCCAAAGTGTAGGCATAGAATAGCACGGTAGGCATTCTTAATGGTGGTGTAACGGTGGTCCAGTATGTTGTTTCCTCTGTTAAATCAAGTACTTTTTAAGTGACTTTTTCAAGCTGGGCTGGTTAAAATCCCCCAAAGTGTTTGTGTAGATGTCAGGGGGTGCTGGTTCATGCATGTTGATCCCATTGCTCAGATCATCTGGAGCTTGTCTGATTTTGGCCTGATGTGGAATGCTACCAAAATGTCCATTGAAATCTCTGCAGAGGGTAAAATGGATGGCACTTAATTACAAGATATTCCAGGTCTGATGAGCAGAATAGGGACTTCGCTGATACAGTTGTGCACCAAGAGGAGTTGATCTCGAGAAATACACCACCACCTCTGCTTTTGAGAGACCTGACAGTCCTATCCTGATGGTGTACCTACAGTGAACTAGTCAAACTGAATTGCTGCATCTGGTATGGAAGGGGTTAACCAGCATTCTGTGAAACAAAAAATGCAAGCGGTCCTAATGCCCTTCTGATACAGCACCTTAGCTCTGAGATCTTCAACTTTTTCTAGAGCCAGAAAGAGAATCAGTATTTGGAGTCGAAAACCCCGTTTTCTTAAATGTACCTGTATCCCAGAGTGGTAGCCACGATTCTTTTGAGGAGTCCAATGAGAAGTATGGCTAGAGTCGGCATTGTTTCCATCGATTTTAAGCAGTGATCGATTGTTCAATCACAGTAAGACATCTTTATTAACTGTACAGACCTTGGAAGCAGTTGTGATTCTCAGCTGTATCAGGCTGATATGGGAATACTTATTTGTATCCATCGAGCTCTGCTGCAACGAGATCACGGATGCAAAAGACAACAAACTGTTGAAATACAATAAGATAAAAAAACCAAGAAAATGATGATAGCATTAAATAAACAGTAAGTATTGAAACATTAGTTAAAGAGTCCTCCCATATCAGCCTTGAAAGTGAGTCAACACGAGGAGATCTGCAGATGCTGGAAACTCAAACAACACACACAAAATGCTGGTGGAACACAGCAGGCCAGGCAGCATCTATAGGGAGAAGCACTGTTGACGTCTCGGCCGGAAACGTCGACAGTGCTTCTCCCTATAGGTGCTGCCTGGCCTGCTGTGTTCTACCAGCATTTTGAAAGTGAGTCCATAGGTTGTGGGAACATTTCAGTAATGGAGCAAGTGAAGGTGTGTGAAGTTATCCACTCTGGTTCAATAGCCTGATAGTTGAGGGGAATAACTGTCCCTGAACCTGGTGATGTGTATCCTAAGGCTCCTGTGCCACCTTCCTGATGGTACCACTAAGATAAGAGCATGGCCTGGATGGTAGGTGATTCTGATGATGGATACTGCTTTCCTGCGACAGCGTTCCATGTAAATGTGCTCAGTGGTGGGGTAGGCTTTACTTGTGACAGACTGGGCTGCATCCCCTTCTTCTGTAGGCTTTTCTATTCAAGGGCATTGATGTTTCCATGACAGGCAATGATACAACCAAACAGTATACTCCCACCGCACGTCTATAGGAGTTTGTCAGTTTTCTAGATGACCTGCTGAATCTTCACAAACTTCTGACTGACATGTTTCACTTTGCATTCTTCCAGCTATTGTGTTTTGTAAACCTGCGGATGACGAGATTGCGGTCACAAGTGCAAGTTGCTATTTTGTAATTGATTTGGCATTTGTACAAACAACTTATACTCATAATGAGTTGATTGAAAATTGTCACATGTGCTGAAGTGCAATAAAGAAACTTTGCTTTGCATGTAATCCATACAGACAATTTTATCACTTCAGTGTATTGAAGCAATACAGGGGAAAATCATAACAGAATGCAGTTACAGAGATAGTGAAATGCAGGCAAACCATGAGGTTGCGAGGCAGGATGAGGTAGTTTATGAGGTCAAGACTTCATCTTATTATATAGGTATATTTAATAGTCCTATAAGATTGGGAGTGATACTGTCTAGTGGTACATATTTACAGGTTTTTTTTATCTTCTGCCCAATGGGAGAGCGGAGAAGAGAGACTGTCCCAGGTAAAGGGTAAATATTTTTGAATATATTGGGTGCTTTATTGAGGCAGTGGGAAGTATGGACTATATCCATGGAGGGGAGGCTGGTTTATTTCATGTGATGAGCTGTGTCCACAACTCTTTGTAGTTTCTTGTGGCCTCTGGCAGAGCAATTGTCATTCCAAGCTATATATCAGATAGGAGGCTTTTATGGTGTATAAAACATATAACAATTGCTGCATGGAAACAGGCCATTTTGGCCCTTCTAGTCCGTGCCGAACGCTTACTCTTACCTAGTTCCACCCATCTGCACTCAGCCCATAACCCTCCATTCCTTTCCTGTCCATATACCTATCCAATTTTTTTAAAAAATGACTATCGAACCTGCCTCTACCACTTCTACTGGAAGCTCATTCCACACAGCGACCAGTCTCTGAGTAAAGAAGTTCCCCCTCGTGTTACCCCTAAACTTTTGCCCCTTAACTCTCAACTCATGTCCTCTTGTTTGAATCTCCCCTACTCTCAATGGAAAAAGCCTATCAATGTCAACTCTATCTATCCCCCTCATAATTTTAAATACCTCTATCAAGTCCCCCTTCAACCTTCTACACTCCAAAGAATAAAGACCTAACTTGTTCAACCTTTCCCTGTAACTTACGTGCTGAAACCCAGGTAACATTCTAGTATCTATAAAAAATCTGTGAGAGTCATCAGGACAAGCCAAATTTCATTAGTCTTCTGAGGAAGTGGAGGTGCTGATGTGTCTTCTTGGCCATGGTATCTGCTTAGTTGGACCAGGATAAGCTACTGATGATGTTCACTCTTAGGAACCTGAAGTTCTTAAACTTCTCAAGCTCATCATCGTTGATTTAGACAGGAATATGGGGAAGTCAATGAACAGCTCTTCTGTTTTGTTGACATTGACACTCATGCCACTGGGCTCTCTACCTTCTTCCTGTACTCTGACTCATTGTTATTTAAAGCTGTCCCATTATGGCGGTGTCATCTGCAAATCTCGATAAAGTCAAGGATCCAAGTGCAAGAGGGGGTGTTGAGTCTCAGGTCTAGGAGTTTGCAGATGAGTTTGCTTGTAACAATGGTATTGAAGATGGAGCTACAGTGTGTCTGTGGTATTCATATGTTTCAGAGATGAGTGTAGGGCCATGGAAATGGCAGCTGTTGTGTACCTGCTCTGGCAAATTGTAGTGAGCTAAGGCTGCCTGGGAAGCTGGAAATGATGTCTGCCATCACCAGTGTAATTTATCCATTGTGTGTAGGTGAGTGGTAGAAATGGAGGAAGAGGCAATTGGAATGTGGGAAAACTAAAATGGATTAGGTTAGGACTAATGTAAAAATGGGAGTTTGGAGATTGATATGACACTGGTTGGATGAAGGGCCTACTGTATATCTCTCTATGAGTCTTTAAGTGAAAAGCAAAAAAAATGAAAAACTGCACATGCTGGAAGTCTGGAACTGAAAGAAAATAAATGCTGGCGATACTTAGCAGGCTGGGTTCTGATGAAATGTCGTCAATCAGAAATGTGAAATCCATTTCCTTCTCCACAGACGTGACCTGACCTGCTGAGTATTTCCAGCCTTTTCTGTTTTACACCACAGTCATTGCTGGCTGCTTTTTTTCTCTACTGAAAAGTTTTTGTGGAATTGTTCATGATTTGGCATGGAAGTGATTCTCACTGATAATCTGGTAGTGCGAACACATTGTATAAAGTTTTAGGTGAAGACTGCAAAGAGCAGCAATTGTAGTCTTGAAAGAAACAACTGCCATCTGACAAAAAAGCCATGTTTTTGTCTCGGTCCAAAACATCGACAGTGCTTCTCCTTATAGATGCTGCCTGGCCTGCTGTGTTCCACCAGCATTTTGTGTGTGATGTTTTTCTACAAGGTGGCCTAAGGTAAGAGTCAATTTCAGAAAACCTAGCGCACTTATTTTTCAACATAGTCCCCTCCTACATTCACACACTTAGTCCAGTGGTCATGGAGCATATGG
The DNA here is from genome assembly GCF_030144855.1 of Hypanus sabinus. Lineage (NCBI taxonomy): Eukaryota > Metazoa > Chordata > Chondrichthyes > Myliobatiformes > Dasyatidae > Hypanus > Hypanus sabinus. The sequence continues at coordinate 29,137,705 of NC_082710.1, read as the reverse complement.
ATCCTTTCTTTGCAGAAGTCGGTGTTTTGGACCTCCAGAAAGTGTCCACAACAGGAGTGATTGGTAAGTTCGTGGCCTAAGATAGAAGGAGATGAGTTATACAGCTCTCGTTACATGCATGTGCAGTTCAACTCTTTGAGTGATTATGCAGAGAGTTTGAAGTTAATAACTTCTGTGGTATTTCTGTTTCAGATAATTGAAAATTGCAAGTAAGCACTGTCTGAGAAAATGGACGTCGGCCTTCGTGCAATCATCCGCTACCTCGGTCTCAAGGGCTTATCTCCCAAGGAGGTCCACAAGGACATGGTGGCAACACTAGGGTAGGGTGAAAAATAAATGTGCTAGGTTTTCTAAAATTGATTCCTTCAGCCTTAGGCCACAAACTTATCAATCACCCCTTGTACAAGTGCTTTTAAGGGTAAACTCACTAATCCCACTGCTTGAATAAAGATACCTGATTCAGTATAATATGGCTCAAAGATGGCAGTATCAAACCTCAGCTGTGATTCTCTGATTTATGCTTCTTGCTGCAGTCTTTTGTTATTCAGTCATGGTAGGCGGAGATTTGACAGAGCCAACATTTATCGTCCCCTTCTAACTGCCCTTGAATTGGATAATTTTCAGAGATCAATTAAAAATTAACAACTTTGCTGCAGATCTGGAGTCACAAAATTGCAAAACTAGATAAGGATTTCCATCCCTGGGTAGATTCTGAATTTTTACAGAATGGTTGCTTCAAGGCCAAAAAAAAATGATGGAGGAATTCAATAGATTGAGCAGTATTTGTAAGGAGAACAGAACTGTAGATGTTTTGGGTTGAGACCCTGTATCAGGACAGATTGTAGAAGGGAGGTGATTAGTTTAAGGAAGCGAGAGGGAAGAGTGAGGTAGAGGCTGGCAGGAGATAGGAGGGACCAGGTGAGGAGGGTAATGATGGGCAATTGAAGCCAGGTGAGAGAGGAAGAGGGCTTGCGCTTAACAATTTCACTGGTACGTGAAGGATTGAGACAAATAAGGAGAGAGAAAAATAGAGAACCAGGTGGAGCCACGTGGGGGAAGTGGAGATGGAGGTAGAGACAGATCTTGGGGGTGATAATTGGAGTGAGATGAGATTGTAGATGCTGGAACCTGATAAGCAAAGCAACATGGTAAGTGGAACCAAATGTGGGGAATGATGGTCAGGTGGGACCAGCTGAAGAAGGGAGAGGACAGTGTGGGTGATAGGTAGATGAGACCAAGTGAGGGAGTGACGACCCTTTTTGAATCAGACAGAAAGAAAAAAAAGACACTAAGTGTGGGTTATTGAAATTGGAGAAGTCAGTGTTCATATCATTGGGTTGCAGACCACCTAGGTAGAATATGTGGTGCTTCAAGGTCATTTAATGTAGGCATACTAAAAATATTTTTGATCTGCTTGGTGAACTGTACTTGAATTTCTAGATGTGACTGAATCTGAAATAATATGTAATCCAGTAGTTTGACTGTTATATTTTACCTTCTTTACCTAATAAAGAGGCCACAAGTGTATACTTGTGGTCTTCTACTGGTGTAGCCCATTCACCTCAACGATTGACATGTTTTGCATTCAGAGGTGCTCTTCCACACACCATTTTGAGTTATTGTCGCCTTCCTGTCAGCTTGATCAAACCTGGCCATTCTCATCTATCTCTTTAATTAACAAAGAATTTTTGCACACAGGCCTGCTGACTGGATTTTTTTTTTTGCTTTTCGCATTATTCTCTACAAGCTCTAAAGGTTGTTGTGCATGAAGATCGCAAGAATCACAATTTTCTGAGATACTCAAACCAGCCTGTCTGCCACCAACAGTCCAAATCACTTAGATCACATTTCTTTCCCACTCTGATGTTTGGTCTGAAAAACAACTGAACCTGTTGACCATGCCTGCATGCTTTTATGCGATGACTTGCTGACACATGATTGGCTGATTAGATATTTGCATTAATGAGCAGGCGTACTGTTGGGTAGGAGCAAGATAATTACTGAAAGTGCTTTTATCTAAACTTTCTTGCTTTATGCTGAAGAACGGCTGATTAGAAATATTTGTGCAGAAGCACTTCTGCGCTGTTACATTGCTAGAACAAATGTGTGCACATTATAGCAGATCATAGAGTGTATTATGGGTTGCCGATGTAAAATAGTTTATTTTACACTACCACAGAACTATAAATTTGCTCCCAAAAAATCAATAAGGCCACATAAATAAACAAATAAATTAAAGAATTAATAGAGTAAACCATGTCAATATGGAAAAGACCAATAAATATTAAGCTAATGATGTAGTTGGTACTGATGAGGTAATAAATTGATTGCATAGCTGGTACACAAAGAAATCAATACAATAAGCCAATAGCAAGCAAAGGTAAATTGGGGCAAAAGCAATAAACTATCTGGCAGGAAGAAGATTTGGATCCAAGTAACAGGTGAAGACGGCTTCTGATAGAGACAGGTGTGTGATAGACATGAGAGGTTGAAATATGGAAAGAAATTTAGATTTACCTGCATCATGCCTTTCAGAACATCCAGATCTCTATTGGCACACTAGCCTATAAAGTGCAATCACACAAGCTTCCATAACCAACAATGTGATAATGGCCTGAGCAAGTCTTTCAGTGATGTTGATTCATTTGGTGGCATCCGTTGGTCTCGAGAGACCATGGATCTGCGCCTGCAGTTTCCAAGGCGCAGGCCTGGGCAGGGTTGTATGGGAGACCGGCAGTTGCCCAAGCTGCAGGCCTTCCCCTCTCCACGCCACCGATGTTGTCCAAGGGAAGGCCACTAGGACCCAAGCAGCTTGGCACTGGTGAAGTCGCAGAGCAATGTGTTGTCAAGTGTCTTGCTCAAGGACACAAACACGCTGGCTCAGCTGAGGCTCGAACCAGTGACCTTCAGGTTACTAGTCTGATGCCTTGCCCACTAGGCCACGCGCCAACATGATGTTGATTAGAGGGGTGGATATATGCCACAATGCTGTCGATAAGGTGTTCTATATGATGCCATACGTTACTAATAGTATGATATATTACCAAAACCAGGTCAGACTGTGTGAACGGGGGGGGGGGGGGGTCGATAACTAGGAATCTGCAGCAACACTCCTCATTCCCTTTCTTCTTGTCGCACCAACCTGCTGACTTCCACTCCTCATCTGTATTCGCCTATCACATGCCAACTCCTCCCTCTCCCTTAGCTGTCTATTCTGGCTTCTGTCCTCTTCTTTTCCAGATGTGATGAAGGGTTTTGACCCAATATCTCAGCAGTTTATTGATGCTGCCTGACCTGCTGAGTTTGTCCAGCATTTTGTGTGTTTTGCTCGACATGGCACAAAAAAAATGGCTTACAGCATTAACGTCCAATTCTAAGATAAACAGAGAAAGTAAATGAATGGAAATTGGAGAATTCACAATTGCTTCCAGAAGCATGCAATGTGCCCATTCGGAAGATGAGTGTCTTTTCTCAGATCCTCAGACCTAGTTATAACAGAGTAGGAGGCCTCAGACGAGACAAGTCAGAGTGAGATTGCAATGATCAATTAAAGTGGCTGTCAATGGGAATCTTTAGGTCATTCCACATGGGTTACAAAGTGCCCACCAAACCTGGTTTTGCTTTCTCCCGCAGGGAACTGCAGAGTAGTCGACAGTATGATCACTGAATGCGGTACAGCAGAAAGGCAGAAACACAAATAAATCACAGCTTCACTTGGAAAGGCTGTTCAGCTTTCTAGATGGTGGGAAGGGAAGAGGTGAAAGTACATGAGAATGCCTCCTGTGGCTGCGTGGAAAGTGCCGTAAGACAGGAGTGGCCTGTGGGAAGGAAACAATCATGTTGAATGCGGAAATAGAACAGGTAGATGTGTCTGGAGCCAGAATCTAGTTGGAGGTGACAGACCTTGTGAAGGATAATATTTTGAATGTAGAGGCTGAGGGTGGAAGCTGAATATCCTTGTTCTGAATAACCGAGATATGGATCTAGGTGAATAGAGACAGAAGCTATATCTCTCTATGTGGTCAATAGTTTTGTCCGGTATGACATAATGGAAGAAGGAAAGGAGAGTTCAAGCTCAATCTCAAATATTCCTGTTGTAATGTGAGCATTATAAAAATAATTTAATACTAACTAGGATAATGGTAGTATAGGTAGTATATTCCCGCTAGGGGAAGCTGTTTGTAAAGAGAGGTTGGTTCTGGTGTGTAGCTTCTCTGCCATGCAGTTCGGTTCAGTCAAAGCCTCCGTATGTAAATATCGGTTTTGCTGTCCCAGATAAAGTTGTTCTTTTGGGCATGAAGTTGTTGAGTGGTCCTTTTTGAAAGTAGTAGTTACCACCACAATTCCCTTTGTCCTACTCATGTCTCCTCCCACCTTCTCGGCTATTTAAAACTAACCTTTTTCTCACTTACCCCACAAACAAGAAAAAATCTGCAGATGCAGGAAAACCAAGCAACAACACACAAAATGCTGGAGGAACTGCATAGATGCAGGCCAGGCAGCATCTATGGAAAAGAGAACAGTCGATGTTCCGGACTGAGTCCTGCTGAAAGGTCTTGGCCCAAAATACCATTTGTACTCTTTTCCATAAATGCTGCCTGGCCTGCTGAGTTCCTACAGCATTTTGTGTGTGTTGCTCTCTCCTTCCCCCCGTTGTGACAAAGGGTTGTTGATGTGCAGTTTTAACTTTGTTTCTCTTTCCACAGCAGCTGACTTGCCTGTTAAGTATTTCCAGCTTTTTCTCATTTTTATTTCAAACTTTGAAGCAAACTGTTTTTCTCTTATTTTGAAAGTATTTCCAATTTTGTTCCTCGGCTATTATTCTTTCAGTGGTCTTATTATCATTGAAAAAGATTGCACAGTGATTGATAAAAAAATTGCACATTTTCAGGAGGACAACATGCATGGACAAGCTAAATAAATCAGGCAGACATTTAATCAAGGTGATTGGAAGGACAGTTTCACAGCATTATGTAATATTATTCTTTCCTGAATGATCGTTGCTTTAGGAACGAGTGGAGACCCTTTTACTAATTAAGCATTCATCTGATGCATCAGGCATACTGCTACTAATCCAGTGAGTAATCTGAAAATTGACATGAATGTTTTGAGCATCAGTATAGCTGCTGGGAAAGAATATAATGACTCCCAGGTAGCAATGGCCTGTGGTTGTTGTGCATATTATCATTGACAAGGAATAATTTCACAATAAGGATTTATTACTATAAAAATTCAGATTTGTGAATTGCACTGTACATGTGCTTAATCAGAGTTTATAATTTTAAAAATAAGTTTTAGAACATTTGATTCTGACAAATACATATGCCTCATAATTAAATTCTTTCTCTGAGCTCGTAACATAAATTGTATTTCTAAGCAGTGCAAGACAGATAAATAAATACAATCATTTTATTTTGCCTTTGGGTAGCTATCTTGATGCTTTTTATTCTAATTCTCTCTACAAATTGTTAAGAGAGCACAAGGTCTTTATGGGGCTCTAATCATGCCCATTCTCCTGGATAATTCACTGTTGTTTGGTAATAGCTAGTCTGAATAAGACCCTTAGAAATGAAATAGTTCTTATCAACTTGGTTGTCATCTTAGTCATTCTCCCACTGTCTATTCCATTTTAGACTCAGTACATTGGCAAAAAACAGTCAAAGGACACACATCATCCATTTTACACTTTCAGTAAAAGTTACACAACAGTATCAACTGAAGGATATTAATTTGTAATTAGTAATTAATTCCTAATTGAGGAGTTACCTTCTTGAAGTTCAGCAGCCCTTCAGGTGAGCATACTTCCGCAATGTTTTTGGATGGGAAGATTCAGGATTTAGAACCAGTGACAATGATGTTATAGTGATAATCCAAAGACAGGTTAGGTCAAAGTTCAGAGTTTGAAGTACATTTATTATGAAAGTATGTATAACTTTTACAACTTTGAGATTCATTTGCTTACAGGCAGCTGCAAAACAAGAAACCTGAGAGAACCCAGTAATAAAAGATTAACAAACACCCAATGCGTAGAGAAAAGATAACACAAATCATGCAAATAATAAAATCAAGCTACAGCATTCAGAACTAAAGTGAGTCCATAGAAATAAAGTTCAGAGCAGGCCCACAGCTGCAGCCTCCATTTGTCACACAGTGAGCCAATTTGTCAAGAAGCACCCAGACGCAAAGCCCGGGGCAACCTGAGTTGGCCCATAGACTCAACATCGGTTCATCACACAGTGAACGAAAACGGAGCTAACAGGCATGAAGCCTGGAGCAGCTGCAGTAGGCAGAGCCTCATCTTCAGTGCTGTGGAGAGCAGAGTAGACGTCACGGATCAGAGGGAAGAATTGGCCTGACCATTGCCTCCATTCCTGACACCCGGCTTTTTCAATCCATCTAGCCCAACATTTAAATTGTCCAAACAAGAGTCATCCCTCGCACTAGGACCCGGGCCCTATTACTTTGATATCCTTGGGACCTGGACCCTGCCTCCACTTTCAGGCCTGTACCTGACCTTTCCAAATTGGCCCAGCACTTAGACTGATCCAGCCTTACTCTTGATTTAGGCAAACGGGCTCCAAAACTCCTCAGCTTAACTGTCTCTGACTTTGACTTTGTCTCAAATGTACCTTGACCTCAGTCTGTCTTTGCATCACTCTTACATGCTTTGACTGTTGAGTCAGCCTTGCCTTGCTTGCCTCTTCATTGTTTTCAGTGATAGTTTAACACAGTTTTCCACAGAAAAAGTGTTAATAATGAAGTCTCAAACACCAAAAATCTGCTGATCCTGGAAATTTAAACAACAGACATAAGGTGCTGAAGGAACTCAGCAGGTCAGACAGCATATATGGAAAAGAGTAAACATTCATTGTTTCAGGCTGAGGCCCTTCATCAGGACTGGAAACAAAGATGAGAAATCCAAGTGGGGGGAGGGGAGGAGGAAGTACGTGGTGGTAGGTGATAGGTGAAACTGGGAGAGGGGAGATGTGATGTAAAGAGCTGGGAAGTTGATTGCTGAAAGAGATAAAAGGCTGGAAAAGGGGGATTCTGATGAGAGGGTAGAAGACCATGGAAGAAGAGGAATGGGAGGAGCACCAAAGGGAGGTGATGGGCAGGTGAAAGTGAGAGAGGGAAACAGGACTGGGAATAGTGAAGGAGAGGGAGGACAATTACTGAAAGTTCGATAAATCAATGATCATCCCATCAGGCTGGATTCTACCCAGACAGAATATAAGATGATGCACTTCCAACCTGAGTGTGGCCTCATTGCAGAAGTAGAGAAGACCATGGACTGACATGTCAGAATAGGAATGGGAAGTAGAATTGAAATGGGTGGTCATTGGGAGATTCTGCATTTTTTGGCGGGTCGAGCAAAGGTGCTCAGCAAGGCTGTCTCCCAATCTATGTTAGCTCTCACTGACATACAGGAGGCCACTCTGGGAGCACCCGATACAGTAGATGACCCCAAAAGGCTCACAGGTGAAGTATTATCTCACCTGGAAGGACCGGCTGGGGCCCTGAATGGTAGTGAGGGAGGAGAAGTAGGGGCAGCTGTGGCACTGGTTCCATTTGCAAGGATAAGTGTCAGGATGGAGATCTGTGGGGAGGGATGAATGGACAAGGGAGTCACATAGGGTGAAATCCCTGAAGAAAGCGAAAAGTGGGGAGGGCAAGATGCGCTTAGTGGTGGGATCCCATTGAAGATGGCAGAAGTTACAGAGAATTATGTACTGGATGTGGAGGCTACTGGGGTGGTAGGTGTGGGCAAGAGGAACCCTATCCCTGGTGAGGTTGCAGGTGGATGGGAGTGAGGGCAGACGTGCATGAAATGGAAGAGATGTGTTGAGGGCGGCGTTGATAGTGGAGGAATGAAAACCCCTTTCTTTGAAGAAGGAGGGTATTTCGTTATTTCTGGAATGAAAAGCCTCATCCTGAGAGCAGATACAGTGAAGAAGGAGGAACTGAGAGAAAGGGATGGTATTTTTACAAGTGACATGTTTTGAAGAGATATAGTTCAGGTGGCTATGAGAGCCAATGTGTTTATAAACAATATCAGTAGGTAAACTGTCTCCAGTGATAGAGACAGAGAAATTGAGAAAGGGAAGGGAAGTGTCAAAATGGAACATGTAAATTGAAGGGCAAGGTTGGAGGCAAAGTTAATGAATTTGATGAGCTCATCATGGGTGCAGGAAGCAACACCAATGCAGTTGTCAATGTAGCGTAGGAAGAATTAGGGAGTGATACTAATGCAGTCTTGGAACATAGACTGTTTTGTGCAGCCGACAAAAAGGCAGGCATAGCTGGGACCCATGGCTACAACTTTGGTTTGAAGGAAGTGGGAGGAGCTGAAGGAGAAATTATTGAGAGTGAGAACCAGTTCTGCCTGAAAGAGGAGAGTTGTGGTGGAGGGGAATGGATAGGGTCTGTTGTCTTGAAAGAAGTGGTGATCTTTAAGGATGGGAGTTGGAGCAGTATAGTGATTGGACATTCATGGTCAAAGTGAGATGATCAGGGCCAGGAAACATGAAGTCATTGAAATAATCCAGAGCATGTGAAGTGTCATGGATGAAATGTCACTTTATCCAGTCTTGGCCCAAAACGCTGACTGTTTATTCTTTTCAATAGATGCTGCCTGACTTGCTGAGTTTCTCCAGAATTTTGTGACTGTTATTAATAAAACATTTGGTTTTATTTCTTGCAGTATGAACCATCAGTAAGCTATTGCCCTTCTTCAGTCATGCCATCTTAAACAGAATGAGGTATTGGATAATAATCTGGACATTTTCTGCTTTTGACCATATTTGTGGTAGAGAGCATAGGTTTAGGAAGTGCAGTTGGAATAAGTGGGTAGTAACAATGGAATTTTTAGATGGTATGATCGATTAAGTTAGGAGGGAGTGAGTGTTTTTGCGTTGGATGTGGTGTATTCAGAGATACAGCATGACAACAGGTTCTTCTGGCCCAATGAGCCTAGGCTGCTCAATTACTTCCATGCAACCAATTAACCCACGAGTCTTTGGAATGTGGAAGGAAACCCATGTAGTGACGTGTAGAACGTACAAACTCCTCACAATCTGCGGTAGGAAATAATCCTGGGTCACTGGTGTTGTAACAGCAGAACGCAACCCACTGCACTGCCATGCCACCCCATGCAAGGTATTGTAGAGCTGCATTCCTCTATGCACACGGAGAGAATTTTATCAAGCCCTTAACTTGTGTCTTGCAGGTAATGGAATCTTCTAGAATGTCCGGAGATAACAGGATCACTGATTGCAGGATTCCAAACTCTGATCTGCTTTTGTAGCTCTAATTGGCAAATATGATGCTGCGGCCATCTCTGAAACTTGGCTATAAGATGGCTGCCATTTGGAGCTGAATGTCCAAGGATATATGATGAATTGGAAAGATAGGTTAGTAAGCAGAGGGGGTGGTGTGGCTCTGTGTATAAGAAATAATATTAAACGTTCAGAAAGAGATGACATAGGGTTGGAAGGTGTGGAATCTCTATGGGTTGAATTAAGAAATGGCAAGAGCTAAAGGACCCTAATGGCAGTTGTACACAGGACTCCAAACAGCAGCCAGGATGTGGATTACAAATTACAGCTGGAGAATGAAAAGGTGTGTCAGAAAGGCAATGTCATGATAATCATTGGGGATTTTAACATGAAAGTAGATTGGGAAAACCAGGTCAGTACTGGACCTCAAGAGAGATAATTTGTAGAATGTCTGAGGGATAGCTTTTTAGAACAGCTTGTTGTTGAGCCCACTAGTGGGCTGTGCTGGGTTGGGTGTTGTGCAATGATCTGGAGGTGACAAGAGAGCCTATGGTTAAGGAATCTCTAGGGAACAGTAATCACAATACGATCGAATTCACATTGAAATTCAAAGGGAAAAAAATCCAATATGTTAGTATTTCAGTAGAATAAAGGAAATTACAATGGCATGAGAGGGGAACTGGCCGAAGTTGACTGGAAAGGCACAATAGCAGGAAGGATAGCAGAGCATCAATGGCTGGAGTTTCAGTGAAAAATGAGGGAAGTGCAAAACAGATATATTCCAAATAAGATAAAATTTTCAAAGGGAAGAAGGACACTACCTTGGCTGACAAGTGAAGTCAGAGCCAAAATAAAAGCAAAAGAGAGGGCATACAATGAAGCCAGAGCTAGTGGGAAGATAGAGGATTGGGGAGCTTTTAAAAACTTGCAGAAGGAAACTGAGAAAGTCATCAGGAAGGAAAAGATGAATTATGAAAGGATGCTTGTCACTAATATCAAAGAAAATGCTAAAAGCCTTTTCAAGTATATAAAGGGTAAAAAAGAGTTGAGGGTAGATATAGTGCCAATACAAAATGAAACTGAAGATATTGTAATGAGAGATGCAGAGAAAGCAGAGGAACTGAACGCGTATTTTACATCAGTCTTAAAAGTGGAAGACGTCTGCAGTATACTGAACATTCAAGAATGTCAGGGAAGTGAAGTTTGTGCGGTTAAAATTATGACTGAGAAGGTGTTCAGGAAGCTTAATGGTCTGAGGGTGAATAAATCTCCTGGACCTGATGGAATGCACCCTTGGGTTCTGAAGGAAGTAGCTGGAGAGATTGCAGAGGTGTTAACGATGATCTTTCAAGAATCGATAGATTCTGGCATTGTACTGGATGACTGGAAAATTGCAAATGTTACTCTGCTATTTAAGAAGGGTGGGAGGCAGCAGAAAGGAAACTATTGACCTGTTAGCCTGACATCAGTGGTTGGGAAGTTGTTGGAATCGATTGTTTAGGATGAGATTACAGAGTACCTTGAGGCACATGACAAGATAGGCCAAAGCCAGCATGGTTTCCTGAAAGACAAATCCTGCCTGACTACCCTACTGCAATTCTTTGAGAAAATTACAAGCAGGGTAGACAAAGGAGATGTAGTAGACGTGGTGTACTTGGATTTTCAAAAGGCCTTTGATAGGGTACTACACGTGAGGCTGCTTAGCAAGATAAGATCCCATGAAATTACAGGGAAGTTACTAGCATGGGTGAGGCATTGGCTGGTCAGCAGAAAACAGAGAGTGGGAATAAGGGGATCCGATTCTGGCTGGCTGCCGGCTACCGGGGGTTGGTGTTGGAACCGTTGCTTTTAACAATGTATGTCAATGATTTGGACTACGGTATTAATGGATTTGTGGCAAAATTTGCTAATTATACAAAAATAGGTGGTGGAGCAGGTAATGTTGAGGAAACAGAGAGCCTGCAGAGGGACTTAGATAGTTTAGGGGAATGGGCAAAGAAGTGGCAAATGAAACACAATGTTGGAAAGTGTATGGTCATGCACTTTGGTGGAAGGAATAAACGGGCGGACTATTATTTAGATGGGGAGAGAATTCAAAACGGAGAGATGCAAAGGGACTTGGGAGTCCTTGTGCAAGATACCCCAAGGGTTAACCTCCAGGTTGAGTCGGTTGTGAAGAAGGTGAATGCAATGTTGGCATTCATTTCTAGAGGTGTAGAATATAAGAGCAGGGATGTGATGTTGAGGCTCTATAAGGCACTCGTGAGACCACACTTGGAGTATTGTGTGCAGTTTTGGATGCCTTATTTTAGAAAGGTTATACTGACATTGAAGAGGGTTCAGAAAAGATTCACAAAAATGATTCCAGGAATGAAAGGGTTACTGTATGAGGAACGTCTGGCAGTTCTTGGACTGTATTCCCTGGAGTTCAGAAGAATGAGGGGGGATTTTACAGAAGCATTCCGAATGGTAAAAAGCCTGAACAGATAAGATATGGCAAAGTTAGTTCCCATGGTAGGGGATTCTGGGACAAGAGGGCACGACTTCAGGATTGAAGGATGTCCATTTAGAACTGAGATGCGAAGAAATTACTTTAGTCAGAGGGTGGTAAATCTGTGGAATTTGTTGTCATGAGTGGCTGTGGAGGTCAAGTCATTGAGTGTATTTAAGGCAGAGATAGATGGGTTATTGATTAGCCAGGGCATCAAAGTGTATGGGGTGAAGGCAGGGTAGTGGGGATGACTGGAAGTATCGGATCAGCCCATGATTAAATGTAGGACCAGACTCGACGGGCCAAATGGCCTGCTTCTGCTCCTATAGTTTATCGTCCTATGGTCTTTAATGCTGATGTGACAGGTCTAATGGTGAGATAGTCTGTCAATGGTAAAGGTCTTGGCCATGGTAATCTTATTACACATTAGTGATAGGATGTTAGATTTTCTCTTGATGAAAATGTTCAATGCCTGGTCTTTAAGTAATGTGAATGTTACTTGCCACTTAATAGCCCATACTTCATGTCTAGATCTCACTGTGTGAGGTGTGGGCTGCTTCATTAGCAGTTGTACATTTCAGCCAACAGTGAATATCCCACAATTGATCTTATGATGAAAAGCAGCTGAAGCTGTTTTCTTCCCCCCTGAGGAACTCTTGCAATAATACCTTATGTTAAATAGATCAATGCCTAATATTCTCAACTGCTTTCCATTATTCAGGGCATGGCTCTAGTGTCTTCCCATGCTTCCCTGGAGATCACACTTGATTAAGCACATCCCAAATACTGCAGTCGCTCTTACTTCTCCTGTAGATTTTAGCAAAGTTAATTCTGCAGTATAAACCTTCAGAGCTTCACTGGGTTGTTGTTGAATCTCACAGCTGTGCTGAATCAAATGCTCCTGTTTAGTTATTCACATCTCATGGGGAGAATCAAATTGATTGTAAACTAACTTCAGTCATTGTACAGATCTTAGGAGCAAGCCAAGATGCCACTTCTGGTTGAAGAAAACTGCACAGCTTGCATATTGACTTGCATTCTAGTCTATCCACCTGTAACACTGGACAACAAAGATTTTGCTTCGTGAATAATTTTGTTCTTAAGGCTTTTGGGCTGCCGATTATGCAAAACACCATGACATTTCCCCATCACCACAATTTTTTTTGATATCGCCTATATTTGTTATTTCAATTCATAATTCAAGTCAATTAAAAGGTTGCCACCAATGTAAGCTGAAAAGCTTTCTATCTTGACCCGGCATGCCTGGGTATGCTCAGGGAGGGCAGATGCCGTCTGGCAGGACAGGTTTTAGAATGGCTATAAAAACCTCACTCACGCATGTTCTATGCATTGCGTTTACGGGTATATCAGTTTGCAATCATGTTGATGTGCATGCTCTATGCACATAGCATATTGTGTGCACTCATTATAATAAAGTAATTGTATTTTTAGGAATATTTGTGATAGAAAAATGTTTTGCCAATGTTGCAACAGCTGTGTTACTTTCTGTTATATTTGTGGTGAGTATATAATTAAATCTCAAAGATGGAGCGTAACTCCTCAAAGCCTATGGCTCTATTTTGTGTATAAAATTGGTGACCAAGACAAAGCCTAGGCTCCTCACCTTTGTTGTTCAACATACGCTGTCGATCTTAGAGCTTGGCTCAGAGGTACTCGGAAGTCAGTGCCATCCACTGTCCCAATGATATTGTGGTAACTTCTACTTTCCAAAAAGACCACTCGACAACTTGATGGTCAAAAGAGCATCTTTATCTGGGACGGCAAATGATATTTACAATACTGAGGCTTCCAGGTACCTCGTGCGGCCTGGGTGGAGGAACTATATACAATACATACTGGGAGTGAAAAGAATGGAAGTAAAGAGCCCGCCAACCCTGGATCCCGCCTCTTGCTCCCAACAGCTTCCCAATTTGTATTAACTTACTTTTAATAATATTCACATTACAACAGATATGGTGAGAGCAGAGGGTCATATGACAGACTGCAGAATGATCATGTGACAGACTGCTACTTCTGCCTGACCAGTGTGTTTGGTTTCTCTGCTTAAAACAACACATCCTTTGAATACCCCAATCTCCCTTCAGCCATGAGACCTGTGCCACATGACAATAGTTTTCCACTACTGAAGCTAGCAGAGACATGGAGTCTAGAGGAGGCAGACGAAGATGCCATGATGCATTAGCCAAGAATGGAAAACGACACTGATTCTGATGCAGAGTATGAACCCTTAATATTGAGTGACCCTCATCTGGTAACTCAATCTGAATTAAATGACCTGGTCAGAGATTTGGGTTTGTCAAAGGCAAAGCAGAATATCTGGGTTCAAGACTGCAAGGATGGAATTTGTTGTCATCAGGCACAAAAATTTCTGTGAAGGATACCAATATTTATGACAGATGTTTCCCAAAATAACTGATGCCAAGGTTAAGGAAGGCATTTTTGTTGGTCCACAAATCAAATAGGTTGTCAGTGAGGCAATTCCAAAAACTTCTAGTGGGACCGGAGAAAATCGCATGGAAGGCATTCAAAGATGTTGTTGAAAATCTTCTTGGCAACAGCAGAGCTCAAAACTATGTACAGCTGGTTGACAACATGCTTCAACCATACAAAGCCATGAAGTGCAAAATGTCACTGAAGGTGACTTTCTGTATTACCATTTAGACTTCTACCCTGGAAACCTCGGCCCTGTCAGTACAAACGTGGGGTAAAGTTTCACCAGATCATTGCAGTCATGAAGAAATGGTTTCAGGGCAACTGGAATCCATTAAGGCTGCCTGATTTATTGTTGGACACTTAAGTGAGAAGCTTCAGACACTGAGTCCAAATGAAAATCATCAACAAACTATTTTTAGCTTAGTTGAACTATGGCAAAGTGCAAGTGCAATTAAATGCATCATACTTAATGAAAGTTAATTCTTGTTTCTCCACATTTCTACGTGATGCAAGTAGACTGAAATTAAAAGTGTGCTCAGTTTCAAGCAGTCTATCAGAACCACAAGATAACTCCAATGAAGCAACATGTTCGAAAAGAAATGCTGTCCCATGGAACCTGAGAATCTTGAGCAATGGTTCCTCCTGTTGGGAGCATTATTATCTTTGATAGGCCACCCAGGTCCAGACTTGAATCTTTTATTTCTCACCTACATACATGGTGCCACTCTGAAGTATCATCCAGATACATGGTTCTGGTATCCACACGTGTAGTAATGGTACCATACTTGAGCCGTGTACTGAATCTAACTTGTCAAATGGTCTAAATATAACCGCATGCACAAATAGTCTGAACCAATTCCACAACCTAAGGGCTAACTATCAATGACTCTGCAGCTCATGTTCTCTGTATTATTTATTTATTCATTCATTTGTTATTATTTTTATTTGTATAATTTATCTTCTTTTGCATATTGGTTATTGGTCAGTGTTTGTGTGTAGTTTTTCCATTGATACTATTGCATTTCTTTGTTCTGCTGTGAATGCCCTGCACAAAACTGAATCTCAAGATGGTAGTAATAGATGACATATATGTACATACTGTATTGTGCAAAAGTGTTGGCACGTATAAATAGTGAGGGTGTTTAAGACTTCTGCACAGCACTGTAGTAACTTATTGCTGTATTGTACTGTATTGCACTATACTGTTACCACAAAAACAAACTCGAAGGTATTTGTGAGTGATGATAAACCTGATTCTGATACAAGTCTCTTGTGGACGAAGAGTGGGAAGGGGGCAGTGGGAAGAGGGGAACCATGACTGGGAAAAGGAAAGGAAGACCGGAGGGTGCAGGAAGCACCAGAGAGACATTCTGTAATGACCAATTGTTTGGAATCAAATGACTTTGCCTGGTGTCTCAGGGCTGAGTGTGTCTGTACCTGAGCCACCCCTGCCCTGGTACTTGATGCACAAGAGAAAGAAAAAAAATACAAGTCATTTAAACAATTGAAGCGAACAATAGCATTCCGAACAAAAACTGGGTCCTCAGATCTGAACCCTGGAGCGGCCCAGAGCAGGCCCAAAGCCTTGCTAATCTGTTCATCATGTTAGTGGGCCTGGAGCACAGTATCCGGGGTAGTCTTGGTAGCCTCACCACCATTGAGATGACCATCACGGAGAACGAGTGAAATCAGTTCTTATCCTGACCGTCACTCTGCCTTTTCAGTCAACCTGAGCCAGCATTTAAATTAACCAAACAATGGGACAGTGAAAGGCTCTTGGCATTCTGGAGAGATGAGTGAACATTGTGGAGAGTGAGTGAAATCGGCTCTCCCCTCTGATCTGGGCTGGAGTTTAAATTGTCTAAACAGCACATTCTACCTCGCACTAGGACCTGGGCACTGCTGCTTTGAAAGGCCCAGGTCTTATACCACGCTGCCCAGTGACGCACTCTGGGCCCAGATTTCATTGCCCAGCCCAAACCTGCTCTGAAGCTCTTCAAATCAGCTCAGCACCCAAAGCGATCCAACCTTGCACCCAGGCCAGCTGTTTGGGAATCGGAACTCCATCCGCATTGATTCATCCCCTGAACTTGCCTCATCATTGCTTGCCCCTTTCACTGTTTGCAGTGATAATTTAACACAATTTACCTCAGGAAAGGTATTTTTGGTGATGTTTTTACAAATATAGTACTGTGCTAAAGTCTCAGGCACCCTTGCTATATGCAGTGCCTTGTGGAAGTATTCAGCCCCCATTTCACATAAGTGAGTATTACAACCAGGAATTTTGATCAATTTAACTGAGAAATTTTATTTGTAAATCATATGCTCCTTTTTTCCCACAGTAGAGACGCAACAATCAGGGAAAATTTCAAAACATGAAAAACTAAAAATTCAAAAATTGAAAAGTCAGCATGTTATGTTTTGCAACTTTAAAACATTAAATTAATTCAAAAGAAGATACAGGAGTCTGGAAGCATGGGTGCAACTTCATCTTTACTTCAAGTGGTAGGCTGGTGACATATGCATTATTAACATATTTTTACACATTACTCATTATTTATTATTCATAATAAGTTACTTTGAACAATCAAGATTGCATACTCAACCAATATACAGTATATATATATATATATATATATATATATATATATATATATATATATATATATACACACGTTACTTAAATATTTCTGAAATATTAAATACACAGCACTCTTCCCTGCTTAGCTATAAACTTCAACGTAAAAGAGAAGGCATCTTAATTATATACACAGTATACCATATAATACAACTGCGTATACAGACATCCACAACAGAGTAAATTTTAATTTGTCCCATTCAGGGTTAAAGGTTTCATCACTGTGGAGGCTTTCTTACTCTTATAAGATAATGTCCTTCCCAACAATGGGAACACTATGCTTGGTAGGTGAGACTTGAGGCTGAGAAATCAATCTCAGGTTCTGGGGCTTTCTCCATGGTGGTTGTAGGAGTTGACTCTGAGACTGCAGGACATAGTTCTGATAGCTCTGGACACCTTTCTTCACCTTTTCTCTCTCTGGATCTACTACAACCCCTTTCTTTTTCTGTCTCACAATCCTTCTCTCCATTTCTTCTTCCCTTTTTTCTTCTTCTAGTTTGTGCATCTTGATCTTGGGAAGGTACATTTAGTTCACTGGATTGCTCTGTTATAAATGCTTCTAATGCTCCCTTTGTGATCTGATCTCTCATTTTGGTTTCTATGTCCACAACATCATCTGACAAATCCTCTGTTTTTATGTCTCCATTGATTCCTTTCTTTTAGGACTTCAATTCATCCAGCTGGGCTTTGGACTTTGCATTTACTTTTACAAGCAGCTTTTTGTCTCCCACTTGAAGTTCATGCAATAACCTTAATGCATGCAGAATAGATTCTGGTTCTTCATTACTCACAAAAGCCCAATATTTTCAACTTTCCTAAAATCCTGTGAACTTCCTTCCAGATTAAAACTAAGCCACATTTCGCAAGTAACCTCCTGATCAACATATCAGAAGCTTTCTCAGATATGTTGCCTACAAAAACTGTTGCAGTCAGACCAGTGCTTTCATCACTTTCAGATGTCCTCTGAGTAGCATGGTCTTTCCATTGCCCAATATGCTTTACAACCAGAGGCACAGAGTTTGGCACCAACACCTGCTTGTCCTCTGTTGGGCAACACTTCATGGCATCATCCAATACCTTTCTTTGTGACTCCTGATGAAGGGTTTCGGCCCGAAACATCGTCACTACCTCCTTCCATAGATGCTGTCTGGGCCTGCTGAGTTCTGCCAGCATGTTGTGTTTTTATTTCCAACATCTGCAGATTCACTTGTGTTACCTTTCTTTGTTCACTTTCATATGGTTTCATTGCAGGGCATGTGGCATGCAACTTTACATTTTATCTTTTTCTCTTCCCTGCGCAGTACATGTATTTTTGTCTACCCAATGTGGTCTTTGTATTTGCAACCTGGGGAAAAATACATACGCAACACAACAAATAAGAACATCATAAGAAATAGGAGCAGGAGTAGGCCATCTGGCCCATCAAGCCTGCCCCGCCATTCAATAAGATCACGGCTGATCTGTCCATAAACTCATCTCCATCTACCTGCCTTTTCCCCATAAACTTTAATTCCCCTACTATGTAAAAATCTATCTCACTGTATCTTAAATATATTTATTGAGAAAGCCTCAACTGCTTCCCTGGGCAGAGAACTCCACAGATTCACCACTCTGGGAAAAACAGTTTCTCCTTATCTCCATCCTAAATCTTCTCCCCTGAATCTTGAGGCAATGTCCCCTAGTTCTAGTCTCACCTACCAATGGAAACAACTTTCCTACTTCTATCTTATCAATTCCTTTCAAAATTTTGTATGTTTCTATAAGATCCCCTCCCATTCTTCTGAATTCCAGAGAGTATAGTCCCAGGCGACTCAATCTCTCCTCATAGGTTAACCCCTTCGTCCCTGGAATCAACCTAGTGAACCTCCTCTGCACTGCCTCCAAAGAAAGTATATCCTTCCTCAAGTATGGAGACTAGAACTGCACACAGTACTCCAGGTGTGGCCTCACCAGTACCCTGTATAGATGCAGCATGACCTCCCTGCTCTTGAATAGGCTAGATCTTGAAATGAGTTCTTCTCGCTCACGCTAGTAGGCTGATTAAGGAACTTCACAATCACACTATCCAGCGCTGATCAATATAACTAGTGAAAATCTTTCCTTACCAAACCTGGGAAGAGCATTTGAATGTCGTCCTTTCTAGAACATGGCAACTCTTCGTTATACTCCAACCATGCAAAATGACATCACCATTTTCTGCAAGATTTGTCCTTAAATCTGCATTTGTTTGGTGCATGTGAGCCCCTGGCACAATGGTAACTCAATTTGTTTGGCCAGGTTGGTTTTTGTTTAGATGCTGTAATTTTGTTCAAACTCACTTTCATTCCTGACTCTGCAGTTTCCATTTAAACAGCAATTTCCTATGCTCTTTTAAATGTTAGCTGTGCTTCAGTTAAGGAACTATTTTTGAAGGATTTATTTTAAGATTCTACAAACTAAACTATGCCTTTATGTATCAGTAAGCATATTACCAAACTGACAATGCTCAATCTCTTCAATTCAGCCACGTACGATAAACTGGAATCTCTTCTCTTATTATTCCACCTGTGAAACCTAAAGCTTTCTGTAATCAGCAAGGTCTTTAGCACTGGGTATTCCTGCATTACTTTTACAATAACAGAAAAGCTTATCTCTGATTGTTTTGTTGGAGCAGTCAAACTTCAAAGCCAACAGTCTGCCTTTAACCCCAATGCATTCAGCAAAATTGGCATTCACTTCTCATTGGCTATTTCAAAATACTGTTTTAATAGTTCATACACATGAGCCAATTACCTGTTATGTAGTCAAATGATTCAATTTTTTTGAATATAGCCAGCCATTTCTGCTTTTTTTATTGATTATTATCACCCAGTGCTCACTCTTTATGATCCTATGAATCCTGCCATCTAAGGCCTTTTTTAAAACTCAGTGCCTCTGCACGTGCTGGTTGTTTCGCTTAAATTTGACCATTCCTTGCAGTGTTTTTTTTAGTCTGAATGTCTCATTGTACTGTAGCAGGTTGGTAGCTATCTCGGGTTTGTTTTAAAAACACCTAAATCGCCAATATAATATTTTGTAACTTTAAAACATTAAACTATGGTTAATTTTAAGGAAGGCATAGGAGTCCAAAAAGTTGGTGCGGTTCTAGTTTACTTTAAGGAAGGCACACACATATCACATCAAATAGAAGCATGAAGATATATGCAATTAACATATATTTACATATAACCCATAATTATTTATTTAGATGAACAAGAATGTTTAATCAACGAATATATATACAGTATACATGTGTGTGTGTGTAGTGTGTATGTGTATATATATTATATATAAGATTACTTAAATATTATTGAAATATTAAATACACAGCACGGAAGTTCAAAAGTATTCATCCCCTGTTTGCTCAGTGCCCAGTAGAACCACCTTTCGCAGCTATTACAGCCAGTAGTTTTTTGGATAAGTCTCAATTAGCTTTGCACTATAATGTGGAGCAGGTTTTTCCCATTCCTTCTTGCAAAATTGCTCAATCTGTGCCAGTTTATTTGGGGCGTGGCAGAAACCAGCAGTTTTGAGGTCAGAGATGTTCGATTGAGTTAAGGTTAGGACTCTGAAGAACATGCCGCTCAAGAACATCCATTTTCTTCATTTGAAGCCACTCCACAGTTGCTCTGACAGAATATTTTGGGTTGTTGTCCTGCTTGAAAGATGAATTTCCTCCCCAATTTAAGCTTTCTAGTAGATGCTGGTAGGTTTTTGTACAGGATTTCTCTATATTTAGCAACATTCATCTTCCCATCAATCCTGACTATATTTCTAGTCCCTGCTGCTAAAAAACATCCTCATAGCATGATGCTCCTTCCACCATACTCTAAGGTAGGGATGGTGTTACTTGGCTGATGTGCAGTATTAGTACATACCACTTAGTGTTGAGGCCAAAAATTCCACTTTAGTAAAATCTTGTCTTCACAAGACCTTCCTTCACCTTTTCACAGTATCTTCTTAGTGATGCTTTGCAAAGTCTTGATGGACAAAGATATGCTTTTCAGTTTTGCCCAGGGCTTTTTCCTTGCCACTCTTCCACAAATACACTTTTTGTGCAAGGCCTTAGAGATTGTGCAGCCATGAGCTTCATCTCTGGTTGTAGCCACTGACTTCTGGAGCTCACTCAGAGTGACAGTTGGCATCACAGTAGTAGCTTCTTTTATATGTGCCTTGCTTCTCCAGCGACTAAGTTTAGAGGGACAGCCTGACCTTGGCTGTTGTAGTAAGGCTGTTGTTTCATATATTTTCCACTTTTTCATGATGGACTGTACTGAGCTCTGAGGTATGTGCGGTGCCTTTGAGATGATTTTGCACTCTTCCCCAGTTTTGTTCTTCTCTATTATTATTTCTCTGACTTCTCCTGAAAGTTTTTTTATCTTCATTTTGGTTTGGTCTGTTGAAAATCTACCATACTTTTGGATGTTACAGAGAGAGGGAGGTATTTATTCTTATGAATCCATCAAAACAGGTGATCCTCCAAACTTCTACATCAACAAACTGGGTGAGTTGGGTGAGTAATATACAGTATTGCACCTGAGGAAAGTTAGGGAGCAATTACAAAGAGGATGAATACATTTTCAGCCTCACCAATTTTGGTTTTTAATTTTTAGTAAATTGCTGACATGTTTTGGGATTTTTCTTTTTATTTGTCATGAAGCACTATGCTTTGTAGATTAGCTCAAGAAATCCTACTTCAATATATTTTAAATTTAGAAAATGAGACAGTAAAATGTGATAATAGTTGTCGGGGCAGAATATTTCTCAAGGCACTGTATATGTGCCCAAGTCTTTTGCACAGTATTGTACTTAGGTAAGAAATCTATTTTAAACTTTGAACTTTGAATATTTCCTCTAAGCTGCAGTAACTTGCCAATTTGCAGTAAATTTTATAAGTAGAAAGGATCAATAGGTATCAGATTGTGATGAGCCAGCCTTACACAACATTCTGAAATCAGCACTGTTAGGGTTTTCAGGTGTACTTTTGGCACATAACATCTTTTGTTAAACTTTTCATTAGCATGCCCTTCTGTATGCATGCTACATTGAATGACATCTCTCCAGAATAGATATTGCCATATTTCCACTATTGGAAGAGTCAGTAACAAGGGAACATCTACAAAATAATGAGGGGGGGGGGAATAGTAATTTAAAACTGAGGTGCATAGAAGTTCCTCTCAGTCCCTAGGAAGTCCCTGGAATTGGCTACCCCTGAGGTTGCTGGAAGACAGATAATTAAATAGGGGAGTTAGACAAACATCTGAAAGATAAAGAAATTAAGGATAATGGAGAATTGGCACAGAAGAGAAGTTGAGGCAAGCATTGGTCAGCCATGATCACATTGAATGGAAGAGCAGATTGAGGGTTGAGTGACTGGCTCCTGCTTCTATTTTCAAATTTTCATTTAATCAGCATACCTCAAATTTTCCGTTAATCCTTCTCTCTAAAAGCTTCAAGCATCAGTGCTACACTTTTCAGTCTCAAATATAAACACATTTACTCATAAGCAGTACTTCAATGTTGTTCAAAAGATATACATGAAAGTATTGGCGATCAAATTAACCCACCCCTACTTTTTTATGCTTCCCAAGCTCATCCATCTTATTTTCTACTGAAACGAAATTTTAGGATGAGAGTACCTATTTTTTTCTGTTCTGCATTATTCTTTTCTGTTTCTTGGGGATAATGTGCATCGTTCACCAGTGGTTCTTGCAGTTGCTCTGGAGGCCCCAAGGATGCTTGCACTTTATCAGTTTATTTATGCTATATGAAAGCTTTCAGCTTCTATAAACTGGCAGAAAGCTTTTACTTTTGACAATTGTATAAAATGGGAGCTGCTGAATCAACATCCCAGACAATGAAATTACAAAAGATGTTAGAGAAAGTGTTCATGCTTAGCAAGGACCTACACTTAGCTAGTGAATCAGGATTACACTGTTTTCATTTTATCTTGAATATTTCAAACACAGTTTCCCACTGAAACTATAGGACCGTAGGATATATCCTACTGTGTCTATTGTAGTCACTCTCCTTGTCAGTAAGCAACTGGCCTAGTGCCTATCCCAGGCTATCTAAATGTAACTTTTTCACCTGTAGAACATGAACATTTAAATTAATATTTAATTTATACAATAGTAATATTGCACAAAACAGATTAAAATATTTATTTATTAAGATGCAGCATGAAAGAGGCCTTTCTGGCCCTTCAAGTTGCACCGATTTAACCCTAGCCTCATCATGGAACAATTTACAATGACCAACTAACCTACCAACCGGTACGTCTTTGGACTATGGGTGGAATCCCATGTGGTCACAGGGAGAAGGTACAAACTCCTTTCAGACAGTGGTGAGAATTAAACCTATATCACTGGTACTGTAAATCTTTATGCTAACTATTATGCTACAGTGCTGTCCCATTCACAATAATTAAATAATTAATCTGGACTAGTATAAATGGGTCAGTGTGGATTTGGTGGGCTGAATTACTTGTTCCTATGTTGTATGACTTCATGACTCAAATCAATAAATGGCTATTATTTCTCAACAAAACCTCTGTCAACAAACTCTTGGTGGGTAAGTTCAGAATATTTGGGATCAAATTGTTATGTTTCTAGAAGAAAACAAAACAAGGCCTGACAATTTACGTTTTTATTCATTATTTCTTTTCATGCACAATATCATCTGGTGTTACATATGAAATAATTGCAGGTGATATAAAGTGACACTCAGACAGGGTCATAGCCATGGACTTACATGACCATAAAATTAATTGCTGCAGTTAAATTGATTTTGTGGAACAGTTTCTGTTGCTATGATTGAATATCTTAACTGAACAATAAGATCACATCCATATTTATATCTGTTGTAGTGACACCTGTCCTAATTTTATTATGGTCATTAATTTATTCTCATTTTATATTAATCTTCAAGCCCCGAAAATCCTGGTTTGGGGAAAGCAAAAAAGAGTTATCATTTGGAGGGATGGAGGAATGGGTGATGCCCTACTGTTAGTAGTTTTGTTCTGATGGTACTTCTCTTATGGTTCTTAAGGCTTTTATAGCTAGGGGTAGGTAATGGGGATAAGCTCCCACTACCTATCAAATGCTCCCAATGTCGTGCATCTCAAATAATCTCTGACAACCAAGTCCAGCTCCTGGCCTTTACTTGTGGCTTAGCTACTAAGCCCAGCAGATCCATTCTACTGACAGGAGAAGGGGCAAATGTGGGTTGCTGGTGCCTTAAAACCAGTTGCACCGGGCAGAACACCCTCATCAGCTGTGGTTGGCAGAGTCAGCTCGGAGAACAACAAATTTTAACTCAAACCTCTGCTGACTCATGGGGAAGGCTTTGGGAGTAAACCTTGAGGGAAAATCTGGAGCTACAGTCTCTAGGGCAGACCTATATTGAGTTGAATGGAAACCAGCAACTCCTGCAATGCTACTGGTACTAAATTTTATTGGTCTCTGCTGTTCCTTTGCATTAGCTGCGTGGAGAAGGATTGCCTGCTACATGGGTAACGTCTTGCTCCCCATATTGTACCATCCGAGCTTGTGTACTGGCTTGTTTATCATATAGACAGCTGGAATGCAACATCCATGGCTGGTCCCAACCAACTGAGGCCTGCCTGCTCTCATTAAATACAAGAGTAGTTCAGAATGCTTGATTCTTTCACACCTCCTAAATTAAAGGTAAAATTAGGATTTGCAGACCTGTATTTGTATTTACCGACACCTTCAGAAATATCAGTGTAAAAATTCAAGGGTTCAGCGTACATTTGGTGCACAACACAGTGACACTGGTTACCAAACAGACTGTTCTAAGTGTCCCTGGCTGACATCCTGACCGTTTGTAGCAGTTCTTTTGTTTTTATTTCACATTTCCTGCACCTGCAATTTTCCTTTTTTTTTGGTTTTCACAACAGGAAATTTTGTGTGTGCATAGTCTGTCCCAGTGCAATTTTCAGCCTGTTCGATAAATATATGCATGAAAGTCGCGAGACATATGCAGTGATGACATTTGTTATGCATTATATAGCTGAGGTGTTTCACATGTTTATTTTATTTCCTTGACTCTAGAAGCAGGTCTATCAAAGTTGAGTTTATTTTCATATGAAAAAGTGTATGTACGCGCAGGTCCAGTTAAGAGCCTACTTGCAGCACTATCATGAGCGCATAGCATCATCTAACAGCATTCACAAGAAAAATAAAATAAACATAAATTATACACAATTTGTACAAGAAAGAACACAATTAGAACAAAACCAAATCCAGTTTAGTGCAAAGTGATAAAAGTGGTCGTAGTGTTGTTAAACTACATTGGAAGATTAGTGCATGCAACTACTGTGTTTCACTTCACTGAGCTTCAGAGTGAAGATCTTCCTAAAGGTAAATTCTTATTTTCATTAACATTCTTAGTGGTTTACCTCTATTCATTGCCCTTACACTTTGATCCGTCTGCCCTTATGATCTCCTCCTCAGATCATGATCTGCTACCCTCCACCAACTTTCACCCTACTATAGTCATTTATTAGGCCCCATGATCACTTCTCTGACCTGTCTGAAACTTTCCTTTCACCTTTCTCCAGTTTCCCCACTGTTCCCCAATCTTCCCTCCTCCACTATCAATTTTCCCCCACACTCCCCACCAACAATAAAAATCAAGCCCATCAATATCTGGTTTTCTTCCATTCTCCACCTCAGCATCTTCAAAGTTTCCCACCATCTCCCTCTAATCTTCCACTCCATGCTGACCTTCCCCACTTGCTTCCCATCCATTTCAATATTTCTTACAATCTTTAACTCTTGCTGCAGTATTCTTTCTTTTCTTGTCCCAAACTGGCTTTCCCCAGATCAACTTATCTGCAGTCTTCTCCTTTGAACTTTCCCACCTGCAGGTCACATCTTCCCCTAATGTTTTGATCTTCTCTTGCCCACTATCCCTTCAAAATCCCATCTCTGCAGTAATGAAAAGTCAATAGATGGAGATCCTAACCTGTGACTTAAACACAAATATGAGCACAAAACCATGATAACGTTGCAAAATTTCAAACCATTATGTCATGTGTACTTGTTGCAGTATCTCTGATTGAATCAATGGGCCAAAAATTCAAGTAAGAATGCCATATGTAGATTCTTTCTAAGTCTGCTTTGTGAAAACAAATAAGAAACCAGAATCAGAATCAGGTTTACTATCACCGGCATGTGATGTGAAATGTGTTAACTTAGCAGCAGCAGTTCAATGTATTGCATAATATAGAAACATAGAAACATAGAAAATAGGTGCAGGAGTAGGCCATTTGGCCCTTCAGCCTGCACCACCATTCAGTATGATCATGACTGATCATCCAACTCAGAACCCTGTATCTGCTTTCTCTCCATACCCCCTGATCCCTTTAGCCACAAGGGCCATATCTAACCTCCTCTTAAATATAGCCAATGAACCGGCCTCAACTGTTTCCTGTGGCAGAGAATTCTACAGATTCACCACTCTCTGTGTGAAGAAGTTTTTCCTCATCTCAGTCCTAAAAGGCTTCCCCATTATCTTTAAACTGTGACCCCTCATTCTGGAAATATAGAACATAGAAGAAAAAATAAATGAGTAAATCTTATTCAGTATACCTTATATACCATATGTATATTGAATAGATTAAAAATTGTGCAAAAACATACAGTGATGCAACCTGTCAGAGTGCTCTCCACGGTACATCTGTAGAAGTTTTTGAGTGGTTTTGTTGACATACCAAATCTCTTCAAACTCCTAATAAAGTATAGCTGCTGTCTTACCTTCTTTAGAACTGCATCAATATGTTAGGATCAGGTTAGATCCTCTGAGATCTTGACATCTCTATGAGGATTGGTATGTGTTCCTTCGTCTTACCCTTCCAGAAGTCCTCAATTAGATCTTTCATCTTACTGACTTTGAGTGCCAGGTTGTTGCTGTTGCACCACTCTCCTAGTTGGCAAACCTAACTCCTCTATGCTCTCTCATCACTGCCTGAGATTCTACCAACAATGGTTGTATTGTCAGCAAATTTATAGATGGTATTTGAGCTATACCTAGCCACACAGTCATGTGTATATAGAGAGTAGAGCAGTGGGCTAAGCACACACACCTGAGCTGTGCCAGTATTGATCATCAGCGAGGAGGATATGTTATCACCAATCCACACAGATTGTGATCTTCTGGTTAGGAAGTTGAGAATTCAATTGCAGAAAGAGGTAGAGAGGCTCAGGTTCTGCAACTTTTCAATCAGGATTGTGGGAATGATGGTTTAAATGCTGAGCTATGGTCGATGAATAGCATCCTGCCATAGGTGTTTGTGTTGTCTAAGTGGTCTAACGCTGTGTGGAGAGCCATTGAGATTGCATCTGCCATTGACCTATTGTGGCAATAGGCAAATTGCAACAGGTCCAGGTCCTTGCTGAGGAGGAGTTCAGTCTAGTCATGACCAACCTCTCAAAGCATTTCATCACTGTAGATGCGAGTGGTACTCGGTGATAGTCATTAAGGCAGCTCACATTATTCTTCTTAGGCATTGGTATAATTGTTGCCTTTTTGAAGCAAGTGAGAACTTTTGCCAGCAGCAATGAGATGTTGAAAATGTCCTTGAGTACTCCCACCAGTTGGTTGGCACAGGTTTTCAGAACCTTACCAGGTACTCTATCAAGACCTTCCACTCTTTTTAAAGACAGCCTAACATCGACCCCTGAGACAGAGATCACAGGGTCATCAGGTGCAGCAGGGATCTTCACAGCTGTAGTTGTGTTCTCCCTTTTAAAGCAGGTATAGAAGGCATTTTCCACTTCCAAACCTTTTGAAGATAAACTAAACCAACCCGGAAGTGTTTATTTAGCATACCGCTTATTTAATCTAAAATTTATTCTGTTCTTTCATTCCTCCCAATTTGTCACTGTGGGTATGGAGAAAAGTGTTACTATGTTTATACAGAGAATTCCCAGTGCAGACATTGCTTGCTGTGGTCAGACATGATGGGGATTGTGGAGTGCAGATACTAGGTCATGTCTACTATTTGCTGCAGCAATATACTCAAAGGTTATTAGCTATGTCTGTTTGTGATGGAGTTGATTCTGCTGCACAGATGTCCATGATGACATGTGGAATCAATCGCAAGTTGGGAGGAACATTGCAGGTGCAGGAAACTACAGTGTATGCTTGAATTTGCATTCCAAATCTGTAACAGTAAATGCATCACAGAACTTTGCTGTACTATGTGGGTTGGAAGCATTAGATGGATCTTGGAGTAGGTTAAAATGTCACACAGAACCATGGGCAATAGGCCCTGTACTGTGCTGTACTGTTCAATGTTCTACGTTCCTTCAGCCATTCATTCCATTTTGAGGATCTATGACCACCATATTGTGTGTTAGGCACCCTCAAGCTGGGTAAATTTCTAGACATTCACCCCTTTTCCTGTTCACTGGAAACCATGAGAAAGGGAGAATCACTGGAAGCAGAGCATTCAAATAAATCCAGTAAGACTAATGGGAGTGCAGGAAGTTGGGCCCTGGTGACTTTAAAGGAGAAGCTGAAAATGAAGCTACGGTGAGTTTAAAGGGACTGTGGGAAGCAGGGCCCTGATCAGTTTCAAGGGCTTGTGAGAAGCATTACCTGGTGAAATAGATGCAGAATAATCATTCTTTCTGAATAGCCATACTATTAAGAGTTTTACTCAACCCAACCTGTTACTGAACTGTGACCATCAAACATTTTGCCTTAGAGTTAGCCATCACAAGTACAGAAGAACGAGTTCTGCATTTGCTATATACTTTTGCAGTGCAACAATCAGATTGTCCAATCTCCTCATGTTTTATCCAGACAAGTGATAATCTACATTCTAAGGCTTTCTGAGATGCATGGCCTTTCTTCTCCATGAGAGCTCTTCGTTAAAGATGATGGAGTAAATTTGTAAACAATTCCTTCATGCTGCATTATCATTTATCTGACATTTAATTGAGAGTAAAATCTCCCTGTTGGAATCTTGAACAGGTATAAATGTTCAGCTTGTCATTTCTTTGCTTTTAGACTTTACCAGGATAATCCAAGTCATGGTGACAGGATAATATCACCTGGGACTGACATGCAGAATTTTTCCCAGAACTAGATAGCATTCTCAGAAGCCGTAGTCTCAATCTTCCTGCATTGTCCACAGCAAGGATTATCCCCAGCAAAGCACCTGGACACTGATTCATTAAGAACAGCTATGGATCACTCCAATTGCTTAGTAACAATTGTCCATGTAACTTAATATATTTCATAACATGCCAGGTTGCTTCATACATTCACTTCTAATTTTCAATACTATTATCTCCTGGGATCAGTTTTGTTTTCTTTGACATTTTTGGGGGCTTCTAGAGAGCACTTGCTGGAAATAAAGATCTTTAAGGCAGCCTTGAAATGTCCCTCATCCTCTCTTTCACCACTTCAAATATCGGGCTGAAAAATATGGAAGGAATTTATCTCAGGTTCCTGTTTCCTGAGGGTAATGCATCCGGATTGGTTCCTTAGACAAAGAAATCTATCAAAGCTACTTTCTTTTTTAAGCTGTGAAGATTGCAAATGAAATACCATGCTGCAAGTGATTTTTTAATACATCAAGGAAAATCTTCGTGCATTGCTTCAAGGACAAAGTGACGATGAGATTTCATTATCTAAGGAAGATAAAAACTACTGGCACCAACAGGCATGGGAAGACTTTAAAAAATTGCTTGCACTTTAACTTGGCCAACTATGTTGAAAATTTATTGCAAAGTCCGAAGGTTTCAGAATCATTTTGATTAGAACATTTACAGCACAGAAACAGGCCTTTTGGCCCTTCTTGGCTGTGCCGAACCATTTTTCTGCCTACTCCAAGTGATCTGCACCTGGAGGAGATTAAATTTTGGCACAAAAAATTAGATCTGGGATCTCAATATTTTAACATTTTATGTTGATGTCTTGCATGAAGGCTCCAAAGAATAGTTGCTAAATTTGCAAAGGACAGAAATAAATGTAGGAAAGAAAGATGAAGAGGATGTCAGATGGCAAAAAGAGATGGACACAGGTAAAGTGAATGAGAAAGCTTTGGCAAGTCTGGTATAATGCAGGAAATGTGAAACTGTCCATGTTAGAAGGAAATTGGAAAAAATTATCTAAGTGGTGAGAACAGGATCCTCTGGTCTATTTGAGAAAACCAAATTAATTCAAAGATTCTCTTAAATGGTATTTTTGCTTCAACCTATTTCATGGAAACAGAAACATATCTGCCTCAAAAACTGAACAGTTTATTCTGTGTTAAAGCAGTTTCTTTCATACTATACATCAGAAATGCAATCCCAAAAGGACAGATTAACAAAGAGGGTTAATTGACTGAAAGCTGTGACTGAAAACCTGATTAGGTGCTGTGCATTTATTTTGTAGTTTGAGAAATTAATCAGTTTTTCATTACTAATTATTTCATTACTAATTATTTTCTAATTATTCAATATTATTATATTGATGAATAGTTAAAAACATATTTCTAGTGATTCGTACAGTTTCAGGATATCCCAATATAGTTTTTAGGCAGTTAATTACTGCTGAAGTGTAATTATTGGAAAACCAGTTGCTAATTTGTGCACAGTAATCTGCCCTAAGTAACCTACTTTGATGATATTAGTGGATACATTTTTGCTGGGGCACACAGGATATCTCTGTTGTTCTTCCTCACAACAGTACTGTAAGATCTCTGATTCTTGTTTTCACCATTATGTCTTACCCAATCAGCAGCACTTCTGGCAGTAAAGTGCTATATTTGTTTTCAGCATGGCTTTCTGTCAGGTCTTTGCAGTGTATTTTGGACATGTAACCGTCCAAAATAAAGTGGATAGAATCACTCATTCATCCGTGGATGCACAGGTGACAGCAAGGCTTCACTTCCAGATGAGCTTGATGCCTTCTATGCTCACTTTGACTGAACAGGAAGGAACCATCACAAACTCCCACAGCCTCAATGATCCTGTGATTTCAGACTCTGAGACTGATCAGTGAGCAGCCTTCAGGAGGATGAACCCATCCAGCCCAGTTGGGGTAGCTAACCATGTACTGAAGACCTGTGCTGATCAACTGGCTGGAGTGTTCACTGAGATCTTTATCCTCTCACTTAGGCAGTCTGAGGCACCCACCTGCTTCAAGCAGACTGCACTTATACTGGTGCCTAAGAAGAACGTGGTGATCTGCCTCAATGACTATCATCCAGTACTACATAAATCCACTGTGGTGAAGTGTTTTGAGAGGTTGATGATGAAGCACAAAACTCCTGCCTGAGAAGCAATTTGGATCCACTCCAATTGCTGGCCGGAGCAATAGGCCCACAGCAGATGCCATCTCATTGATCCTTCACTCATTTCTGGATTACCTGGACATCAGGATGCTCTTTATCAACTACAGCCCTTCATTCAATACCACAATCCCCTCAAAACTAATGAATAAGCTTCAAAACCTTGGCCTCAAAACTGTCCTGTGCAGATGCATCCTTAATTTCCTCACTTTCAGACCCCTGCTTGTTCAGATTGGCAACAACATCTCCTCCACCATCTTTATCAGCGCAGGTGCATCTCAAGGCTGTGTGCTAGCCCCCTCTGCTCTACTCGCTTTACACTTACGACTGTGTGGCTGAACACAACTCCAATGCCATATTCAACTTTGCTGAGGACACCACAGCTGTAGACCAAATCAAAGGTGGAGATGAATCAGCATATAAGAGGGAGATTGAAAATCTGGCTGAGTGGTGCAATAACACTACCATCTTACTCAAAGTCAGCAAGACCATGAAGTTGATTATTAACTTCAGAAGAAGGAAACCAGAAGTCCATGAGCCAATCATCATTGGAGGATCAAAGGTGGAGAGGGTCAGCAACTGTAAATTCTTCAGTGATATTATTTAGCAGGACCTGTTGTGGGCCCAGCACACAAGTGCATTTGCAAAATAAAAATACGGCAGCTCTTCTACTTCCTTAGGAGTTTGCGAAGATTCAGCATGACATCTAAAACTTTTACATATTTCTATACATGAGTAGTGGAGAGTATATTGATAGGCTGCATCACAGGCTGTTATGGAAAGCAATGTCCTTGAATGGAAAATCTTACAAGAAATGGTGGATATAGCCAGTCCATCACAGGTAAAGCCCTTTGCACCATTGAAAACATCTACATGAAGCACTGTTGCAAGAAAGCAGCTTCCATTATTGGGTACCCCCACCACTCAGGACATGCTCTCTTCTCGCTCCTGCCTTCGGAAAGAAAGTAGCTCCGGGACTCATACGATCAGGTTAGGAACAGTTATTACCCCAGATCCATCAGGCTCTTGAACCAAACAGGATAACTGCATTCAACTCCACTTGCCCCATCATTGAAATGTTCCCACAATTGATGGACTTACTTTCAAGGACTCTTCATCGTATGTTCTCGCTACCTATTGCTTATTTATTTATTAGTTTGTTTGTTTGTTTTTTATTGTATTTGCACAGTTTGTTGACTTTTGAACACTGGTTGAATACCCAAGTTGGTGCAGCTTTCTTTGATTCTATTATGGTTATTATTCTATTTCAGATTTATTGAGTATGCCTGCAAGAAAATGAATCTCACTGTTGTATATAGTGATATATATTTACTTTGTTAATAAATTTACTTTGAACTTTTTGATTTCACCAGTTAAACAAATGCATTAGAAGGTAGACAGCCAAAGTGGAAGAAGATTATGAAACTCAAGTGGTTAATCCTTTCTGGAAATTTTGGAAGGATATATTGGTTTGGCATAAAATATGAATGGGTCATCTGGCATCAGGGTGGATTATAGCTGAGCCCAACACTTTCTGTATAAAGCTGATTTCCACCAGGATGACAATTAGGAGCACAGACTTCGATTAATCATCTCTTCTCAAAGCATCAGTTAATGCATACATAAGTGGTTAGGAATCTGCACTTTCAATGGATGCCCTGACACTTTTTCTCAGTCAAGATACTAACATAATGTCCTCATACAAGAACTATAGAATTAATCCCTAAGTTCTAGCACATAGTTAGGAAAGCAAATTGAATATTGATCTTGAATATGAAGAAGATGGAGTCAAACAAAATGGAGTTCTTTCTACAAATGTGCAGTGTTTCTGTGAGACCAAACATGGAGTACCATGCACAGTTTTTATTTTCTTATAATTAGAGGGATGTACTTGTTTGGAAGACATTTGAAAGAAGGTGCATTGGATTGTTACTTGGGCTGAAGGGTATGTCTTATGAAAAACAGTTGAGTAAACAATAAGCAGAGAATATGAATTAAGTATTGGAAGCATCAACATATTAGGCAGCATCTGTTGGAAGATAAACAAGGTTCATCTTTTATGTATTACTTGTATTAGATTATGGTAAAGGTAAAAATTAGCAGAAGTCTATAGGTGGGAGAGGTGATGATTTTTGGTTTGCAACAAACAATGGATAGAAGTAATCCATGAATTATTCAAATATGTAATTCCTGTGGACTATCCAATGGCCTGATCAGATTAGCAGTCTGCGCATTGGTTTCTAACTGGGAATTTTAGAGGAATAATTGTTAATACAGTGGCACAACAACCCCCTCCCCCCAATTTCTTTTAGAGCTGCGCAGACCAACTATTGCCCTGAGCAGGAAATTTTACACAGCCTGAAAACTGCGGGGCACTTTAATGAAACATCAGTAAAAGAACATATCAGCTGTATGGCAACAAAGTGTGTAAGAGCATTTCAGTTTCTGCGTGACGGTGCACCCGTGCAGTTTACAGTGAGATGGATAGTACAACAACATGACAAAACCAGGTTTAATCCTGCCCTCTAGTATTCTTTGTGTGTGGAGGTCATGACTAAAACATAGGGTCTTTGAAATGAATCATTATCACTGCATTCCATTCCACATATGTCAAGTGACACAAACAACACATTTCACTGAATGTTTCAATGTTTCAAAGTAAGCGACAAATAAAAGCTAAACTAATACATTTCTGTTTCTTATTCCTAATTTCATTACAGATTAAAAGTGAGAGGTGAACTTAAAATTTGGAAGAGAGTTGACAGGGTTGATGCTGAGAAAATGCTTCCTCTGAAGGAGTATTACAACAAGAGCACATAATATGAAAATAAAGAATCACCTGTTTAAAATGGAGATGTGGAAATGTTGTGAATACACTGTACCTCGGAGAGCTGTGGATGTTGAGTCACACACTCCTCCCATTAGTTCCCCTCTCTACATTCTTTCATTTATTCCATAGTCTGCTGTTCTCTCCTATCAGATTCTGTATTCTTCAGCCTTTTGTTACATTCACCTATCATCTTGCAGCTTCCGGTATTATCCCACTCTCCTGCCTCCTTCATTGGCATGTCAGCAGCAGCTGCCCCGACCTAAATCCATCTGTCATCTGCCTGTTATTGCTCCACCCCTGCCTCCTGTGTTTTGTACTGGTTTCCTCCCTTCTTTCCAGTGCCATTGAAGGAAACACTGTTTGACATTTCTTTCCATAGATGCTACCTGACCTGTTGAGTTCTTCCAGCTTGTGTATTGCTCCAAGTTTCCAGCATCTCCAGTCTCTTGTGTCTTCAATGAATATATTCAAGGCTAAAATCAATTCTTAGGTTGTAGGGGAGTCCTGAATTCTGGAGATCAGGCAGAAACATGAAGTTGAGGTGTCACGGGCTTTCTCTTATTTCTTATTTTCTTACATCTCTAAATGAGGGATACAGTGACCAAATTGAATACCCTCTATCACTTAATTTCAGACGACAAAGAATGTTCAAATGTATTTTCAGAAATGATATCTGGGAT
This sequence comes from Hypanus sabinus, assembly GCF_030144855.1. Classification (NCBI taxonomy): domain Eukaryota; kingdom Metazoa; phylum Chordata; class Chondrichthyes; order Myliobatiformes; family Dasyatidae; genus Hypanus; species Hypanus sabinus. Next base: position 29,103,005 of record NC_082710.1, on the reverse strand, counting down.
AAAAAGTGACAATGAATGACTATGGAATACACTATCATTAGCAATAAGAAGATAAAAAGTTTATCTGACAGTTATAGGAAGGATTCTAAGAAGGTAAAAAGAGAAAATAATTTCCACTGGTCGATGAATGGGAAACTGGAGACTTATGATTAGTTTCAAAAATATGATAACAAGCTTTGTTATTCTTTTATAGAAAGGAGATTGTCAGAATATTATACATGTTCAGAAGTATCGATCATAAAGCACCCTCAATAAATCTAAAAGGTCAATGGACAGATAGTTCCAAAAAAAAACTAATTGTAAAGTATATTTCTCAATCTGCTGTGATGCCGCATATTGAAAATTGGAAGCAATGACCTTTCTTTGTCTCTAACGTCTTTATATTATTGCTGCTCAGTGTCTCTTTCTTTGCTCTTATCTCTCAATCTGTACATGAACCTTCTCATTGATATTTTTATTCTATTTCTAACTTTGTAAAAGAATTATTTCTCTTTAAGCTGCAGTAGGTAAATAGAGTAACAAAAGTGGAGTGATAATCAGCTTCAAAACACTCTGAGAGACCACATCTGTATTTGCCTTTCTAATCATCTTCTACCCTCTCCCCCTCACTTCCTTCAAGACCGATTTATTGTTTTTCCACTACTTCCTACTGCACACCTACTTTTGTTTATACCCCTTGTATTACCCCCATGAGCAAAGACCATCAACCAGGTTGAAGTCTTTGAGTGAATAATACAAAAAAAAAATTCACAGGGAAAGGCAAATTCAAAGTAAAATTTATTTCCAAAGCATACATGTTACATATGTAAATGTTACCATATACTCCCTTGAGATTCATTTTCTTGCAGGCATTTACAGGAAAATGAAGAAATACAATTGAATTTGTGAAAGGCTATACATAAAGGAAGACTGACAAGCAACCAATGTGCAAAAGGTAAATTTTGCAAATAAAGGAAATAAATAACATGGAGAAAATTAATTGTAAAGTCCTTTAAAGTGAGTGTTACACATTTTTTGCAATATTTTCTGGTTAGACATTTTTTACAACAATATTTACCCAAGTTTCCATATTTCCAACTATTGTTGAGTCATCAGAGAATTTCTTCAGATGACATGACACAGCATTGTATCTAAAGTCTGAAGTATACAGAGTAAACGGGAAAGGAGCCCATGTGGGAGAGGGAAGGAGTACAAAATGGCAAGAGATAAGTGAGACCAGCTGATGGGCAGGGTAGGTGGGCAGCTGAGCGAAGAAGATGTCAGGAGCAGGGAGGGGACAGGTGAAAGGTAAAGAGCCGGAGAAGAAGAAAATTGATAGGAGAGGAGAGTGATCCATGGGGGAAAGGGAAGGAGGAGGTTTCTCATGTTTAAGTTAATGGATTCAGTTCATTGTTGTGGAGGATGAAGTTATCGACGCCGGTTCAGGAGCCTGGTGCTCATAGGTAAAGGTCGAACGGAAGGGAAGCATCAAGTGAATGCATAAAGATCATTAGTGGATGGCTGCATTATTTTTATTATGAATGCATGCATAAGGGTGGTTGGGAGTTCTGATTTAGAATGGTCATACATTCTGTAATTAAAGCAGTATGTATGATGAGCTGAACAGTAACGAAAGACGATAAGATGGAAATAAAGAGGTAAAACTGAGCATTAGGATTGACTTCTCTTTGATTATATGATAAATGTAGATTCCTCTACTGTCTCCTCTTTTCTTTCTTCGCTTCCTCCATTTGTGCTTTATCTTTCTTATCTGTTTTCTTTTCTATTTTTTCCACAAACAGCCCATTAACTGAGCTGAATGTTGAATTCTACAGCATTTAGCTAGTTTTAGTGTAAGTTACAATTTTAATTAAATGTTTGTGCTTGAATATTTTAATTATACAGAAGTTTTTACGTGATTTAATTTCTATTTTTATATATTTTTAGGTATCTAATTGAATTTTAAGAGTTTAAATGCTTCTGAAAATCAGAAAGATAGTGAAGTACTGATGCACCATCAATAACTCTCTCTGAGATGTAAAGGCGAGATATCGGCTTTTATTGACTGGAAGAAGGAACAAGCAGTGAGTGACCACCATACTACAGCCTGGAGACAGAGAGGCTGGGCTCAGACCTCAATCGCTTTTATAAAAAATAGAGTCTGTGGGAGGAGCCACAAGAGCAGTCAGCAGGGGGCGCGTCCAGACAGGTATATGTAGTTCATCACAAGTACCAAATAAATGTAATATTCCCAGCAGAAGCCAAAGCTATCTGATTGGATTACTACCTACCAGATCCTTTGCAGACTGATCTGTTCACATGACGGCATTACACACAAAGTCCTGCCACCACACAAAATGACATTACTTTGGACCTGGAATTACTTTCCAACAAATTTGCAACACTGGATCCATCTAATGTCAGACTAACGTTAGGCTGGCTTAGTTACTGTCAATAAATTCCAGGCCATTGTGTTTGTTTCTCCCTGCACTGAAACTATCTTAACTTCTGATTATTTCATCATTTTGTTTCTATTTTAAATCTTCAGCATGCATGGGATCTTACCTTTGTACGCTATAGTATTAGTGACAGGCAAGTTGATTTTATCATAGTTTTCTAAGAACATGGAATGCAGAATAGACCAGCAGAGTATAGACCCTCCAGCCCATGATGTTTGGTCAATCAATATAAACCTACCTGACTCTCCTTTTCATTTTAAGGCAATCATGGAAATGAGGTTAGTGCAGGAGAATAGTACAGAAGTAAAATTTCAACCACTATCTTACTAAATGGTGGAGCAGGCACAATGGGCAGAACACCCTGTTACTGCTGTTCTTTCATATGTCTTACAATATCATTTGTGTTGGACGATAGTGAGGGTAGACCATTTCAAACATCATAGACGAGTATGGTGATGAATTTCGGTTCATTAATAACAAAGAGAAGAATGATAATTGAGTTGAAAATCCATACAATCTCTATGGTATATCCAAGGGCCTGTTTAGATTAATAGTTTGCATATTGATGTATAAGTAGGTATTGGACAGGAACAATAGATAACATAATGGGTGGCACAATGGCAGAACTAATCCAGGTTCAATCACTGCTCTCTGTGTGGAGATTGCACATTCTCCATGTGTTTGCATAGATCTCAATTTGGTCTTACAATTTTCTCCAGCAATTTATACTGGGTAATTAAACTACCAACCTGCAGCTCAAAGCTGTGCAGGTTGGTAGTTTAATTACCCAGTATAAATTGCCTCTAATGTGTAGATGAATGGTGGATTCAGGGGGAGGTGATGGGAATATTGGTAAAATAAGGAAAAAGATGAGCATGTACTTGCAAGTCAGCACTAACTTTTACATGAAGTGGCCTGGTTCAACATTGCATGACCTTGGAAAAATGATTACTGGCACAGATTTTTTTTTGATTGTATCAAACTTACCTCATCTTGTTATCCAATAAAGATAAAGCTGTTCAGATCTATGGAATGCATTGCAGTAATTAGTATTTGATTTATACCAATCATATTCCTTCATGGTGTTCTAAAGTACTTACATTTGGATGTTTTCTATTTAAGGTTATGCTATGAAATTTAAACTTCCCTCATGGGCTGCTTATTATCTGTAGCTGACACTAACTATATCTACTTCTTATGAACTAAGAGGTCATGTGCGCCTCTTACAGAGAAAGCCAATAGCAAAATAATCCTATTCCTGACAGTGTAATTTCTATATAGTTAATTACTTTGCTACTTTTATGCTGATATCTTCTGAATTTAAATCCAGTAATGGGAAATATTTTGCCTAGGCTCTTGAACATTAGCTGGGGAATGAACTCATTTCTGTTTTGTCCCTGAGCATAATTAAAAGATAAGTATTTCTGGACGTTTGTGAACATCTGTTACTTAACCAACATGGGATTCTCATATTATCTGTCTCTCACTGGTTTGACTTGAAACCACTTTAGACAGATTGTTTATAGTTACTACCTACTATGGTACCAAGCTTTCTGATGTTTGTATTCTGTGGAAATAATTATTGCTGGGTGCTTTAAACTTGATTTTTTAGCAGAGATTAGGGCAGCCAATTGCAAAAAGATGAACATTTATCTGTTATGACTGAATCAGATAGTGCATTCCAGAGCGTAATATGAAATGGAAAATAAAATGCTTCCTTATACACACATTGACACTTTAGTTATCTTGTTAAAATCTGTGTCCTCTAAATTCCAACCGTCTGTCTTTGGAAGCGATTTCTCCTATGGAAATTCTTTATACTTTTGACACCTCAGTCAGTTCTTTAAACTTTCCTGTTTTAATGAAAACAGAGTGACCAAAAACACAAGCTACTTAAGTCTCTCCATGTAACTTAAGATCCTTATTTTCCTAAGATCTTGCCATCTTCCTTAACAGATTGTAGAAATCCCATATCCATAACTCTGAGTCTGTCAGTGTTTTTATTGGCAAAACCTTTATGCTCACTGGCATCTTTACTGTCTCAGGATGTTAAGGGAATTTGGATTGTTACCAGGCCTCTACAGATGTGCTGTTCAAAGCACCCTGACTAGCTGCATCGTGGTTTGGTACAGAAATCTGGTTGTGCAGGAATGTAATAAATTACAGAGAGTAGTGGACTCTGCCCAATACCTCATGGTCGCATTCCTCCGGAGCACCAGTAACACCTGCAGGAGATACTGCCTTAACGAGGCAACATCTATCGACTGAGAACCACACCATCAAACCATGCCATCTTCTCACAGTTACCTTTAGGCCTGAAATTCCACATGACCAGGTTCAAGGACAGCTACCTTCCTTCAATCCTTCAGTTATTTAACCGACCAGCACATCCCTAGAGTTCAGCAACACTAAAACCACTTGCAATTAAGATGAACGTTGTTCTTTTTTGTTCCAATTGTGTTGTTTCTTGTAAAAAAGTGTATGATTTATGGTTCTTTTATGAATACTGGTTTTGCTTCTGGTAAGGTTGTGGTGCACTTGGTCGCAGTAGCCTGTCTGGGTCCAAACAAAGGTGTAATTGTTCATCCTTTGCATCATTTTTATGATTGCAAGATACTGCTGGATATTAAGAACATGAAGTACTGAAGATCTATGTCATCAGTGAGCTGCTTGATTGTGGTAGAGCTGGACTTGTTTCATGCCATGTCGGCATTTGCTACAGCCATCCAAGGAGGAAGGCATGAGAGGTTCCAAGAAATAGTGCAAATGATTGCCTTGGGCATTTTTCTTGTGATCAAAAGACCCTGTCGTGCATTAGTAATGTAGAATGCTGCAGTTCAATGATTCACTTGTGAGACCGATGGCAGAGCAGCTGCTTGGCCTTGGTTGCTGCACGGACCTGGCACTCATGCTGCAGGGATGCCTGTTGCAGCTGCCCAGGGAAGGAGACAGCACAGCCAGTGTGGTAGATAGCCGGACTCTGTGCTGGGCTGTGGGCTGACCCCCTCCCATCAGCGCTGCTCTCCAGTGTTCGCTCTGTGGAAGACAAGTTGGAGTGTGTTCATCTGTTATTGACACAGCACAGGATCAGGAATTGTTCTGTATTTGTTCTTGCAGAGATGTGGCTCTAGGAAATTATCATTAATCTATAGGCCATGACACTCAGGGATCTGAGCTATATTATTTCTTCAGTGATTGAAATTTTTTCTGCTATTGTAATTATATGTGTGATACGTTCTGTGTGTGACTGTTAGTACTGTGTTTTGCCTCTTGGCCCTGGAGGAATGCTGTTTCATTTGTTGCATTCCTGGGTATGGTTGAATGACAATTAAACTTGATTTTTTATGATGCTGTGTGCCTGTCTTGCTGCTTTAAGTACACTTTTCCTTGCACCTGTGCCCATGCCAATAAACTTGACTTTGTAACTTCAACAAGGGTACATTTTAAGCTTTTGCAAATTACTCAATTCTAATGTAACAGACTTGAGCTCTCTATTTTTAAGGTCTTGAGCATTCTGATTTAAGTGTATTAATTCAGTCAGTATCTACATTGCTGAAGACAGAAGACATGTGGAGTATGGTAGGAAAGTTGACCATTCCGTCAACTTCTTAGTTGTCTCATCAAGGGGTTACACATCACTCCATTAATTTCTGAACTTCTCCTTTATTTTCAATTGAAATGCACTTTTTCTTTTTTCAAATGATTTTGCCAGGGGCCCCAGTAAAATATACCAATCCATCCGTTGTCTTTCTTACTACTTGACAGTAAACTCAATGATCCAAGTATTTGTATACTTAATCCATGGCTGTGGCTTTCAGTTAGACTTGACATTTCATAAGGCTACTCTTTTATTTCCAGGACAGTGCCCAGCTATTATGTATGATTCACTCTTGGTGCTCAAATAAGCTGCCATAGCAAATCCTGCTGGACTGAGTTATGGAGAACAGTGAGTAGAGGAACTGTAGATAGAAATTCAACCCAAGAAACTATAAAAACTTTAAGAATGAAATGAATTCCTCACATGTTATAACACATGTCCAAACTCCAAAAATCTTTTACATTTATACTTAGTTTTAATGCAAATCAACACATGTTTACTAAATAAAAATTCCATTTTAGATTTTTTTTATGTTACTTACTTGTTTACTTTCTGACTGCTACACCACAGGACAACAATGAAGGTCCTCCATATCTATCTGTACAGAAGGATTCTTCATTGCTGTTTCCATAACAATTTGTTTTTTGACAAGTCAAAGTTCTTAGCGCGGAATTGAACCCCCGAACATGGAGGACCAGTGGATTACTCTTTGTCTAGCCTCTACCCTTTGGCCTGTTTGGCATAGGTGACCCAACAAAGAGCTAAAGCACAAGTCCCCAATTCCAGCCAACATAGCTCTCCCGATCATTGAGGCATGCAAGCCTCTAAGCCTTATGGCAAGTTTGTGGTCCTCTTGGAGGCTGAAGTTGTCAACCACTAGGTAAAAGGTTCTGAAGTTTTTTCTCTCTCTTTTGCTGTAAAACAATTCACAAAATATTGATCTGAATGTGGAAATCAGTTGCCAGTTTTGATTTTTCTCTAAATAATGTAACAGCATCCATTGCAATATTGGTTTCATGACTTTTAAACTATAAATTGCTTAAAGTACATCACTGATTGACAATATGTGCGATGTGTTTATAGGTGTGAAAAACTTGCAATCAAATTTGATTTTCTGTGGATGTTGTGACTTTCCACAGAAAGTCCATTTCATATTACCTCCCCAGTGGTCAGTGGTTGTACTTAACTTCTATTGTATGCATGCTAACATTTAATAGGAAATAAATCAAGTCTTGTTTAATAAATACTCTTGTTATATGTCTCATAGTGTAAAGCACATGAAACTAAATTTAGTATTCTTAGAACAACAGACCTTATACGATAGCTAAGTACAACATATTTAATGACCACTTTATTAGGTACAATAAACATCTGCTTGTTAATGCAAATATCCGATCAGCCAATCTTAAGGCAGCAACTCAATGCATACAAGCATGTGGACATGGTCAACAGGTTCAGTTGACAAGAACAAGATAGTAACAAGGTAGTAACCACACATTACAACAGTGGTGCGCAGAAGAGCACCTCTGTACACACAACATATCGAATCTTGAAGTGCATGGGCTACAGGAGCGGAAGAGTACAAACGTACACTCAATGGCCACTTTATTAGGTACAGGAAGTATATAAGCCCCATTGACTGCAATAATTCCTTACCTTTGCCCTGAATGCATTTTATTATTGAAAGCTATGAGATGACTATTTTTACTGCTAATATATTACAAGTGCAACTCCCCTCAATTACTGTTGGAATTGAAGATCTTCCCATCTTTCAGTTTCCCACAGAGAATCCTTCCTCCTGTCTTGAGTACTTCATTACATCTAACATAATATTGGACACTTGTGGTGGTGGCTGTCTTAAGACTCTAAAGTTCAATAGTGTAGAATTTCTCACTGAAAGGAAGAAATGATCTGCTGCCCAGTGCCGTTCACCAACTCTTTGCCTCCCCTCTTCAGCAATTTGGTGTACGTCTGTGAAACTTCTGCTTTTACTTGGTTGAGGTGTGGCTCAAGGAAAATATAAACCAATGATGGAAGCAACTGATTTGAGCTAAAGTCCCAAAAGCAAAACAAAGTCTGCCACAACAATGGCTGCCACACCATTGCCACCTTGCTCTGGAAAATTTTAAGGTCCAGGCCCGAGAAATATTAGCATTAGCCAATAGAAATAAATCAACAACTAATATTCAAGTAGCTGTTGATACTTATAAAGAGCATTAAAACAAGGTTGCTCCTGCTTAGTCAGCTGTGCAAAGTTAGGTGACAGATGTCACCAGAGTGTCAAGCTCCTAAATACCAACATCATCGTCAGAATCAGCATTTTATGCTGAGTGATGTCCAATCTAATTTTGTAGTCAGTAGCTAAGCATGTGATTCTGCTCTCCTTAATGTAACTCTGCTGACAGAACTTAGTTGGAATTGGAATCTAATGGCATTATCCATTTACAGTAGTATTTAGTTTTTTATAGCTTAAAATTCTTTGTGGTTTACAGCAGTTTTTAATTTCCTCACAAATTACTGATTTTATATAGCTATTTTCTATTATACTTTTATTACTATTTGTATAACTGTTGATAAAGAAAATAAGCAAAAGATTATAGTGGTACCATCAAAGGTCCTGTTAAGTCTCAGCCTGAAACAGCAATTGTTTATTCTTCTCTATAGGTTCTACCTGACCTACTGAGTTCCTGCTGAAGGGTCTCAGCCCAAAACGTTGACAGTACTCTTTTTCATAGATACTGCCTAGCTTGATGAGTTCCTCCAGCATTTTGTGTTTATTGCTGTGAATTTATAACACCTGCAGAATCTCTTGTGTTTATAATGGTACCATTGTACATTGTGAAGATTTTGTTACTTTTGGGATGGATTGTCAGAGCAATACTTCAAGAAAATTGGATATGGAAATTCTGGCCTCTCTTCATATTACAGTCTTTTAAATAGGTGGAATATTTATAAGGCATGTGTATTTGTAAGTTCAAGTTCAAGTTTATTGTCATTTCAACCATATACATGTATACCACCAAATGAAATATGTTCCTCTGGACTAAGGTTCACAACGAAGTGTGCAATACTCACATAAAACACATAAAGTAATAATACCACAAATAAATTGACAAATAATCAAGTTCATTTATGTCACCGCTAAAAAGTAAGCAGTCAAAGACTGCTGGCATTTAATATGTGATGAGACCTGGATGGTGGCAGGGAATTCAAAATCCCATGGCTAAGGGGAAGAGGTTGCTTCCTGTTCTAATAGTCCTTGTCCTAATGCTATGACAACACCCGCCTGATGTTCGTTGGATGTGAAAGATAATTAAGGGCCCTGAATTTCTTCTGTTACCATCTCGGATTGGTGGAAGAGAGACCCTGATGATACTCATAGCAGTCCTCACGATCTTTGTTAAGATAAGAAGCATGGTCCCATTTACTTTTAAAATTGCATATTGCTGTTTCGGTAGAAGATACTGCAAATATATCTTACTGATGAGTTTCAAGATAATGACGGTAATCAAGGATGCTGACATATTTCTTGCATAACTATTCACCTAATTCACATGTAGGAAGAAATTCTGTTGCACCACCCACAACGACTTAATTTAATTCACATGCCTTGTGCAGTCATGGAACTGTCCTGTTTCAACTTCTCTGCATTTGCTAAGTCCATGGCATTTCGCTTCAAGTTCACCATGTCAGCCACACACAAAAGATGGCATCACTGGTCCCAGATAAAAGCAAGATATAATTCATTTATAGAGCCAAGTTGCCAGGATAACGATGTGGAGTAGTTCCGTGAGTTTTTATTGGAACAGCCAGTTACCATTCATTGTAATAGTGAACAGGTTTGCCCTTTACGGAAGCACAAGACAATGAGAATGAAAGCTATAGTTAGATTCAAAGGTTAAACACAACCTTCAGAACTTTGTTGCTCCACTTTCCCAGATGTACAGTTCCTATTTAACTACATTATGCAAGAAATATGTCAGCATCCTTGATTATGACATCTAGAAGAGAAATGAGTGCGCTGTTCATGGAGGTTGGAGCCATAACGCTTCACACATTTATCTATTCTATGACACGAATGAGCATGGCAGCATTTCCACTTGCTCAGAAGTTTGAAAATATACGGCAGGGCACCTAAAACTTTGACAAACTTCTTCAGATATATGGTGGAGAGAACATTGACTGGCCGCTTCACAGCCTGCCATGGAAACACCAATACCCTTGAATGGAAAATCCTACAAAAAGTAATAGATATGGTTCAGTCCATCATAAGTAAAGCTCTCCTCATCTTTGAGCACAACTGCATGGAGCCTTCATCCATCATCAGGGGCTCCCACCACCCAAGTCATGCTCTCTTCTCACTGCAGCCATCAGGAAGGAAGTACTCCTAGCCTCAGGACTCACACCATCGGGTTCAGAAACAGTTATTGCCCCTCAACCATCAGGGTCTTGAACCAGAGGGGATAACTTGAAATGCTCCTAGTACTGTTGGCGGGTGGGAGAATCAGGAGGAATTAATGTTTATGTAAGGAAGAAAAGATTATAGAGGAATGTGCTTGATGGGATTTACTTGAGAGCTGGATTAGATTTGATATGATCAATGGCCTCCTTTCTTTTTGAAGAAATATGAAAAATGAGAATTTTGGTAAAAGTGCTTGTTAAAAATAAAATAAAACCTTACATAAAAGATTTCAGTCACTTCATCATATTACTGTTGAACTACAAAAGCTTATGCTTTTATATTAGAGCACATCTTGCTCTCCAAGATGTGCACTATTACACCCAGATGTAATAGTGGCCAAAGGAGCTAGGGTAATGGATGAACTGAATGAAATTTATATTTGAAAAGAAATGGTGTTGGATAGATTGTTGGGTCTGAAGGCTGATAAGTCCCTGGGAACTGATGGTCTGCATCCCAGGGTACTTAAGGAGGTGACTCTAGAAATTGTGGATGCATTGGTAATCATTTTCCAATGTTCTATAGATTCAGGATCAGTTCCTGCTGATTGGAGGGTGGCTAATGTTGTCCCACTTTTCAAGAAAGGAGGGAGAGAGAAAACAGGGAATTATAGACCAGTTAGCCTGACGTCAGTAGTGGGAAAGATGCTGGAGTCAATTATAAAAGAGGAAATTATGACACATTTGGATAGCAGTAGAAGGATCAGTCCGAGTCAGCATGGATTTATGAAGGGAAAATCATGCTTGACTAATCTTCTGGAGTTTTTTGAGGATGTAGCTATGAAAATGGACAAGGGAGAGCCAGTGGATGTAGTGTACCTGGACTTTCAGAAAGCTTTTGATAAAGTCCCACATAGGAGATTAGTGGGCAAAATTAGGGCACATGGTATTGGGGGCATGGATTGAAAATTGGGGCACATGGTATTGGGGACATGGATTGAAAATTGGCTGGCTGACAGGAAACAAAGACTAGCGATTAATGGGTTCTTTTCGGAATGACAGGCTGTGACCAGTGGGGTACCGCAAGGTTCAGTGCTGGGACCGCAGCTGTTTACAATATACATTAATGATTTAGATGAAGGGATTAAAAGTAACATTAGCAAATTTGCCAATGCCACAAAGCTCAGTGGCAGTGTGAAATGTCAGGAGGATGTTATGAGAATGCAGGGTGACTTGGACAGGCTATGTGAGTGGGCAAATGTATAGCAGATGCAATTTAATGTGGATAAATGTGAGGTTATCCACTTTGGTAGCAACAACAGGAAGGCGGATTACTATCTAAATAGTGTCAAGTTAGGAAAAGGGGAAGTACAACGAGATCTAGGTGTTCTTGTACATCAGTCAATGAAAGCAAGCATGCAGGTACAGCGGGCAGTGAAGAAAGCTAATGACATGTTGGCCTTTAAAACAAGAGGAATTGAGCATAGGAGTAAAGAGGTCATTCTGCAGCTGTACAGGGCCCTGGTGAGACCCCATCTGGAGTATTGTGTGCAGTTTTGGTCTCCAAATTTGAGGAAGGACATTCTTGCTATTGAGGGAGTGCAGTGTAGGTTCACAAGGTTAATTCCCAGAATGGCGGGACTGTCATATGTTGAAAGATTGGAGCGACTGGGCTTGCATACACTGGAATTTAGAAGGATGAGAGGGGATCTGATTGAAACATATAAGATTATTAAGGGATTGGACACGCTGGAGGCAGGAAGCATGATCCCGCTGATGGGTGAGTCCAGAACTAGAGGCCACTGTTTAAGAATAAGGGGTAGGCCATTTAGAACAGAGATGCGGGAAAACCTTTTCACCCAGAGAGTGGTGATATGTGGAATGCTCTGCCCCAAAAGGAAGTGGAGGCCAAGTCTTTGGATGCTTTCAAGAGAGAGTTAGATAGAGCTCTTATAGATAGCGGGGTCAAGGGATATGGGGAGAGGGCAGGAACGGGGTACTGATTGTGTATGATCAGCCATGATCACAGTGAATGGTGGTGCTGGCTAGAAGGGCCAAATGGCCTACTCCTGCACCTTCTGTCTATTGTCTATTGAGATCTATAAAGAGAGAGATGAGTTCATAATATATATTTATGGCATAGAATAACATTTATATTCTTGTCAACGTGTGTTTGTAATGAACTTACAGTACAATACACTTTGTTATTAATTTCAGATTCAGATTCAGTTTATTGTCATTTAAAAACCATTAAATGCAACGCAGTTAAAAAATGAGACAATGTTCCTCCAGAATGATATCATAAAAGCATATGACAAAACAGACTTCAGCAGAAAATCCACATAATGTTTGGCAATCCTCAATCCAGAGTCCGGAGAGGCTGCTGCGTATTAATATCACACTACCGTCTTAGTGCATTCCCCGGAAAGGAGCTCCAAATCCACCAGACAAAAACAAGACCAAAAACGAAAGCTACAAGACCTGCACAAAACCACATAGTTACAACATACAGTTACAACAGTGCAAACAATAGCATAATTGGTGAAAAACAGACCTTGGGCACAGTAAAAATAGTCCAGAGTTGTTTTAGGACTGTAGGTTCAAATGAAATCACCACACAGTTTCCACAAGTCCCCAGGGTCCCGACAGACTCGTCATCCCACACCGGCGGCAGAAGGGAATACCCCTGCTATGGATTCCACGGCGCTGCCCGACTCAGCCTCACAGACGCAGCAAGCAATGAATGCTCCGTCGATCCCAGCCTCACAGATGCAGCACACACCGAAAGCGACCTTTTATGTAAAAGTTTGGATTAACAGTGCAAGCTTTATATATTCCCATTTTCCATCACTTTCCTTCTATTTCAGTGCTTTTCTAATGTAATTTAGCTCTCCAGATCTGTTGGATTTCCAATTTCTAGGCATCTAACTTTTTAATACTTTTATTAAAGCCATTTATTGACAGTGGTCACTGAGATAAATACTGTAACTTTACCTGAAGCACTATAACTCTGACGAAGATTGGTAGAAATCCCGAAGTGATATGGCAACTGAGCAGAAGGATCCCTGAAACTCAGCAATACAATTCATACCATGTATGTTCTGCACAGTCATCAATCCTTGCCATTTAAATAAACATGAAGGCGGCTGAAAGTGCAAATAGACATGTATTATTGGTAAAACGTTTCTGTTGAGAAGCCAGAACCAATATAAAATGGTGGTGTGAAAGATGACACAGCATTGGATCAGAATATCCAGACCTTCGTGGCCCATGTAAAACACAACCAACCAAATCATTGACAAGAGATGTCCCTGTATCACTTCACTCAGCTAATTAATCACTAGGGTGTTAAAGCTGAACTGCCTGTCCATAAAATATGTATAAACATGCATTTACAGCTATTGTAACTAATTTTTCTCTCCTTAACCCAGGAGGTTAGTATAAATTATGTTAACTTGATTGTGATGAATTAATTCAGGCCATACTGGAGATCTTTCCTGGAGGGAAGATTTCATTTGTACATTAAACACAGCAAAATGTTAAATGCCTTCATACTTTTTGCAGCATTCTGCACACAGAGAACATCCTTCCTGGTCTAGATGGCTTGTCTATTCATTTTATAACGTGCACAGATATATCTGGGAAAGTTATTATTTTATCCTTTATGGTATCCTATATGGAATAAATTAAGCTGCATTAACAGCATCAAGTAATTCAGTGAAACATTTTCTACATTTAAAGGACATCGTGAACAAATAGAGATGGTATTGATATGAATAAAAAAGGTTCATTATCTTGTTTTACTGCAACACAACCAAACTCACTAAAACACAAATTATTTGATTAAATTGTGAAATGTTACTCTCTGCAGTGTGTTACATTTTGTGATTACTTACAGAGAGGAGGATTATTTCATTCAATTTATCAACCTGAGTACTGAAAAATCCTTTACCTCCTTAATGTAACGCAGGAAAAATAAATAATTCCATAGATGTTAAATCCTTATATTTCCAATTTCAGTATTTGCTGATATATTGTCTTTATTGCATCATTGCTTTTCTGGTTCCTTAAGGTTGTTATAGCCAGGGGTGATAGTGGGGAAAAGCTCCCACTATCTATTAAATGCTCCCAATAGCGTGTGTCTCAAATAGCCTCTGACAACCAAGTCCAGCTCTTGGCTTTCTAGTGTGGCTTAGCTGCTAAGCCTGGTGGAACCATTTCTGCTGACAGAAGAGGCAGAAGTGGTTTATTGATGCCCACTGTCATTTTGGGCAGATGGGCCTCATCAGTCACGGTCAGCAGCTCACCCAAGGGAAGGAAAACCCAAATCTGAAACCTCTGCTGCCTTACAACCATATCTACTCATGGGAAGGCTTTGAGAGTAATTGGCATCGCTAATAAAGTCCAATGTTGAGTTCCATGTTGACTGGCAACTCCTCTGGTTGCCTCTGGTGCCAAACTGTATTGGTCTCTGCCGATCCTTTGGATTCATCAGCTGTGTGGGGAGGGGGACCCTGATGCATGGGCAACAGCTTGCTCTCCATGTCGTACTGCCCTGGCTTGCGTAGCACGTAGACAGCTGAGATACAATTTCTGCAGTCAACCCTGACTGATGGAGGGCCTCAGATGTATCAACAGATTTATTTCTTTAAACCATGACTTCTGCAACAACTTACCACTGTAATGTCATGTATCTAACAGCAGAATAATGAAATAGGTTTCCTGAACCTTCAACTCAGGAGCTACTGGCATTTTTGACATGAAAGGGTTGACTCTATGACCTCAACAAAGGAAATCTGGAGGCTAAGTAATGTAAACATAAGTGGAGGGAGGGAAGCAGTGAAAGGAAAATAAACAAATAACTTACCTATCATATTGATGGATTTTTCCTCTTGAATGCAGTGCATTCATCTTATGGTCCGTTTTCAACAGGCCTGCATGATGGAAGATGCCAGGTGATGTCAAGTGACAGAGCCCATCCTTCATTGTCCCTTCAGTCAATGCATTTAGTAGTATTTCAGGTTAAATGACTAAGGGATGTCTCAATCAATACCGCGTCACTGCATCAAAGAAATTTACAACTTCGAGGGAAGCGGGTTAGGCAATATTTTTTGTGTTGTTCTAGAGACAGAGCTGCTCACTTTAACCTCACCTTTTATTACTAGCCCTGTACTCCTGCAAATATCAGCTTTCTGATGATTTCTTGCCCGACCACCCTTTCAGCCAGAGTTCTAGCCCCTAGCATACACTGGATGAGAAAACATAGTCCTTTCCCCTCAAAAGTTTCTGCCAATAAGTTCATTTCTATGCTTTGTGTTTTAGTGCCCTCTACTAAGGGAAATAGATCAATCTTGTTTTCCCTATCCAGGTCCAACAAATGAAAGCAATTGAAACTCCAAGGATACTCTGTTTTCCTGTCATTACCTCCAGTTGAACTGTCTTTTTGTGTTTCCCTCTAGCCGTCAGTCTGTGGTTTTGTATTGCTCCCAAGAGACCTAGGTCCCTAGGTCCCACATTGCCCTGGATTTTGTCTCCGGTGTTCCCCCATCGGATGATAATACCACCATTCTCACAGTAGCTAATCATTTCTCCAAATCTGTACCCTTTATTCCTTTACCTAAACTCCCCTTTGCCAAAGAAACAGCCAAATTACTAGTACTGCATGTTTTTAAATTATCTGGTTTATCTGTAGATGTTGTGACCGACAGGGGCTCTCAATTCACATCCAACTTCTGGAGGGCATTCTGTAATCTTCTGGGTGCCTCCATGTGTCTGTCTTCAGGATTCCACCCACAGACCAATGGCCAGAGCGAGCAGGCCAGTGAACAGCTAGAGACAGCAATGCGGTGTCTGGTCTCCCAGAACCCCTCTGCGTGGAGTCAGCAGCTGCCCTGGGCCGAGTACGCCATAAACTCACATCTGTCCTCATCCACCAATCTGTCCCCCTTTGAGTGCTGCCTTGGCTACCAACCTCCACTGTTTCCTGCCCAGGAGGAGGAGGTTGGCATTCCAGCTGTTGATGCATTCATCCGCCATTGTCAGCGGACTTGGAGGCGCACTCGCTCTGCCCTTCTCTGTGCCTCTGTGAGGATCAAGCGTCAAGCTGACTGCCATCACTCCAAGTCCCCACATTACCACCAGGGAGAATGTGCGCGGCTTTCAACCCGAGACCTGCCCCGCAAGGTGGATTCCTGTAAGCTTGCCCCTCACTTCATTGGCTCTTTTCCCATTGCTAAACTCATCAGCCCTGCTGCGGTCCATCTCAAGCTCCCCTTCACTCACTGCCACATTCATCGCACTTTCCATGAGTCCTGCATCAAGACTTTCATGAGCCATCCACTGTGTCCTGTCCCCAATCCCCCCTCCCCTACAGCTCATCGATGGGTCAGAGGCCTTCACGGTGCGTCGACTGCTGGACATTCGTCGCTGGGGCTGTGGCTGTGGCCTCTGGTACCTTGTGGACTGGGAGGGCTACTGTCCTGAGGAGAGGTGCTGGGTCCCTGCCTGTAACATCCTGGACCTTCTCTCATCAGGGACTTTCATCACCAGCGCCCAGCTCTACCTGTCATGACACCAGGAGGTGTAGATAGGGGTGTACTGTCTGTACCTCCAGTTGAACTATCTTTTTGTGTGTTTCGCCCTAGCTGTCAGTCTGTGGTTTTGTATTGCCACGTGCTCCTGCTCTACTCTGGCCCCTGTATCACTGAGTACTCCGTCTCTCACCTGTTTCTCATTATTACCTGTAGTGCTGCCACCTGTGTCTCACTGTGCTCCACCTATCATCTGCCTCTCTGTTTATTGCTCTGTCTATTTTAGTCCTGTGTTTTCACTTTTTTTTTGCTAGATTGTGCCAGTGACTTTTCCTGAGCCTTTCTAGCTTTTGTATCTGAACTCTGTCCATCTGCATTTCAACTTTGCCTGTTTCCCGATTCTAGTTTTTGGATTTCTCTGGATGTTTTGATCTCCACCTGAATTTTGACGCTGACTTTGTTGCCCCCCCCCCCCCCGGATTTGCTACTCAGTAGGTATCATAGTGCGCAGAGTATGTGGTCTGTGATTTGGTCCCTGCTTCAGCATCCTGACATTTCCCCATTTTTTACATCTCATTTATTTTAGGACTCAGACAAGAGAACATCTGCAGATGCTGGAAATCCAAGCAACACACACAAAATGCTAGAGGATCTCAGCAGGTCAGGCGGCATCGATGGACAACATGTCTTGGCCTGAAATGTCAATTGTACTCTTTGCCTGGTCTGCTGAGTTCCTCCAGCATTTTGTGTACTTTAAATCTCTTTGCTTTGTTACACTTCTCCAATTCCATTATCTCACATTTCTCCAGATTAAATTCAATTACCTGTTTTTTCTGCCCAAATGGTCAGTACCTTGACATCCTCCTGCAGTTTAAATCCATCCTCCTTATTGTCAACCAAACTGATAATTTTTATATCTGCAAAATTCTTCACTATATCTTACATTTATGCCAAAAAGGAACAGGAGCCTGAAGATTCACTCAATGATTCAGAAACAACTTCTTCCCTTTTGCTAACTGATTTCTGAAAGTTGTCTGAATCCATGAACACTACCTTATTATTCTTTTTTGGCTCTTTTTACATATTTTGTAATTTATAGTAATGTTATGTCTTTGCACCATATTCCTGCTGAAAATCATTAAATTTCATATGATAAAGGACAGTGATAATAGTCCAAATTCTGATTCTTATTCAGAGTCTCTAACACATCATTAACACCAAGAACCAATCTCCATGAAATGCTACTGGACATAATTTTCCAGTTGCAGAAGCACATGTAAACCATAAACCTTTACTTCTTAGCACTAAGCCAGTTTGCCAGTCTCCCTTTGATCCTGTGTGCTTCTACCTTTATCACCACAAAGCCCTTGCTAAAATACGTAGACTATTGTTGACACTTCCCAATTCACAGGTGCCTACCCCCAAACCACAGCATTTTGTTACTTCTTCAGAAGCTTGGTTATGAAAGTCAGACACAATGTTCCCTTATAAATCCATATTGATCTTCTGTAAATAGTCCATGACCTGCTGGTATTCCTAATAAATATGGTTTACTTACCTGTAGCTTTATACTTTATTAAATTCAGCCTCCAACTTGAAGCTTCAGGTTTAGAACATTGGAGCAATGAACTTGGACTTAAATAGAATGTTTAGGAACACTCATGTCTTTGTACTAATTGTGGTATCGATCTGTGATTATTATTGGGAATATAATAAGCAATGGATATACTGTAAAGTTTTAGACCCATAGAGAGTCATAGATACATACAGGATGGACACTGACCCTGCAGCCCACCCATTCTGTGTCAACCGTCAACCAACTATTTACACTAATACCACATGTCATCCTTCTCACATTCTCAATGACTCCATCTGAGTCTACTATTTACCTGCACACTAAGAGCAGCATGAAGTGACCATTTGACCCACTGAACTTTTGAACATGTACCAATTAAACTGCCAACTCTATAGGATGTGGGAGGAAACTGGATCATCCATGGGAAACCCATGAGGTCAAAGAGAAAACACATAAACTATTCATAAACAGCATCCGTGGTTGGGATTCAACCTAGTTTCTGCTGCTGTGAGGCAGTGACTTATACCATATATAAAATCTGAATGTGTCTGGATTCCCAAGGTATTAGTTTACTTACTGTCAGCTGCACAAATAATTCAAAGAGGTTTATGAATCACATAGTGCAACTAAGGTAACGATAAATATATACAAAGGATTATGGTTAACTGTGCCATCGGTTAATTGGGACAGTCATTTATTTTGGGCAACTCTTGAATAACAAAAACTACTTGGGAAAATAGCTGGGATTCCTTTTGTTTATTTGGGACACTATGCCACTTAATTAGGACAAGACACTGATGCTAATCAATTTCTAATTGGTGTCAGTCACATGCACTTGTATGGCTGTTGGATGTTACACAACGTGCTTAAAGTAAACAGTTTTTAAATAGCATCGGTTGCATGTGCTTGTGTTCAAAAAGTGATTTTTGTCACTGATATTGGTGAGAAATAAGCAGTAAGACAATTTAGAACTGCTTTGTTCACTGCGGTTTCAAGTGTTCATGCTTAGAGATGTCAAGCAGCCGGGAGTGAAAATGTAATGATTTCAATACTTCTACAGGTTAGGACTCACAAAGAATTTGAAGGTATCAACAATCATCTTGAGTGTTACAATAAAAATGAAGACTTGGAAGGTGAAAGCGTCGAAAGCATTGTATGAAGGTAGTTCATTTTCTGCACGAGGTATCTGTACTAACTTTGCTCATTTACAATCAAAACAAGATGGCTGCATATACTGGATGAATTCCTCCATCAATAACTGTCGGGAATTAATACACAGTTTTATAACACTGAAGTAGTGATTTGTTCTGTATTTCATTTAAATACATAATTTATTACTCAGTTACCATAAATGGTAGCTTGGATTTTTTGTACCTCGTTAACTATTTCTATGAAACTTCGGCTAATTGTAGCATCCATTTAATTGGGCCAAAATGTACTGGTCCCAATGTGCCCCAGTTAAGCAGAATCCACTGTAATGTACTCATTCGTAAAGGAGTTCAGCCATTTTACTCTGAAATCCTTGAACAAAAGCAACATTTTGTGACACAGGTAAAGATAAATGGTCTCTCACCATTATTGTAGAATGCATTGTGTTTATGTAGAACAAAAAATGATAGTACAATATTGTGGTGAACTACATATACCTGTCTGGACACCCACCCCCCCCCCCCCGCTGACTGTTCCTGTGGCTCCTCCCACTGACCGTGGCTCCTCCCACAGACCCCGGTATAAAGGCGATTGGGGCCTGAGCCCTGCCCTCAGTCTCCAGGATGTAGTATGGTGGTCAATTGCTGCTTGTTCCTTCTTCCAGTCAATAAAAGCTGATATCTCGCCTCACGTCTCAGAGAGATATTGATGGTGCATCAAATATAGTTGAAAGATTTCTAAACACTAAACTTGGGGAAAAATTGAACTGAAGAGTCAGAACTTGCAGTTCTAAAGATCATTTTTTAAAAACAAAAATTACATTGTAATTCCAATAAAAATTATTTGTGACAATGTGTAAGGAACAGCTAACCCTTTAGTGGAACATTCAAGTATATGCAAACTCTGTACCACAGCTGATAAGGTTTCAGGACACCTTGCCATTCTCTGACTAGAATCTTTCAATGAAATTCCTTCAGCCATGAATCAAACTGGGATTTTGTAGCCAATAACATTAGTCAAATCTTAACTATTTTATTAAATGCTAAACCAACCAGCAGGCCTTTTGGTTTTCTTTTAAGCCATATCTTATGTTGTTGAGGCTATAGTGCAGCTCAAAACTTCTATCAGGCAAAATATACAGCAATCAAAACACGTATTTGAATATTATCTTCATTAACAATCGTCTTTTTCCCCTCACTTAATGCATGTGAACTTTTTCTGCAGTTTGTGTTATTTATATAGTGACAGAGCTTTCTTGAATGCCTATTTTTATAGTCTTGGTGCAAAAAGGCAAATAATACAGAACAGCTGTTAGTTCCTGTGCCAATTAATGGAGTTTTCTGACTGAGTAGATGAAATTCAAGATCCATCCTCTGTACTGCCGAGGTAAAGGAGGCCAGCAGTGTGTGGAACACACTGTCCAGACGTTGTTGACAGGAAGAGCATGAACCATAAAAGTTCAAAAAGATGTAATATTATTTTCCAGGAAAGCAAAGCCACTATTCAAAGCAAAAAGTACTTCATATCAGATCTTAAGATTAAAGTTGCCTGGTACAGAATTAGTGTCATTGATGCTAGGAATCGATTGCCAAGCACACCAGATTATTTTTTTTCCTACAAAAATAATTTGCATTTCCTTCCAGCTCAGACACAGACAGACAGAATTCATGATACAGTTAAACTGTGTCAATAGAACAAATATTATTGGATCAGCTTCATAAGGAGTGACTTATTAGATGGATATGTGCAACACTTTGAGACAGCAACTTTGTACAGACCTGGGTTAAAGAATGAGCGAAGGAAAACTAATACCATGGAATAAAAATCCAGCCCCAAATCCTCACATTTCCATCTGGGCATTAATCATATTTTTGCACTTCCTAATAATGATAGGTCCAAGGTGTATACTGACAGCATGATTGTATACTTACTGACAGTACTGCATAATATAAGTTAGAAAGAAGTAGAATTATGGATGAATTTGTTAATATCTTTCTTTACAATGATTACAAGGACCTATCAAATATTGAAAGGCCTAGATAGAGTGGACATGGAGAGGGTGTTTCCAATGGTGGGGGAGTCCAGGACCAGATGGCACAACTTCAGATGAAAAGAATTCTCCTTTAGAACAGAGATAAGGAGGATTTTCTTTAACCAAAGGGAAGTGAATGTATGAGTTCATTACCACAGAGAACCGTGGAGGCCTAGTCAGTGGGTATATTTAAAATGGATGTTGATAAATAAGGGTTTCGAATGTTAGGGTGAGAAGGCAAGGGAATGGGATTTAAAGGAAAAATAAATCAGCCAAGATGAAATAGCAGAGAAGACTTGATAGGCTGAATAGCATAATTTTGCTTTAAATGTATGTCTATCGTCTTATGATTTTTGGCTATATGCCAATCTATCAAAATGGCAGGCCACCTATAATATGTGACTCTTCATATAATCCTTTATTTATAAACTAATATAAAAAATCCAAAACCATTTTACAAGCACACATTTAAAAAAGTTATTAAAGCCATTTTGCTCTTAGCTGTAATTGAGATTTTTTGTTTTAAGAAGTATTGTGGCATATGCACATTGAGGAGTAAAATGGTCCAAGGCAAGTGAAGAGTCATGGAGTCACACACTTGTACAGCATAGAAACAAGGCTTTTGATCTATCCCTTTTACAGAGAATGTCATGTTTACCTACACTCAGAGGTTACTGTGCTTATTAATGCAAATATCTAATCAGCCAATAAGTGTACTAGCAACTCAATGCCTAAAAGCATGCAGACACAGCTAAGATGTTCATTTCTTGTTCAAACCAAACACCACAATGAAGGAAGAAATGTAATTTAACTGACTTTCACCATGGCGTGATTGTAGGTGCCAGATAGGGTGAGTAACTACCCAAAACTGGTTGAAACTGCTGATTTCCTGGGATTTTTGTGCACAACAGTCTCTACAGTTTCGAGGATGGTGCGAAAAACAAAAAAATATTTCCAGTGAGAGCCAGTTCTTGGGCAAAATGCCTTGTTAAGGAGAGAGGTCAGAAGAAAATGGCCAGAATGGTTCAAGATGATCTGAAGGTGCAACTCAAATAATAATGTGTTACAACAGTGATGTGCAGAGGAGCATCTCTGAACATGCAACATGTCAAAATTGAAGTGGATGGGCTATAGCAGGCAAAGACCATGGTCATACACTCAGTAGCCACTTTATTGGGTACAGGAGGTACCTAATATGACCACTGAATGAATATGTGTGCCATTTGTCTGCAATAATTCCATATTTTGCCCTGTTTATGCAGTTTTGTTTTACATTTGTGTGTTCTTGAGTTATAATAAGATATCAGATGGACTTTATTTTCTCACTGGAGCACAGAAGCATGGCATTGCAGAGGTATATATAGTAATGACAGGGATAGATATAGTGAATAGCCATATTGATTTTCTCCAGGGAGTGTAGTCTAAACCTAGAAGGGCAGAGATTTAATTTAAGAGGGTAAATTTGAAAGGGGATTTCACACAGAGTGATGGATATGTTGAATGAGTTACTAAAGAGGCAGTAGATGTGAGTACATTTACAACATTTAAAAAAAATTAAGGTACGTGGACAGATATGGGCCCAAAACAGGCAAATAGGACTAATTCAGTTGGACAACATCGTTGACAAGGGTGAGTTGGGCCTGGTAGGCTTTAAATTCACAGGTTTTCTTTTCTCCCTGGAGAAATTAACATTTTTTTTGTTCAGAGAGATAATATATACATATTTAATTTGAGATAGAACACGGAACAAGCCCTCCTGGCCCAAAAAAACCACATATTTAACACTAGCCTAACCACCAGACAATTTACAATGACCAATTAACCTATTAATTGGTATGTCTTTGGACTGTTGGAGGAAACTAGAGCACCCAAGGGAAACATACACATTCATAGGGAATACACACATTAGAATACTTTATTAGGAGTTTGAAGAGATTTGCAATGTCAACAAGTACACTCAAAAACTTTTATAGTTGTACTGTGGCGAGCATTCTAACAAGCTGCATCACTGTCTGGTATGGAAGGGCTACTGCACAGGACCAAAAGAAGCTCCAGAGGGTTGTAAGTCTAGTCAGCTCCATCTTGGGGTCTAGCCTACAAAGTACCCAGGACATCTTCAGGGAGTGGTGTCTCAGAAAGGCAGCATCCATCATTAAGGACTTCCAGCACCCAGGGCATACCTTCTCCTCACTGTTACCATCAGGTAGGAGGTACAGAAGCCTGAAGGCACACACTCAGTGATTCAGGACAACTTCTTTCCCTCCGCCATCTGATTCCTAAATGGACATTGAATCTTTGGACACTACCTCACTTTTTTTAATATATCATATTTCTGTTTTTGCACAATTTTTAATAATCTATTCAATATATGTAATTGATTTACTTGTTTGTTTATTTTTTTTTCTTTCTGGTAGATTATGTATTGCTTTGAACTGCTGCTGCTAAGTTAACAAATTTCATGTCACATGCCGGTGATAATAAACCTGATTCTGATTCTGAGAATGTACAATTCCAGACATGCTGGAAATTAACTCTGAACTTCAACTCCCCAAGCTGAAGTAATGTCGTGCAAATGACTATGGTGCTTTTGTTTCAATTTCCTCTTTAAACCGATTCTGTTTTGTGAGTTTGTTTTCTATGCATTCAACAGTTTGCTCTGAATCAGCAATGTACTTCCTATTCATTGACAATTGTGGCTGATAAATGTGCCAGCTTTAATCAATATGTTCATAGAGTGTATGAATGACCCAGAAAGTCAAAATCACTTATGAGATGAGACGATGGTGGTGAAGCACCTCTGTGAGTCACTATGTCAGATGTAGTGAAGGTATTCTCACTGGAATGTTAGCCAAAGAGATCCACAATTTTGAATCAGTGAATATAAAGGGATGGTGTGTGTGATTTAGAATGGAAATTGGAAGTGGTGCTCTTCCCATTTGCCTATTGCCCTAGTCCTTCTGAGTGGCAGGGTATGCTGTTGGAGGACTCATAATGATGTGATGTAATATATCTTGTAGATGGTACAATCTAGAGCTACAGTATACTGATGGTGGGAAGTCTAATTCTTCAAATTAAGTAGAAGAAGTGAAAGAATTGGATTGGTTTATTCTAACAGCTATTAGACATTTTGACAATTATTGAACTATTTATCACACATAAAAATGAAGAGGACTCTATCAAATACCTGATATGCTTTAAAGATGACAAATAAGCCTTGATGAATCAAAAGCAATTTATTCCTCAGTGAATATCCAACCTATGATTTGCTCTTGCTGTGTAACTAATTCAGTTAAGTGGTGCCCCCCCAAGATGTTAATGGTGGTTTCAATAATGTTAATAGCACTGAAAATCAAGAGGAGATGATTAGATTTTCTGTTGTTGTGAATGGATAATGCTGGACACTTGTTGGTTAAGAATGTACTCTCTTAAGTTTCTTATCAAAGTTTGAAGTAAATTTATTATCTATATACATATATGTATGTTATCATTGAGATTCATTTTCTTGCTGGTTTACTCAATAAATCCATGGTAGAATAATAAACATAGTAGAATCAATAAAGACCTCACCAACATGGCATTCAAACAGTATACAAAAGACAACAAACTGGATGCCTGCAAAAAAATTAATCTCAAGGTAATATATTAAAGTTCGAGGTAAATTTATGATCAAAGTACATGAAGTATATGTCACCATATACACCCCTGAGATTAATTTTTTGCATGCATACTCAATAAATCCATAGAATAATAAATATAACAGAATCAATAAAAAATTTCACCAACATGGGCATACATCCAGAGTGCAAAAGACAACAAATTGTGCAAATACAACGGGATGATCAATGGCATCAGCTTACCTGAAGACTCAAAACTCTCCCCCCCCCCCTCTCTCTCCATCACTACTCGACTCAATATCACAAACTGAACTGAACTTCACTTATCATCGTAAGACCATCCATTTATCCCTAGGCTTGAAGAAGCTTGGTTTTCCTATTTCCACACTTGTATATATTCATTGCTAACCTGTTTGATATATCCGCACTTATATTACTGTATTGCGTACTTACTAATAAATAGCATTAGTTTATAGCAATACCAGACTCCATGGTGTTTTCTATTTCTGCTGGTTCTTTAACTCGTCATGGGGTACATGACAATAGGTTGTGGGAACATTTCAATGATGGGGCAAATTAAAATGAGTGAAGTTATCCCCTTTGATTCCAGAGCCTGATGGTTGCAGGGTAATAACTGTTCTTGAACTTGGAGTCCTGAGGCTCCTATACCTTCTCCTCAATGAGAGCATGACCAGAATGGTGGGGTTCCCTCATGATGGATGCAGCTTTCCTGTGACAATGCTTCTTGTAAATGTGTTCAGTGGTGGGGAGGTCTTTATGCATGATGAACAGGGCCATGTTCCATTACTTTTTGTAGGATTTTCTTTTCACGGATATTGGTGTTTCCATAGCAGGCTGTGATGCAGCTGTCAGTAAAGTCTGTACTACATGTTTATAGAAATTTATCAAAGCTTCAGATGACATGCTGAGCCTTTGCAAACTTCTAAGAAAAGAGATGCTGCTACGCTTCCTTCATAATGGCAATTAGGTTCTGGATCCAGACAAATGCTTTGAAATGATAACATCGAGCAATTTGAAGTTGGTGACCTCTGATCCTCCGATGAGGACTGGCTCATGGATCTCTGGTTTCAACCTCCTGAAGTTAACAATCAGCTCCATAGTCTTGCTGGTATTGAGTAAGAGGTTGTTGCACCACTCAGCCAGATTTTCAATCTCCCTCTAATCTGCTGAGTCATCACCACCTTTGATTCGGCCTATGACAGTGGTGTCATCAGGAAACTTGAATATGGCATTGGAGCTGTGCTTAGCCACACAGCCATAAGTGTAAAGTGTAGAGCAGGGGTGGTGCTTGTGGTTCAACTGTGCTGATGGAGATTGTGGGGGAGATGTTGTTGCCAATCCAAACTGACTGGGGTCTGTAAGTGAGGAAATTCAGGATCCAATTGCTAAAGGAGATTTTGAGGCAAAAGTCTTAAAGTTTATTGATTCATTTTGAGGGTATGATGGCATTGAATGCTGAGCTGTAGTTGATAAAAAGTATCCTGATGTATGCGTCTTTGCTATCCAGACCTTCCAGTGTTTAGTGAAGAGCTAGTGTGATTCCATCTGCTGTGGACTTGTTGCTTCGGTAGGCAAATTGGAGTGGAGCCAACTCAGGAGTTGATATGTTTCATCACCAACATCTCAAAATACTGTGGATGTGTTAGTGGACAATAGTCATTGAGGCAGATTACCTTGTTTTTCTTTATAACTGAAGTCTGCTTGAAACAGTTGGGTGTCTCAGACTGCTGAAGCAAGAGGTTAAAGATACTAATGAACACCCCAGCCTGCTGATCAGCACTGGGCCAGGTTCATCATCCTGAAGGCTGCTCGCATGTCCGCTTCAGAATTCCCTTAACATTTCTTTCCAAGAAATATTAACTTTAAGAGCAAGAATTTATCTATCCAACTATGAATAAGAAATTAATATACTTTTGGTTGGCCCTTGGAGCTTTGTAAAATGTAAAGGAGATGAACTTACGGCATCGATCCGTACATGGAAGTGCGATGTTGTAGCCATAATTGAGAGGCACAGGATAGATGCTTAATGTTTCAGTGTCTCAGTGTTTTAGAAAAGGTAGAGAAGGGGGCAAAAAGGTGGGGAGTGTGTGAGGAGAGAATACTTTTGCTATTAATCAGGGACAGTATCACAGAGGGGACATAAAGGAGGGATCATCCACTGAGTCTATAAGAGTAGAACTCAGTAAAAGCAGTCTGATGGGATTATACCACAGGCAGCACTGTAGCCATCGAGACATAGAGGAAAAGGTGGGAAAGGGTGCAAAAACAACATGGTTGTTGTGAGTGACTTCAACTTTTCTAACAGACTGGGACCACATTAGTTCAAGAGATTAAGAAGGGACATAATTCAGTAGCTGTATCCAGGAGAATTTCTTAAATCAATATGTAGATAGACCAATGAAAGGAGAGGCCATACTGGATCTGGCATTCAGTAATGAACTTGACCCGATGGCTGAACTTTCCGTGCAAGAACAGTGATTGCAATTTCTGAAGTTTAAGATATCTATAAATAAGGTCAAGTATGAGCCTTGTAGGAGAGCAATAAATTGGAGCAGGTCAAATTAGGAGAGTATTAGGTGGACACTAATTGGAATTATCTGTTTTTGGACGAGTCCGCATCCGACATGTGGAGGTGTTTAAAAAGCAATAGCACACAGGACAGGGCAGGTATGTTCCAGTAAGAAGAAAGGACAAGAGTGGTGAAGTGAGGGAACCTGGGATGACAAGCAAGTGGTGAATTTAGTAAAGAAGAAAAAGGAAGCGTATGTTAGACTCTGCCTGTGAATTTAAATCTCACTCTAGGAGGGAAGAGTGCTTGACCCTTGTCATCCACTGCCACTCAATTCCATAAGGAATTATTACCCTCATGGGGAGTGAACAGTATCCTCAGGGCATTATTGACTGCATATTGGGATGACAGCCCCCTTAGTGCGCTGATCTCTGTGTTAGATAAGCTCACTCCTGTACTCCCTCATCCTCAATGACCACATGGCCGGAGTCTCTCCTGGCTTCTGCCTGCACCTATCCCCCAATACCGTCAGTTCGTTGATGGAGACTCTCTGATCACTGTTGTCTTGGAAGGGCCCATTCTACTACTCCCCCCCATGTTCCTCATCCTCCTCCTGTCCTATGAGGGTCAGAGGGCCAAAGGCATTCATGATGGATATGGGACAGTGTGGTCACGGATCTGGCCTGTACTATATCTGGTGAGTAGGAAGAAGGGCGCTCACTTAGAAGGGGGACACCAAGGCTCTCTTCTAACCCCTCTTTTCCATCCTCACCACATAACCAAATGCTCCTTATTCCACATCCATGTATCCTGGCAATATCAGGGCTCGGATCTTAATGTGGTCCAGTTGCCATTGAGCCCAGCATGCATTCTCTAACTGGTGCACATTCGCTAGCCAACAAGACAGCTCTGAGCTCTTGTTCTTTAACTCTCTGGTCCAGGTCTGTGTTAACCGGGTATACTCTCCCATAGTAACACATCGCTGGTTTATTAGCTCCATCTCATTCCTCAAAATATCTACCCCTTTCTCGTTTTGTGAGATTACCTCATGCTGCTGCCTTATCATTTCTGTCAGAAGCCAGAAAGCAACCCCCCCCCCCCACCCCCCCGGCTCCCCTTTCTCTTGGGGAACCTTGTCTTATTAAGTATGGACACGATGTGGTGTCCTCTTTTCACCCCGCCGGAGTCCAACTTGTCTGACCAGTTTACAGGCATCCCACGGACCGCCAGTAGATTGGCAAGACTCTCAAATCCTGCATTTGTTGCCCCGGGACCTGGCCCTTCTAGTATGGAGTGGGGACGGTGACTCTCTCCCTTATTTTTCCTTCTAAAGGTAGTCATTTTCTGTTCAGTCACTGAACCCTGTTCGCAGTACCAATTGTTGAGGTAAATCAGGTTCGTGGGTTCGGTGAGAGCAGATGGAAGAGCCTTGCTAACGGTAAGTAGGTTAGCTATTTACTTGCAAGACAAAAGAGACACTAAACATTCAGTAAGCACCTTAAGCTGAAGTCGCTTACAGGTACCTATCTAAACTGAGTGCCCAAAGTGGCAGGACAAAAGAGGCAAATACTTATCTAAAGTGTTTGCCTGAGCCCTCTGCACTGCAGCACCCCTCCACAGCAAGCAGAAAAGAGACTGCATGGTTACCCCACACTAGATTTAAACCCCACGCTGCCCATGGGGGAGTGGCTTTTGATGAGCAGGTAAGTTAAGACATTTAATGCAACCGTGCTGACGCAGCATTGTATTCATCTCTGGTCACCTCATTACAGAATGGTGTTAGGTAATGTCACCCTAAAAACTAATCAAAAGGAAAACACGAGAGCCCTGGAGAATGTGCACACTGAGATTTACTTTAGTGAGGAAACACATTTGTGATGTGGTGGCGTCATGACGAACGCCATTCATGTACTAAAGTTGATGAACAAGCATCCTGGGAGAGGAGGTATTGTTCCTCGGGACAGAGTGGAGGGCTGAGGCTATGCATTATCAGTGGACCAGTTTGAGTGGTAGGTGAACACGAAAACAAACTGATTCAAAATGTCCCAGAACACATCGTTGAGCAGGGCCTGAAAAAGAGCAGGAGTATTGACTAGACCAAATAGCATAACAAAGAACTCATAGTGGCTAGTGGAGGTGTTGAATGCTGTCTTTCACTCTTCCCTTCTCAGGTATGAACCGGGGGGGAGTAAGCTTTATGTAGAACTTACTCTCCTGGAGAATATGGTTGCTCCTCAGAGATGTTCAAACGTGTTAGCAAGTGATGTTCCATCAATAACTCACTCTGAGATGTAAAGGCGAGATATCGGCTTTTATTGACTGGAAGAAGCAACAAACAGTGAGTGACCACCATACTACATCCTGGAGACTGAGAGGCCGGGCTCAGGCCTCGATCACCTTTATACCAGGGTCTGTGGGAGGAGCCACAGGAGCAGTCAGCCGGGGACGTGTCCAGACAGGTATATGTAGTTCACCACATTAAGCAGAAGAAGAGGGTAGTGGTTCTTCACTGTCATGTTGTTGAGGGGCTGATAATCAATACAGGGATGGGAGCTTGTCTTCCATCTTGCCTGTCCCTGCTGGAGAGGCAAATGGGTGGATAAACCTCAAGGCCAATGCCTTTTTGATGCAATCTTCCCTAGTTATAGCTAACGTTTATGGACAAGAAGGGAGTTAAGTGCCTGAGGAGAACTAGTATCAGGTAAGAGGTCAATGGCACAGTCGTATGGGTGGTATGGAGGGAGCCTGGACACCAGACAGGCCCACACTAGCAGTTAGCAGCGGGGAGGGGTGGTGGGGGGGTTGTTGTTGTGGGATATGCTGACAAGGGCTTGAGCTGGACCTACACAGGTAGACAGATGTGGAGGCCCTCACTCTTGGAGTGCTGCTTGGGCCCAATTGATACGCAGGTTGTGTCAAGATAGCCAAGGAAGGCCAAGCACCCAGCAGCACTTTAGGTGAAACAATAAGATAGATAGCGGGCTATGAGGTTCCCAGAAGACCTGGAGTCAATACCTGCCTGAAGCTGATGGGTCTTGGACCCCCATGACAAGGAAGCTCGGAGCATTACAAGATTAGGGGATGATGCTTGCAGGGAGAATTGACCCATTGGAAGTCCCATTCCTGCAGTCAGGTATCCACACATTGGGAGCTTAGTAAGTGTCCTGGATCACTGATGGGAGCCTGAGATATGCCCCACATCCACAGGTTCTCTATTGACTGGGTACTGGGTGATGAAGTGGAGGGTGAAGACAGATGGCAATCTAAGGAGTAGGAAACTCGGGGAATTCATTCTCTGTGCCACTCATTTGACCATTTGTCAAATCGAATGGCCAGATTAATCAGATCATCTAGACTGTCCAGCTTATCCATGCTGCGATCTCATGCCAACACCCCTGTGCTCGGCCCATGCTGGAAAGCAGTGATGAAAGATCTCTCGTTCCACTCTGTCTCAACCGCAGGCACGTGGAACTTCCCATGTAGTGGGCTGCCTACTGACCCTGTATTGAAAGATCAAACACGCCCTGGAACTCAACTACGAACTGTCGGAAGGACTGGGCTGTGGGGGAACCTCGTTCTTGTAGACCATTAAACAGGGTGAGAGGTTCACCATGTAAGCCAGTTTATGCACACCATCGCCGAACTGACCTGAGTGGGGCTGGAAAGTCAGCTCACACTGGGCAATGAAGTTTCAGCAGCTGTCGGTGTCACCAGACCGAGGAATACTCAACATTGATCCGGAAACTGACAATGGAATCAGGGCATTAGTAGCTGAGAAGGATGAAACCATAACAGGAGAAGATGTAGGAGATGCCGGCAATGGGACTGTCCTGGCTGAATTGTGGTAATGGCTGCCGCCAGATTCTGGCTGTTTGTGGTGAGTTGCTAAACCGTTCGCTATGAGCGCTGACATGTCTTCTTCCTGTTCAGACTGGGCTTGCCACTCTGAAAGCACTGCTCCAGCCATTTCAGCTAACCCAGACTCCATAGACTTTAGCTTCTCCTCCACCTGACCAACGAACTTCGGTTTGGACAGGGCTTGCCGCCCTGCGGGTAGTTGTCACACCTTATGAGCCTCATCTGCCAAACCAGCCTTCACTATCTTTAGCTTCTCTCCTGCCTGCCCAATGAAATTCAGGGCCAAGATCAGCTGTTCCCTCTCACTTTGTCCATTTTAGTTGGTCAAGACTTGTTGACACAAGTGTCCAGTTATGGCCCAAGTGCAGAGGGAGAGACACTGAAGTGCATGAACAGTTCACTGACTTTTATTAAGAACTGTGCAGGACAAAGGAAAAACAATAAATGCAAGGCCAACTAAAACTCTCATACTGCGAGCTAACACCAACATTGTGGCTGGATGTAATAACTAAATACTAACTGAATACCACTCCATTACAGTGTCAATCGGAACGGTAGACTTTCTTGGAAAAAGGACAAAGGTAAGTAGACATTACTCTGCTTTTGCTTAATTCTTGATGAGACTGCAACAAGGGGAAGGGAGTTAAATGCCGCCACTGTGAAGCATTAATTGGTTGCAACGAGCATATTCGTGAGCTTAATCGCTGGACCCATTAACAGCCCACTTGCAAAGGCACGCAGACCCTATGGCTGTGACATCCTCTAGTCTTTGGACTGATATTCAGCAGAGTTTGGGTGCAATGAGCACCTCTTTTCTAAGAGGTGCTGCCATGACTGTGATCAACCCTAGTAAGCTTCAGCTGGTGCTAGCAAATCCTGATATTACACCCCACATACGTGCACGAAAGTTATAAGCTGTGCCCCGAACTTTGGTTGTAGATCCAGTCATAAAGAGGATAAATTTCAGGTGTGATTGTCAATGGATTAAATTGTGCAATGTGAATCCAGCATTCACTTTCAAACTTAATCCCATTTCTTCCTATCCTGATTTAGAATTAAGAAAAAAATGACAAACCTTTTTCATGAGACTGTTGATAGAAAAAAATGATCAATAAATCAAATTTTCAAGTTTCCATAAACATGTGTTTGATGCAGTATAAGTTATTGGTCATACATTGGGCCCACAGGACAACAAACCAATCAATTAGATCGTAGTCAAGAGAGGGTAAAAATTGAATTGAACAGTCAGAACAAATAAGAGTACAACACAAAAGCAGCACTTACTTAATCATAAACCATTGATAGCTGCTTCATCAATTGAGTGGTATATTCTTGAAAATAAACAATGATTCACCATGGTTACTTCTACTAGAATGTTCCAATTAATAAAGAAATTCATAATGGAAAATGCAATGCAATTTAAAACAATGAGTAATTCAAAAATAAATCATATACTGTACCTCTACATCAGGAAATTTTACCAAATGAAATTAATAGTGTATGATAGAAAGAGCACGTGTCCCAATTCAAAGTATGGTGCTATTAAGCAGGTAATATTAGCATAAAATGTGAATTGTGGTCTCAGTCAGTTCTTGTAAATATCTATATTCCTTTCATCTCTGCAGAAAGCAGTGTGTTAATAACATGCGCTGGTGGCATCTACTAAACCTGTCATTACTTAATGTAATCATAGCTTATAGCCATTTACTAAATCCATTGTATTGTAGAAGCTATCGATGTTTCCTAATGCACCTGTTACCCATTAATATCAGCACTACCTCGTCAAATAGTTTTGCATTTTGCTCCCAGCTAGATTTGGAAATGAAATGCACTAATATAGTCATTTTTTGTAACACAACAATGCACTTGGATTAAAGAATGGCAAAAGTTTCATGTAACCTTAAAACTTGTAATAGAGTGGTCTTGCTTGAATAATATCTTTTCATTATTATGAGTAAAAATCAATCAAAGGGACTGAACTGTAAAAAACGTGACTGATAGGATTTAAAACTTATTTCTACTGTATTAATCTAAAGGGTTGTGTATCCAACATAAATTATGTTACTCTAAACTTTAATGAACTCACAATAAGTAATTCAGCTGCAACTTGGCTCCAAAGTGAAGATAGCAAATCTGATTGAGAAACTAGTTTCAGCATTGAACCACAGACCTTCCATTTTGTTGCTACTGATTATTTTAGATCAGTTAAAATGATCCTTCCTGTGTAATCTCTCTTCTTGCAGTATTAATTTTCCTGCATTTATAACACAAAGAGCAATACAATTAATAAATATTGCTTTGGGTAAGTATACAAAATGAATTCCCTACATAAGAGAGCAATATGAATTCTCAAAACCTAATGGGAAGCCTTATTAAAATCATTAAAAATTAAAAATACAAGACATAAAATGGATGATCATGTCTTACTTAATCAAAGTGCTTTGTTATTGTTAAACAGATGCCACATCTAAACCATGGAAGTGAAAGGCTACAGCCATAAGTTCTCTCTCTCCTTCTCCCCTCAAACCTAATTCTAATACTTGAGAATAATATTTAACCTTTTGAATCAGTCTGCATTTTTTCTGCCAATAGCTGCTCCAGGATCCTAATTTTAAAATATTAGTTGCAAAAGAGGTAATAACATTTTACAAATATCAGGTAAGATGATCTTCTCAAACACCATAATCCTACTGTCTTTTATTTGCTGTGGGTGCAGATGATGTATCTTCAATTGTATTCACTTTTCGGCTCTGGGCAGCACTGTGAACGCCAGTATTTACTTCCATCTATAAACACCTTTGAGAAAGTGATGGCGCATCACCTTCTTGAACAGCTGTAGCCTTTCTAGAGAAAGGACTCCTAAAGCAGAGAGCTCCGGAATGGCTGCTTTTCCCCTGCATGTGAGTATTTGCTGTGTGATATAGCCTCACTGAGACAAGTGGAATTTAATCCATATGTACCAAGGTCATGGCTGTGTAATCCTCAGCTACATAAGCAATCAGACCTTGAGATACAGGGGCAGAGATAGGCCATTCAGCCCATCAACTCCACTCCACCTTTCCATCATGGCTGGTTTATTATCCTTCTCAACCCTTTTCTCCTGCTTTTCCCATAACATTTCTGCTCAGATTAATCAAGAACATATTAACCTCTGCATTAAATATACCCAATAACTTGGCCTCCATAACCATGCATGGCAATAAATTCCATAGATACATCATTCTCAGGCTAAAGAAATTCTTCCTCATTTATGTTCGAAATGGACATCCCTCTACTCATATTTTGAGGCTATGACCTCTGGTCATAAACTCACTTGCTATAGGACACAGCCTCTCCATATCCACTCTATCTAGGCCTTTCAGTATCAGATAGGTTTCAATGAGATCCCCCTCATTATTCTAAACTCTAGCGAGTACAGGCCTAGAGCCATCAAACACTCCTCATATGTTAATTCTTCCATTCCTGGAATCATTCTTGTGAACCTCCTTTGGGATTCTCTCCAAGACCAGCACATCTTTTCATAGATAAGGGGCCCAAAACTACTCACAATACTCCACGTCCAGTCTGACTAATACCTTAAAGCCTCAGCATCACATCCTTGCTTTTATATTCTAGCCCCCTCAAAATAAATGGTAACATGCATTTGTGCTCCTTACCTCTGACTCAATCTGATTTTTAACCTCTAAGGAATCCTGCATGAGGACTCCTAAGTCTTTTTGCACCTCTTATTTTTTAATTTGTTCCCTGTTTAGAAAATAGTCTATGACTTTGTTCCTTCTAACAAAATGCATGAACTTACACGTCCCTACACTATATTTCATCAGACACTCTTTGCCCAGTCTCCTAATCAGTCCTTCAGCAGACTCCCTGCTTCCTTAGCACTAGATACCCTCCAATTTTCTTCATAATATCAGCATGCCACAAAACTATCAAATCTCTTACTATCTTCCCCTCCCCCTCATCCTTTCAGATCTCTTACTATCTTTCCCCTCCCCCTCATCCTTTCAAATCTCTTACTATCTTTCCTTTCAGTTAGTCCTGACGAAAGGTCTCGGCCTGAAACGTTGACAGTGCTTCTCCCTATAGCTGCTGCCTGGCCTGCTGCATTTCACTAGCATTTTGTGCGTGTTGCTTGAATTTCCAGCATCTGCAGATTTCCTCGGGTTTGCTTTTGAAATTACATCATCCACATCATTTACATATGCAACCCCCTCATCGGACCCTTATGCATTCTTGGCCCATTAGCCAGCTCTGTTAAGAGTCAGGGGACTCAATGGTTAGAAGGCTACCTTTCATAAACAATATACTATACGTCTAGAATCAACATGATTTGGGGTTCAGCCAAACAGGCACATTGTGAAGTTCAATTTGAGCATATGCTTTGTAAATACTGTTCATACATAATAGTCAGTTGGCACAAAATAATAGATTGTAAAATTATAAAGGAAATATATTTAGTAGGAAGTTAGTAGGAAAAAGAAAAAAAAACAAAAAAGCCTGTTACAGTTAACCCAGCCCAAATGTGCACATGAAGTTGGAGCTCATATTGAAGTTGTCCTTCTTACTCATGCGCTAGACCCACAGTCTGCGTGAAAGCACACATCACATCTCGAACTTTGCTTGAAATTCATCTTGAACCAATGGGCTCCCTTTCAGGAATCTTGACCCTTCCTCCTTGGAGCGATTTATCTGCAGGAAGCACTTCATGCAACAGGAATGTTCCTTCCCATTGGCATAATCAGCCATCTTTCCTCCTGTCCTCTCCGGAGCTTCTGGCAAAAAAAGAAATGTGAACCACACTGTCCTTCATACATATTTCTCCACCCCCCTCCCTTGAACTTTCTCCTGATTTCGCTATCCTGATTGGCTGATACAACCTTCTAAATTGAACACCGTAGTCCCTTATCTTTTAGCCGAAACCAATGCATCCTAAAAGCAGACCACACTGCTTTTACAGAACTGCTGAAATGAAATATCTACAGCTGAGGTGGCCAACCTTTTCCATTCCATGTGTCAATTTTTTCACGCACAAGTTCTATACTAACATATTTTTACAAGATTTGAATGGGGGTACAAGAGTTGTACTGCG
Source organism: Hypanus sabinus (assembly GCF_030144855.1). NCBI lineage: Eukaryota > Metazoa > Chordata > Chondrichthyes > Myliobatiformes > Dasyatidae > Hypanus > Hypanus sabinus. The sequence continues at coordinate 29,066,193 of NC_082710.1, read as the reverse complement.
CATCTGAACTCGTGAGTGAAAAAATTAACGCATGGAATGGAAAAGGTTGGCCACCCCTGATCTACAGCATAGCAGTAAAAATCTTAACCAGGCCATTACACTCTCTCCCTCCCCAAAAATAGTCATGTTGTCAAGACTTTGGAAGTTATTAAAGAAGCTTTCCAATGAATTTCATGATTTCAGGATCCTCAATTCATTTATAAATGGAAGTGGCTTATCTCACCATGGGAATGGGCATAACACTTTGTTTCCCAGCCACATCCTCTGTCAGCCTAGCTAGGGGTTTCCTAATTCTCTGAGGTCTACGTATCTCATCTTCAGCTTCAACCACTTTTTATGACCTTTTCTGTCAATTAGAGGGTGCCTCTCCTTGTCTATCTTTCTTATCTCTTCTGGCAGCCCAGTCCCCCTCCTCCATGACTAAACTTAACCTCCTTCAGTTTAATCAGGTGCTGCTGAACATCATCAACCCCCATTGGTGCTAACCAGTGAGGCCTTTCTCAGAAAGGGCTGTCTTTGGTCGCTCTAATAGTGTGGCAAGTATTTTTCAAGCAACTAACATCAGATTCATCATAGAAAGGGCACCTTCACTTTCCAACATCTTCTCAGCTCATCTTCTTTTCCATTCCTTGGGCATCGGTGAGGTGCCCAAGTTGCAAGACTTCAATGTCAACTTCCTCAATCCAGGAAACTGTTTCTCTTCCATTTCCCATGGAAAACCAGACACCACCGGCACAGGGAAAAAAGGGTCAGTCGGCACCCCATGTCTGAGGGTGACCTCTCTCCCTGAGGTGTTCCTGGACACCTGGACTAGAACCAGTAAGAAGGTGACCTTGAACCAATGGGATGAAGATCCACTAATTCAACTGATGAGAAACACTCTAAGAACAGCTGAAGATATCTGCAGTTCAGGTCTCACCAGCACTCCTGCACGTAAGCGTGACTCTTCCTAATCATCAGGAGCATGGCTGAGGCTTTGGGCATTCTGGCAAATTTTGGGGGGTTCCTGTTACTCTAGCTACCCCTCCAGGACAGAACGTGACAGGTTTAGACTGGGTATACCACACAGTTCCTTGTCTCTGCTCATCATCCTGCTTAGGAGGAATTTGCACCTTCTTAAAAGTAGCTCTGAACACAGGGTGAATGGACAAGGTTTTCCAAAGGTTCTGTCCATTTCCCTCCTTATGTGATCCCATGAACCTTCTCACAACTGAAATTTTTGTTCCCACAGGAATGGAAGCTCTACCCTTTTTGACCAGATCTGGGCAGACTAACACTGGTGTGACTTTAGTCCCAGTTTCTCCAACATCTGCTTTCAAAAACTCTGGTTTCAATGACAAGTCATCACCGTATGGGTACTCAACAGTATTAAGCCCCAAATCTTAATAGCACTGAGTCAATGGTAAATGCATCAAATGCCAGTTGTAAAATATCTATAATGCAAAGTAACTTGAGAACCTGTGTCAAGAATAGCTCCAGCATAAACATCGTCGATGTGTATGGATAAGTCAGAGCTTGGTCCCACTAAACCTCCAGGAATAGTGTTTTGCTCTTCAGTACTTCGCTTGATACACTGATTGGAATATATCCTCTCTGAAATGCCTGCCCGTTCCTTTACTGGTTCTCTCTGTATTTATGCCTCTTTTCTTCTCTGTTTGATTAACTGCTAACTTGCTTTTCGACGATTTTCCTGTCCCTCACAGTCTCTCTTGATATGTCCATCTTCTCCACAGTTGTAACAGAAAATACCCGTAAGCCTCTGTAGTCAAGAGACCTTTTTCACCAGTAGACCACTGCATCGTAAGTCCTACCTATGGGTTGGGTTTCCCAACAGACGTATCACATTTAACTGAAACATTAGCAAACATCCATCGAATCAGCTCAGCTCAGGTTTTCCACCTTATTCCTCAAAAGCTCTCTCTCCATTTTCCCTATCATATTGGTAGCGGTATACATTCCACCTCAGATCAACGTCAATCAAGCTTTAGATGATCTTAGCAATGGGATCACCATGTACAAACAGTGCGCCCTAACATCTTCACCATTGTTTTGGTGAAAAAAAGAACTAAACACTTACCATCAGCAGATCACTTGCAATACCGGAGGAAACGACACACTGGACAATTGTTACATCACCATCAAGAATGCCTACCGTGCTATTCCACGCCCTCACTTCGGGAAGTCTGATCACCTGGCTGTACTATTCCCTGAGTACAGGCAGAGTCTAAAGACTGCAGCAGTAGTAGTGAGGACCAAGAAGGTATGGACAAGGGAAGCACAGGAGCACTTACAGGACTGCTTTGAATCAATGGTCTGGATTGTATTCAGGGATTCATCTTCGAATCTGGATGAGTATGCTGAAGTTGTTACCGACTTCATTAAGACTTGTGTGGATGAGTGTGTGCCTACAAAGTCTTGCTGTACATTGTCAAACCAAAAGCTGTGAATGAACCAGAAGATATGTCATCTATTGAAGGCTAGATCTAGTTTGGCGACCCAGGTATGTACCAGAAAACCAGGTATGACTTGCAGAGACAATTTGAACATGGTTGGAGGTGACATCGGTTGTATGACAACTCTGGCAGGGTTTGCAAGATATTACTTCCTACAAAGCAAAACCCAATAGAATGAATGGCAGCAATACTTCACCATCAGATTAACATGTCTTTAATGCCCACTTTGAAAGGGAGAATATAGCTAAAACTGTGTAGATCATTGCTGCACCCAACACCCCTGTGATCTCTGTCTCGGAGGCTGATGTAAGGCTGTCTTTAAAGAGCGTGAACCCTCACAACGCGGAAGGCCCCAATGGAATATCTGGTAAGGCTCTGAAAACTTGTGCCAACCAACTGGTATGGGCAGAAATTCTCACTTGCTTCAAAAAGACAATAATTAAAAAGACCATTGCCAAAGAAGAATAATGTGAGTTGCCTTAAAACTATTGCCCGGTAGCATTCACATCTCCAGTAATGAAATACTTTGAGAGGTTGGTCATGACTAGGCTAAATTCCCGTCTGAGCAAGGGCTTAGGCCCATTGCAATTTGCCTATTGCCACAATAGGTCAATGGCAGATGCAATCACAATTGCTCTTCACATGGCCTTAGACCACTTGGACAGCACCTTTGTCAGGATAAAAACACAAAATGCTGGCAGAACTCAGCAGGCCAGACAGCATCTATGGGAGGAGGTCGTGACAACGTTTCGGGCCAAAACCCTTCATCAGGAGTCACTCAAACATTGGCCCAAAACGCTGTCACTACCTCCTCCAATAGATGCTGTCTGGCCTGCTGAGTTCTGCCAGCATTTTGTGTTTTTATTTATTTCCAGCATTTGCAGATTCACTCATGTTATCTTTGTCAGGAGGATGTTTATTGACTATGGCTTAGCATTTAACACTATCATTCCCACAATACTGATTGACAAGTTACAGAACCTGGGCTTCTGTACCTCCCTCTGCAATTGGATCCCCGACTTCCTAACCGAGCAACCATAATCTGTGCAGATTAGTGATAATATCTCTTCCTCACTGATGATCAACACTGGTGCACCTCAGGAATGTGTTTTTAGCCCACTGCTCTACTCTCCCTATACCTATGACTGTGTGGCTAGGCATAGTTCAGAAACCATCTATAAATTTTCTGATGATACAACCATAGTTGGTAGAATCTCAAATGGGGGAGGGAGGGAGTACAGGAGTGAGCTATACCAACTAGTGGAGTGGTCCACAGCAATAACCTTGCACTCAACATCATTAAGATGAAAGAGGTGATTGAGGATTTCAGGAAGTGTAAAATGAAGGAACACATACCAATCCTCATAGAGGGATCAGAAGTGGAGAGAGTAAGCAGTTTCAAGTTCCTGGGTGTCAAGATTCTGAGGACCTAACCTGGTCCCAACATATCGATGCAGTTATAAAGAAGGCAAGGCAGCAGCTACACTTCATCAGGAGTTTGAAGAGATTTGGTATATAAACCTAAACACTCAAACTTCTATAGCTGTACTGTGGAGAGCATTCCAGCAGGCTGCATCACTGTCTGGTATGGAGGGGGTACTGCACATGACTGAAAGAAGCTGCAGAGGGTTGTAAATTAAGTCAGCTCCATCTTGAGTATTAGCCAACAAAGTATCCAGGACTTCAAAGAACAGTGTCGCAGAAAGGCAGCGTCAATTATGACCCCCCCCCCCCCCCCCCGCACCCAGGGCATGTCCTTTTCTCACTGTTACCATCAGGTCGGAGGTACAGAAGCCTGACGACACACACTCAGTGATTCAGGAACAGCTTCTTCCCCTCTGCCAACTGATTCCTAAATGGACATTGAACCAGCAAACACTACTTCACTTTTAAAAAATATATTATTTGTTTCTGCATGATTTTTTATCTATTTAATATCCACATACTGTAATTGATTGATTGGTTTATCTATTTATTTATTTTTCTTGCATACTGTGTATCGCATTGAACTGCTGCTGCTAAGTTAACATACTTCATGACACATGCTGATGATAATAAATCTGATCTGATTCTGATTCCATGGCATTAGGGGCCACTTTAGCTACCACTGAAGACATTATTCATCTTTTGGAAATGTTCTGCTTCTTAATCATGTTTTCCTCCTCTCTACATCTCTGAGTTACTCGGTAAAAGATGGAGAACACATTTTGTTGGTAATTCGAATATGCAGAGCAATCACGTCATGCGACAGCATGCTCTTCACAACCTGCTCCATCCTCCCAATCTCTAACTGCACAAAATCATCTACCTTATTCTGTATACTTTGCATATTCAATATAACACCTTCAGTCCTGTATCATTCACCCTTTTCAATTTTGCCCCCTATTATACTTTAACATCCCACTGCCTTATCATTTTTCCTTATCATCTCTCTATCCTTCCTCACACTCTCACTACACACTGCATCTACTTGTATACCAGCTGCCCCATCCTTAGCCCTATCACTCCCATTCTCATCCCCCTGTCAAATTAGCTGAAACCCTCTCCAACAGCTGCAGCAAACCTGACCACAATGATATTGCACGCCTTATGATCAGGTGAACACATCCTTTTTGTACAGGTCGTACCTTCCCCAGAAGAGATACTAGTGATCCAGAAATCTGAAATCCTGCCTCCTGCATCAGTTCTTCAGCCATATATTCATCTGCCAATCTGCCAGTCATCTTATTCTTACCACCATTGGCATGTGGCAGAGGCAGTAATCCAGAGATTACTACCCTGGAAGTCCTGCTTTTCAGCTTTCTTCCTGTCTCCCTATATTCTCTTTTCAGGACTTCATCCCTTTTCCTGCCTCTGCATTGGTGCCAATATGTACCATGATTTCAGGTTGCTCACTGTCCTTTGGAATGCTGTTGACCCAGACTGAAACATCCCTGACCCTGCAACATACCATTTGAGTGTCTCATTCACATTGACAGAATTCCTGTTTGTTCATCAGACTATGGTATCGCCCATCACTACTACTGCACTCTTTTACCCCCTACTCTTCTGATCCATAGATCTAGACACAGTGCCAGAGACCCAATTGCTACAGTTTCCCCAGAAGGTCACTCTCTCCCCAATAGTATACTTATTATTGAGGGGAAAGGTCATACTGATACTCTGCACTGGCTACCTGTTCCCTTTCCCCCTCTCATCACTCACCTAGATTCCTTCCTTCTGCAATTTAAGGGTGGCTACCTCACTGTAGCTTCTATTTGTCACTTCCCCATTCTCCCATATGAGCAGAAGGACATCCAGCTGTAGCTCCAGTTCCTTAACACTGTCTAAGCCATTACCACACCAAGTTCAAAGATAGGAAGAAGGAGCTATAGCTCCTTTCTAAAGATTTTACCTTCCTGGAGGTGTGAGTGCAGAGAGAATGTGCTATGACATATTCCTTTGTTATGGTAGGCAGGCTTAAGAAGTGGGGTATAGAGAGAATAAATATTCTGAAGAAAGCTTGCTATCCTGCTGAGGAGTACAGTGAGATTATTAAATTTCACTCAGCAAAAAGTAAGACTATGGAGAAGGTATAATTGCCAACACACATTAATTATATAATTGTCACACACATCACATTTCCCACTATGCTCATACACCTTCTAATTGGCAAGTTGCAAAATATGATAGTGTTTCTCAACGATGTATCTCTATCCCATTAGATGGGAGGATACCCCAACCTAGGCAGAATTCACAACCACTAAATTAAATAAAACGCTATCTATCAGTTCCCTACTCATCTTTTGGAACCATGCCAAGTGTCTGCTTGGTGCTGGAGTTACAAAACCATCTTTTCTGTCGAGAATAATTTTGAAGTTATTGCTAATCTAGGATGGCATTTTACGCTACCATTTAATTTCAGCTTGGAATGTGCAATGTGGAAGTTGGCAGATTGATATTTAAATTTAATATTTGCTGTAAGATGAGACTGATATAAGCCAATCATGGTTTTATGCGAAGTAAATGTTTTTACTCTTGGGGAAAGTTTAGCAATTTAGTGATCTTGGCACAGCGCTGAATAAATAAATGGATGTACAGATTGCATTAAGCTTGTACTGCTCCTTTCCTGATCTTCCAGGGTCTGGTGTATAATAAAATTAAATTTGCAAATATATGGAGAAAGGGGCTTTTAACCTTCAAGGGTCAAGTGCTTAGGGAGTCCAGGGAAAAAAAAGATATACACTGAATGACCATTTTATTAGGTACACCTAGACACCTGCTTGTTAATGCAGGTGCATCATGTATCAGTCATCAAGTGGCAGCTACTCAATGTATAACAATGTGTAGACATAGACAAGAGGTTCGGTTGTTGTTCAGATCTAACATCAGAATAGGGAAGAGATGTGATCTACAGTAAGATACTTTAACTGTGGAATGATTATTGATGCCCGATAGGGTAGGCTGATTATCTCAGAACCTGCTGATCTCCTGGGATTTTCATACACAGAGCTCTCTCTAGAGTCTACACAGAATGGTGCGTTAAAAAAATCCAGTGAGAGGCAGTTCAATCGGTGAAAAAGCCTTGTTAGTGAGAGGGGTCAGAGGAGGTTGACCAAACTAGTTCAAGCTGACAGGAAGGTGACAGGAACTCAGCTAACCCACTTGTTACAACAGTGGTGGGCAGAAGAGCATCTCTGATCACATGACACGTTGAGCCTTGAAGTGGATGGGCTACAACAGCAAAAGAGCACGAACATACGGTCACTGGCTACCTTATGATGTGCAGGAGGCACCTAATAAAGAGGCTACTGAGTGTAATTCATAAACCAAATCCCAACTCACCTCAAAGGCATCCATTTCCAAATTTAATGGAGGTAGGATGGGAGCTGGATGGAAGAATTGTGTGCAATGTCAGGAGACAGATTGGCCTTTGAAATCTTTTAAAGATTCTCAGTTCCTGCGGTTTAAGTGGTTAAGTTTTATTTAAAAAAATGAAAGGTTATCAGTCTTCTGAGATCACTGCAAGGAAAGTTGCTGGAACGTGTTTCATTCACAGCGTATGCACGTTTATTGCAAGGGTGGGCAGGAGTGTTTCACTCAAACCCAATAAACTAAATTACTTGCATCGATGAACTGCATCTCCTCAATTTTACATTAGGCTGGTGCCTTCTCCTGTGATGCAAGGTCATCTAATGGGTAACTGGGATATCTGTTCGACTGGTTGGTAGGCATGAAAACTATTAAAAATAAATTAAAACATGTCTTGGCATTTATTTCAGAAGACTTCTAGGAAATCAACATTATGTTTCCCATAGCTCATCTGATTGCTCACTTCCCAGCCCTGGATTATTGTACAGTGCTGAGAGGAAGTACATGTATATGAATCTTTGAAGCATTTGTATAAATTTGATTTTGCTAAAGGAAGTACTGATTCCATTATGACTAGTGCTCATTAAATAGCTCACCTTGCCACCTTGCTTTTAGTCCTATTATCTGAACCATTTGGCAGCTCTTGAAAAAACACGAGGAAACATGCTCAAAGGACTGCTTGTCCCATTAAATCTGCTCCTTCCGAATTCTATGAATTACTTATGTAGGAGCAGATGCTGAGGGAAAAATCTGTACAGATATGCTATGATTACTAAGCTAATGAAGAGAGTAGGATTCAGGCAACCATAACATAAAGCGAAGATTATATGCATAGGGATGAGCAGGAATTATTGACAGCCAACACAAAGTTATAGTGTGTATGTCACAGCTCGGAAGTTACAACAGCAACCTGAGGAATAATTGTCAAATATAATAAATATATACGTTGACTTTTAAAATGTGCATTTTAAGTTGTCACATAGGGCATGCAACAATATGGAAAAGATGTTGGTTAAGGAATAGAAAACAAAATCTAATGGTTTAAATATCTCAGATTATTTTCTCTGTTTGGGAGTCTAGTATAAAATGACATTAAATGTTAAATTATCAATGTGTCATTTACTATTGAATTAAGGGAGATTTTGTCACAACAGGTAACATTTGCAAGTCTCTCCACCAAAAACATATGGATATCAGGTCAGCCAAAATTTTATTCTTAACACTCATTTTTTTTCAGGCAAGGAAAATATCATGAAGACAAGTAATTAGAATTGAAGTGGGCACTATCCATTATATAACTTAACAGTTAAAACATGCTCAAGGTCTGAGATCTGCATCCTTAGTGTTTGTCAACGGTTTCTGGAACAAAGAGTGGATGACTTTATCCTAAAAGAGGTTGAAGTCTAGAGTGCACTGCCTACAGTGAAGGAAGATTTGCAGGATGACAGAGAAAGGTGGGGGGATGGGTGGCTGGAAATAATCAACTGTTCTTGCATACTCACTAAAGGCCAAATTTTCTCCTCTGCTGTAATCATTCTAAAATTCAATGTATTTCAATAATGTATTCAAATTCTAACAATTCCCTGAAGTGTTTCAGGTGTTGTCTTCAGCTGTAGTGCTGTTTAGGGTGTGGTAATTACAAGCGTCATCATCTTTCTGAACAGTTTATCAGACTACCTCACTATTCCACTTTTCCACTATTTATTTATTTTTTATTTTAATTCGTTAATCGTGGCCCTGTCTTGCTGACACAAAACAACAAATTTCACGACAATGTCAGTGACAATAACCCTGGTTGTCATTCTTACTCTGGAGAGACTGTTTTGGTAAGTATGTGGAAGTGGGTGCCAGAGTCCAATGTCTAGAATTGGACTTTCATAAATGTTATAGTGAACCAGAGGGGACGGCAGAGTCCTAGGCTGGACGTCCTGCTCACTGAAGGAAGATGAAGTATCTCCCAAATCCTCAGCTTTCCTGGCGTAGTGATCATTTCAAGACCACTGTTTGGTTTGTCTTGCAGGAGGTCACTTGGATATGGCCTCTCCTACACTATGTGCCCATAGCAATGCCTTCATTTGGTGTCCCTATTAATATGGAGTTTGCTAGGTCATGGCATGACCAAGTGTCCAGCGGTATAACTGGGCCGGTAGGCCATGACATAGCCATAATTGGCAGCCCGCCCAGGAGAAGGACAATGCTGATTCTAAACCTGGGTAGATGGGGTTCATTAGCCTTTCCAGGCGGTCTGTCTAGGAGAAGGAAGACTCTGATATTCAACCTACAGCTTTGTAGTCACCGCAGTCATTGCAGCTTGCTGTGCTATTGTAGACCGTACCCTGGCCTAAAGAATGGAATTGATCCTCCTGAGGCAGGAAGAAACAACGTCCTATAGCGACGGAGAAGGGGCAGCTCTACGGTAACCAATGATGGTGCCATTTCTCCTGAGGACTCTTCTTCCTTCTTGATCTTTGCAAACGGAAAACCAGCCATCATCAGCGGACCAGAGGTATTAATTATTGATCACGACCAATATCAAATACATGACAAGGCTTTAACATATCTCAGAATGGCAAATCATCGATCAAACTTTGATCCCTTTTGCAAGATGCCATTTTGAACTAAACAAATTTAAAATACCGTTTTGAGTTAAGATTGTATTTTGGGGATATTAGAAGCTAATTTACACCTGAAGAATTCAGGTAAAGTTCTATCTCCAATCAAAGACCCTCTAAAACTTCTCAAGGATCATAAAGCTTGGTCTATGCTGCTTCTTAATGTCAGCATAATCAAATGTAGTGTAATTTGAGCTGCATTATGATTGATAGGCTGATATTTTTTTGAATATCCAAATCCTTCGATTCTCAAATCAAAGTTGAAAGTTCAAAGTAAATTTATTATCAAAACACATGTATGTCACCAGATACAACCCTGAGATTAATTTTCTGGTGAGCATATCCAATAAATCTAAAAACCATTATAGAATCAATGAAAGAACATACCAACAGGATGGACAACCAGTGTGCAAAAGACAAGTGGTGCTAATTCAAGAAGACAGGAAAAAATAAGTAATAATAATAATAAAAATAAACAAGTAATAAGTATCAAAAACATATGATGACCAGTCCTTGAAAGTGAGTCCATAGGTTGGGAACAGTTCAATGATGGGGAAAATGAAGTTCGGTGGAGTTATCCCCCTTGGTTCAGGAGCTTGATGGCTGAGGAGTAATAATTGTTCTTTAACCTGGTACTATGTGTCCTGAGATTCCTGTACTTTCTTCCTGATGGCAGCAACAATAAGAAAGCACAACCCGGATAATGGGGATCCCTGATCATGGATGCTGCTTTCTTGCAACAACACTCTGTTTAGATGTCGTCAGTGGTGGGGATGGCTTTACCATGACGGACAGGGCCATATCCACTAATTTTTGTAGGATTTTCCATTCAAGGGCATTGGTGTTTCCATACCAGGCCATGATGCAGCCAATCAATATACAGTCCACCACATGTCTATAGAAGTTAGTCGAAGTTATAGATGTCATGCCAAATTTTCACAAACTCCTAAGAAAGTAGAGGCACTTCCATGCTTTCTTTGTAATTGCAGTTACGTGTTGTGCCCAGGCCAGGTCCTCTGAAATGATAAAACTGAGGAACTTAAAGTTGTTGAACTTCACCACTGTTCCTCAATGAGTACTGGCTCATGAATCTCTGGTTTGCTCCTCCTGAAGTAATTAATCAGTGACCTGGTCTTGAGTGAGAGGTTGTTGTTATAGCACCACTTAGCCAGATTTTCAATCTCCCTCCTATATGCTGATCTGTCACCACTTTGATTTGTCCTTCGATGGAGGTGTCTTCAGCAAACCTAAATATGCTCTGCATTTTAGAATGATGTCTAATCACTACCTGTTTAGGATTCATAATCCTTTTCATTTTTTGTATGTATCCTGATGGCACTACTGTAAGAGAACTTAGGCATTTTCTCTTCATTTAGATTTGTGTTAACTACTACCTTCTTTATCTGCAAAGATACAGTTATGAGGATTGAAATACATTTTATGTACTCTTCATATGTAAATTAAATGAAGGCAGTTTTTATTTGCCTTAATAACACTTTGTCATTGTTTTTCCTTGATACTTTTTACATTTGCTTAGCCAGAAGTATCTCCTCTGCTTATTTCTTCCCTGAGTACACACAGTAGCCTTCTTTTCCCCATTAATGTATGGGTTCAGGGCATTAAATGCTGCTGTACTAATGTACCCAGATCTAAAATGATCGGTGCTGAAATACTTCTTGGCATTGAAGTTTAGCTGACTGAATTTCCTCAATTTTTATTGCACTGAGGTAAGCATTTTCAGCTTAAGTGAGTCCTTTGACTTTCCTCAATAACACTGAGTTCAGTAGAATGGAGGAATGCCTAAAGAGGTAAGGAAGAGCAAGAAAGTAAATTATGAGTGTAAAGGAGGATAATATAAAAAAGTAACAGCTTTTATGACTATATAAAGAGGAAGAGATGACAGCCTATTTGATAGGGGAGTTAATAATGTTGGAAAATAAGAAATGGCATTGATGAAATGCTTTCAATGTCAATGAACATCACCGAGACAATTGTGGGACATAGGAAGGAAGGAATTCAAAAATAATAATTATCACTAGAGGAAATATATGATCAGCTAACGGAACCATAATTTGCCATGTTCCTTTGATGTGATGGTTTGCAAGCTAGAGTGTTAAAAGAAATGGCTGTAGAGATCGTAGATAAATTGGTTTCCTAAATTCCAAGTTCCCTAAGTTCAGCAAGGGTCACAGGCTGGGAAGATGGTAAATGTGATATCCCTATTCAGTCGAGGAGACAGCAGGCAGAAAATTATATGTCTACTACTTGACATTAGAATATACTGGTATTGATTACTTTAGGAATTATCAGCAAAAGATTTAGAAAATTGCTTTACAAGAAGGAAATCATGTTTAATAAATTGATCAGAGCTACTGAAACGCAGTGATCAGAGTGGATAAAAGAGAATAAGAAGATGATATGTGTTAGAACTTTGATACTCATGGAAATATCCATGTTAAAAATTAACACAGTAGTTAAGAATTCAGGGCACTGGCATAATACATTAGCATGAGTAGAAAAGAAAAATGTTTTGAATTGCAGAGAGGAGGAAAGGATTGGAAAGAGTAAAGCAAGAGTCAGTGATTGGCGGTGGGTGAAAAGAGCTGAATGACAAGGAAAGAAATGGTGAATGTTTACAAATGACTGTTAAATTGTCTGGAGGAAAAATAAATCGAGGGTAAACAGAGAAGAGGAAAATAAAACAAAAACATTTGTTTTGATATGAAGTAGTGGGGAATGCTGGGAAAGCCCAGCAAGTTGTGGAGAAAGAGAAAACTGAGTAATATCTGAATACTTTTTAAAAATATGTTATGGCGGAAAATATGTTATATGAAAGGAGCTTGGGCAAGCAAACCAAAATACATTTAAGACAAATTGGACATTCTACTTGGTGTGCTAGAGCATAGAGATCTGCGCTAGTGTCCCAAATATTTAAATCTATAATAATGACCTAGATGTGTATTTTAGCCACGTGTACATATGAAATAAAAGTATTATAAGAAGAACATAATGAAATGTATCTAGAAAAGATTTAGTCAAACTAAATGAGTTGACAAACCGAGTGTAACGTAGAAAATTGAGAAGTTACCACTTTGTCAGGAGAGCACATACTGTTTCAATGCGGAGAGTACAAGCACTGTACAGAAGGATTTGTGTTTCCTTGTATATGAGCACAATATATTAGAATACCATTATAACATATAAGAATGGAAGAAATGGGAGGTGCAGTACTTTATGCAATCTCCTCAGAATTCTCCTTCATTCAATAAGATCATAGTTATTTTCAACCTCAGAACACTCATTTACATGCCCTATCTTCATTTTCTTTAAATCTAAAAATTTATGTCTGAGAATCCACACCTCCTTGGAGCAAGGTTCTTCCAAACCAAAGCACACAACTCATACACAATACACATAAAGTAATATTACCACAAATAACTTAACATATAATAATATGTAAATAGTATAATGTCACTAGCAGTTCATATGCATTGAGACCTGGGTGTTGACAGGGATTTCAGTAATCTTATGGCCTGGTGGGGGAGGAAGCTGGTTTCCATCCTAGCAGTTCTTGTCCTAATGCTGTGGTGACTCTTGCTTGATGGAGGCAGGGTTAAGTAGATTGTTGGGTAGATAGGAGGGATCATTGGCAATGCTTAGGGCCCTGCATGTACAGCTCTCTGGATAAATATCTCTGATGGATGGAAGAAAGTACCCAATGATCCTCTGAACAATCCTTGCAATCCTTTGTAGAGACTTGCAGTCAGTTACCTTGCAATTCCCGTACCAGATGGTGATGCAGCTGGTAAGGATATACCTGATGATGCTCCTGTAAAAAATTGAACGGGGAGCAGTGTGGGGAAATCTTGCTGATCTTAATTTCCTCAGGAAGTGGAGTCTTCACTGTCCTTTCTTTCAAAGAGGTAGAGTTAAGGGACCAGATGAGATTGTCCAGACACTTGGAAATTCCTTTATAACAACAATAACCAAAAGTGGCCACACATTACTACAGGCTTTCTATCAATTAGCTACAAATATAGTTGTGGTTCGACATCTTTTACTCATGTAGTAAGGCATCCAGTGTCTTCACTTGTCATTAATCGTGAGACCTGGGGTCAAAACCAAATTTTGGAGCCCAAATGCCAACCAGAAATCTGGAAGTTGAGGCCCAATGTCTGAAGCCTTGCCTCTGCCAGTCTGTGAGTCCACTGGAAGCAGGAACCCAGGAAATGAGATTTATCCTGAGGGGGGGGAGGGGGGAGGAGGGGGGAGGAGAGAGAGAGAAAGAGAGAGAGAGAGAGAGAGAGAGAGAGAGAGAGAGAGAGAGAGAGAGAGAGTGAGAGAGAGAGAGAGAGAGAGAGAGAGAGAGAGAGAGAGAGAGAGAGAGAGAGAGAGAGAGAGAGAGCACTGCTAGGTCTAAGGAGCTTCAGCTGTTTGCTTATTTTTGTTGTTGCTTGTGTTGTTCTGCTAACATGGAGAGCATACTATGTTGGTGCTGGAATGTGTGATGATACATGTGAGCTACTGCTAGCACATTATTAGGTTGGGTTCATTGTTAACGAGAATGATGCATTTCACTGTATGCTTTGATGTGCATGTGATAAGTATAAATCTGGATCTGGAATTCTCTTACAAAAAAACACCAGGAACTATTTGACCTTCTAATGATGAAATCAGATGGAATGTGGTCCTTCACTGCAAAGCGCAGCAGTATAAAAATAAACAATAATCAATAATCAATAATCGTGTTGAGACTTTTACAAGTCTGATGGTTGAAGCTAAGAAGATGGTTCCCCTAATGGGGGATCTTAGACCTAGCAGGCAAAGACTCAAAATAAGGCTGAAAGATTTATAAAGAAGAATTTCTTTGGCAGAGGGCTGTGATTATCTTTGCCAAAGGATTGTGGAGTTAGCTCCAGAATGAGAGAAACAGAGTTTTGAATTACATGGCAGTCAAAGGGTTATGGGGATTGGGCAGGAAAGAGAATTTTAGATCAATTTCATCAACTGTCATCTTACTGTTCAGCTGGGTGGGCTTAAGGGTCAGTTTGTTCTACTTCTGCTTCCATTCAGATGCATTTATATGAATACCAACTGTGTGTGCAAGACTTGTTGGAATTGAAGAATGTGGAACAACTCACAAAATGCTTGAGGAACTCATCCATTCAGGTAGCAACGTGTTTGCTTCTCTAATAAACTCCTGGAATCTGTCAGCAACAAAGGCACAAGGCTGGAAGTACTCATTCATTTGCAAATTGCGAAAATAATTCTAAAAATACTGAAATTAATGTTTTCCTACAATTCTTGAAGCTAGGAACTTTGCTACCATGAAGATCAAGACTATCAGGTGCATGAAAACATCGTTGCTTCCTGATTCCTTTCCAAGTCACATAGATTCAGGTGTGATAGAATCGGAGGGGCAAGAGGGGGAGGTGTTACATTGCTTGTCACAGAAAATAGTACAGCAGTGCTTTGGCAGGATGATTAGAGGGCTCATCTAGCGAGGCTATTTGGGTGGAATTGAGGAATGGGAAATGTGTAGTAACACTTACAGGAGTGTATTATAGACAACCTAAAGGGAGCGAGAATTGGAGGAAAAAATTTGTAAGGAGATAGCAGATATTTGTAGTAAGCACAAGGTTGTGATGGTGGGAGATTTTAATTTTCCACACATAGACTGGGAAGCCCATTCTGTAAAAGGGCTGGATGATTTGGAGTTTGTAAAATGTGTGCAGGATAGTTTTTTGCAGCAATACGTAGAGGTACCAACTAGAGAAGGGGCAGTGTTGGATCTCCTATTAGGGAATGAGATAGATCAGGTGATGGAGGTATGTGTTGGGGAGCACTTGGGTGCAGTGATCACAATGCTTTTAGTTTCAATATAATTATGGAGAAGAATAGGACTGGAGTCAGGGTTGAGATTTTTGATTGGAGAAAGGCTAACTTTGAGGAGATGTGAAAGGATTTAGGAGTGGATTGGGACAATTTGTTTTATGGGAAGGATGTAATAGAGAAATGGAGGTCATTTAAAGGTGAAATTTTCAGTGTACAGAATCTGTATGTTCCTGTTAGGTTGAAAGGAAAGGTTAAAAGTTTGAGAGAGCCATGGTTTTCAAGGGATATTGGAAACTTGGTTCAGAAAAGGAGAGAGATCTACAATAAATATAGGCAGGATGGAGTAAATGAGGTGCTTGAGGAATATAAAGAATGTAAGAAGAATCTTAAGAAAGAAATTAGAAAAGCTAAAAGATAATATGAGGTTGCTTTGGCAAGTAAGGTGAAAATAAATCCAAAGGGTTTCTACAGTTATATTAATAGCAAAAGGATAGTGAGGGATAAAATTGGTCCATTAGAAAATCAGAGTGGACAGCTATGTGTGGAGCGAAAAGAGATGGGGGAGATTTTGAACAATTTATTTTCTTCGGAATTCACTAAGGAGAAGGATATTGAATTATGTAAGGTAAGGGAAACAAATAGGGTAGTTATGGAAACTATGATGATTAAAGAAGAGGAGGGACTGGCACTTTTAAAGAATATAGAAGTGGATATGTCTCCGAGTCCTGACAGGATATTCCCTAGGACCTTGAGGGAAGTTAGTGTAGAAATAGCAGGGGCTCTGACAGAAATATTTCAAATGTCTTTAGAAATGGGTATGGTGCCGGAGGACTGGTGTATTGCTCATGTGGTTCCATTGTTTAAAAAGGGTTCTAAGAGTAAACCTAGCAATTATCGGCCTGTATGTTTGACATCAGTGGTGGGTAAATTAATGGAAAGTATTCTTAGAGATGGTATATATAATTATCTGGATAGACAGTGTCTGTTTAGGAACAGTCAACATGGATTTGTGCGTGGAAGATCATGTTTAACAAATCTTATTGAATTTTTTGAAGAGGTTACTAGGAAAGTTGATGAGGGTAAAGCAGTGGATGTTGTCTTATATGAACTTCAGTAAGGCCTTTGACACAAGGTTCCACATGGAAAGTTAGTTAGGAAGGTTCAATGATTAGGTATTAATGTTGAAGTAGTAAAATGGATTCAACAGTGGCTGGATGGGAGATGCCAGAGAGCACTGGTGGATAACTGTTGGTCAGGTTGGAGGCCAGTGACTAGTGGTGTGCCCCAGGGATCTGTACTGGGTCCAATGTTGTTTGCCATATTCATTAATGATCTGGATGATGGGGTGGTAAATTGGATTAGTAAGTATGCAGATGATACTAAGGTAGGTGGCATTGTGGATAATGAAGTAGGTTTTCAAAGCTTGCAGATAGATCTAGGCCAGTTAGAAGAGTGGGCTGAAAGATGGCAGATGGAGTTCAATGCTGATAAATGTGAGGTGTTACATTTTGGTAGGACTAATCAAAATTGGACATAAATGGTAAATGGTAGGGCATTGAGGAATGCAGTAGAACAGAGTGATCTAGGAATAATGGTGCAGTTTCCTAAAGGTGGAATCTCATGTGGATAGGGTGGTGAAGAAAGCTTTTGGTATGTTGGCCTTTATAAACCAGAGCATTGAGTATAAGAATTGGGATGTAATGTTAAAATTGTACAAGGCATTGGTGAGGCCAAATTTGGAGTATTGTGTACAGTTCTGGTCACTGAATTATAGGGAACATGTCAACAAAATAGAGAGAGTACAGAGGAGATTTACTAGAATCTCACCTGGGTTTCAGCACCTAAATTACAGAGAAAGGTTGAACAAGTTAGGTCTTTATTCTTTGGAGTGTAGAAGGTTGAGGGGGGACTTGATAGAGGTATTTAAAATTATGAGAGGTTAGATAGAGTTGACGTGAATAGGCTTTTTCCATTGAGAGTATGAGAGATTCAAACAAGAGGACATGAGTTGAGATTTAGAGGTCAAAAGTTTAGGGGTAAAACGAGGTGGAACTTATTTACTCAGAGAGTGGTAGCTGTGTGGAATGAGCTTCCAGTAGAAGTGGTAGAGGCAGGTTTGATATTGTCATAAAAAAAAATGGATAGGAAATATGGACAGGAAAGTAATGGAGGGTTATGGGCTGAGTGCAGGTCGGTGGGACCAAGTGAGAGTAGGCGTTCGGCACGGACTAGAAGGGCCAGGATGGCCTGTTTCTGTGCTGTAATTGTTATATGGTTATATTGTGTGGGTGGAGAAATTCTGAGACAATCTATCATTATGAAGAGGGCACTAGATGTCTTAGCAATCAGAATCAGAATGGGATGGTAGGGGTGAAGAAGCTGTTCCTGAATTGTTGAGTGTATGTCTTTAGGCTTCTGTACCTCCTTCCTGATGGTGACAATGAGAAGAGGTTATGTCCTGGGTGGTAGACATCTTTAATGATGGACAGTGCCCTTCTGAGGCATTTCTTCTTGAAGATGGCCAGGATGCAATGGAGGCTAGTGCCCATGACGGAGCTGGCTTATTTTACAACCCTCTGCAGTTTACCTTGATCCTGTACAGTAGCTCCACCCCACCCCATACCAGATGATGATGCAGTCTGTTAAAATTCTATACATGGTACATCTATAGAAATTTCCGAGTGTTTTTGATGATATACCAAATCTCCTCAAATTCCCTAATGAAATATAGCCATTGTCTTGTCTCTTTTCGAGCTGCATGTTGGTTCCAGGTTAGGCCCTCAGAGATATTGATACCCAGAAACATGAAATTGCTCACTCCCTCCAGTTCCAATCCCTCTATGGGGACTGGTGTGTGTTCTCTCATCTTACCCTTTCAGAAGTCCGCAATCAGTTCTTTGGTTTTACTGCCTTTGAGTGCAAAGTTGCTGCTGTGACAGAATGCACTTACCTGGTATATCTTGTACCTCTCGTCACATCTGAAATTCTGCCAACAATAGTTGTATCTTCAGCATATTTATAGATGTTGTTTGAGCTGTTGCTTGCCACACAGTCATGGGTGTAGAGAGAGTAGAGCAGTGGGCTAAACACACATCCCTGAGGTGCACCAGTGTTGATTGCTTTGCAAGACAAAGGAGGAAGTTGCTGAGGACTCTTGACACAGAATTTTAAACCTGTGCTGGTCAAGTGTGGGGTGGCAGATGACTGCAGGGCAGCAAATGTGGAATGTTTATTAAAAACGGCAGCAGGAATTAACCAGTAAATTATAGACCTGCGAGTCTCAATTCACAGGAAGATGGCTTATTGGAAAAAATTCTGTAGGACAGGATTAACCTGCATTTCAAAAGGCAAGGGTTAACCAAAGATAGTTAATACAGCTTACTTAGAGTAAAATCCCTTTTAACTGAAGTAACAAAAAATGTATTGTTAAGAACAGTTACTTTAATGTACTCTTTCTGGGCTTTCATAAGGTATTTGACAGGGTCCCATATGGAAAACTGATCCAAAAGGTTATAGATCGTTGGATCTAATACAATTGGTTAACTTAAATCTAAATCTGACTATGTAATAGGAAGCACAGAGTGATGGTGGAGGGTTGTTTTTGTAATTGGTAGCTACATATGATCAGTGATGCAGTACAAGGATCAGTTCTTACTGTTCTTACATTAACAATTTGGAAATCATTGTAAGAAGGTAGGTTAGTAAATTCGAAGGTGACTTGAAAATTGGTGGTGTTGTTGAGGAGGGCAGTCTTAGTCTACAGCATGATATTCATCAGCTGGTAAGATGTCCAGAGCAATGGCAGATGGAATTTAATCCTGACAAATGGGAGATAAGTGGATGGATAAGTGGAGGACATACACAATGAATATTTGAGACTTAAGAATGACCTTGGAGTACATATCCAATGATTCATGAAGATGGCAAATAAAGGGAATACCTTGTTTATTCGCCAAAGCATAGAATACAAAGGCAAGGAGTTTTTGCTACAAATTTATTAAACATTGTTCATGAAACAATTGAAGTGTTGTGTACCATTCTGCTCATCACACTGTTGAAAGGGTGTAATTGAACTGGACATGGTCCAGAGGAGCTTCACCAGATTGCTGTCTGGAATAGAACAATTCATTCAGAAGGATAGATGAGAAAGTCTGGACTTGTTTTCCTTGAAGTGATGAAGACTGGGGGGTGGGGGTGCTGACAAAATTAAAGATCTCCTTAGGGAGATCATAGGACCTTTTTCCCCTGTACTAGAGGTGAAAACTAAAGGGTATAGGTTTAGGGTTGGGGATAAAAAGTTTAGAAGAATCTGAGGAAGAAATTTTCCATCCAGAAAGTGGCTGGGATCTGGAAATCACTCTCTGAGTGGGAGGTAGAGGCAGGTACTCTGTCAACATTTAAGAAGTATCTTTATGAGCACCTGAACCATCAAAGGCACAGAAGGTTATGAGCCATGTATTGGTAATTGGGATTAGTAGTGATGGGTATTTGATGATTGCTGGGGAAAAATAGGTGAGGTACCTATTTCTGTGTGCAGTATGACTTGATGACTGTCATAACTTTCAAATATATAGCCATTTCTTTATTATCTCTAGGTCTAAATCCTAGAATTTCTTACCCAATGTCTTGTAAAATTATCTTTGGTAAAATGCCCACGGTGACTACAAAGGTGGATGACTATCACCTCCTAAAATGTAATTATGGATATACATTAAAATGCTGGGCTTGCCAATAATTTTTTTTAGTAAATTCTGCATCTCTCTTCAGTCTATCAGTATCTCTGTTTAATATCTCTGTGCCGACATCTGTTTAAACACCTAACTAAATGGAATCCATCTGCATTGTTGATCAAAGCTCCTGCATCGCCTGTCAGTCTGACAGTCTTTTAACTCTCAATTTGTTAGAAGAAGGAAAGAAATGTAAACAAGAATACAGTAACACTGAAGTAGATTTTGATGTAATACCTCCAATGAGGCATTTACTTCTCCATACAGACATATGCTTAAATGAAATAATTTGCATTGACAGCATATGGTATTGGAACATTGCCTTCAAGTCATATTGCTTACAATGAGGAGGAAGGTCAGAGATTAAAAGGCAAGAGATGAAACAGAGTGTGTTTTTATTGCTGGTTGGATTTCTGTTGCTTGTGGATAAATTTTGTGTTGCTGTTAAAAAGATCCATTTTCACGGCCACAGTGTATGTGAATGAAAGTGCTACTTCTTTATTGTTAGGGTAAAACTCAGTTATATTTGGCCAAACCACCAGATGAAGTGGAACAACCTGTTTTGATGAAGAATTCAAAGAGATGTTGCTGCAGGAAGTTCAGCAGTTTGAGGAATGTTCCTTTTCTACTCTGCTGGTAGAACTTGCTTGAGGCTGCGATGTGGAAAGTATAGCGGGTGGGCAGCCAAAAGAATAAATAGCAGCAGCAACTCAAGATTTCACCTGCTTGAGTGAAGTGAACAGTCATAAATCAAATGAGAAAATGCTGGAAATACTCAGCGGGTCAGGCAACAAGTTAGGTAGGCCTTTCATCAGTGAAAAAAAAAGATCAAAGCTGTAGAGATGGAGGGGAGTGGAGACAACAATGGGACTGTCTACGATAGGGACGAGACCAAGAGAGACTGAATGACATAAGCACTAGTGGTGGCAGCTGAGAGAGGGTGTTAAAGGCTCATTAATCAAATCAGCAGGCAATATAAAGAAAGATGGCAAAAAAATGTAGACACAGAGCCCTGTAGGTGGTAGAAATCTGAACTATTAAAGAGAATGCCAAAAATACTCTCCAGGTCAGACAGCGTCTATGGAAAGAAAAATAGAGCTAATTTTACAGATTGATGACCCTCATCAGAACTGGATAGGGGTTATCTGAAATTGTTGAATTCTCTGTGTTGAATTACCTATTACCTAACTCTATTACCTCTATAGAATATCAACTGATGTATTGAACAAAGAGACTCTAAATCAAGATGGAATACAACTTAATCATTGTTAGCACTTGAGTTACTTAAGCATGCACGTATAGCACTGGCTTCTAATTACTTCCTGTTTGATTTACTGTTCCACATAATCATGAATTTGCAAGACTCATAGCTTGGACTCAAATACCAGCCATATGAAATAAACTAGACAGGCTCACCTCACTGTAGGTGGTAACCTTCCCTAAGTTCCAAACCCAGGCCCTGCTTGTGATGGTTGTTCTCTGGTTATTACACCCCATGTCTCCAAATGGCCTCTTATATACCAATTGTTTTTCCAATCTTCTGAAAGCTTTCTTTGTTATAACTCCAGCCTAGGACTTCATCAATCCTGAATCTGATTTTTGCATAAGACATCTTAAGTATACTGGTCTAGGAGATGATGTGGTCAAACAATGGCAGAGAAACTGGTGAAGTGAAATGGAGTATCTACTGGAAGAAAGGTGGCCAGAGTTGCTGTAGGATTCTGCCTGTTTAGAATGAATATTGGTCATCACTTATATCATTCAACTTCATTTGCTCTCCATTCTATCACAAATATTCATTTTGTCTCCCTACCATCCTTCCTTTTCTGCAAATTTAAGCATGCTTGTTATCTAACTTCTTGCAGTTCTGATGAAAGCTCGTTAACTTCTCTTTTCTTTTTCCATAGATAGTACCTTGCCAACAGAATATTTCGAGAATTTGTGTTTTTATTTTAGATTTCCAGCAGCTGCAGTTTTATGATCTTTGAGATAATCAACCAACAGCTGATAGAGACATGATCTCTGGCCTGCTGCCTCTAACTTTGTGCAATGGTTTAGTTTGTTCTCACGTAGAGGACTAAGTACTCTATATCTTGCACTCCTTGGCACACTAACTCAGAAAGGATATTATGATTTTGTAGGAGTGCAGTCAATAGTAACTAGAAAGTCACTGAAATCAAATGGTGAAATTATGTGATAGACTAAGACCATAAGACATAGAAGCAGAATTAGGATATTTGCCCATTGCGTCTACTCTGCCATTCCACCATGGCTGATTTATTATCTCTCTCATCCGCTTTCTCCTGCCTTCTATCCGTAACCTTTGATGCCTAGTCTAATCAAGAAGCTAGCAACCTCTATGTTTAATATACCCAAGAAAGTGGCCTCCATGGCTGTCTGTGGCAATTAATTCTACAGATTAATTAACCTCTGGCTAAAGAAATTCTTCCTTATCTCTGTTCTAAAGGAACATCCCTCTATTCAAAAGGCTGTGCCCTCTGGTCCTGGTTTCCCCCACAAAAGGAAACATCCTCTCCACAGCCACTCCATCTAGGCCTTTCAATGTTCAATAGGTTTCAATGTGATCCCAATACCTGTACCCAGCTGGAAGCCCGAGGACAGTTTATTTGAATGCTAACATTGTATTTGACTTCATTACCACTGACTGAACCTGCAAGTTAACCTTCAGGGAATCCTACACAAAGACTCCCATGTCCCATTGCATCTCTAATTTTTGAATTTGCACCCCATTTAGAAAATAGTCTATGCCTTTTTCCTTCCACTAAAGTGCATAACCATATACTTCGCTGCATGATATTCCATCTGCCACTTCTTTGTCCATTTTCCCAATCTGTCTAAGTTCTTCTGAAACACTATCTTCTGTCCTCCTTCCTCAACACTACTTGCCCCTCTACCAATCTTTGTATCATCCATAAACATGATCACAAAGCCATCAATCTCATCATCTGAATCATTGACATATATTCTGAAAAGGAGCAGTCCCAACACTAACCCCTGCAGTTCACCACTAGCCATCAGCAGCCAAACAGAAAAGGCCCCCTTTATTTCCACTCTTTGCTTCCTGACAGTCAGTCAATCTTCTATGCATGCTAATATCTTTCCTGTAGTACCTTGAGGACCTATCTTGCAAAGCAGCCTCATGTGTGGCACCTTGTCAAAAGCCTTCTGAAAACCCAAGTAACCAGCATCTACTGACAAACAAGAGAAAATTTGCAGATGCTGGAAATCAAAACAATGCACACAAGATGCTGGAGGAACTCAACAGGCCAGCAGCATCTATGGAAAAAAGTAAACTGTTGACGTTTTGGGCCAAGACCCTGAAATGTCAACAGTTTACTCTTTTCCACAGATGCTTCCTGGCATGCTGAGTTGCTCCAGCATTTTGTGTGTGTATCATCCACTGACTCCCTTTTGTCTATCCTATTTGTTATTTCCTCAATGAATTCCAACAGATTTGTCAGGCAAGATTTTCCCTGAAGGAAACCATGCTGACTTTGGCAAATTTTATTATGAGCCTCCAAGTATCCGGAAACCTCATCCAACATCTTCCCAACCATTGGTGTCATGCTAACTAACCTCTAATTCCCTTTTGCTCTGCCTCCTTCCCTTCTTAAAAAGTAGAGTGACATTTGCAATTTCCAGTACTCTGAAACTGTTCCAGAATCTTGTGATTCTTGAAAGATCATTACTAATGCCTCCACAAACCCTTTAGCCACCTCTTTCAGAACCATTGGGTGGAGTTCACCTGATCCAGGAGATCTATCTGTTTGACATTTCAGTTTCCCAAGCACATTCTCCTTATTAATAACAATTACATTCACTTCTGCTTGTAAGTTTGCAAGTCTTTGTAAATGGAAAAGTCTGATCAAATTGAGATGCTTTTAATCTAGAGAGAAATATTTTTTACTCTAGTGGGATAGTCCAGAATATCAGACATAAAATTCTAACCCAGCAGGTCAGATTTGGTTTCCAACTTTTCCTTTCACTGATGAAAAGCCAACCTGAACATTGTTTTCCCTAACTTCTGGCAATCACTCCACCCTCCCTATTTCTCTCATTTTATATTCCCCTTTGTGGTTAACCATGTATACCTGTCTGGACATGCCCCTCTGCTGACTGCTCCTGTGGCTCCTCCCACAGACCCCTATATAAAGGTGACTGGGGCACTGCTCCTCCCTCAGTCTTAAACATGATCGTGCTCCATTTTCGCTGTTAATAAAAGCCTATTGTTCACTTCCAGACTCCTGGAATTATTAATAGTGCATAACCCTTTCTGGCTACCTTCTCAACTCGTCTCTTCTCCTCACCTACCAATCATCTCTCGCGGCTTCCCCCCTCCTTTCCTTTCTTTCATAGTTCACTGTCCTTTCCTCCCCTACCCACCCACATTCCCACCCACCTTGTCTCACCTATCACCTGCCAGATTGTACTCCTTCCTCTTCTCCCACCTCCCCCCACTTTCTTATTCTTGATTCTACCATGTTCCATTCCAGTCCTGATGAAGGGTCTTGACCCAAAGCTTCATCTGTTTATTGCTCTCCATGGATGCTTCCTGATGTTCTGAGTTCTTCCAACATTTTGTGTGGGTTGCTCAAGATACCCAGCATCTACAGAATCTGTTGTGCTCCTTAAACATCAGTTTTGCTTCTTTCAGATGCTGCCTGATCTGCAGAGTATTCTCTTCATTTTCGCTTTTGATTTATGGTTACTTTGTCATTCAAAGGGTAGTAGAAATCCAGAAACTTTTCCTTAAAGAGGTATTGAGATCAGGTTCAATGAAAAACTTCAAATCCAGAAACGTTAGAAATTGTTAGACATGAAATTAAGAATTATGAAAACAAGACTGGTACACAGCCTACTTCCATTCTAATGTAGGTGACAACAAATCCAATGAAGATCTTTTTGATTTAATTGAAGCATATCTAATTTTGCCTACATCACTTTGGCGGTCTCTCAAGTCCTCTTTATGAGAAACGTTCTGAAGTACACATCAGCTGCCTTTGTTTAATGGACAGATTGGACATTTGCAGAGATTAATAACCTGTTTGTAGTGAAATATCTCTCAAAAATATTAAGCTGCCAGCGGGCTGGCAGAGGTACTTCTAGGCAGAATCGTTATGCTCTAATTGCCAGTAATCTCCAATTTATCAAAAATCCTGAGGTAACGGGAAAGAGTGAGAGCTATTAGAAGTGGATATTAGAAATTCAATGTTGCCAAAACCCCACGCTTGGCCATCAATTGACACGTGCATGGAAACAATTGGCATTGCAAGTTTGCTGCCTGTATGAATACATTGGGTTTCCATTTCCTTTAAGTAAATTGTCTTTGATGAATTGAAAATCTACTATGGAATCCAAACATGTTGCTCTCCTCTTCAGCTGGTTTGTGCTGCACTTCGTCAATGCCTCACAATTCCACCCTCTTCCCCACCTACTACAAATATTAGCCTACAATTCCATTTCTCTGCTGCCACTATGTTGTTCTTAAAGTTCTCTCGGCATTGCTGTCACAGTCGTTCCAGAAAGCAAGGTGACTCCTTGTGGTAACCAGGCCTCAGGCAGTAAAAAATACATAATGACCTCATGATCTGAAACTGTGAAGTAAAAAGTACTTTGATATGGTGTCCACCTGATCAGAGAGGTTTAGAAACAGTTGGGAAAAAAAAGAATAGGCAGAATATGGGCCCTTTGGTCCATGATAAGTAATTTAAATATATATATATTGCAAATAGTTTAAATATTGTATATTATTAACAAAAAGCAAGACTATTATTTAAACCATATTAATTTTAAGTAACTTAACTAAAATGATAAACTGAATCCTGCATTCATTTACCTGCTTTAATGAAGAATGATATTATTCATTCAGTTTGTTGTAATATTTTTGAATGTTGTTAAAGATGAGAGACTGGAAACTTAGTTTATTCGGCTCCTCCATTCAAGACCTTAGAGGGAGTATCAAAACAGGGCATCTGACCTTCAGGCTGTTTTGAGTCTCACTGCAGTGTGGAAGTTCGGAACAAACCGATGAGCAGAGGTCCTGACTGAACTTGGCAGAACCACTGCCTGGCTATCACCATGAAGCATTCCATTACAGTTTCTAATTTTAATTCTCCAAAAACAGTTTTGATTGCCTGAGAAGGTAATAAGAATAAAGTTAACCAGATTTTTTTTATTTCCCATATCGACCTGGCAATTTCAATAGTAAAGAATATTTTAATTATCATGCGCTCAAGAGTACAAAGCAAATGGTCAGACAAGATAATTTTTCTTTTCCTGTTTAGGTGGCCTAGCCTGCCTGACTGCAGCAATATTTTGTTTTGCTGCAATGAATTTATAGCCAGAGATTTGCTAAATAATATGGTGCTTTTTAGTCTCAGTTTTGTTCTTGCTGTTTTTCACAGTCCAAACAGTTAGACAATGAACAGTGAAGCAAGATATTGTTGACTACAAAATATTTTGTCACACTAATTTTTGGCAAAACCTTCCAACCATTATTCTTAAAGCATGATGGTCAAACCAATACAATTTTGGAATTCATATCCTAAGAGTTCCCCTTCAAGTACAGGAATCATTTTGTAATCACAATTGTTTTCATTAATTTATCACAAAATCTAAAGTATTGAATAACCACTGATAGATGCGGAACACTGATTTGCTGTTTTCATACAGAGTCCTGGACTTCCTGCTTAATTTAATAATAGTCTTACAGTGCTTTGTCTATCTTATAGATGATACACACTGCAACCATTGTATATCAGTAGTTAAGAAGGGAATCTTTAAAGTAGTGATGAGACACAGAAGAAAGAAAATTATTTTAATTGGAGCTCCTTGAACATTGTTGGAGCTACACTGATCAATAGAAGGTATTGTGTGACACACCTAACATAAATTGCACAAATTTTGGAATGGTATTAATCAGTCAGGAGATACACAAAACTGCATTGAGAAGAAAACAATACTACAACAATTGGCCTTTATCCATCAAAGTCAGAAATTGCTCAGAAATGTTCTGTGCACAACATAATGTACAAATTCAATACCACTAACTGCAGTCCATTCAATCACAGTCAAGCTGATTGGATGTGCTGTTATTATTAATCAACATTTTCTCATCAATAATGTTTTTTACTGGCCTTCAGTTTGGCTTATGGCATGTGCAATTTGCTGCAGGCCACATCAGTATCTTACTGTGTGACATCATGGAGACCTATTAAATTAAGTCAATGAAAATTGTTTGGAGTTGAAGCTAAATTAAAGACTGTACCTGTTTGCCATTCTATCCTATTTCAGTAATAACTTAGGATGGTGCCGTCAAACCAACCATGCCTTGATTCATAAACAAGAGAAAATCCGCAGATGCTGGAAATCTAGGCAACACACACAGAATGCTGAAGGAACTCATCAAGCCAGGCAGCATCTATGGAAACGAGTTAGCAGTTGACTTTTCAGGCAAAGACCCTTCATCTGGACCGGAGAAAAAAAGATGAGAAGTCAGAGTAAGAAGGTGGGGTAGGGGAGGAAGAAAAACAAGGTAGTATGTGATAGGTGAAACCGAGGTGTGGGTAGGTTGGTGAAGTAAAGAGCTGGGAGGTTGATTGGTGAAAAAGATTAAGGGCCGGAGAAGATGTAATCAGATAGGAGAGGACAGAGAAAGAAGGGGGAGTAGCACTACAGGGAGCTGATGGGCAGGTAAGGAGATAAGGTGAGGGAGGGAAATGGGGAATGGTGAAGGAGTAGGGGGCATTACTGGAAGGTCAAGAAATCAATGTTCATGCCGTCAGGTTGGAAGCTGGTGAGTTGCACAGGGAGCAGACCCTGTGGAAAGCAGAAAACACTTTCCTCTGTTCTCCCGTGCATCTGCTCTCAGGATGAGGCATTTCATTCCAGAACTAAGAACATGTCCTGGTTCTTCAAAGAAAGGGGCTTCCCTTCCTCCACCATCAATGCTTCCCTCAACCGCATCTCTTCTATTTCACACATGTCTGCACCTCCACCATCTCCTTCCCCATTTCCTTATTTCCTTACCTGCCCATCACCTCCCTCTGGTGCTCCTCCCCCTTTCCTTTCTTCCATAGCCTCTGTCCTCTCCTATCAGATTCCCCTTCCCTTGCCAATTTTTCATTAATTAACTTCCCATCATCTTGCCCCTTTCCAGTTTCACCTATCATCTACTACTTTGTATTTCTTCCTCCCCTTCCCCCACCTTCTTACTCCGACTTCTCATCTTTTTCCTACTGTCCCAAAGAAGAGGCTTGGCCCGATTGTTTACTCTTTTCCATAGATGCTGTCTGGCCTGCTGAGTTCCTCCAGCACATTGTGTGTGATGCTTTGATTCTTCAATGATCTTCCCTCCACCATTTGATCATAAATGGGAAGCTTGCTGATGATTGAAGAATGTTTAGTTCTATTCATCATGAAGCAGTCCATCTCCACACACACCATGGCCAGGGCATGGCAAGTGGAACATAACATTTGTGTGTTCACATACAGGTATTTACAATTGCTGAATCCTGCTTTAGAGGTCACCACTGAATTAAGATTTGTATGAATTAACTACTACAGCTGGCAATTCGACAAACGGTAACTCACCATTGCCTTTCCTATTTGTTTTCAAGTTAAGATTGATGTGGCAATGAATATACTCTATGATCAGTGTACTTCCAACTATTCTCAAAAGGCTCCAATTAAAATAATATGCTTGTTTTATGTGTCATCATGACTTAAAAAAAAAATCACTCGTTAACCACTGATATACAATGGCTTATCTACAAGATACAATGCACCCACATGCCAAAACATTTTTGACAAAATCTCCTAAACCATGAGCTACTTGGGAATGTCACCAGTTGCTCTAAATGAAAACAAGTATATGAGATTGCTCTCAAATGTACTGTATGTATACCCAGAGGAACACTGTTTCATTTAGCTGTATATGTGTGTGTGGCAAAATGACAATTAAACTTGAACTTGAAGTTGAACTAACTATAAAGAATGACATATGTGTTAAAATAATGGCTGTCAACTTAACAGCAGACTGGGTTGCCAGGTAGACCACAGCAGTTCAAGATCACTGCTGTCCATCACCTCCTCCACTGAAGTTAAAATGGTCATAAATATGCTGTCAGGTATGCCCATATTCTATAAAAGAATAAATAAAAACATTTAATTGAAAATAAATGCTCTTTTCTTCCCCATTTTGCTGTGGTTCTGGACAATGCTGTGGAGACCAAGTCATTATTTATATTTAAAGCAGATGTTGATAGGTTATTCATTAGTAAGGACATCAAAGATTACTGAGAGGAGTCAGTAGAATAGGGTTGAGAGGGATATTAAGTCAGCCATGATGAAATGGCAGAACAGACTTAATGGACTGTGGTCTAATTTTACTCCTAGGCCTTATGATCTTCTAGTCTTAATGCTAATTTTCTTGATGCTCCTAGAGGAAGGAAGCCTTGTGATGCACCCAACTTGCATGTCATTTTGTCTCAATGTGTGTCATGAGAAGATGTGGTGAAGAATGGTTAATTTAGCTTCTATTTATAAACAATAATTAGTTGATGTCCCAGCTATTAAAATGGGCACAGTTTCAAATTAGTTATGTAACTGGATCATTTCCAGGCCTGACCAAAGGTCATGAAACATGAGTTCAACATCCATTGTAGTAACTGGGTTCTTAATTAAATAAATCTGAGATCAAACAGGCAGTTCTCATAATGGTGATCATAAAACTGCTAGATTATTGTAAAAACCCATCTGGGGCTGATATCCGCCATCCACACATAGAATGGCTTTCAACCCACTGTAATTGATTGACTCTTAATTATCTTATGATGCGCCTTAACAGGCCTCAGTTACCTTAACTCATTTAGTTGTGATTGGGAAGAGGAACAAAAGCTGGCAATGGCAATGTTGCACATACCTTATGAACTCATCTCATCATTAAAAACTTGTTTGAGCTTGTGTATTAATAAGAAATTCAGGAAGGTTCATAAAATCTATACGCCAAATAAGAACATACGTCTGTGAGAGTCAAGATGTCTAAAATGAATTCCCACTAAAGTGTGCTCCTTTATCAATTCTTGCAATAATTATTCAAGAAAACCTGCAGTGGTTATGTGTTCCCTTTGTGAACGGTGTTGAGTGGAACATCTAGTAAAGGAGAGGAATACGATAAGTGTAAACATTTGTGATAATAGCAGTGAAAATAAGGCATTATCTGATTATTTTCTTTTTATTAGTAAATAATGTATTAGTAAATTCCTGGTACATATAAGCGTACAATAAGTGGCCACTTTATTAGGTACCTCCTGTAAACTGGTCACTGAGTGCATTTCTGTATGCTATTTTCCTCTGCTGCTGTACCCCTTCTGTTTGAAGGTTCAGTGTGCTGTGCATTCAGCACTGTTGTTACACATGGTTATTTGAGTTACTGTCACCTTGCCTTCAGCTTGAATCAGTCAGGCCAATTTCTTCTGACCTCCCTCAGTGACAAGGTATTTTTGTCCACAGAACGGCCAATGGATGGTTTTGTTTTCTGCAACATTCTCTGTAAACTCTATAGACTGCATTGCATGAAAACCCCAGGAGATCAGCTGTTTCTAAGATCACCCCATCTGGCACCAACAGTCACTTCACGGTCAAAGTCACCGAGATGATATTTCTCCCCCGTTCTGTGGTTTGGTTTGAACAAGAACTGAACTTCTTGACTGTGTTTACATGTATTGAGTTGCTTCTACATGATTGGCTGATTAGATATTTGAATTAGCAGACAGATGTATAGATATAGCTAATAAAGTGGCTACTGATGTATATGGCGAACAAAGTTGATTATTGATCCTTGATCTCCGATCCTTGTTTCCAATTAGTGAGCATGATGATAACTAACATAATGTGTTTCTACTTCCTATATTTAAAGAAATATACTAAACTTTGAAATTTTGAACACAATGAAGAACTTTTTTGGAACTCCTTGAAGTATTTTCTTTGTCCTGAAGAAAATCCCTTGCCATTTTGAAATGTGGAGTGTTTGGTTTGTGAGTCTGGCGTTGGCCTATCATTCTTTTTGGCTTACTTTTTCTTTTCCTTTTCAAGTAGTTTGACCTGCTGGGCATTTCCCACATTAGAAAATGGACATCACAATATTCAAAAATGGATACATGATATGCTTCTAACTGCTACAATATCTGCCCCCATCAATCCATTTGGTCTCATCCCAACAAAGATGTTCTTGTTTCACCTATCACCCCCAAACTGCTGTCATACTGAAAAGTAACTTCTCTCCTTCCAAGGTCTGATGAAGGGTCCTGGACCCTCAACATAAACTCTGTGTTTTTTTTTCACAGATTTTGCCTGAACTGCTGAGTATTTCCAGTGCTGGCTGTTTTTATTTTGAATTTCCAGCAACAGCAGTCGATATTTCATTTTCTTTGCTCTGAATGTTGCATTTTAACAAAATTATTTCTACATTCCTTACTCTGGGTTACCATCTTCATAATGTCACCCATAGACAGCTCACATTTTCCTTAAACTTCAGCACAAATATCTCATAACTCTAATTTAAAAAGAACAACAGATACTATTATATAATGTATTGGGCGCAGCATAAACTAAGCCGGAGAAAATTCTACTTCAGTAGTGCAGTTGCACTCTCTGTGTCTTTCTCCCGGTTCTCAAACAATGCATCTGATTTTCCTTTTTCTCTTCCATTTCCAAAGTTTTTTGTCTCCGCTATCTTCGTCCCACTCTCCTGGCTTTGGTGTTGATCCAGCCATTCACTTCACAAGAACTTAAGAACAAGAAAGAAATAGGAGCGGGAGAAGGTCACCATACCCTTCATTCCTGCCAGACATTTACTGTGATTGTGGCAGTTCCATGATGAGCCCAACTGTTCTTCTGTGCCATTTCCCCAGATGCCTCTATTGGTCAATCTACACCTTTGTATTAAAAGTTTGGGATATTTAAGAAATGTTTGGTTGCTTAAGGTTATCGTAGCTGGGGTTGGGGGGTAAGCTCCCACTACCTATTAAGTTTTCCCAATGGTAGGGGTCTCAAATTGCCTCTGACAAACAAGTCCAGCTCTGGGCCTTCACATGTGGTATAGCTACTAAGCCCAGGGGAAGCTTTTCCACTGACAGGAAAAGGGGTAAAGGCAGTTTATTCGTGCCTTAAAACCAGTTGCATTGGGCAGATGGGGCTCATCAGCCATGGTTGGCAGCTCATTTAGCAGAAAGAAACTCTGATCTCAAAACTTTGCTTCCTTGTGGCTATACCCAATCATGGAGAATATTCCAGGAGTAAACACTGAGGAAAAATCCAGAATTGGAGTCCCTAAGGCAGACGTACATTGATTTCAATGCTAACTGGCAACTCCTGTGACAATGTTTGTACCAATGGATGTCTGCCATTCCTTTGGATTCATCAACAGCATTGAGAGGGGGAGCCTGCAGCGTGGGCAACAACTTTCTCTCCATATTGTACTGTCCTTGCCTGCATATTGACAACTAGGACACAACATCCAAGGTCAACCCCAACCAACGGAGGGCATCCAATTAAATGGTAATTCACCTCCAGTTTAAACAGTTCTAATGATACAGCTTCTACCACTTTTCAGGGAAGAGATCCACCACATTCTCAGAAGAAACTTCCACATACTTCAGTTTTAAATGATGAGCCCCTTATCCTGCAGTTATGTCCAGTTGCTCATGAAAACACCCAAAGATCCCCTGTTAAATTCCCTTAGGGTCGTGTACATTCCTTACTGTGTCTCTCCCTCCACATTCTGTCTCATGAAGCTGCAGCACTTGTAAAGGACCAATAGTTTACTAAGACTTCATTTTCCGGTGCCCAAATTATTAATTGAACTGATTCAAGATGAAAGGTACATCAGCGAAGAACCAGTAGAATTTGACAGGCATGGGACAGGAGTGGCTTCATGTGGTGGATAGGTAGGCAGGTTGATAGGTGTTCATTCAACAACTTACTCTGGACTTCCTTGAGCTCCCGATCAAATGGCACAAACTTTTCTCTGGCAACTCAAGTGTTCCTTATCAATTCTGATATTGCTGTTACATTATGTACCTGTGAGGAGGCTTGGTGAATATTCTTGAATTATTCCTTCTGCTTGCAGTCTCTCACCATGATAGAGCTGAGTCAAGTGCCTATTGCAGAACATGCTACTGGGCATGCAAATGAACCTGATCTGGTATTCAGTGAGATCATAGCTGACCCAGTCTTGATCTCAATACCACTTTCCTGCTCTCTTCCATTGCCACTTGTCTTCCATGTATTTTAAATAGCTGTCAGTTTCTATCTTGAATATATTCAAAGAATCTTCCTCAGCAGCTCCCTGAAGTAGAAAATTTCAAAGGGTCTAGACTGCCTGAAAGAAGAAATTGCTTTTCATCTCATTATAAGCAGAGCCTTTTACTGAAACTATGCCTTCCCTCATTCTAGATATCCTCACTAGGGGAAACATTCTCTCAGCACCCTCTCTGTCAGCCTTCCTCAGAATCTTTTATCTTTCCATAAGTTCACCTCTTATTTTTCTGAACTCCAAGGAGTACAAATCCAACCATTTTTACTTCCTTCATATGTCAATGCTTTCACCCCAGGAACTAAACCAGTGAAAATACGCTCATCCTGAATATGAAGACAACCTCAGTTTTTCACATGCAGGTTCACCAGAGCTTCATTGACCAACATGAAAACTTCTCCATCCCCTGTTTCTAGGGAACAACAATTCATTAACTGCTCAATTATTTGCTGTATATCCACACTAAGCTTCTGTGTTTTATGTAGTGGTAAGCCCAGATCCCTTGATAGTGGAAACATTTTGTGGTCTCATTCGTTCAAATAACATCAGTCAAGGAGAGATCACTTACCTTGTCACTAATGATTTTGCATAGCTTGCATTGGTGGTACCTGTTCTGCTTTTGCATTGCTTCCTCTGGGTAACCATGAGGACAGACATCATTACTGCCAATTGAGTTATGCTTTATGTCAGTCCCGAACACACACAAGAGCATAAGGTGCCACTAATCTTTTCACCTCTTAGGGTGGCAGAGTGGAGATGCGTCTCTACTAAAGGAGCTGTAAGGCATTCCTTTCCTTCACTAGCCTGCAGGCCACCGTTGGGCAAGGTGTAGTACCTGTTTAGCCGTCCCGATCAAGGACATGTGAAGTCATGGAAGCAGGTGGAGGAGCAGCTGGTGCCTATCACAAGTCCTGATAATGTGACCACTGACGCCAGGCAGACTATCTCTGGACAATTGGTCATGACTGGGGTCATCCATCTTATAAAGACACTGCCTCGAAGAAGGCAATGGTAAACCAGTTCTGTAAAAACATTTGCCAAAAACAATCATGATCACGGAGACTATAATCGCCCACATCATAAGACAAGACACATAATAATGATGATGAGTCTCTTCAAATCTGCCTTTTAATATGATCATGGTTGTTCTGAAAAGGTTTCATTTCTTCGGTTCCAGTGTCACCACTGCCCTCAAACTCATGACCTCTCTTTAAGCTCTTCTTTAAATACTTCAATGATCTCGTCTCCACATTATTTACGGTGAGAATTGAAGAGATTCACCACCATTCTGCAAGAAGATTAAGACTGATTATTATAATTATGATAAGAGTTCTTTTTCTATTGTTTTACTGGCTGCATGAGGCACACAGGAATTCCTCTCTTGGAAGGTTATATTCACCATAACTGAAGCCTTAATTTTCAGAGGTTTAAAATTTCTACGTGTAGACATGTCTGTTTTCTGCTGCTGTCTCTGAATGGCCCTGCATCTTCCCATTCAATTTTGTATCTGTCTTTAATGAGTTTGTCCTTTCTCTCTGTGACTACATGCATTTCCTCTGGATGCTGCAATGTCCTCCCATTTTCCAAAGATGTACAGATTTGTAGGTTAATTGGTCAGCATGGGTTTGTTGGGCCAAAAGAGCCTCTAAATATGCTGTATCTCTAATTATTTTTAAAAAATCTTTTGGAGAGTTTAGAACATAGCAACATAGCAAGAAGAGTGCTTAAATAAAAGGCTGATTGGTTATTAGGAGAAAATTTCATGATAGAAGAATGAGCAACTATATTTCTAAGAAAAGAACTCTAAACGGACAAGAATAAAAAAATAAACGAAGCATAATAATGCCTTAGGAATTAAAATCTTCAACAGTTATATTTGAAGTTTTGGTCTTTAAAGTCAAACAAAATTTATAAATAAGATAACTGAAGGTTTTAAAGCCATTTCTGTTGAATTGTTAATATGTAATAGACAGAAATATTGTCTGGATGGTTTCAATATTCTTTAAAGCAACAAGTATTAGGGTGGAGGAATTGGTAATGATCTTTCAAGAATCAGTGGATTCTGGCATGGTTCTGGAGGACTGGAAAATTGCAAGTGTTACTCCATTCTGATGAAGCTTTGATGAAGGGTCTCGGACTGTAATCTTTTCCATAGATGCTACCTGGTCTGCTGAGTTCCTCTAGCATTTTGGATTTCCAGCATATGCAGATTTTCTCTTGTTTGTTACAGAAGGATTTAGACAGAGTAGGAGAATGGGCAAAGATGCAATGCAATATCAGCAATGTATGTTTATGCAGTTTGGTAGAAGAAATAAAAGCACAGATTATTTTCTAAATGTTGAGAAAATTCAAAGAACTGTGGTGCAAAGGGACTTGGGAGTCCTTTCGCAGGATTCCCTAAAGGTTAATTTGCAGGTTGAGTCTGCGGTGAGGAAGGCAAATGTGATGTTAGCATTAATTTTGAGAGGACTAGAACGTTGTGGTGAACTACATATACCTGTCTGGACACGCCCCCTGCTGACTGCTCCTGTGGCTCCTCCCACAGACCCCGGTATAAAGGCGATTGAGGCCTGAGCCCGGCCTCTCAGTCTCCAGGATGTAGTATGGTGGTCAACCACTGTTTGTTCAGTCAATAAAAGCCGATATCTCGCCTTGCGTCTCAGAGTGAGTTATTGATGGTGCATCAAACGTACAAGTGAGGATGTAATGTTGTGGCTTTATAAATCACTGGTGAGGCATGACTTTATGCGTTGTGAGCAGTTTTGGGCCTTTTATCTAAGAAAGGATGTGTTGACATTGGAGAGGGTCAAAGGAGATTCTTGAGAATGATTCTCGGAATGAAAGTGTTAATGAATGAGGAGAGGTTGTTGGCTCTGTGCCTGTAATCACTGGAATTCAGAAGAATGAGGGGGGGAACCTCATTGAAATCTATCAAATATTAAAAGGTCTCAATACAGTGGATATGGAGAGGATGTTTTCTCTGCTGGGGGAGTCTAAGACCAGGAGCACAGAATCAGAATAGAGGGACATCTATTTAGACTGGAGATGAAATGGAATTTCTTTAGCCAGCGAGTGGTGAATCTGGGGAATTCACTGCCACAGGCAACTGTGGGGACCAGGACATTGGGTATTCTTAAGCCTGAGATTGAGAGATTCTTAGTTAGTCAGGACATGAGAGAAGGCAGGTGATTGGGGACACTGATGTCTTCCTTCTTCATCCAAATACAGGCCTGCTTGCAATACACCATTATAATGAGGGGACTTCTTACGAGATACTTCAATGTTCTCTAGCTCATTTTTTGCTTTAGTATGCTGAGAAATTGATCCTACAGTTTTGAAACATTCAGTTTTGAGATCTGCTTGGCCTAGTTGCCTTTGAGAAGATATTAGTGTGCTACTTTCTTGAAACTCTGCTGTGCTCAGAAACAGGGAATTCCAGGTTTTACACTCAGTGATGATGAAAAGATGGTTATATATTTTTACATCTGTATTGTGTGGAACTTGGATGAGCACCCACAGATGATGGTCATCACATAAATCCAATGTTCCAGCCCTTTGTGGTCTGAGTTGTGCCTTTGGATAATACCTTTAGAAAAGCCTCAGTAAATAACAGCAGAGCATTTTGTAGATGATGTACACAACAGCTATTCTGCCCAGCAGTGGAAAGGATGAATGTATGGAGTACCAATCAAGTTGGGTGCTATCTCCTGGGCGGCATTGATTTCCTTGAAATTTGTTGGCAATAAACTGCTCCATGTGAGTAGAGAGTATTCTACCATCTTAGACTTTAAGACCATAAGGTATCAGAGCAGAATTAAGCCATTTGGCCTATTGAGTCTTGTCTGCCATTTCACCATTGCTGAATCAATTTTCCTCTTGCCCCAGTCTCCTGCCTTCTCCTGTTTCCCTTCATGCCCTGATCAATCAAGAATCTATCAACCTCTGCCTTAAATATATATATTGGCCTCCACAGCTGCCTATGGCAAAGAATTCCATAGATTTACCACTCTCTGGCTAAAGAAATTCTTCCTCATCTCCATTCTTAAATGATGTCTCTCTATACTGAGGCTGTGTTGTCTGGTCTTAGACTCTCGAGCCATAGGAAACATCCTCTCTATGTCCTCTCTACATCCACTCTATCAAGGCATTTCACCATTCGATAGGTTTCACCCCTCCCTCTTCTGAATTCTGGCGAATACAGGCCCAGAGCCATCAAACTCTTTTCACATGACAAGCCATTCAATCCTGGAATTATTTTCATGAACCTCCTTTGAACCCTCTCCAGTGTCAGCATATCCTTTCTAAAATGAGGGTCCCAAATCAGTTCACAATACCCCAAGTGAGGCCTCACCTGTACTTTATAAAGTCTGAACATTACAGTTTTGCTTTTATATTCAAGTCCTCTTGAATTACATTCGCCATCCTCACCACAGACTCAACCTAGTAATTAACCTTTAGGAACAATACTCAACACTGTATTCCATCTACCATTTCTTTTCCCATTCTCCTAATCTTTCTAAGTCCTTCTGTAGCCTCTCTACTTCCTCAAAACTATCTGCCCCTCCAACTATCTTCATATTATCTGCAAACTTTGCAACAAAGCCATCAATTCCATTTTTCAAATCATTGACATATAATGTAAAAAGAATCGGTCCCAACACAGACTCCTGTGGAACATCACTAGTCACTGGAAGGCAGCCAGAATAGGCTCCATTCATTCCCGAACTTTGCCTCTGAAATCAGCCACTGCTTTATTTATGGTAGAACCTTTCCTGTAATTCTCCCGTCTTGTGCCTCATTGAAAGAGGAATGGCCATGGGGATTCAGAATATTTGGTTTCATAGCAGGATACCCAGTCTCTGACTTGCTCTTGTAGTCATGGTTTTTATGTGGTGGTCCTTTTGAGATTCTGGTGATCCCAGGATATTGCAGATGGAGGACTTGATGACTGTAACAGCATTGAATGCAGGGATAGATGATGAGATTCTTATTTATTGGAGATGACCATTGCTCGATGCTTTAGCAGCATGAATGTTATACATCACAGACCAGTCCTTGCCTAAGTAAGGTTTAGATCTGCTGCTGCAATCAGGCATGGACTGCTTCATTTGCTGAAGAGTCGCAAATGGGACTGAACATTCCACACAGATCAGGCAATGGACAGCACTGACTCTCTCCAACGTTTAATACATATCACATTGCCCCTATATTGAATAACGCATGACACAATACAATGCACAACACTATAGACTCATAGTGCAAGCAACATTCCGGGTGAACACCTTCAACAGTTCAGGCAAACTGTATTAGCACTATTATTTGCTACATGCAAACAAATGATAAAATAAACATTCCTTACACCAGAATCACCAGAATT
This sequence comes from Hypanus sabinus, assembly GCF_030144855.1. Classification (NCBI taxonomy): domain Eukaryota; kingdom Metazoa; phylum Chordata; class Chondrichthyes; order Myliobatiformes; family Dasyatidae; genus Hypanus; species Hypanus sabinus. Next base: position 29,027,002 of record NC_082710.1, on the reverse strand, counting down.
TATTGTTCACCTCTGAACTGAGTCAAGAGTCAAAGAATTGGTTGACAGTGGCAGGGAGGTGGAATTATATATGAGTCAAATGAGGTAAGAATGGGCATAATCTCCCCTCCTTAATGTATGAGATAGAGCTTTACAGCAATCTTGTGCTTTCTTGACTGTCATTACTTAACAAAACACACAAAATGCCAGAGGAACTTAGCAGGTCAGGCAGCGTCTATGAAAATGAATAACTAGTCGTCGTTTCAGGCTAAGACCCTTTGTCAGGACTGAAGATCCCAGGTACCTGCATTTGATTAACTGTTCCTCCAGTCCTGGTGAAAGGTTGCAGCCCAAAATGTTGATCGTTTATTCATTTCCATAGATGCTCCCTGATATGGGAGTTGGAGTATTCTGACAGCTCACAGAATAGTTACAACACAAAGAAAACATTCTGACTTCCTATATACCAGTTCTACTATATATAAAGGCAGTCTGGTTCCTCCAGCAGTGGTGTATGTTGCTCTGGGTTTCCAGCATCTGCAGGATTTCTTGTGCTGATCATTAATGAAGCTAGCTTTTTATTCCTTATTTATAGATTTTACTCCTTATTTCCAGGTGAAGCCCTGAATCATGTGCAGCTCAACATCAGTAAGACAAATGAGATGGAGATGGACCTTAGGAAGACTAAGCCTGCACTGTTCCCTGTTACTATTGATGGTAAGGACATGGGTGTGGTGAGGACCTACAAATACCTGGGGATGCACTTGGATGACAGACTTGAGTGGAGCGCCAACCCCGAGGCTGTGTACAAGAAGGGCCAGATTCACCTCTACTTCCTGAGGAAACTGATGTCCTTTGGAGTATGCAGGCCTCTCCTTTACATGTTTTATCAGTCTGTTGTCACCAGTACAATCTTCTATGCAGTGGTGCACTGGCTTCAACGTGGGTGATGCTAACAGGCTGGCTCTATTATAGGAGTCAAACTGGATACATTGGAGGCAGTGGTAGGATAAAGAAAACCCTGACAATTCTGATCAATATTTCTCACCCACTGCATGCCACCTTGGTTGAACAGAGGATCACTTTTAGTAGTAGACCAAGACAACTGCGCTGCTCCAAAGAACGCTATATGAAGTCATTCTTACCCTCGGCTGTTAGGCTTTATAATGAATCAACTTATAGCTTGGGAAGTAATGACTACCTCCTGTTAGACTGTTAGAGGTAACTGTTTTTTAATTCTCTCTTACTTCTCTTCTAATATTTGAACACCTGTGCACTTGTAATGCCATTGTACTTTCCTTTGGCATCAATGAAGTATCCATCTATTCACCTGTCTAATTCACTGACATAGCCATCTTATTGCAAGTCCTGAGCAAGGTTGCTGAAGAGGTAATGGATCCACTGGTCATGAACTGTCAAGGATCACTTGATTCTGGCATGGTCCCGGAGGACTGGATGATTGCAAACACCATTCCACTCTTTAAGAAAGGAGGAAGGCAAAAGAAAGGAAATTGTAGGCCAGTTAGCCTAATCACAGTGGTATGGAAAGTGTTGGAGTCTATTATTGTGCATGAAGTTCTGGGTACTTGGAGACAACTGATAAAATAAGTCTAAGTCAGCATGGTTCCTATGAAGGGAAATCTTGCCTGTCAAATCTGTTAGAGTTCTTCGAGGAAGTATCAAGCAGGATGGACAAAGAAGGGGCAGTGGATGATATTTATTTGCATTTTCTGAAGACATTTGATAAGATGCCACACGTGAGGCTGCTTAACAAGATAAAATCCTATGGCATTACAGGAGAGATACTGGCATGGATAGAGGAATGACTGGGACAGGCAGAAGGCAGCGAGTGGGAATAAAAGGGGCCTTTTCTGGTTGGCTGCCAGTGACCAGTGATGTTTCTCAGGGGTCAGTGTTGGGACTGCTACTTTTCACATTCTTTGTCAATGATTTGGATAATGGAATTGATAGTTCTATGGCAAAGTTTGCGGATGATACAAAGATAGGCTGAGGAAGCAATGCGATTGCAGCAGAATTTTGAAGAATGGGCAAAAAAATGACAGATGGAATACAGTGTTGGGAAATATATGATAATGTATTTTCATAAAAGGAACAATAGTGTGGACTATTATCTAAATAGAGAGGAGGTTCATACATCAGAGGTGCAGAGGGACTTAGGTGTCCTCGTGCAAGACTCCCAGAAGGTTAATTTACAGGGTGAGTCTGTGGTAAAGAAAGCAAATGCAATGTTGCTGTTTATTTCAAGGGGAATAAAATATAAAAGCAAGGAGATAGTGCTGAGCCTTTATAAGACACTAGTCAGGCCACACTTGGAGTACTGTCAACAGTTTTGGGCCCATATCTCAGAAAAGACATGCTGTCATTGGAGAGAGTCCAGAGGATGTTCATGAGGGTGATTCTGAGAATGAAGGGGTTAACAAATGAGGAGTGTTTGTCAGCTTTGGACCTGTGCTCAGTGGAATTTAGAAGAATGTGGGAGGATCTCATTGAAACCTACTGAATGTTGAAAGGACTAGAAAGGGTGGATGTGAAGAGGATGTTTCCTATGGTGGGTACAGCCTCAAAACTGCTGTAGGAGATTGAGGGGAGACCCTTTAGAACAGAGGCAAGGAGGATTTTTTTAGCCAGAGAGCAGGAAATCTGTGGAATGCTCTGAGACAGAACTGCGGTGGAGGTCAAGTCTGTGGGTTTGTTTAAGGTGAATGTTGACTGTCTTCTGATTGGTCAGGACATCAAAGGATATGTCGAGCAGGCAGGTGTATGGTGTTGAGTGGGATCAATGATCAACCGTGATGGAATGTTGGAGCAGACTCGATGGGCTGAATGGCCTAAATCTGTTCCTATGTCTTATCTTATGGTCTTATTGGGAGCAGTTTCTCCATCTGTACCTTCTGTATGTTTCATCTGGTACGTGCCTTCTTCTCATTACTACTATCAGGGAGGAGGTACAACAGCCTAACGGCACACACTCAACAGTAGATTATTGAATGGTCATGAACCCATGAACACTACCTCAGTATTCCTATTTGCCCTATTTATTTTTTTATTTTTACTGTAACTTATAGTTTTTAATGTTTTGCACTGTACTGCTGCCACAAAACAACAAGTTTCATGATATATGTCAGAGATAATAAATCCAATCAGATTCTGATCTTACTGCCATCAGCTATATTTCAAAAAGAACAGTCCATGCTTCTCCAATCCATCATTGATGAAATCACTTGAGAGATATTTTTGTGCCCTCTCTTTACATCCTTTATTCTGTACATCCCTCTACACAATACTCAAAGCAGTGTTGTGAATCATGACAATCATTTTTCTAAAGATTTATCATGATTTCATTGCTCTTGCACTCTATGGTCCTGTTTATAAAGACAAGGATCCATATGCTTTATTCACCTCTTTTGTCATTTTTACAAACTAAAGTCATATGCCCCAGGGGTTTCCTGCTCTGTGCATGTTTTAAAAATGTATCATTTAGTTTAATTTCCTCGCCTCATCCTTCCTCTTGAAACATAGCAGTTTATACTTCTCAGTATTACATTTCAGTTGCTCATACCATCGTCTGATTATATCTCCAACTATCTACCTCACAGTATACTACACTACCAGGCTTTGTGTTATCTGCGTATTTGAAAACAGTGCCCTATACGCCAAGTTCAAATCACTTGTATATAAAAAGTTGTTTCTAGACCAACCCTTGGGGAATAAACAGTATATTTCCATTCAATCTGAAAAATAATTTTCTATTACTACTCTATTTCCAAGTACTAAGGCAATTTTCGACTCATAATACTTTGTGCACCTAACCTTTCTACTATCCGTTCCTAATCAATTTTTCGTCAATTCAGAATCTCAATTACATTGTCCTTTACTGACATTTCCTTCCCTAGTGATGTAGAGTATTCATTTGGTACCTTAGCTGTGCCCTCTGGCTTTGTCAATAAATTTCCAGTTTGGTCTCAGGTCAGCCTTAGTTCTCGTCTCACAACTGTTTCCTAGCTCAAATATCCGAGGAATATTTTTGAATTCTTCTTATACTTGCCGTTGGCATTTTCTCATGCTCTCTATTTCTCTTACTTCCTTTCTTTATTCTCCTGCATTTTTTGTAATCAGTCGAGTTTTCATATGTGTTAATAATCTGGCAGACATTATTTCCTTTTATTTGCTGCTCTACTTCACTCTTTTTCTAGTCACTAGTGGAGCACTGATTTTAATTTCCTTACTCTTAAAGTCACAAAGTCATACAGTACAGGCACAGGCCCTTCAGCCCAAGAAGTATGCACGGACCATCAAATATTCATTTACACCAGGGGCTCCCAACATATATTATGCCATGGATCCTTACCGTTAACCAAGGAGCCTGTGGATCCCGAGTTGGGAACCCCTGGTTTACACCAATCCTGCACTAATAACAGATATATACTTCCCACATTCCCATCAACTCTCCCCATTTTCTACCACTCACTTATACACAAGGTATAGCTTATACTGGCTGATTAACTTGCACGTATTTGGGATATGGAAGCACCCAGAGGAAACTCATGCAATCACAGGGTCCATACAGACAATATCAGAGGTCAAGATCAAATCTGGGTTGCTGGAGCTTTGCCCTCATGAAAACCTATCTACACTGTAGCTGAAACATTTCTACTTTAACGAGCTTTTACTATTCAGTTATAGTTTTACCTGTTGTTGTTTTCCCTGATTCCATTTCACATGGCCAGAACAATTCTCATCCTGGTGAAACTGGCACTTCCCCTATTGGCTATTTTTAACTGAAAAGAATCTGTATCATGTCCCCATGGCTGCACTAAGTCTTAAAGCACTATGTGTCACAATGTGCTCTGGCAATGTCGGAACCCAAGTGCGGAGGAAAGACAGGTTCCGATGAAGAGATGGCAACCAAAGTTTATTCATAAGAATTTCAACAGAACATTGCAAGTTCTGTTGAGCAGCTCTATGAAATGTAGCTTTCTCAAAACTAAGACCCTGTATTTAATACTAATCAGGCATCCGCTTAAATAATACAAGTAACACAGAATCCCCAAGCCTATCAAAAGAAACTTAACAAGTTTAAACAGAAAACACCAGGAGACTATTACAAAGAAATAGTCACGAGAAAAAAAACTCAAGGAACTCTAAACAATTAATAACGCTTATTAAACAACAATGAACCGATTCAGGTACTCTACAAACCGTGGTGTCCTATGCTCCCTGGCTTCCCACACAGACCCAAGAGCTCATTTCACTATATTTACTACTTTTTAGTTGTTAATAATTTATTCTGAAGAAATAATGCCAATGGATACCAATCATATACTATGGCTTTACATGAGGAATTGTATTGATCACAAAATGTCAACAGAATTTTCATTCACTAAACTGAGATTGTCAAGAACTTATTAAGATAATTATCTAGATAGATAGGTACTTTATTGATCGCAAAGAAAATTACAGTGTCACAGTAGCATTACAAGTGCACAGATATACAAATATTAGGAGAGAATATTAGCAGTAAGAAAGAACAAAAAATAAGTTACCTTGAACAGTCTAACAGGAGGGGTTCATCACTTCCCTGGTTATAGGTTGACTCACTATAAAGCCTAATGGTTGGGTGTAAGAATTGTCCTCATATTGTTTTCTTCGGAGCAGCACAGTTGTCTTAATCTGTTACTAAAAATCCTCCTTTGTTCCACCAAGGTGGCATGCAGAGAGTGAGAAACATTGTCCAGAATTGCCAGGATTTTCTGTAGGGTCTTTTGTTCTACCACAGCCTCCTGTGTGTCCAGGTTGACTCTTATAACTGAACCAGTCTTTCTAATCAGTTTATTGAGCCTGTTGACATCACCCATGTTGATGCCATTGCCCCAGCACACCATCACATAGAAGATTCTACTGGTGGCAACAGACTGGTAGAACATGTGAAGGAGAGGCCTGGATACTCCAAAGGACCTCAGTCTCCTCAGGAAGCAGAGGCAACTCTGGCCTTTCTTGTACACAGCCTGTGTTGGTGCTCCACTCAAATCTGTCATCCAGGTGCAACCCCAAGTACTTGCAGTTCCTCACCTCATCCACATCCTCACCATCAGTAGTAACAGGGAGCTGTGCAGTTTTAGTCTTCCCTAGGTCCATCACCGTCTCCTTTGTCTTACTGATACTAAGCTGTAGATGATTCAGAGTGTACCAATTGACAAAGTCTTCCACATTCTCTCTTTATACATGCAACTATTACTGAGTCATCAGAGAATTTCTGCAGATGACATGACTCAGTGTTGTATCTAAAGTCCGAAAAGGAAGGGAGCGAATACAGGCCCAGCGTTGCTTATAGCCATGTCTGACATATGGCTTTGAAGGCATGTGAAGTGTGGTCTGCCTTTCTGGTAGTCCATTATCCAGCATACAATGGAAGTGCCAATTTATTATTTTCAGAATTTGTTGAATATTTTAATGACAGCAATGTGGCTTGTGAAATGTTCAGATCTGCTTGCAAGGGATTAGTACGTGAGATATTTCTTGCCTTTCAATATTTCCTATGGTGCATAATGAACATCCCATGACTTCACTTTCATTTAATTCATGCTCTTTTTTTTCTCTTTTATTTCTTTATATAATGAATTTTATCACCTGCAAATGAAGGATTAGGTACAATGTGGAAATATTAAAGAGAGTACACTGCCAGTAACCTTTCTGGCAGTGAGTAGTCAGTCATTTGTCATTTCATACACCTCTAAGACTACTGCAATCAATTAGTCATGGAGCCAGAATAATGGTCTATACCGAGAGAATCATGCTTATCATCACAAAGCACTTCAACATTAAAGTTTGAAAGCACGTTCTATTAAAATGAATTTTGTGGTTTGGTGAATAGACAAAGCTGGCACAATTGACAGAAACTCCAGGGAATGTATAAAAGTGTCTCTCTCTCTGTTGCTGGATGCTGGGATAACAGTAATGCAGTGTTCCTATGAACACATCAACAACAAATGGAATAATTATCGCAGATTACTGTCATAATCATAGAGTAGTTCCATCTAGAAGCTGAAAGCATGCCATCAACATAGATTTATAGTGTTGTTCCTATCGTTGAAATCAACAAGACTCTTTAGATAAAGAGGTCACTGAGTGCAGATTATATTCACTCTTGTAATGCAAATTTCTCTTCCCAACACACATTTATCCATTGCAAATTATATTATTAAACTACATGGAAAACACTTTAAAATCCTCAGTAAGAGTGTCCAAGAAGCAATTATCAAGACTAACAGGATAGAGTTGAGGTGCCCACAATACTGCACATCATGTTCAATGATCACACACTACTGAAGCTGCACCTCTGTGACACCTTCTGGTGAAGAGACACCAAAAGTTATTGGACCAAGGGATACAGGGAATGGTTTCTTTAGGCAGAAGGTGATTAAGAAGGCAGGGATCTTGGACATTGGAAGAGGGGAGTAACAACAAAATTGGGACGGAGCAAGGTAGAACATGATGAGAGGGGTTGCTGCTGGCACTGCATTCAAGTACACTCAGTGACTACTTTATTAGGTACATCCTTTCCCTAATAAAGAGGCTACTGAGTGTACGTCTCTGGTTTTCTACTGCTGTAGCCCATCTACTTCAAGGTTGTTTGTTTAGAGATGCTCTTTAGCACACCACTGTTGTAATGCATGGCTATTTGAGTTAATGTTGCCCTTCTTCTCTGACCTCTCTCATTAACAAGGCATTTTTGCCCACAGAACTGCCACTGACTGGATGCTTTTGTTTTTTTGCACCTTTCTTTGTAAACTCTAGAGACTTTTGTGCATGAAAATCGCAGGAGATCAGCAGTTTCTGAGATACTCAAACCACCCTGTATGAAACCAACAATCATTCCACTGTCGAAGTGTGGTGAACTACATATACCTGTCTGGACACGCCCCCCCGCTGACTGTTCCTGTGGCTCCTCCCACTGACCGTGGCTCCTCCCACAGACTCTGGTATAAAGGCGATTGGGGCCTGAACCCTGCCCTCAGTCTCCAGGATGTAGTATGGTGGTCAATTGCTGCTTGTTCCTTCTTCCAGTCAATAAAAGCCTATATCTTGCCTCACATCTCAGAGAGTTATTGATGGTGCATCACGAAGACACTTAGATCACATTTCTTCCCCATTCTGATGTTTGTTCTGAACACCAACTGAATCTCCTGACCACGTCTGCATGCTTTTATGCACTGAATTGCTTGCCATGTGATTGGCTGATTACTTATTTGCATTAACGAGCAGATGTACCTCATAAAGTAACCACTTAGTTTAAGTTTCTTTCAAACACTTCTGTTGCTCATCCGGGCTGATATTGACCACATGCCAAGTTAGTTTTCCTGCTGAAAGTTAGCCTGGCCACATTAATAACAACCCAATGGTGTGGATTGAACTAAAATAAAAGCAGGTTTTTGGTTTGTTGTTATTTGGGTGCTGATTTTTTGTATATATTTAAACAAGAGGACATGATTTGAGAGTAAGGGGGCAGAAGTTTAAGGGAAACACGAGGAGGTATTTCTTTACTCAGAGAGTGATAGCTGTGTGGAATGAGCTTCCTGTAGAAGTAGTAGAGGCCAGTTCAGTCGTGTCATTTAAGGTAAAATTGGATGGGTATATGGACAGGAAAGGAGTGGAGGGTTATGGGCTGAGTGCGGGTAGGTGGGATTAGGTGAGATTAAGAGTTCGGCACGGACTAGGAGGGCTGAGATGGCCTGCTTCCGTGCTGTGATTGTTATATGGTTATATGGTTATACACTCTACAGTACATTCATTAAGGCTGCGCCTTTTCGACAGGTAATGATGCTTAGTAGACAAGTTACCATCTGATGAATGTGACTGCAGGAACACAAGGAAGGACATATTGGTCAATCTAACTCTTCCCTCCTACATAGCCCTCAATTTTTCTATCGGCCCCATACCTATCTAAAAGTTTCAAAGTATACTTATTATCAAAGAATGTATAAAAAATGTATAAATTATACAACCTTGAGATTTATTTGCTTACAGGCAGTCACAAAGCAAGAAACCCGAAAGGATCCAAATAAAATAAATGTAAAGACACCTGATGCACAGTGAAAGGGGAAAAGAACACAAATCATGCAAACAATAGAAGCGAGCGACAAAATTCCAAACCAAAATGTGTCCTTAGATCTGAACCCCGGAACAGCCCAGAGCAGGCCCAAAGCCTTGGTATCAGTCCATCATGCTAGCGGGCATGGAGCGCAGCAGCAGCGGGGCGGTCTTCATAGCCGTAGTGCCATGGAGAGAGGAATGAACATGCAGGAGAGCGAGCAAATCCCAGCACTCTCCCTTTCCAGTACATCTGAGCCAGTGTATAAATTGTCCAAACAGCATATCATACCTTGTACTGGGAACTGGGTACCATTGCAACAAAACACACTAGACCTAGACCACGCCACCCAGAGAATTACTCCAAGCACAGCTTTCAATGCATAGCCTAAAGCTGCTTTCGATTTCTTCAAATCAGGAAGGTGCCAAAAGTGATCCAATTGTACCAGTTGTACAGGCATCGAAACACCTCTGCCTCTGCTTCTTCTCTCTAAACGGCTCACTCCATCTATGCTGATTCTGCAATGTACCAGCGTGGTTTATCCCTCAAATTCACCTTCACTCGCCTCTTCATTGTTTGCAGTGATAATGTATCACAATTTACTTCAGAAAGTGTTTCGTTAGTGATATTTTTAGTCAAATTTCTTGCCTTTTCAACCACCAGTGAGTTGTTGCAAGCATTCACTGACACCATCTTAAACCAAAAACTTTTTTTATATGTTCCTTAAAAGTTTCTTAAGCGTCCCTAATTTATCTGCCTTCAATCACCCCGGAAATGTGTTCAATGTACCTACTACTGTCTGTGTAAAAAAACTTACCTCTGACATCCCCCCTATACTTTCTTCTAACCACTTTAAAATTATGCCCCCTTGTATTGGCCATTTCTGCCCTGGGGAAAATATCTCTGCCTCTTATCATCTTATACACCTCTTCTTGTCCTTTGCTCCAAAGAGAAAAACTCTAGCTCACTCAAACCTATCGTCATTAGACTTGTCCTGTAGTCCAAATAGCATTGTTGTAAATCTCCTCTGCATCCTCTCTGAAGCTTCCACATCTTCCCTTTAATGAGGTGACCAGAACTGAACATAATATTCTAGGTGTCGTCAAACCAGAGTTTTATAGAGCTGCAACAGTGCCCCGTGGCTCTTGAACTCAATCCCCTGACTAACGAAGGCCAACATAGCTTACTTATCAAACCTATCAATTTGCACACCAACTTTTAGGGCTCTATGCCTGTGGATCCCAGATTTCCTCTATTTCTCCATACTGCCAGGAACATTGCCATTGGCCCAATTTATTTCACTCAAATTATGTGCAATGCCAAAACCAGCATTTTTTTTCAAACTATCTTTCAATTGATACAATTTCTTCTAGCTATAATGAAAGTCGGCTTTATCAATTGAAATACAGTTTGATTACCAAAGTCAACAACATTCTTTTTGTTTAATGATTTGCCATTACAGTCTAGAAGAAAATCAATTACTCTCTTCTTTGTATTGCATTTCCAACATTGGTTTTCAAATTTATTGTCATTTGCTTTCTATTTATAATCTTCTATTTTTCAGATTTATGACTGACTGGATAAATCTTCAGTAGTAGTTGCTGATCACTGATTATTTATTTAACCAGATTGTAGTCTTGGTCCTGAACTGTGATGAACAATGACAGCTTCTTTTGATGGCCAGGAAACCACTGTGTCAGCAATTAATATGATTATACTGTAATAAAGGGTTTGTCTTCCGATTCTTCTGCAGAGATTTTATATTTTTAAAACTAAGAAAGAACAAGGTCATTAAACAAAATCAGATAGTATTCTATAATTAAAGGATCCGGAATGAGGAGCTGGAGATGTAAAATCATATATGAGGGATTTAAGGAAAAAGTTTTGAAACATTATGACACGCTATGGCACTTTTGGAAAAAAAAATAAGAGTTAAGTTCTCTTGTCAGGGGCTACGTTTATCCTTCAATTAATAATAATTAAATACTTTATACATATTCACCAGAAATACTGTGGGTGCTGGAAATCCAGATTAACTCACACAAAATGCTGGAGGAACTCAGCAGTTTAGGCAGTATCCATGGAAAGGAATGAAATACTGATGTTTCAGGCAGAGACCCTTCATCAGGACTCTTCATTCCTTTCCATAGATGCTTCCTGCCCTGCTGAGTTCCTCCAGAATATGGTGTATTGGATCGTATCATTTATTTAATTAATGTTTCTGGGTGATTGCTGTGTCCAGATTAGCTGCTACATTTGATCCAAAAGGAAGCAAATACCTTTCAAAGGTAAGTAGAGGATTCGACCAGACTGGAAATTGGGAATTGGCATGAATGTATACTGAATTACATGGCATCATTTCTCAGTTGTGAATCTTGGAATTGCTGAAATACATGAGTTGCTGAAACTGATTTTGTTTTCAGTTAGAATTATAAATATACTTAGTTTGCCTTGTAAGGCAAATAACTGCCTTATTTTTTAGGCAATTACTTTATCACTAGTAGCACCATATTTTACATGTCAGCTGTCTAAGTTATAGATTTAATATGAGCGGGTGGGAACAGGAATGCTGATCTGGAGTCAACAAAACCTATGATTTGAACAGAGGAAATGGTAGATTTGCAGATTCAATATTGTTCTTCTGAACAGTGAAGGGCCAGGACTAAAAATCTAGTGACCAAAGTTCAATGTTCAAGTACACCATAGCAATGGAAGACTTTAAATTTAGCTCATAATATAGAATTCAGGAAATAAAACAGCTAGGTTTAGTTATGGTGACCATCAAACAACTGGATTGTCATAAAAACCCATCTTGTTTACTAATGCCCTTCAGGGAACGCTATTTGAGGTGTACACCATTGGGAGCATTTAATAGGTAGCTTATCCCCATTACTAGCTCTAGCTCTAACAACCTAAGGTTGTTCTTAGAAATTTGCATGGTTGTTACATATGTGGCCCAAGCACTTAAAGCAGATATTGAAATCTTCAATGGTAACTGCCAGGTCAAGTGGTGAGTGAAATGAAGAGTAAGGCCATTTCCTGCTTATTAGTTTGTACATATCATGGAGTTATTGCTATTATTAATTGTAGCTATGTACAAGTTTTCGAAAAGCACTTGCACAAATATTTTGATGTCCATGTGCAGGTGATCAGTGGTCAGTGGTCAGCTTTGGTGATTATTGCAGCGATGTGGATCTATCCAAGGGCCTTGGAAGTCCATTCTCAGATTTGGTATGCCAACATAATTTGCATTTTTTTCACAAGAGACTGTATTGTGCAATGAAGATCCAGTTGATTTCTTGATTTAGTCTTCTAAGAAGCAATATTTTCTGTTCCATCACCACAAGAAATTAAAAAGTGTATGCAGTATCATTTGGAGATGATTTCTGAAAATCTTTGAAACATCATTACAATCTCATGGCAATCCTTGGCCCACGTCCACTAGGAGTATCCAGGCGAGGCCTCCGTCAGTCAGGGTCAACCGTGGATGTTGTGTTCTAGCTGTCTAGATACGCAAACCTGGGCAGTACAACATGGAGAGCAAGCTCCCCAGCTCCACGCATACGATGAATCCAAAGGAAGAGCAGAGATCAATACGGTTTGGTACCGGCAGGATCGCAGGAGTTGCCAGTCAACGTTGAACTCAATGTAGGACTGCCTCAGGGACTCCAGCTCTGGATTTTTCCCTTGGTTTACTCCCAAGGCCTTCCTCATGAGTGGATAAGACTGCAAGGCAGCAAATGTTTGAGATCAGGGATTTCCTTCTCCTAGATGAGCTGCCATCCTTGGCAGATAAGCTCTATCAGCCCAAAGCGACTGGTTTTAAGGCATCAGTAACTTGCCTTTGCCCCTTCTCCTGTCTGTAGAAATAGTTCTGCCAGACTTAGTAGCTATGCCACATGGGAAATCCAAGAGCTGGACTTAATCCACATGCCATTGGGAGCCTTCATAGGTAATGGGAGCTTGTCCTCATTATCACCTCTGACTATAACAACCTTTAGGAGCCATTTGTAAGGAGCACACAAAAATTGAACATATCCACTGAAAGAAGTGGTTCACCTTGCAAAGTAACCTCCACTCTTTTCATCCCTTCAGCCCATCAAGTAGCTCCTGTATACTTACAGCAGAGTTGAGATGCTACTTTTGCCTCATCAGAACCCACAGAGGAAATATGTATTCATTAATCCAACAGGAATACTGATGAAGAATGGTTGATTATTTGCTGGTGAACACTTGTTTGCTAGTTATGGATTAAGCTGCATCTGTAGCTGGTGATGTACTTGGTGGGTCATAGTACTTGATTATGCATTCCCCTTTGATCTTAGCCGATTATGTGTGTTTCTTGAATTTCTTCTGAAATTACATAGTTCTTAGTGTCTAAACCTTTTTGTCGATTGCATCTTTCTATTTCGTTGTCTAAGACCTCCTGGAGTCAGTTCTCTCTCATCAGCGTCATCGGTCCCTGTTTCCCAGGTCAGAATCACCTGCTAAAGCCACAGTACAGGTCATCTTTAAAAGGAACAACAAATTTCAGCTTTAACTGTTGTTAGGATGTAACAATTTGGAGCTCTCTGTTGATGAACAATAAAATAAGATTAAGATTAGCTTTATTTGTCATATACAGTAACGTACGCCACTTGTACCAAATCATATCAGTGAGTATTGTGCTGTGGGCAGCCTGCAAGCATTGCCATGCTTCAAGTGTTAATATAGAAAGCCCACAACTTAATAACCATAACTTCTATGTCTTTAGAATTTTGGAAGAAACCAGAGCATCCGGAGGAAACCCACATTGTCATGGGGAGACCATACAAATTCCCTACAGACAATGGTGGAAATCAAACCCCAATCAGTGATCACCGGTGCAGTAAAGTGATTGTGCTAACCTGTACATAACCATGACTCCTTTATCATCCTTGCTTTTCACATCCATCTAATATGATAATAATGAGCTGAGTCAGCTAACTACATGAACTGTAATCATCCAAATCAACCTACAAGAGATGATGTGCAGTCTGCTTTTCATTCCACACATTCAATTTAATCAAACGCTACCGTTTCTGGTCTGCTTTTTAAAGCAACCATTTAGGTTCCACTATTGCTTACAATCTACCTTAAAATGCAAAAACAAATGTATTACAGAATAAATAAATAAATTTAGGTCAAGTATGTCTTTGATTTTTTTAGTGATGACTAATTTCAAAAAACAATATCAATTTTTTCTCTTGACATTACAGTTTTGAAATGCTGTCAATTTACTTTCCAGAACCTTAAAGCCATAGGACCATAATATTAATAAGCAGAAGTCTGCTCTGCCATTTTAACCTGGCTGATTAATTTTCCCTCTCAGCCTCAGTCTTCTCCATTTTCCCCTATACCTTCATGCCCTGCCGACTCAAAAGCTTATCAACTTCTGCCTTAAATATACCAAGGATTTAGTCTCCACAAATGCCTGTGGCAATGAATTCCACAGATTCACCACTCTACGGCTAAGAAAATTCCTCCTGTTCTCTGTTCCAAAGGGACATCCTCTATTCAGAGGTTGTGTCATCTGGTCTTAGACTCCCCCACAATAAGAAACATCCTCTCCACATGCACTCTATTGATGGCTTTCAACATCCAATAGGTTTCAATGAGGTCTCCCCTCATCTTCTGAATTCCAATGAGTAGTGACCTAGAACCATCTAATACTCTTCATATGGCTTTCAACCCCCTTGAATGCTTTTCAAGGCCAGCACGTCTTTATTTAGATAACAGGCCCAACGCTGCACACAATACTCTATGAGGCCTTACCAGTACTTTATAAAGGCTCAAAATTACATCTTTGTTTTTATATTCTTGTCCACTCAAAATGAATGCTAACATTGCATTTGCCTTCCATACCACCAACTCAACCTGCAAATTAAGCTTTAAGGAATCCTGCACGAGGACTCCCAAGTTTCTTTGCACCTCAGATTTTAAAATTTTCTCTCCATTTAGAAAATAGCTTATACTTTTATTTCTTCTACCAAAGTGCATGACTAAACACTTCCCGACATGGTATTCCATCTGTCACTTCTTTGTCCATTTTCTTAATCTCTCTAAGTCCTTCTAAAGCTTCTCTGCTTCCTTAAAACTGTCCCTCCAGCTATCTTCATATCATCCACAAACTTGGCCACAATGATTTCAATTCTGTCATCATATCATTGACATATAATGTAAAAAGCAGCGGCTCCAATACAGACCCCTGTGATACAACAGTATTCAACAGCAGCCAGCCAGAAAGAGTTCATTTATTCCCACTCTTTGCCTCCTGCCAATCAGCCAATTCTCTACCCATGTTAGTATCTTTCCTGCAATACCATGGGCTTATTAAGCAGCCTTGTGTGTGGCATCTTGTTGAAGGCCTTTAGAAGATCCAAGTACACAACATCCACTGAATCTCCTGTTTTTATTTTTTTCAAAGAATTCCAACAGATCTGCCAGGCAAGGCTTTCCCTTTAGGAAACCTTGCTGACTTTGGCTTTTTTTTTTACTATGTACCTCTACGTACCCTGAAATTGCATCTTTAACAATTGACTCCAAAATCTGTGGTTAGACAAACTGGCCTATAATTTCCTTTCTCCTTCCTTTGAAGAGTGGAGTGATATTTGTAAATTCCCAGTCCTCCTGAACCATGCCAGAATCAATTAATTCTTGAAAGGTTACCACAAATGCATCTATAGCCCTTCGGGTATCCCTTTTAGATTCCCTAAAGGAACCGTTTTCTGAACACCCTCAAGGAAATCTCAGGATTCTGTAATGTTCGTAGGAAAAAAACCTTCAGCTTATTATGTTGGAACGTAATTGTTTATTTATAATGGCAAGCGCAACTTTGGAAATTAATAACATTGGACTACACAAGCGCCTGATAGAAATCATTGCAACAGCGGGGACCAAGGATTAGCATGAAGAGAAAATGCGCCAGGTATAAAAATAGCAATATTCTTAATGTCACCAGCTGTAGAAACATGCTCTAAGTAAGTGCCTGTGGTCACAAGCATAAAAGGACAATTGGAAAGACACTGAACACCTTGCTGCACTCCAGGACCAGCATACAGTAATAGAAACAAATCTGCCGGCCTTCTTAGTACTTTCTGAGTTTTGTTGTAAGTGCCAATTGATGCAGAGGCTGTGAAATTATTTCAGATAGATGAGAAAAGTAAGGATCTTAAATGATATTGGGAAAGAACAAGTGAATGGAATTAGAATGCAAGGTGTTTATTTTAGCACAAAGTGAAAATAGATTCTAAACAAAGTCTCATATACCTTTTCAATTACCCTTTTGTTCTGTCCTGTTATCTTAAGTATCATACATCTCTAGACCTCTCATTTCTTCCACTCTACTCAACTATAATAAAAGTAACTTATCTATAGAGCACTTTTCATATAGACAATGTACTTCAAAGTGCTTTACAATGGGATAAAGTGCAAACATGAAAATAAAAGACAAAAAGATGTTACTTAAAAGCAAGATTTAATAAATAGATTTTAAAAGTATCAGCTGAGTCTGCATCCCTTATAGTTTTAGCTTTTGAATTCCACTGTTTAGGAGTGTAGTTCAAATAAAATATCCTACCAATAATCTTCTGAGGGAGGTTGTTTAATTTAAGAGACTGTTGGAAGAATACCTGAAAGCTCGAGCATGACGATTAAACAAAAACAATTCTGCGATGTACTCTGGTCCTAGACTATTAAGAGCTTTAAAAGCAAGGAAGAGATCTTTAAAATCAATTCTAAAAGATACAGAATCCAATGCAGAGTAGCTAGGATGGGTGTGATATTCTCCCTCACCTTGGTTTTAATTAAAAGTCTAGCAGCAGCTTTCTGAACGGGTTGAAGCTTTCAATCGTTTGCTTTGGAAGGCCAGTAAAAAGTGCTTTGCAGTAATCTAGGCGATTCAATATAGGGAAGAGGATTCATTTTTCAGCATTGTTATGTGATAAAAACAGATGTACCATTGCAATATTTAAGTGGGGAAATCCTGCTCTGGTCACTTTCTTTGTGTGGGATTTAAAAGCCAAATCAAAGTTAACACCTGGGTTTGTTACTTCTGATTTTACAATTACTTAAACACTTGTAAACTCCTTTATTTTGCTGAACTTCCTGAACTGTATTGCCACTCACTTATTTTTGGTAGATGTGACCAAGAGAGTAAGAACTAAACGGGAACAAGAGCCTGTTTCTGTTATGTCTTTGTAAAATAACTATAAGAGGACTCATATAAGTGAGGGCAATATACTGACATAGATTGAGAATTAACAGTCAAATTACAAAAATATGATTAAATTTATCTTAGTTGAGCAGGCTATAGCTAGTGCATAAAATAATAATCGTGGCTTTTGTACTCTGAGAAGCGATATGTGAGGCTGTGAAGATTTATTACTATTCAGCGCCACTACATTCTTCAGCACTATTTTCTTGCTAATACCAACTTCCTTTAGTTCTTCATCTTAATAATACTTAGTTTGTGAACATTACTGGAAAATTAATGCATCCTCCTCATTGAAGACTGAATCAAAAATATGTTTTGAATTGCCACACTATTTAACACAAACTGCAGAATGCCAGCTTTGGAAACGGAAAAGGGTCAGAGCATTCTGAAGAGGATACACAGGTTATTACTTGGATAAGAAGTTAATCAAAGGAAGAGGCTTGTTGGTTAAAATTCAAGCTCAGGAGTTTATAGGTATAATTTCCCATTAGAAGAAAATGGGTTGCATTGGAGTTCTGAATGATTTGCCACACCTCACTGTTCTGAGAAAATACTACAAATAGTGCAGTTCCTAGATAGGGACAACAGATACAGTCATTATTAAAGAACTCAGAGAATTTTGATGCCTTAACCAGAACATATTATAAATCGTGACAACTGACAGCAAGGTTTTTATTCATAAAGCTTTTGTAAATGCTCCTGGGCAACATTCAATTACCTCTAACATTTGATACAACTGAAAGATTACAATAGCTTCTCTTGCAGAAATAACCAGTCCACCACTGAGAATAATGTTCAGATTAAGGATAATTATTTTAAAATATTTAAGTAAAAATCATTATGACCTTCTGTACAATTATTTATGGGAAATTCATTAAAATTTTAAGTTATAAATAAACATCAACCTTGGGACCAAATTTACAAAAGCAATCAAAGGTAAAGGTCAAATTAGAATGTCTAATTTCACAGAAATTAAGTCAGGATGTGTTGCTATTACCATTGAAGACTTAAAAAACAATGTCGCTGCAAAGATGAATGTTGACACCACAGATGTGACCTTCATGAGACTCAATGTGAGAAATATTCAAATAAGAAATTAAATATTAGAACTAGATCAATGTAAACAGCTGTAACCACTACATCATAATTGTGCTTGCTAAAGATAAGAAATGTGTTAAAACTACTTTTTCATTATAGACCATCTGAAGTTACATACTATGTATCAGGAATATTTACTAAATCATCATACAAAGAAGGCACACACAAAATGCATGACGAACTCAGCATTGTCAGGCAGCATCTATGGAGGAAAATGAATTATTGAAATTTCGGGCTGAGATCCTTCATCAGGATGGGAAAAAAGAAGGCAGGAGTAGGAATAAAAGGGTAGGGTTGGGAAGGGGAGCATGAGCTGGCAGCTGATTGAGTGACTCCAAGGAAAGTACTCAGTCCGAACTGAGTATCTGGCTGAGTACTGAAGACCAGTGCTGACCAGCTGGCTGGTGTGTTCACGGGTATCTTCAGCCTTTTGCTCCAGTAGTGTGTGGTACCCACCTGCTTCAAGCAGGCCTCAATCCTACCTGTGCCCAAGAAAACGTGGCAACCTGCCTCAATGGCTATCACCCAGTGGCACTTACATCCACAGTGATGTAGTATTTTGAGGGGCTTGTAGAAAAACATATCAGCTCCTGCCTGAGTGGCGACTTCATCTGCTCCAGTTTGCCCGCCATAACAACAGGTCCCCAGCACATGTCATCTCATTCACTCTTCACACAACCCTGAAACATCTGGACAGCAAAGATGCATACATTAGGATACCCTTTATGAAATTACAGCAATTACAGCTCAGCATTTCACACCATCATCCCCTCAAAACAAATCAGTAAACTCCAAGACCTGGGCCTCAATATCCCCTTATGGAAGTTGATCCTGGAATTCCTCACTTGCAGACTTCATTCAGTTTGGATTGGTAAAAACATCTCCTTCACAATCTCCATCAGCACAGTGGCATTACAAGGATGTGAACTTGCCCCGCTACTCTACTCTCTTTACACCTGTGACTGCGACTAAGTACAGCTCTAACACCATATACAAGTTTACTGATGACGCCACTGTTGTGGGCTGTATCAAAAGTGGTGATGAATCAGCACACAGGAGGGAGATTGAATATCTGGCTGAGTGGTGTAATATCAACAATCTCTCACTTAAGGCCAACAAGACCAAGGACCTGATCGTAGATTTCAGGAGAGGTAAACCAGAGGTCCATGAGCCAGTAATCATTGGAGGATCAAGGGTGGAAAGGGTCAGTAACTTTAAAATCCTGGGTGTCACTATCTCAGAGGACCTGTCCTGGATGCATCATATAAATATAATTGTGCAGAAAGCAAGGCAGTGCCTCTATTTCCTCAGGTGTCTGTGAAGATTTGGCATGTCTTCAAAAACCTTAACAGACTTCTATAGATGTGTGGTGGAAAGTGTGCTAACTGGCTGCATTTTGGCCTGCTATGGGAACACCAATGCCTTTGAGCCAAAAATTCCACAAAAGATAATGGATTTGGCCTAATACATCGTGGGTAAAGCCTTCCCAACCATTGAGCACATCTACATGAACTGTTGCTGTAGAAAAGCAGCATCCTTCATCAAAGATCCTCACCACCCAGGCCACGCTCTTTTCTCACTGCTGCCATCAGGTAGAAGGTACAAGAGCCTCAGAACTCACACCACTAGGTTTAAAGTCAGTTACTACCTCTCAACCATCAGGCTCTTGAACAAATCAGAATACATTTATGTCACCACATACAACCCTCAAATTCTCTTTCATGCAGGTGTATTTAGCTATTCTATAGAACAGTAACTGTGAACAGGATCAATAAACAACAAACTGTGCAAATGCAAATATAAATAAATAGCAGTAAGTAATGAGAGCATGAAATAACAAGATAAAGAGTCATTAAGTGAGACCATCAGTTGTGGGAACACCAGGAACAGAATGAGTGCAGTTATCCCCTTTTGTTCAAGAGCCTGATGGTTGAGAAGTTGTAACTGCCATGATGAGGCCAAACTCAGGTTGGAGGAGCAACACCTCATATACCGTCTGGGTAGTCTCCAGCCCCTTGGTATGAACATCGAATTCGCCAACTTCTGGTAATTCCCTCCCTCTCCCTTCCCCCGTCCCACTTTCACTCTGTCTCCTCTTCTAGCTTCCTGTCACCTCTCTCATGATTCTGCCTTCTTCTACTACCCATAGTGCTTTCCCCTTAGATTCCTTCTTCACCTCTCCTGCCTATCTCCTCCCTGCTTCCCCTCCCCCATCCCTTGATCTTTCCTCTGATTGGCTTTCCACCCTCCCCCCACCTTCTTTATTGGGCCTCTGCCCCTCCTTCTGCAGTCCTGACGAAGGGTCTCGGCCCGAAATGTTGACTGCTTCTTTCAACGGATGCTGCCCGACCTGCTGAGTTCATCCAGCTTGTTTGTATGTGTTGTTGATGTAGACAGTGTTTTCATTGAATTCATAAGAAAAAATATCCCCTCTGTCTATAAGGTCCAAGTGTATGTTAGACTTTGAACAGACCAAACTGAAATGAAGAAAAAGAGCATTCAAGGAAAATCGAGGAAATGATAATAGAGAAGCACAAATTTAAGGAAGGGTATAAGACCACCCCAAAGTCACTGAACGTACCTCAGAGCTCAGAGCATCGTGAAAAAGTGGATAAACTTTTTCTGCCAGAAAGCTTAAACTAAGAAGGAAATTTGTTTTTCACCACGACAATATCAAAAGCACACTGCCAGAGCAACTATAGCATGGCTTCAAATGAAGAAAATTGGTGTCCCTGAGTGGCCCAGTCCTGACCATAACCAAAAGGAACATCTCCAGCAAGACCTCAAGATTGCTGGCCATCGCAGCTTCTGAATTAACCTGTCACAGCTTGAGCAATGGAGCAAACCTTGCTCCGTGACATTGTGTGAAGCTAATAGAGACTGTTCCGTAAAGATTACTTGCTGTAATAGCTGCAAGATGTGGTTCAACTGAGTGCTGAGCAAAGGGGGATGAATACATTTTATCTGCTGACATTTCGATTTTTGAATGTTTAGTTTTTCATGCTTTACAATTTTCCCTGTTTTTTTTTGGCTCTATTGTAAAAAAAAGAATATGTGATTCACAAATAAAAATTCTCAGTTAAATTGAACAAAATCCCGGTATGTGAAAAGAAGTGTTGAGAGCCAAATTATTTTACAAGGCACTATAATTTACTATATATATCCCTGGATTTCATCACTTACCCCACTACCTTCCCTATCTTCACCCAAGGCCAACAAGGAGAAGTGTAATCACTTGATGATGTTTGTGACATTTTCTTTTGCCCTAAAGGAACTGAGGACAAAATAAGCCTTATTTATGCCCCAGAAATGAGATGTGACATGTCAGCTAACGCAACATTCTGGTGTACTAGTAGAACTATTTCTGCTATCTATGAAGATGAAGTCCCAGTTTGCAATGAAAGTCAGCCATGTCTGTAAATCCTCCTTAACTATGGAGGTAAAAGTAGGTGATGCGCCACTCAGTCATGTGAATATGCAACAACACACACAAAATGCTGGTGGAATACAGCAGGCCAGGCAGCATCTATAGGGAGAAGCGCTGTCGACGTTTCGGGCCGAGACCCTTCATCGGGAAAATGCAGTAGGTCATTGAGAATATACACTCAGTGGCCACATTTTTAGGTGCCACCTGTACCTAATAAAGTGGCTGCTGAGTCTATGTTCGTTGCCTTCTGCTGCTGCCGATGTGCTTGGTGGTAGAGTCCCGTTGAAGATGGTGAAAGATGAAACCTTGCACTGTTTTGAGATTTAGATGCTGGCGGGCAGCATCTATGGACATGAATAAACGGTTGACGTTTGGGCCGAGGCCCTTCGTCAGGACTGTAAAGGAAGGGGGAAGAAGGAAGAATAAGAAGATGGGGGAAGGGGGAGGAGGACAAGCTAGAAACTGATAGGTGAAGCCAAGTGTGTGGGGGAAGGGAGAATGAAGTAAGAATCTGGAAAGTGATAGGAGGAAAGGCAAAAGGCTAGAAAAGAAGGAAACTGATAGGACAGGAGAGTGGATCATGGAAGAAAGGGAAGGGGTAGGGACAGCAGGGGGGCTGGTGATAGGCAGTTGAGGAGAAAAGGTAAGAGGCCAGAGTGGAAAAATAAAGAAGAGGGAAGGAGAAAGAGAAAAATTACTGGAAGTTGAAGGGTTGGAGGGTACTTAGATGGAATATGAGGTGTTGCTCCTCAACTTGAGAGTGGCCCCATTGTAGCAGAAGAAGAGGCCATGGACCAACACGTTGGAATGGGAGTAGGGATAGGAATTGAAATGGTTAGCCACCAGGAAATTCCACTTCTTGCGTATGGAACTGAAGGGCTCAACAAAGCAGTCCCCCAGTCTATATTGGGTCTTACTGATGTAGAAGAGGCTGCACCAGGACCACCAGATACAGTAAATGACCCCAACAGTTTTGCATGTGAAGTGTTGCCTCATCTGGAAGGACTGAATGGAGAAAAGGAAGGAGATGAATGAGCAGTTGTAGCACTTTGGTCACTTGCAGGGATAAGTGCCAGGTGGGTGATTAGTGGGGAGGGATAAATGCACGGGAAATCATGGAGAGAGTGATCCCTGCAGAAGGCAGAAAGTGGGGGTGAGGTAAAGGTGTGTTTGTGGGTAGGATCCCATTGAGGGTGATGGGAGTTGTGCATCCAGAGATGCTCTTATGTATACCACCAGAGTATTGCATTGTTATTTGAGTTAATGTCACTTTTCTGTCAGTTTGAATCAATCTGGCTTTTCTCCTTTGATCTCTCTCATTAATAAGTAATTTTTGCCCACAGAACTGGGGTTCACTGGATTTTTTTTTGTTTGTTTTTCTCACCATTCTCTGTAAACTTTAAAGACTGTTGTCCATGAAAATCCCTGGAGACCAACAGTTTGTGAGGTACTCAAATCAGCCGTCTAACACCAATAGTCATTCCATGGACAGTAATTTAGATCACATTTCTTACCCATTCTGATGCCTGGTCTGGGGAAAAAAAACCAATTCAATGTCTTGACCATGTCTGCATGCTTTTATGCATTGAGTTGTTGCCATATGATTGGCTGACTAGATATTTGCATTAATGAACAGATGTACAGTTGTATCTATTAAAGTGGCCGCAGCACATAGGTACATCTGCATTTTTCTCTAGAAGATGTTTCCTGTAATGGTTGCAACTCTCCAGTTCTAACTATTTGCCTTTTTCTGGCAATTATTTTTGTCTGTGTGTATTTATCCAATTCAGTCTTGAAGGCTACAATGTCCCCCAGGCAGAGCATTCCAGAATCCAGAAACGGGCTATGAAAAGAAGTTTTATTTTTTCAGGACTTTCCTGATTGTCTAACCTTTTCTTTTATACAAGTCTAGATCAGTGATTCCCAAGGGGGTGGTTACGTGTCCTAAGGGGATGCTAAGGGAAATAGAATTTGGCAGGGGCTGCTCAAGATGCTTGGGGGGAGGGGTTTGGTAACTGGTGCCTAACTTGAGGCACAAGACCTGACCAACCGTGTCAACTTGCGGCTATAGGCATTCCCAGTTTGTCAATCCAATGTTACATACCTGGAGTATGATTTTATTCCATTCCCGTCAGATCTGTGACATCGCATGTGTCTTATTTGTAATACTGTACTGTCTAATGAAGACATGAAGCCATCAAGATTGCAGGAACATTTCCATGAATGACACCCTTAAAAGGCTACTTATGGTATTACTCAGTTCCAGAAGATGAAGGAAGCATTTGAAAACCATTGCACACTTAAGTCATTTGCCAAAAAGCTAAAAATGACCTTGATAGTGGTTTCATTGCTTCTTGTAACATTTCCAAAATGGTAGCAAAGTGTGGAAAATCTCATACAATTGAATTGGTGAAAGATGAATAATGCCTGTTGTATTAAAAGAGCTCATCACTGTTCTCAAAATGGATACTAGTATTTTAAAATCAATTCCTCTGAGTAAGAACTCATTGTATTGATGAAGTGAGTGAAAATATTGAGTATCAACTACGTACAGAGCTATAAAAAACAGAATTTGGGATACAACTAGATGAGTCGACTGTGCAAGACAATCAGGCATTGCTAATGGCATATGTACAGTTTGTCAAAAATGGAAGAAGTTTATGAAGAGATTCTCTTTTGTAAAAAGTAAAAGACAAATATCAATGGAAAGTCAATCTATGATGAGCTCAAAATATATATTAAGGATAAATGTATTCTATTAGGAACACTGTTTCTTGTGTAACAGATGGAGTACAATATATGACAGGTCGCCATGCTAGTTTAGTGGCATTTATGAAAAAAAATAATTCCAAGTTGGCTTGTAATTCTTTGTGTAATTCATCATTAACATTTCACAGCTAAAAGGATTTGAATGATCTGAAAATTTCAGTCTGGGTAATTAACCCATTTCTTTGCATGATGGAAGAACAGGAAGAAAGGTTGTAAGAAGAAATTATCGAAATTCAGAATGATGAAGAAGGAAAAGTGCTTTTCAAAACTGTTGGCTTTTGTGGTATGTGGCCATACTGTCTTACAAAGTTTCCTGGTGTTTGGAGAAGTGCCAAACTGCTCTTCATTGCATTTCCATCCTCCTACCTTGTTGAAAGAGGCTTCAGTGCAGAAAGCCAGATACTCACAAAAAAGAGAAACCACTTGGACATTGTTACATATGAAGACTTAACGTTTGTCTTGTCATAAATTGAACCAGATATTTGACCTCTTGCAAAAAACCATCAAGCTCAAGGATCATATTGATATTGAAGCTGTTGTATAGTACACAGGTATTGTGTAAGCTAGATTTAAAGACAAATTAAAACAGAAACATTTTTCTTATGTTAGCATATGCAGGCTTTCTCTTGTTTGTGAGCATGTGGTAGACATGTTTTAATGCTATGGGGGTGACAAAAACTATATTGTGCCTAGGAGTGGCTTTGGCAAGTATGAAAGTGCTTTAAGGATTGCGTTGGACAAAAAAAAGTTGGGAAACACTGGTCTAGACCCGTCATCTCAAATATTTCTGTTAAATTTCTAATTAGTTCTCTCTGCTCCAAAGTTCTCTCTGTGTTTTGTAACTGTGGTCCCTCATCCTAGAATCCATTCTCATAAATTCTTTTGGACCTCCTCAGTATGTTTACACCCTTCTTTCTATGTGAAAGAATTGAATACAATATTGAATTATCACATCATTCCTATCAAAATATCAGAATACAATCTTGAATTCAAAATTCAATCTTGAATCTTGACTGTTGAACAGAATGACTTGTTTAGATCATAAGTTTCAACTATGCTTATAAGCCTTCGATATGACACCTTGCAAAGGCTTTTTGAAAGTTCACGAATTAAGCTCATCACCTTTATCTTTTACCATATCAAAACTCTATTAAATTAAACAAGTTAAACGTGGTTTGTCCTTAACAAGTCCATTCTACTTGCTAGAATTGATCCATTTTCTTCTAACTTCTCTTTAAACTTGTTTCTAAAAGCTTCCCCACCACTAAAGTTAAATCAACTAACCTGTATTTGATGGGTTTATCCTCCCCCTCTCACCCCCCAGACGCTATCTGGAGCAAGGAGGAACTATGTGGTACTCTTCTGTTTTCTGGTACCACCCTTATTTTACAAACAAATTGGAAGATTATGGTCAGTACCCCACAACTTCTTCAAATACTTCCCTCAGATTTCTAGGATGGATCCTTAGCCATTGCTGTTGACTTACCTAAGGCATTTTAAATTCAGCCAACTTTTCTAAATTTGCTATCAATGATTGATGCACCCAGTCTCAACTATTTCCTTTGGATAATGGATCCACTTTTACTTTCCATGCACCCACCTCCCTATTGAAAGCAAATGTAAAGAAACGCCGTGTCAATGGCTTCAGCATCAAGCTCCAAGTTTTATGTTGTCGTTAATGGATTCCACCCTAACATGAGATACCTTTTTGTTTTTTTCTTCCAGTCACAAACTCTCTTTGCCTCTATTATTTGTAATCAGTTTGGTTGTTGCTGGTATTTATAACTTGACAGAGTGCATGCAGCTTTTAGTTTTGCCTTACCTTCTTTTATGTCAGAGAGCTGAGAATTTATTTGTTCTTTCTTTGCCCTCTTGGGAATGTGCCTCAATCATACCTCAACCTTCTTTTAAAGCTGCCCACCTGTTCCAGTTCTGCCTGTCAACTTCTGGTTCCAGGTTACCTGGGCCAGATTCACTCTCATTTGATTTACTTGTATTGTTCCTTTTCCTTTTCTATATCTAACTTAAAGTTTATGAAATTATGATCACTGTCCCTTAAATTTTCCCTCACTGAAGCCTGATGAATTTCATATAATTCATTCCACTGAAACAGATCTAGCAATGACAAAGTCACATTTCCTCATGTGACAAGAAAGATAAAACTGGACAAAATTAATCATCACGTTTGAAATTCCTCACTCTCTTTCTCTCTACCCTTAAGGCTATTATTAATTATACTGAACTAATCAAAGCTAACTCATTATAAATAACCTTTGTAAATACACTGAATGTTAGGGTATATGGTGCATTTGATATTCATTGTCAAGTCATGCCCCTGCGACGCTCAATTCAAGCCAGAAGCAGGTCTTGTTACAATAGTCAATGAGAAATGCACTGGTCTGTCTTGTGTTGCTCTTAGACTGATCCCTGGAATATCAGACTGCTTTTTGTGGACAGAGTGATGCCTCTTTCCAAAGTCAGTTACAAGTCTTCCAATAATAGTATTGTGCTCAGGTCGTTAGTTATTTCATATTGGGAAAAAAAATCTATGAAATTATATTTACATGAAATGTAGCCTTGGTTCAACCTCCTTTCTGAACCGTTATTGTATAAACTACCATTTCATTGTGGTGGGTCTTTATCCCAGACATAGTGTCGCTTTAATTCTTAAGCTACATTTGCGTTTATGGAACAGCTGCCTAAAGAAAATCTTGAAAATATTTGTTTGCTTGTGTTGGCCCTTATTAAAGGCACAATGGATTCTTTTCCCAACATGCTGCACATCTGTTTGAGCAGAAAACACCTTAGCTCCAACTGGTTTTGTCTTCAAAAGCTTTTTCTCTAGAGCATGGACTGAAGCAGTTTATTCAACCACATTTCTCCTGTGCATTCCTTTTATCTTGGATTGATGCTTAAAGGGTTTGATGGATGATCTCAAAATTGTAATGATGACATTTTTAGTCTCTGTAGCTTAATGAAGAATTTGAGTTTCGTATTCCAATCAGGAAACTGATTTCTTACTTTGAATGAAAATAAATAAAGAAAACATTGCTGATGCTGGACATCAAAACAGAAAAACTGTTGTATATCTTATGGCTTAGATTGTTCGTCAGAACTTTCCAATGTTTCCACTGTTTCTCTTTCTGCTGGTGCTGCCTGACCTTCAGAGATTTCTCAGCACTTTCTGTTTTTTTAAACATTGAATTAGGGCAATGTTATAAAATGATCAAGATTGGGGCAATTACTCATTATGCAATTTGCAATCTAACCCAAAGCACCTCTGACTAAAAATCACCCCCTCTATCAGTCGCCTTGCTCAACTGCTAATCCTACACTCTATCAAATCCACCTTCTGCTACTAACCTGACTCCATAAATGTTGAGACCAAGACTCACTGTAGATCTAATCTCCCCTGGTTCCCACGATCCAGCCGTTATACAGATAACACTATCCATCAAGTTAGTTTGCCACAGACCACTTTCTTGAACTCCTTCCCCTTGCAATCATTTTGGACCTGAAAACAAGCATACTTTGTGTCAGTACCTCCAGTTGAACTCTGTATTTTTTGTGTATTTTCCCCCTAGCTGTCAGCCTGTGGTTTTGTATTGCCACGTGCTCCTGCTCCACTCCAGCCCCTGTATCACTGAGTACTCCGTCTCTCATGTGTTTCTCATTATTACCTGTTTTGCTGCCACCTGTGTCTCATTGTGCTCCACCTATCATCTGCCTCTCTGTTTATTGCTCCTGTGTTTTCACCAGTTTGTTGCCAGATTTTCCTGAACTTTCCTGAGCCTTTCCAGCATTTGTATCTGTACTCTGTCTGTCTGAATATTGACTTTGCCTGTTCCCCAATTCTGATTTTTGGATTTCTCTGGATGTTTTGATCTCTGCCTGAACTTTGACACTGACTTTGTTTGCTCCTCGGAATTTGTTACTCAATTAATATCACTGTGTGCACGGTACTGGGTCTGCGATTGGATCTCTGCTCCAGCATCCTGACACTTTGAAAGAAAAGCACGCTGAAAAGGTCTTGAAATTCCTTCAAACACTTCTGGAAGTCTGTCACTGTACAGCTAAAACCCATCATAACTGATACTAGAGCAACCTCAAAACAGTTCCGACAGCTTTGAATATCTGGTTGGAAATTCAACCCCATGACTTTCCAATAGGATTTTCCTTTGCACTCATATATTTTACCTTACAAACTCACAAAAATGTCATTATTGATTGTGCAATGCCCGTTATTCAACTCCAGCATCACTTTTAACTCCAGAGGTTTGGAAACAACATATTTAACATCTGTATACATCTGGAACATAATTGTTCTGCTTCTGTTTCCTCTTAAACTCCATTTTTAAAAGACCAGTAACATTGGATAGTAAATAGTTTGCTTCCTGAATACTTTTGGGTGTACCTTACAGACTTTGGGCTGCTGATCATGAAAGTCACCATGAAACTTCCCATCATGCACTGTTTTTTGAAATAGTCTATATTTGTTATTTCAATTCATAATTCAAGTCTGAATAACTGACACCAAGATTAAGGAAGGCATTTTGTTGGTCCACACATCAAATAGGTCATCAATGACTGGCAATTTGAAGAACTTCTGGTGGGACAGGAGAAAATCACATGGAAAACATTCAAGGATGTCGTTGAAAAGTTTCTTGGCAACTACAAAGCACCAAACAACATGCAGCTGGTTGACAACATGCTTCAAGCATCCAAAATCATGAAGTGCAAATGGTCACTAAATTTATTTTCTGTGTTCCCATTTAGACTTCTTTCTTGCAAGTCTCGGCACTGTTAATGTCGAGCAGGGTGAAGGGTTTCACTAGGACATTGCAGTCGTGGAGAAATGAAATCAGGGCAACTGGAATCCATCAATATTGGTTGATTATTGTTGGACAATTGAGTGAAAAACCTCTGAGTACAAATGAAAATCATCAACAAAACATTTTTAGCTTAGTTGAACTATTGCAAAGTACTGTTATGCAACTAAATGCATTATATTCAATAAACGTTGATTTCTCGTTTCTCCAAATTCCTGTGTGATACAAATAATCTGAAATTGTATTTATGTTCAGCTTCAAGCAGTCTATCATAAAGAAAAAAAATTTTGAGGAAGGAACACTTCTGAAAAAATCTGTTGATCAGTATAATCAAACTGCATTCTTTCTGCTCAATGTGATCTGTGGCGTTAAATATAATTCAGGGACATGGTCACCCTCAGATTCCTCGCCTTAGGTTAATTGCCTTTGCTCTTTGCCATGGATTCATTATAGCACAAAAGAAGCTCATCCAATTTGTTGAATCCATACTGGCTCTACAGAGCAATACAATCAATCCCATTATTAGGTTGTCCTGTTCTTCCTACTCCAGACAATGCAACTGAATTACTTCATCTTTAACAATCTCTGGTTTTCCCTTTTATTTCGGTTAATCCTTGGTTTCGTTTTACTCTGCCTAGATCTCCATTCATGCCATTGAACTCTGCCCTTTCATATCAGATTTCTTCTTGCTCCAGTAAAATCCTAATTTAAATCTTATGCTCAGATGATCATTTTTACTTGAACTATCCCTAACATGGATAGTTCACATGGTTCAATTTATTCTTTGGGAAAATAGAGATAAAATGACTTATTACAGAACAGTAAGTTTAGTTTTTGCATTGTTCAAATTATTAGCATCGCGTTTAAGGGATGCATACACCTTTACTTAAAAAAACACAGTTTAATTCAGAACAATCAACAAGTTCTTGTCTGACTGCCGAGTAAGTACTTTGAGGAAGCTACAAAGGGTGGTTGAAGAACATAGTATGTTCAACAGCCTATGTGATTATAATAAAATTTTTACAAGGTTCCACCGGTTCAAGAACCTGAGATTGTGCAGGGTCCAATGGAGATTTGCACATTTGATTTAAAAATGGTTCAATGGCAGGAAGTAAAGGGTACTTATTGAGACTGTTTTGTCCTCAGCTCAATCTCAATTGTCTTCTGACAGTGGGATCCATAACTGTAACAAGAGTGTTTGCCAGGCTGTGTTTGAACTAGGGATGTTATGGAGAAGTTCACAGGTGCTTCAGGCAGATGGAGCTTTTCAGCTGTGGTTGGCAGCTCATTTAGGAGAAGAAAAACTTTGATCTCAAACCTCCTCCGGCGTGCAGCTATATGCATTCATGGGGAAGGATTTGGGAGTAATCCCCTAGAAAAGAATCTGTTGCTGGAGTCCCTAAGGCAGTCTTACAGTGAGTTCAACACTGACGGGAAACTCCTGCAATGCTGTAGGTACCCAACTGTATCGGCCTCTGCTGTTCCATTGGATTCATCAGCTGTGTGGACAGAGGGAGCCTACCACATGGGCAGCCGCTTGCTCTCCACATGGTACTGTCCTAGCCTGCATATCATGTAGACAGCTGGATTCAACATCTGTGGTCAACCCCGACCAATGGAAGGCTTCAACTGGAGAGGTGTGTTGGTGCCTATGAGGACTCTGCCTCCCCCAGGTGGGCAGAGTGAGGCATGAAAGCAAGGTTCAGTTGCTATTTCTTTGGCTTTTGTAATACAGTGTGTTCTGGTTAATTGGGGTGGACATTTATTTGGGGCAACTCCTAAAGAGCAAGAACTAATCAAGAAAATTACCAGGATTTTCTTAATTATGGCCACATAATTAGGACTATTGATTAATAGTTTCTAAGTAGCTTCAGGTGTGTGCACTGGCATCGCTGTTAGTCACTACACTATGCTTTAGAGGGGTCAGTTTTAAAATAGGGTCAATGGCATGTATTTGTGTTCAGAAAGCAGTGATTTTTTTATCACTGATAGTTGAAATGAAATAATCAGTAAGACAATTCAGAACCATTTTGTTCACAGTGGTTTCAAACATTCCAGTTTGGAGATGCCAGAAACGATCAGGAAGGAAAAAGAAACAATTTCACTACTTCAACAGATTAAGAACTATGAAGAAACTGAAGGTATTGAGAATCATCTTAAGTATAACAATGAAAATCAGGATTTGGAGAATGCAATTGTCTGAAGCATTGCATGAAGTCAGTCCGTTATGTCCACTAGGTGTCTGCATTGAATTTGTTCATTTATAGCCAATCAAAAGAACATGGCAGATGAATTCCTCTGTTGATAGCTATCAGGAACAAATAGAGTATTATAGTACTGTCGTAGCATTGATAGAATTCTGATTTGTTCTGTGTTTCATTTACTGTACGTATATAAATTGTTACTCAATAAACTGTTTTTAATACCTTTTAACTATCTCTATCAAACCAGCTAACAGGGGCAACTACTTAATTGAGCCAAAATGTACTTGGCCTGATGTGTCCCAATTAACCAGAATCTACTGTTTATGGTGCCAATAAAAAGTATCCATCCCCCTTGGAAGTTTTCATGTTTTATTGTTTTACAACATTAAAGCACAATGGATTTAATTTGGCATTTTTGACACTGATCAACCGAAAAATACTCTTTTAGGTTAAAGTGAAAACAGATCTCTACAAAATGATCTAAATTAATTACAAATATAAAAGTCAAAATAATTGATTGCACCAGTATTCACCCCCTTTAATATGATACTCCAAATCATCACTGGTGCAGCCAATTGGTTTTAGAAGTCACATAATTAGTTAAATGGAGATCGTTGTGTTCAGTCAAGGTGTTTCGATTGGTTATAGTAAAAATATGCCTGCATCTGGAAGGGCCAACTGCTGAAGAGTCAGTATCCTGGCAAAAACTACATCATGAAGACAAAAGAACACTCCAAGCAACTCCACGAAAAGGTTATTGAAAAGCACAAGTCAGGGGATGGATAAAAGAACATTTGCAAGTCACTGAATATTCCTTGGAGTACAGTCCAGTCAATCATGAAGAAATGGAAAGGATCTACCTAGAACAGGCCATCCTCAAAAACTGAGTGACCGCGCAAGAAGGGGTCTAGTGAGGGAGGCCACCAAGGGGCTTATGACAACTCTGGGGGAGTTACAAGCTTCAGTTGCTGAGATGGGAGAGATTGCATATATAACAACTCTTGCCCAGGTGCTTCACCATGTGCAGATTTATGGGAGAGTGGCAAAGAAAAAAACTGTTAAAAAATTCAGATGGAAACTCAGCTAGAGTTTTCCAGAAGGCATGTGGGAGACTCTGAAGTCAGCTGGAAGAAGTTTCTATGGTCTGATGAAACCAAAATTGAGCTTTTTGGCCATCAGACTAAATGCTAACATCAAAAACACACCATCCCTACTGTGAAGCATGGAGGTGGCTGCATCATGCTGTGGGGATGCCCCACTGCAGCAGGCCCTGAAAGGCTTGTGAAGGAAGAGGACAAAATGAATGCAGCAAAATACAGGGAACCTGGAGGAAAACCTGATGCAATCTGCAAAAGATCTGTGACTTGAGAGAAGCTATGTTTTCCAGCAAGACAGTTACCCCAAGCATTAAGGCAAAACTACACAGGAATGGCTTAAAAACAGCAAAGTTAATACTCCTGGAGTGGTCAAATCAGAGTCCAGACCTCAATCCAATTGGGAATTTGTAGCTGGGCTCGAAAAAAGACTGTTCTCTCACGATCACCTTCCAATCTGATGGAGCTTGAACAATTTTCCAGAGAAGAATGTTGAAAAATTGCTGTGTCCAGATGTGCAAAGCTGTTAGAGACCTATCCACACAGACTCAAGGATGTAATTGTTGCCAAAGGTGCATCTACCAAATACTGACTTGAAGGGGGTGAATACTTTTGCAATCAATTATTTTCTGGTTTATATTTTTAATTAATTTAGATCACTTTGTAGAGCTATGTTTTCACTTTGACACGAGAGTCTTTTTCTTCTGACCAGTGTTAAAAAAAAAACAGGTTAAATCCATTGTGATTCAATGTTGTAAAACAATAAAACATGAGAATTTCCATCCGAGATGAATATTTTTATAAGCACTGTATATTAATGATTGAGACCTAATTATAATAAAGTTTGCAGATAATACAATGGTTGACAGTGAAGGTGATAGCTTTGATTGCAAGACAATGTAGGTAAAATGAGTTAGATATGGCCCTTGTGTCTGAAGGGATCAGGGGGTATGGAGAGAAAGCAGGTACAGGGTTCTGAGTTGGATGATCAGCCATGATCATACTGAATGGTGGTGCAGGCTCAAAGGGCCAAATGGCCTACTCCTGCACCTATGTTTCTAAATTAGAAATTGAGCAGTTAAAGAACAAACAAAATTTAATCCAGGCAAGTGTGAGTTAGTGTTTCTGCAGAGGTGAACAAGGCAGCAAGGGAATAAAATAAATGAAAAGATAATGAGTTTTATGGAGATAAAGGGACCTTGAATATCTTTAGAGATAACAGGAGAGGCCAAAGAGGTAATTACAAGAAGACATACAAAATGTTTTTTTCTTTATTAGCAGAGCAGTAGAGGATATGAACAGTGAAATTATACTAGAACTAGGTTGGCCATAGCTTAAATATTGGATGTTCTACGAGTCTGTGGTGGCCAGTGCTACCATGTTTGCTTTTGTGTGCTGGCGCAGCAGGCGGAGGGTAGCAGACACCACCAGAATCAACAAACTCATTTGTAAGGCCAGTGATGTTGTGGGGGTGGAACTGGACTCTCTGACGGTGGTGTCTGAAATGAGGATGCTGTCCAAGTTGCATGCTATCTTGGACAATGACTCCCATCCACTCCATAATGTACTGGTTAGGCACAGGAGTACATTCAGCCAGAGACTCATTCCACCGAGATGTAACACTGAGCGTCATAGGAAGTCATTCCTGCCTGTGGCCATCAAACTTTACAACTCCTCCCTCGGAGTGTCAGACACCCTGTGCCAATAGGCTGGTCCTGGACTTATTTCCACTTGGCATAATTAACATTATTATTTAGTTATTTATGGTTTTATATTGCTATATTTCTTCACTATTCTTGGTGCTGCTGTAACGAAACCCAATTTCCCTCAGGATCAATAAAGTATGTCTGTCTGTCTGTCCATCTGTCTGTGTATACCTCTAGTCACCATATTAGAGAAAATACATGATTACACAATAACAAAGGAGTTTTATGAGGGTATTGCCAGGATTAGAAAATTATAATCTTATGGAAAATGAATACTTATTTCATTCAAATTGAAGCTGAGGGTAAACTTAATTAAGAGAGGCCTACGTAGAGTAAACAGAAAAGATATATTTTTGTTAACAAAGAGGTCAAAATCCAGAGAATGGATATTTAAAATAAATGGTTAAAAATTTGAGAGAAGATGCATATTTAGGGGTCTTAAGCTCACCAAAGAGATGGTAGAGATAAGAACCCTCACCATATTTTTAAATTATTAGATGTGTACTTGGGGAGCCAAGACCTTGCAGTGATTGGACCTTGTGCTAGTCAGAGGGATTAATTTAGGTAATCATTTTTCAATTGGTACGCTTATGATGGGCCAAATAGCCTCCTTCTTAGTCATAAACTTTCTGTGTTCTTCTATAATATTTACTATTGTCAATGTCAAATTTGTCCTCAGTATGATTATCAGGATAATATTTTTGGTTGGTTAATGTGTATTTGAAGGATATTGTTTGATAAATCTCTTTGAAGCTAAATGAAATTCATCTATCACCCCAATGACTAATCTACAAAGAATTATAAAGAAATCTAAAATATTACAAAGATTTTTGATTTTGGATCATGTTGTCTTTATGGCAAAAATAAAACCTACATCCTTAGCATTTGTAATTAAACTTGTTGGAAAACAAGTTATGAACTGTCACAAATATTTTCTTCATTTGAATGTTAATATCTAAACGAACAGTATTCTACACCTTTTTGAAGATGGGTCATTTAAAAGGCAACTAACATGGAATAATGAATGGCATTTGACTAATTAATGGAGTGAAATAGTAGAAATATTTACTGTTTTATTTTAGCGGCATGACTGTAGCTATTAAAATGCTAAATAGCCCAGTATTCACAGAGGATATCTAGTGCACAAGCAATCATGAACCATTGCTTCATTTGCGATGTGAGGAATATATTAAACAGAAACAATTTAGGTTCAGTATGACAAGTGATGCTGTCTGTGCTAATCACTACTAATTACCCCTCTAACAAAGCTTCACATATGAATACTATGTCAAGTGGCTTTGCCATGTAGAAATAGTAATGTCCTAGTAATGGAGCATGTTGAATCACATTCTTGTAAGCAAAAAACACTGAGGTCCTGTACTTAATGCTGAAGTGATATGCCTAAGATTGTATGCATTCTATGTAACAATTGGCAGATGAAGAACAGTAGAAGATAGCAGAGGTTTTCAGAAAATAATGTCATGATCATAAAATTTGAATAAAGAGGGAGCATCTTAAGTTAAATGGTTATATTAAATCACAAACAAGAGAAAACCTGCAGATGCTGGAAATCCAAGCAACCCACGCAAAATACTAGAGGAACTCAGTAGGCCAGATAGTAACAATGGAAAAAAGTACAGTTGACGTTTTGGGCCGAGAGGTATACAGGTGATGCTGCCTGGCCTGCTGAGTTCCTCCAACATTTTGTGTGTGTTGCTTGGTTATATTGAAGCTGGGTTTCTTTTCAGTACAGTTTGACCACGGATGACTTTGGAAAATACTTCCTAAATTTACTTTATAACAAATACCGTCCCCATCCACCAGTTGTATTTAAAAGCACTGAAGATTTGACAATGAATCACATTCCTCCAGATGTTAATGTTGTGTCCTTATGCATCATTCTTCATGCTTGTCATCCTTTTATATCATCTTCAGGAACAGAAATTATATTGCTACAAAACATATTACTTTTCTCTTTCAATGTAGACTTCCATGATCTTTGAACTTTGTGCTTTATTTTCAAATACAAGTTTTTCATTAAAAATGTGGCAGTGATCTGAAATGTATGATGGCAGGGGCTTCTGTTCTGTGTTGTAAACAAGATTGATGCAATTATTGTGAGCATGAACTAATAACAATTATGAGCTTTTAGAGCTTTCCCATTCTGGTTTTGTGTAGTGTTAATAATCCAAATTCACGATCCAAGCTATGAAAACTACAATGTTAAGGAAAGAATGAGACCATTTCTGCTGTAACTGAGGACATGTGACAAGATTTAAGTATTTTGATGAGTTAAATTTTATTTGAAGGTGAAGTCAATATCAATGGGAATCTGAAACAAGACTTTCCAAAGGCTGAACTCAGTCCTGGTAAACATCCTTCGGTTATCACAGACCAATTATGCTGGCCATAGGACAATGTTGAATGAGTTCCTTGCAGAAAAGTGCTAAGTCTAATTATCTTCAACCAAGTTATACTAATAGAGGCTTTTCATGATGATTGCACAGTGTCAGCTGACAATTTTGGTCCTTTTTATAGAGTCAAAGTAAAAAAGCAACTTCATCCTCTAATACTTTCACCCCTGCATCAAATCATGTGCAATACTGTATGATTAAACCGGCATTATTAAATTCAGTTAAATAATTGGGCCTTATTGTGGTTGGTAAGGTATACAGGTGGTATGGCAAGGGAATGGGAGGATGTTGAGTTTCAATATTTCATACCTCTGCCAATGCATTACAAGTATGGCAGCTAAATTGTTGATGGAACAAAGATAGTATGAAAAGAAAGATGTGAAAAAAGATACAAAAAGGGATACAGATAGACTAACTGAGTGGGCAAAGAACTGACAAAAATAAAAATGCTAAATGTCCACTTTGGCAAAAAAGGAGCATAACTATTTAGTGACAGATTGTAGAATTCTGAAATAAGACCATAAGCTGACAAGAGAAGAAATAGGCCATTTGGTCCATAAAATCTGTTCTCCCATTCCATTCGGGCTGATTATTATCTGTCAACCACAATTTCCTGCCTTCTACCCGTACACCTTGACACACAGACTAATCGAGAAACTACCAACCTCCACTTTAAATATACCTAATGACTTGACCTCCACAGTCATCTGTGGCACTGAATTCTACAGATTCTGTTCTCTGTTCTAAATGGATGTCCCTCTCTTCTGAGGCTATGCCCACACTGTAGGAAACATCCCTTCCAACTCTGTCTAGGCTTTCAATATTTGATAGGTTTCAATGAGATCTCCCATCATTCTTCCCGGTGAATACAGGCCCAGAGCCATCAAATGCTCCAAATGCATTAACCCTTTCATTCCTGGAATCATTCTCATGAACCTCCTCTTGACCCTCTCCAATTCCAACATGCCTTTTCTTAGATAATGGGCTCAAAACTTCTCCCAATACTTCAAGTGTGATCTGACCAGTGCCCTGTAAAGTCACAGCATTACATCCTTGCTTTTATATTCTAGTCCTCTCAAAATGAATGCTTATATTAGACTTGATTACCACTGACTCAACCTGCAAGAGCCGGCTGGTGGTGTAGTGGCATCAGTGCTGGACTTTGGAGTGAAGGCTCCTGAGTTTGAATCCAGCCGGCTCCCTTGCACGCTTTCCATCTGTGCTGGGTTGAGCGTAGAGCTAGCAATTCGGCCTCATAAAAACAAGAAAGCCTGCTAAAAGAAAGCTGTCCTGATGACTCTTCTCCTTCAACCTGCAAGGGAATCCTGCATGAGGCCTCCCAAATTCTTTTGAACCTCTGACATTTGAATTTTCTCCGTTTAGAAAATTGTCCGAGCCTTTATTCCTCATATCAACATTTATGACCATACAATTCCCGACACTATATTTCATCTGCCTCTGCTTTGCTCATTCTCCCAAGTCCTTCTACAGACTCTCTGCTTCCTCAACACTACCTGCCCCTCCATGGATCTTCATGTTGTCCACAAACATGGCCACATAGTCATTAATTCCATTATCCAAGTCATTGACATATAATGCAAAAACGTGAGGGCCCAAATTCAGTCACTGCACAAGTCACCAACAGCCAACCAGAGAAAGTCCCTTACTCCCACTCTTTGCCTCCACCCAGTCAGCAAATCTTCTATCCATGATCGTATCTTTCCTCAAATACAGTGGACCCCTAACTTGTTAAGCAGCCTCATGTGAGATAGCTTGTAAAGGGCCTTCTGAAAATCCAAAGTTCCAAGTTCAAAGTAAATTTATTATCAAAATACATCTATATCACCACATCCAACCCTGAGATTAATACTCTTCCAGGTATTTACAATAAATACATAAAACAGCATAGAATCAATAAAAAACCACACAAAACAATACAACCAATGGTGCACAAGACAAACTGTACAGATACAAAAATAAACAAGATAATAATAATAAATAAATATTCAATAAATATTGAGATCTCAAGAGTCCTTGACGGTGAGTGTATAGGTTGTGGAAACTGTTCAGTTTTGGGGTGAGCGATGTTGAGTGAAGTTATCCCCTCTGGTTCAAGATCCTGATGGTTGAGGGGTAATAACTGTTTATGGACCAGGTGCTGTGAGTCCTG
This sequence comes from Hypanus sabinus, assembly GCF_030144855.1. Classification (NCBI taxonomy): domain Eukaryota; kingdom Metazoa; phylum Chordata; class Chondrichthyes; order Myliobatiformes; family Dasyatidae; genus Hypanus; species Hypanus sabinus. The sequence goes on along the minus strand of NC_082710.1, from coordinate 28,987,970 downwards.
AGGTTCCTGTACCTCCTTCCTGATGGCATCAGTGAGATAAGAGCACGACCTGGGTGGTGGGGGGTGAGCCTGTTGAGGGATATTGCTTTTCTACGACAGTGCACCTTGTAGGTGTGTTCAGTGGTGGGAAGGGCTTTACCTGTAATGGACTGGGCGTTATCTACTACCTTTTGTAAGACTTTCTATTCAAGGACATTGGCGTATCCATACCAGGCTGTGATGCAGCCAGTCAATATACCCCCTCAACACAGATCTATAGAAGCTGGTCAAAGTTATAGGTGTCATGCTGAATCTTCACAAAGTCCTAAAGAACTAGAGATGCTGCAGTGCTTTCCTCCTGATTGCACTTATATGCTGGTCCCTGGACAGGTCCTCTGAAGTGATAACACCAAGGAATTTAGTTGCTCACCCTCTCCACTTCTTGTCCTCTGATGAAGACTGATTTCACAGACTACTGTTTGGTTGCCAGAGGAAGTTGAGCAAAGTAAGGAAAATATATCTCAGTTATTTGAAGCATTTCATAATTGGAGTGCTGCATACACAATTGTTCTCATCATGTAAGGAGGGACATAACCACATTAACTGTAGTTTTGGTATTCTTACATAGATTGATAGAGTGTGTAATGTTTCAAAAAGGAATGGTTGGATAGACTAGGCTTGTTAGAAGAATGGGGACAGGGGTAGATTGTATCATACAAGTTTCTCACCTGCATGGGAATCTAGCACTAGAAGTTTCAACCAGTTAAATCAATGATGAGGTCTCATTGTTTTTCTCTCTCAAAAGTTTGTTTGTCTTTGAAAACTTGTCTCATGGTGTGGTGCAAGCAGAATGTCTGAATATATTTCAGGGTCCTTTAAACAAAGGGATTAACATTACCTTGAATTAGCTATGACCTTATCAAATGTCATAATAGATTTGATATCTAGTAACCTGCACCTTGTCCTTATTTACATGCATTTTAAGCTTAGAAACCTTCATAAAATGATATTATATCACAGCTACAGTATAAAACCCAGATGGATGTAACTTTCTCTTGGAAAGTGTTAAGACATCTTTGTCCTTCCCTGAAGCATTACCAAGTCAGAAACTCAGACTCCAGCTCATCAACTTTGCAAAGAAAATCCTCAAGCTGCCTGATATGGTCAACAATGATGCCATAGGTTCCATCAGCTAATAGTCACTAAAGCTGTATCACCTGTCACAGCTTGCTTCACTTAGTAGTTATATTTTCTAACAATCTAATTATAACCTTTTATTTTAATTGAAACTAGTTAGTGATGAAATGTTAAAACATCAAATTTAGTTATATTTATTCCATAGGATTGTATCAAAAGTAAAGTCCTTAAAGATGTAGAGAGTAGAGAAAAATGAAATATTCAGCAGTTAATTAGTTTCCTACCTTCCCCTTTAATTAGATCATAAGCTCATTAAGTCTGCTCTGCCATTTCATCATGACTGATCTGTGTTTCCTCTTAGCCCCAATCTGCTGCCTTCTCCCCATTTTCCTTCATGCTCTGACCAATCAAGAATCTTATCTCTGTCTTGGCCTCCACAGCTGCCTGTGGCAATGAATTTTTCAGATTCAGCACTCTCTGGCTAAATAAATTTCTGTTCATTTGTGTTCTAAAAGGACACCCTCTATTCTGAGTCAATGTCCTCTAGTCCTAGATTCTCTCACCATAGGAAACATCCTTGCCACATACACTCTTTCATCATTTGATAGGCTTCAATTAGGTCACTGCTCATTCTTCTGAAGTCCAGTGAATACAGGCCCAGAGCCAACAAATGCTCTGCATATGACAAGCCATTCAATCCTAGAATAATTCTTGTGAACCTCCTTTGAACTTTCTCTGGTGTAAGCACATTCTTTCTAACATAAGGCATCCAAAACTGCTCACAATACTCCAAGTGAAGCCTCACTAGTGCTTTATAAAGACTCTAAGTTACATCCTTGCTTTTCTCAACCCATAGATTAACCTTTCGAGAATCCTGCACAAGGACTCCCAAGCAAACACGAGGAAATCTGCAGATGCTGGAAAGTCAAGCAACACACACAAAATGCTGGCCCGAAACGTCGACATTGCTTCTTCCTATAGATGCTGCCCGGCCTGCTGCGTTCCACCAGCATTTTGTGTGTGTTGCAAGGACTCCCAAGTCTCTTTTTGCCTCAGATTTTTGAATGTTCATTCCACTTAGAAAATAGTCTATTCTTTTATTTCTTCTATCAAAGTGCATGGCCGTACACTTCCCGACACTGTGATGTAATGTCCCATTTTGATTATTTTGTCCTTTTTTGCACAATCTTGATTTAGATTGCACTGTGGAAATTTTATATTAATACAGCTCTTGTTTATTATTTAGAGATACTGCATGATAACAGGCTGTACCTGCTCAACAAATTCGTCTGTTTCTTTAAAATAGAAACACAGCACCACTTACTCCCACTGAAGTCCTGGGTTTCCTACACTTTCAAATTCCTACTCTGCTATATATTTGGACATGAATGTTATTATTAAAGTTGACCTAAAATCTTTGCATCTATTTCAGAATTTGTATATATGTTTTTTAAAATGTTCTTTTTCCTCTTCTTACAAATTGTTCTTGCTTTTTTGGTCTCCCAGATTTGTGTTTGTCTTCTCTTACCCACCTTCTAACTCCAATGAAGGGCAAAGAGGCAATAACAGCAAAATGTGCACCCTCTCTGTGTTATTGGCTCCCTCTTACCCCTAAATGTATCTCTGCCTTTCCATAGTATTTCTATAATGCCTGAGCTGAAATGGTCTTTGTGCTGTTCTTTTTGAACATTATTTTACAGCCCTTTAGAGGACTCTTTGACCTTACAAAATATATAGTGATCAAGTGGCTCATTAGGTGGTTTTGAAATGTGAAAGGATCATTATTGCAACTACATTATGAGCATTACCAACAAATGTGTATTCCCTATGCATCCATTCAAAGGAATATCAGGGCCCTTAATTTAAAATGTTAAACCTAACACTGCTCTGAACTGTTTTCTTTATGGATTATGGTTGCTTACAGAAATAGCTCTTTTTCATAATTACAATTCAGTGACTAAATACAAAATTGGCAGTAATCACCTTGTTGGAAATTGTTGCACGCAGAGTCCTCCATGTCCAATTGACACCGCCTAAGAGCTTCCACAGTGTTGTAAAAAGCACAAGGTAAATGCTGCATTCTTCAAGTATTAATACTTAAAGCTGTGTATATTCTAACAATGATTAGAACTGGGAAAATTATGTCGATGGATAGCTGTGGTTCTGCAGAGTATTGCTAGCTAGCTACAGTCCACTTATCAGCTTGTTTCAGGTTCCACAGGTGTTGGAGGTTAGATGTAAGTTCATCTGAACTCTTGTTCCTATCTCCACCCATCCTGCAAAAAGACACTAAAGTAAAATCTGAAAATGCCAAGACTCTTGGCAGAGTGGAGGATCAGACGGATCTTGGGGTCTATGTCCATAGGACACACGAAGCTGCAGTGCCAGTTGACAGTGTAGTTAAGAAGGTGTATGGTGTGTTGGCCTTCATCAACTGTGGGATTGAGTTCAAGAGACATGAGGTAATATTACAGCTATATAAGGCCTGTGTCAGGCTCCATTTGGAAGTAATCCAGATCTCTGAAGCACATAGTTGGACAGGGAACTCTGCTGTCTAGTAGACAAAGAGCTTGTGCCAGGGCTCAGATCCCAATCATCAAACCCTCTCTTCTTAAACTCGCTAAAGTCTGTACTGGTGCAGTAAAGGAGCAGCACAATTTCATGAATGATTCCTGCCTTTGCCCAGAGATGTCTCCTAATTATGTGAAATTATCTAGACTTTACAGGTTTTACCATGAACTTTTGTAGTCCAATGCCAGTGGTGCTAGGGAGCAGAGTAAGGGAGAATATGACTGCTGATTGTAAGGCCCATGCCCATTGAACAGATCTACAATGCCTCCAAATCAGCTCAAACTCTGATTTGGCTCAGCTGCGCATTAAAACTGGAAATGCATTAGATTTAGTATTTGCAAAGCTCTGAAGCTATTTGTAGGAGTGAATTCAGAAAATCTGGCATTATTGTATGATAAAACGTTGACTAGACCTGTGTTTCCTTGCATTTAGAAGAATGAGAGTCAATTTTATTGAAACATACCAAATTCTCCCAGGACGTGACCAGAGATTTGAAGGGTCACAACCCAAAAATGAGGTGTCAGACATTCAAGAGAGAGAAAGGAATAAATTTCTTCAGCCGCATGACAGTAAACCTTGAATTCACTACTGAGCCACTGCTGAGGCTGAGCCACTGGGTATTTTCAAGCCAGAAACCAATAGATTATAGATCTTGGTAGTTACTGGAAGAAAATTGTGCTGATGTTGAAGATCTGTCATGATCTATTTGAATGGTGTGACAGTCATGAAGGGCCAAATTCTCGGCCTTGGCTTCTGTTTTTTTTATTTTGTAACTCTACTGCATGATGTGGGGGAGACAGACTTTTCCAAGTTTACACTAATTAGGATTAGTGGGAGATTTCCTTTACCAAGGTCTGAGAAAGATTGGAAATCTGATCAGGTAAAATTGAATTGCTTCCACTTGTGTGCTTTTTTGCTTAAATGAATCTGCCAACAAGGATTGCTAAACCCTGTACAATTCATGTTGAAGCTTAAGCGAACTAATGGCTTTTAGTAAAGGCTTACTGTCTGGATAAGCAAAATGCTGTTAAAAAGCAGCAATCAATCCATCGTGCCTTAAAACTGCTGAAAACTGGCAAGTAAAATTACAGAAGAAAAAACATTTTGCTGTAAATTATTGTTTCAGTAAAAAATCTTATGGAGAACAAAATAAGGATGAGTATGTGTCATTCACATGTTGTTAGTAATCTGAGTATTACTGGCTTAATCCTCTTTGACAAATGATTATCTTATTACATTGAAAGGCAGATCCCAGATGTTTGTTAATAAAACATTTACTTCAAGTTGTGGTCGGAGCTGATAGTCCTTTTGTCATTCAAAGTGATTTTTAATTTCCCTGCCAGGATGGTAATTTAGTAGATTGCGGGAGACACAAGAGGTACTGCAGATGCTGGAAATATAGAGAAATACACTTAATGTGCTGGAGGCGCTCAGCAGGCCCGGCAGTACCTATGGATGGGAATAAACAGTCGACATTTCGGGGCGAGACCCTTCATCAGGACAGGAAGGGGGAAGAGGTCTGACTTGCTGAGCTCCTCCAGCAGATTGTGATAGAACCCACTCAGTCATTATCTATTTCAAAATAAGATATTTGTAATTTTTAAGGTAGATTGAACATTATTCACTAAAAAATGAAATAATTAAGTGGGGTTCAACTTGGGTAAAAGTAATAATATCTGATACTTGATTTATCTGTGTTCTTAAATTTGTTCCAGTCTTCTGCTGCTGTATCTCTAATATTTCCAGAAATGTGTCTGTTTCCACTGTACTCCCAATGAAACCCATTAACTTTGTAATAAAAAATGCACAGGAATTTTATATTTTATTTCCAAAAAGGCTGTCTGTGATTTTAGTGACACTGAGCACTCTCTGTCACATGCAGAAGCTGGTGAGGATTGCCAGGGTACAGTTTTGACTAAGTGGTTTGGACCAAATGTTCATCTCCCTGACTTACCTTTCCCTTAACCTCAGAAAGATGTACAGACAACTAGGTAAATTCCTTTCCAGGATGGAGACTCAGACCAGTTTATTGACAGTCATTGCAGCATTACCAAGCACAGGGATCGAAAGTTCGCACAATGGGCCACAGCCAAGCTTAGCACCTACTGCTTTACCAGAACATGCTTTGCAGGTCAGGTTGAGTAAGCATTTACGATCCTGGGGTTTATAAATAGAACATGGATCACAAGAATAATGAAACCATGATGTAACATTATAAAATTCTGGTTCAAGGGCAACTAGAATTTGATATCCACTTCTAAATGTGACAGATTAGGAAAGATATATGATATTGGAGATTTGCGGAAGAACGTTAGGGCATATTCTGGAATTAGGGCAGTACTCTCTGGGAGTAAGTACATGTCCTAAGGGGGCATTAGGGGAAATAGAAATCATTGGTGGTGTTCAATATTCTTGAGGGGGTGGCAGTAAGTGGCACCCTAACTTGAGGCATGAGACCTGACCAATTGTGTCTACTCGCAGCAGTCGTCAACATCCTATAGGCATTCCCTGTTTGTGTTATTTTTTTATTTTAAATTAGCTCTGTTAATGATGGATAAATATGTATGGTGTGGACTCTATGAGCCTGAAGGTGGTGAAGCCTTGAATTCTAATCCTGATAAGAAACAGACTACCCAAAGTGCATCAATATAATATTGCATTTTAATATTGATTTTATTCCATTTCTGTCAGATTAGCAATACCCATGTGTCTTATTTGTAATTCTGTACCATCTAATGAAGACATGAAATCATCAAGACTGCAGGAATACTTCTGTAAAAGACACCCTGAATAGGCTACTTATGGTCATTCTCAATTTCAGAAGCTGAAAGAAGTATTCAAAAAGTGTTGCACACTTGAGTCGATTGCCATAAAAGCTAAAAATAACCATTATAGTGGTCTCATTACTTCTTATAATATTTCCAAAATGAGAGCATTTGGTGAAAGATTAAGTATGCCTGCTGTATCAGAAGTGCTCACCACTGTTCTCAAAATGGTTACCAGCATTTTAAAATCAATTTCTCTGAGTAATAACTCCGTAATGAAGTCATTGAGTATCAACTATGCAGAGAGCTACAAAAAACAGAATTTGGAATACAACTGAATGAATCAACTGTGGGAAACAATGAGATATGCTAATGGCATAAATATGGTTTATCAAAAATGGAAAAGTTTATGCAAAGATTCTCTTTTGTAAAAAGTTAAAAACAAACATCAACGGTGAATCAATCTACAGTGAGCTCAAATGTATATTGAAGATAGAAGTATTCCGATTTGTAACAGATGGAGCACCATATATGATAGGTTGCTATACTGGTTTATGACTAAGAAATTTCAAGACTGAAATCCATTGTGTAATTCATTGTCAACATCTCACAGCAATTTTTTTCAAGCATGTCTTCTGGTGAGAACTTCAACTTAATCCAGGCAAATGATGAGACGTCCACTTTTATTGGAAAATTGAGGATATATAAGCAAAACATTGGGAGAAGAATCTTTTCACAGTTTCCCTGCATGAAAAGTATGGTACTCTATTTCAAAGACAGTCATTTACAAAGACAGATGTGAAAAAAGGGCCCGAAGGATTATTGGGACCTGAGTCACCTCAACCACAATCTATTCCAGCTGCTATCATCCTGGAAACCGTACCGTAGCATAAGAGCCAGGACTAACAGACTCCGGGACAGCTTCTTCCACCAGGCCATCAGACTGATTAACTCATGCTGATTTGAGTGTATTTCTATGTTAGATTGATTTATCTATTTATTATAAATTATTATAAATTACTATGATTGCACATTGAACATTTAAATGGAGACTTTACTCCTCATGTATGTGAAGGATGTAAAAAGTAAAGTCAATTCAATTCAATTCAATTTGCAAGAGCACTGCTTACACCTGCAGTCACTGAAGGAGGATTTTCAGAATCAATTCAAGGATTTAAACAACCTGGAAATTCTGATCTCAGTAATTAACTCATTTCTATGCAAGATGGAAGAACAGGAAGAGAGCTTGCAAGAAGAAATTATTGAAATTTAGAATGATGAAGAAGCAAAAATGCTTTTCAAAAATGTCAGCTCTTTTGGTATGTGGCTACACAGTTTCCTGGTGTTTGAAGAAGAGTCAAACTGCTCTTCATTGCATTTCCATCCTCCTACCTTGTTGAAAGAGGCTTCAGTGCAGTGAACCACATACTCACAAAAAACAGAAACCACGTGGACATTGTTACACGTGGGGACTTAAGGTTTTTGCTGTCACAACTTGAACTAGATATTTCAACTCTTGCTAAAAACCATCAAGCTCAAGAATCACATTGATATCGAAGCTACTGTATAGCACTGTGCAACTAGGTTTAAAGACAAATAAAAATTTGAAACAGGATCATTTTTTTCATGTTAGCATATATATAGTAGATATGTTTTTGCCCTTTGGGAGTGCCAGAAAGTATATTGTGCCTAAGAGAGACTTTGGCAGTTATGAAAGTGTGTTAGGGGGACATTGGCAAGTACAAAAATGCTTTGCGGGACATTGGGCTAAAAAAGGTTGGGAAAAACTGAATTAGGATATATAGCAAATATTAACTTTCGTAACTAACTTCAGCAACCGATCTTTAGACCTGAATGTGGATTGTAGATTAAGTTTACAATGCTCCGTGGACAATAGGTTCCCAGAGCTGGATATACAGATGTTATTGTTAACATTTTGTATTGTGCTCTGATGAGCCCACATGCAAGACTAAGCTCTGAGAGCAGAGTGGAATCCACTGTTTTTCCTGTGACCTCCAACATTCCTGTTTTGATAAGAGATAGAACTAACAAAGTGCCTTCAGCACGCACTACAAACTTGTGAAGCTTGATGGCTGCCTCATATCAGCCAAAGTCAAATCCAGAAGCTGCTTTTAACACATTAAACCTAGCCTTACTAAATATTAGGTCTTTGTCTGGTAAATCACTTTTAATTAATGACTTAATTATCAGGCACAGCCTTGATTTTATGTTTCTAATGGAGATTTATCTAAACCAAAATAACAGTTCTTATTAAATAAGCACCTTCTAATTTCAGTTTTATGAGTGAGACCAGGATGAAGAAACGAGGGGAAGGAATAATCATTCTGTTTAATAATTCTTATCAGTGTAAGCAGATGTGATCATCTGCATTTTTGAATGTCTTGCTTTTCAGCTGAAATCTCTTATAGTGCTTTATTTTTAACTATATAAAGGCCAATAAAATATTGTGCAACCTTTTTTGATGACTTCACTCAACTCTTGTCTATTGCTTGCACTGTCTTTGACTGGGTAGACATTGTTGGTGATTTTAATATTCATGTTAATAACCCCAAGGTGTGTGTGTAGGCCTCTGTTAGTCTCAATAGACCATGGATTTGTGCCTTGGAAAGTTTCCAGGCGCAAGTTTCCAGGGCGCAAGTCTGGGCAAGATTTTTTTTTTAATTGAAGACCGGCAGTTGCCCAAGCTGTAAGTCTCCCCTCTCCATGCCATGGATGTTGTCAAGAAAAGGGCATTAGGGCCCATACGGCTTGGCACTGGTGTTGTCGCAGAGCAATGTGTGGTTAAGTGCCTTGCTCAAGGACACAGACACAGCCTCAGCCAAGGCTCGAACTAGCAACCTTCAGATCACTAGATTGAACACCTTAACCACTTGGCCACGTGCCAACACTAACACCAAGGACAGTTGTGCTAATGAACTTTTCTGCATCCGAGGCAACTATGAACTGAGGCAGTACGTACCAGACACTTGACCTAGTCATTTCCAAAGGTCTTAATACTTCTGAGATTATGGTACCGATGTTGCTCTTTCAGATCATTTTTGTGTTTTCTTTAAATTTGCTATGACTCTATTCATTAGCGCTCAAACTGAGGTAATCTCAAAATGGTTTATCACTGAATACACCATTCATGCAGGCCTTTTCTCCTACACTACCTTCTCTCCGGTCTCTGTCAATGATCTTGTAGACCATCTCAACTCTAAAATTACATGTCTCATTGATTCAATTGCCCCCTCAGAAGTAAAAGTAGTTTCTGTGAAGGAAAAAAAACATGATGGAGAAACATCTTGCTGGTTAAGCTCCAAAAAAAAGGGAGCGTCGAAAAGCTGAATGCTGACGGCAGAAAACAAAAGTCCAGATCCATTATGACATTAATAAAATAACTCCTTGCACCTATAATTTAGAATTGAGACATGCAATGCAGTACTTCTTCTCTGATATTATAAACAATAACAGCAATAATGCACATGCCTTATTAGCTATAGTAGATAGGGAAAAGTGTGCTTGTGGTGGGACCCCAATGGAGATGGTTGAAGTTTTGGAGAATTATGTGCTGGACGTGGGGGCTGGTGGGACCTCCACCCTCACTACCATTTAAGACCCTAAAAAGTCCTTCTAGATGAGGTGGCACTTCATCTGTGAGACTGTTGGGGTCATATACTGTGTCCGGAGCTCCAGCTGTGGCCTCTGTATCTTGTGAACCCCAACATAGATTGGGAGACCGCTTCACCAACACCTACACTCCATCCAACAGAGAAAAACGGTCTCCCATTGGCCACTGATTTTAGGTCCACTTCCCATTCCCATTCTATTATGTCTATCTATGGCCTCCACTACTATCAAAACAAGGCCACACTTAGGTTGGAGGAACAATAACTTATATTCTATCTGGGTAGCCTCCAACCTGATGGCATGAACATAGATTTCTTGAGCTTCTGGTAATGCCCACCACCTCCCTTCTCCTTCACCATTTCCCATCCCCTTTTCTCTCTCTCACCTTATCTGCTTTCCTGGCAATCTCCTCCCTCTGGTGCTTAACCCCCCTTTTTTTACTTCTATGGCCTTGTGGTGAACTATGTGCCTGTCGGGACACGCCCCTGCTGACTGCTCCTGTGGCTCCTCCCACAGGCCCCTGTATAAAGGAGATCTGCGGCCTGACGCTCGGCCTCAGTCTCCAAGACATTGTATGATAGACACTCACTCCTGGTTCCTTCTTCCAGTCAATAAAAGCCGATATCTCGCTTTACGTCTCAGTGTGAGTTATTGATGGTGCATCAATTTTATTGACTGGAAGTTTTAAAACATGGAACCCGTTTTGCATCCGGACCAGTTGGATTTGGACCCTCAAGACCCTGACGCAGCTCTCGCTTTTGAACACTGGCTTGCATGCTTCCAATCGTATTTGGCGGAGCTTCGTGCGACTGAACCCGCCGTTATGCACAGAATTCTCCTCTCGAGGGTCTCCTCCAAAGTTTACTCCATTATCCGGGACCTGCCGACCTACGATGGGGCACTGGACGCCCTCAAAAGACAGTACCTGCGGCCGGTGAACACCGTCTACGCAAGACATCGTTTAGCTACCCGGCAACAGCGGCCTGGCAAATCGTGCGCTGAGTTTCTCCGAGCACTACAGACACTCGTCCGACCTTGCGACTGCAAGACGCTCATGGCAGAACAGCATGCGGAGCTGCTGGTGCGAGACGCCTTTGTGACGGGACTGAGGTCAGTGTACATGCACCAGCGGCTGCTGGAAAACTCAGACCTTACCTTAAGCTCGGCGATAGAGACGGCCAATGCTCTGGAAGCTGCGCTGCATAACGCCGACGCTGTCCAGTCGCGCGATTCCCTGCCGGTTCTGTGGACGCTTCAGACCCCGCCACCGCCGGCTCCCGGGAGCGAATTCGCCAACACCGCCACCAGTCGCGATTCCACGAGCTCCCCGACCCTGACCACGGCAGTGGCCTGTCAGAAGCCCATGTGTTATTTCTGTGGCCAAAAGAAACATCCTCAACAACGCTGTCCAGCGCGAGAAGCGACCTGCTCCAGCTGCGGAAAGCGGGGCCACTTTGCCAAGGTCTGTAAGTCTCAACCTCGAGCGGGGTGCAGCGCTGCGGGTGAAACGTGGGGGCCGCCATCTTGCATGCCCGGATGTGGGCGGCCATCTTTGTCGACGTCAGCACGCCCCGCCCCCGACCCTCCGATGCTTACCGGGTACCCCGACGGCGATTCAACTCTGGCCACCGTAACCCTCGACCAAAGCGCCCCACACCAGCTTGCAAGGTCCATGATGGACATCCGGGTGGAGGGGCACTGGACTAGATGCCTGTTTGACACGGGCAGCACTGGGAGTTTTATTCACCCGGACACAGTGCAATGCTGCGGACTCGCAACACGGCCGGTAAGTCAGAGGTTCCATTTGGCCTCTGGGTCGCAGTCCACAGACATCCGGGCGGGTTGTGTAGCGACATTGGTGGTGCAAGGCACAGAATATCGGGACTTTGAGCTGCTGGTCATGCCTAATCTGTGCGCACCTGTGCTATTGGGGCTGGACTTCCAGAGCCATCTCGAAAGTGTGACTATGGTATACGACGGGCCCCTCCCACCACTCACTGTCCGGAATCCTCAGTTTTGTGGGACTTCTTCACATACCCCGCTACTGACCACACACACACACGCACACACACATCCCATCCAGCACCAGGCCGACAGCTGCGCTACCGACACTTGCAGCCTCTCCACTCTCAAGGTCCCTCCCCCACCACTGTTCGCCAACCTGACCCCCGACTGTAAACCTGTGGCAACCAAAAGCAGGAGGTACAGCGCGGGGGATAGGGCCTTCATTCAGTCGGAGGTGCAACGGCTGCTCAGGGAGGGGATCATTGAGCCAAGCTCAAGCCCTTGGAGGGCCCAGGTAGTTGTTGTTCGGACTGGGCAGAAAGATAGGATGGTGGTGGACTATAGTCAAACCATCAATAGGTTTACGCAGCTTGACGCATACCCCCTACCCCGCATCGCGGATATGGTCAACCAGATTGCTCAGTATAAGGTGTACTCGACAATAGATCTGAAATCCGCTTATCACTAGCTCCCCATCTGCCCAGAGGACCGCCCCTACACCGCCTTCGAGGCGGGCGGTAGGCTCTATCACTTCCTGCGCGTCCCTTTCGGTGTCACGAATGGTGTCTCTGTCTTCCAGAGGGAAATGGACCAGATGGTGGACCAGTACCAACTGCAGGCCACATTTCCCTATCTGGATAACATCACCATCTGTGGTCACGACAGGCCAGATCACGACACCAACCTCCAACGATTTCTCCAAGTGGCCGCAGCTCTGAACCTTACTTATAACAGGGACAAGTGTGTGTTTGGTACCACCCGCCTTGCTATACTTGGGTATGTCGTGGAAAACGGGGTTATTGGCCCTGATCCTGAACGTATGCGCCCCCTGTTAGAGCTCCCTCTTCCCACCACTCTCAAGGCCCTCAGACGGTGCCTGGGTTTTTTTTCCTATTACGCCCAATGGATCCCCCATTACGCAGACAAGGCTCGCCCCCTGGTCAAGTCTACCTCGTTTCCCCTCTCTGCTGAGGCCTGCGCGGCCTTCAACTGCATTAAAGCGGACATTGCCAAAGCTACGATGCATGCAGTGGACGAGACCGCTCCCTTCCAAGTGGAGTGTGATGCCTCCGATTTTGCTCTGGCTGCTACCCTCAATCAGGAAGGCAGACCAGTAGCATTCTTTTCTCGCCCCCTCCAAGGCTCCGAAATTCGGCACTCCGCGGTGGAGAAAGAAGCCCAGGCCATAGTGGAGGCTGTTAGGCACTGGAGGCACTATCTTGCTGGCAAAAGGTTCACCGTGCTGACCGACCAGCGCTCGGTTGCGTTCCTGTTCAGCAACCAACAGCGGGGCAAGATCAAAAATGATAAGATTTTGCGGTGGAGGATAGAACTCTCCACCTACACCTATGATATCCTGTACCGGCCTGGCAGACTCAATGAGCCCCCTGATGCCCTATCCCGGGGAACATGTGCTAGCACACAGCTCGACCAGCTGTACGCCCTTCATGCACAACTTTGCCATCCGGGGGTCACCCGATTTTACCATTTTGTGAAAGCTCGGAACCTGCCATACTCCCTGGAGGACATCAGGACGATGACCAGGGACTGCCAAATTTGCGCCGAGTGCAAACCGCACTTCTACCGTCCTGACACGGCACAACTTGTCAAGGCCACCCGCCCTTTTGAACACCTGAGTGTTGACTTTAAGGGCCCCCTTCCCTCCACTGACCACAATGTCTATTTTCTCAGTGTTATCGACGAGTACTCACGGTTCCCCTTTGCCATCCCCTGCCCCGATACCACTGCCACGTCCGTCATAAAAGCCCTGCGCCAGCTCTTCACTCTGTTCGGGTATCCCTGCTATATCCACAGTGATAGAGGGTCCTCCTTTATGAGTGAGGAGCTGCGCCAGTTCTTGCTAGCTAGGGGCATTGCTACCAGTCGGACCACGAGTTATAATCCCCGGGGTAATGGCCAGGTGGAGCGGGAGAATGCCACAGTGTGGAAGGCCACACTTTTAGCCCTTAAGTCAAAAGGGTTGCCGGTCTCTCGATGGCAGGAGGTTCTCCCTGAGGCACTGCACTCTATCCGCTCTCTGTTATGTACGTCCACCAATGCCACCCCTCATGAACGCCTATTCTCTTTTCCCAGGAAGTCTGTCACTGGGACCACCCTACCAGTTTGGCTGACGTCCCCGGGGCCAGTGCTGCTCCGGAAACATGTGAGGAGCAATAAATACTCCCCGCTGGTGGAGAGGGTTCACCTTCTACATGCAAACCCCCAGTATGCTTACGTGGTCTTACCTGATGGGCGGGAGGACACGGTCTCCATCCGCGACCTGGCACCCGCAGGTGCAGCAGACCACTACCCTGAAGGCTCTCCGGTAACTATGAACCCTGCACCAGAGTTGACACCGTGCTCACCAGGCCCTACACAGACTCCTCACGACACTTGTATACCGGGCGTTTCGTACGCATTTATACCAGGCGCCTCGCACATGCATGAGGGATCACCGGCGCCTAGTGGGCAAGAACACGCGCAACCCCCGTCCCCTGTGCAATCACCGATGTTGCCGGCATCTATGCGGTCACAGCCGGTGCTACGTAGATCGCAGCGACAGATTCGACCACCTGATAGACTTGACTTGTAAGAAACTTCGCCACATGAGGACTTTTTCAAACGAAGGGGGGGTGAATGTGGTGAACTATGTGCCTGTCGGGACACGCCCCTGCTGACTGCTCCTGTGGCTCCTCCCACAGGCCCCTGTATAAAGGAGATCTGAGGCCTGACGCTCGGCCTCAGTCTCCAAGACATTGTATGATAGACACTCACTCCTGGTTCCTTCTTCCAGTCAATCAAAGCCGATATCTCGCCTTACGTCTCAGTGTGAGTTATTGATGGTGCATCAGGCCTTCTGTCTCTTTCACCTATCAACTTTCCAGCTCGTTGCTTGATCCTTCTCCCTTCACATTTCACCTATCACCTTGCATTTCTCTCTCCCTTCCCCCAACCTTTTAAGTCTACTCTTAGCCTTTTTTCTCCAGTCCTGCCAAAGGGTCTCAGCCTTAAATGTCAACTGTCCTCTTTTCCATAGATGCCGCCTAGTCTGCGGGGTTCCTGCAGTATTTTGTGTGTGTTACTTGCCTTTCACCATTCAATAGGTTTCAATGATGTCAGTCCTCATTCTTATGAATGCAGTGAATACAGGTACAGAGCCATCAAACACTCCTCAAATGACAACTCTGGAATAATTTTTGTGAACCTCCTTTGAATCCTCTCCAGTTTCAGCACATCCTTTCTAAGGGGCCAAAATTGTTCACTGCTATGCTATAACAGGGGCCAAAACTGCTATGTAGTCTCAACATTACATCCTTGCGTGGGAGTAATAGAGGAGGCGAATTCTATTCTAGAAATTATCTAATAAAAAGAATTTGTAAGGGAGAGAATAGAAGAGAGGAAGGGGTCAGCTTGTTTGCCCTTATAAAGAGCCAGTACAGATTCATTCAGATGAGCTGTAACCATTCTGCGATTCAATGATTCAGTATTCATGTGTGTCACAAAAATTAGCTGACAGATTAAAAGAAAACATGTTTTAATTAGAGCCATAGTTAGGAATGGATTAATCATTTCCCAGAAATGTTTGAAACCACTGTTGGTGCGAAAAGCTTTATAATTGTGTGATAAAAGCCACACTAGCTCTATCTGCATATTAAAACAATTTCCATGTGCCTTCAATGGTTGTGAAAGATGCCATGTGGTAAACAGTGACTAGCTTTTTAGCAACAATGTGGAGATGGAAAGATCAAAGCTATGCAAAACGTAGCTCTACTATTAGTGTCTGAACAAATATTTAATGAAATAAGAAAATTGGTCCTATTAAAGGGATTTACAGTGTAGCCAGGCAAATTCTGAAGAAGAGAATCAAAGGAAAACATATTTTGACGTTAATTTTTGAGAAATGTCGTTATGAAATGAAAAAAGTGAAATATTACCTTTATTATGTATTTCATCGCTGACAGGCAGAATTTCATTCTGAAAGTTTGGATTTATTAAATTTAGCAAGGAATAGCTGTAGGAAATTGAGTAAAACAAATACACTTAAATGGTGACTTGCTAATTTTGATTAAATCATTGCTTTTACATTTTACTCTTTTAAAACATTTCTTCTCAGCAACATTAGAAATGTGCAATATTTTCAAGCGGACATCATGTAACATATTAATGGTGTATCTGTTATGTTCATTTAACTCTCTTCCAACTGGTCGGACTGCTCAGTTTTACTTGTTTTTCTCTTTTTTGCTTCTAATTGCCATCTCCAGTAATTCTTTCCTGAATCAAAAATCTGATCTTCACCTACAAAGCAATTCAAGCTTAATTACATTTCTAGTTGTTCTGAAGGGACACAGTGTTTGAATTAATGGCTTCTAGCAGAATTGATTGGACTGGTCTCAGGTGTGACATAAACTTATGTGACTCTTTCAAATCTGCTACTAAATACAAAGCCGTAAATGATTGTAATACTGTAATTGATAGTCCAATGGAAATTCGATGGGTACAAAATAGTTTTTTTTTAATTTAGATATTGATTCATCTTTGTAAGGCATTTTTAAATTTTTACTTCAGTAATATTGAAGAATTAAAACACATGAGAATGAGTTACGTTTAACATTATTTTGCATAAAGATTATTTGTAAGGTAAATTAAAGAAAAAGATTTTCCTGGGAGATGAGAAGAATGCATTTAAATTCAGATCAGAGAGATACCTTGTGAACATTAAGGGACAGCCCTTTGGTCTGCTGCAGTGCCATGCTGCTTGTTCCATCACTGCTCCTGCACGGATTTCAGTGCAATGTGACTGGGTGCAGCAGAAGGTGTATCGCAAATTGCTGTACTCACAAAACTGACAGAGAGGAACACGCCTCAGAGTAATACTGTGAACCTTAATCACCACTTAGCAACACTGAGACTACCTCGATTGCTCCGCACTGAAATGGAATTTGTTTCTTTTCATTCACAAAAGATTCTGCAGATGTTGGAAATCCAGAGTGACACTCACAGAGCCCTGGAGGAACTCAGCAGCACCTATGGAAAACAATAAAGAGTTGATGTTTCAGGCTTAGACCCTTCATCAGGACTGAAAAGGAAAGAGTGGCTGGGGGAGAGGGTTGATGAAGTGAGAAGCTGGAAGGTGATGGGTGGAAAAGGTAAAGAACTGAAGAAGGAATCTGATAGGAGAAGAGAGGGCACTATAGGAGAAAGGGAAGGAGGAGGAGCACCTACCTTCTCCTTCACCTGGCTTCAAAATCATTTTCTAACTTTTAGAACCATAGCGCCATCGAGCACAACAGTGCAGAAAATAGGCTATTTGGCCCTTCTAGCCTGTGCTGAAACTTTATTCTGCTAATCCCATTGACCTGCACCCAGTCCATAACCTGCCAGACCTCTCTTTTCCATGTAGCTATCCAATTTATTCTTAAAATTTAAGTGAGCTCGCATTTACCATGTCAGATGGCAGCTCGTTCCACACTCCCACCACTCTCTAAGTGAAGAAGTTCCCCTAATGTTCCCCCTAAGTCTTTCCACTTTCAGTCTAAAGCCATGTCCTCTCATATTTATCTCTCCTAATCTAAGTGGAAAGAGCCTACTCACATTTACTTGGGCTATACCCCTCATAATTTTGTAAACCTTTATCAAATCCCCCCTCATTCTTCTATGTTCCAAGGAATAAAGTCCTAACCTGTTCAATCTTTCTCTGTAACTCAACTCCTGAAGAATTGGCAAAATCCTAGTAAATCTTCTCTGCATTCTTTCAATCTTACTGATATCCTTCCTGTAGTTAGCTGACCAGAACTGTACACAATACTCCAGATTTGGCCTCACCAATGTCTTATACAACCTCACTATAACATCCCAACTCCTATACTCAATACCTTGATTTATGAATGCCAGGATGCCAAAAGCCTTCTTTATAACCCTGTCTACCTGTGATGCTACTTTCAGAGAATTATGTATCTGAATTATGTATCATTTATATTTATCATTATTATTGTTTTGAGCAGAGAGACAACATCTGCCGGAATTAAATTCCTTGTATGTGCACAGGTACTTGGTGATTAAAATCTGATTCTGATTCTAATTCTGATTCTGAACTCCCAAATCCCGTTGCTCTTCTGCACTCCTCAGTGCCCTACCATTTACTATGTATGTCCTACCTTGATTTGTCCTTCCAAAATGCAACACCTGACATTTGTCTGCATTAAATTCTATCTGCCATTTTCTGGCCCATTTTTCCAGTTGGTCCAGATCCCTCTTCAAGTTTTGAAAGCCTTCCTCACTGTCCACAACACCTCCAATCTTAGTGTCACCAGCAAAAATGCAGATCCAATTTTCCACATTATCATCTAGATCATTTATATAGACAACAAATCACAATGGTCCCAGCACAGATCCCTGAGGCACATGGACCAAATGGGCCAAAGGGCCTGTTTCTGTGCTGTATTTTTCCATGATTCTATGAGGTTGCCATAGTCTAGGTTGGAGTCCTAATCAAGGTTGCCCTGGTCTAGACTGGTGTCCTGCATGAGGTTGCAATAGTCCTGGTTGGAGCCCCACACTCCAGATTGGAGTGCTGCACTAGAATGCTGTGGTCTGGATTAGAATCCTGCATGAGGACTCTGAAGGATTTCAGTGGTATGTATGTTTGTATGTTATGGACCAGCTGGCATTAAGTATGTTGAGAAGTATATTGTATGGTGGAATGGACTAAGTGAGTGTTTGTGGACATGTTGTTAGAGAAAGAAAAATGCGAGAAGACTTTGTTCAATACTGATGTGAAATGCAAAAAAAATGGTTAAACAAATCTTGTGAAAAAGCAGCAAAAATGAGCAAAAGTTAAAGAAGGAGAAGACATAGGTGAATAAGTGAAGGGTGTTGGTGTCTACCTCAGTGTTTGAAAAGAAACAATTAGGACCAGAGTCTGATAATCAGCTAGATGCTGTTCTCCTGCCTTCCTGAGGCACAGTTTAACAAAGCCCACATCTAGTGATATCTCTTGAGTGCTCAGAGAGGCTGGCAACAGCTGATGATTATCTTGAATTGGTCTAGTGGCAGCCCTAAGAAAATGTTTTCCTTGCGCTTTAGATTGGCATAAAAAACAGTATCGGTCAGGAGACTGACGTTAATGAAAATGTGGAATATGTGTGCAAATGTTTTCGAAGGTATCCAGGTTAACTCTACAATAGAGGACACCCATTTTAATAAATGTTAGTATAAATAAATTGCAACCTAAATTAAAGGAAATACATAGACTGATAATTATATGAGATGAGTTAATTAAAATGGTGAGTGTTTTACAATATTGCCAAAAGCAATTACAACATTGAGAAATTAAAGCTATTAAGGGGAATGGGGACAAATAGTTAGACTTCCTGGCTGCTCCATGATAACATCTGAGCAATATTGTATATTGCTTCAAAGGTAAACAGAAAAAATTCTGCAGATGCTGGAAATTCAAAGCAACATACATGAAATGGTGGAGGAATTCAGCAGCTCTGGAAGCATCTATAGAAATTAAAAAAACAGTCGTGTTTTGGATCAAGACCCTTCTTCAGGATTGGAAGGGAAGAGGGAAGATGCCAGAATAAAAAGGTGAGGGGAGAGAAAAATCAAGTCAAGTCACATTTTATTGTCATTTTGACAATAACTGCTGGCACAGTACATAGTAAAAATGAGACAATGATTTTTCAGGACCATGGTGTTACATGACACAGTACAGAAACTAGACTGAGCTACGTAAAAAACAACATAGGGAAAAAAAAAACACTACACTAGACTACAGAGCAAGCACGAGGAAATCTGCAGATGCTGGAAGTTCAAACACACACAAAATGCTGGTGGAACACAGCAAGCCAGGCAGCATCTATAAGGAGAAGCACTGTCGACGTTTCAGGCCGAGACCCTTTGTCAGGACTAACTGAAAGATAGTAAGAGATTTGAAAGTAGTGGGGGGAGGGGGAAATGCGAAATGATAGGAGAAGACCGGAGGGGGTGGGATGAAGCTAATTGAAAGGTGATTGGCGAAAGTGATACAGAGCTGGAGAAGGGAAAGGATTATGGGACAGGAGGCCTCAGGAGAAAGAAAGGGGAAGGGGAGCACCAGAGGGAGATGGAGAACAGGCAGAGTAATGGGCAGAGAGAGAGAAAGAAAAACAAACAACTAAATATGTCAGGGATGGGGTAAGAAGGGGAGGAGGGGCATTAACAGAAGTTAGAAAAGTCAATGTTCATGCCATCAGGTTGGAGGCTATCCAGCCGGTATATAAGGTGTTGTTCCTCTAACCTGAGTGTGGGTTCATCTTGACAGTAGAGGAGGCCATGGATAGACATATCAGAATGGGAATGGGACGTGGAATTAAAATGTGTGGCCACTGAGAGATCCTGCTTTCTCTGGCGGACTGAGCGTAGGTGTTCAGTGAAACGGTCTCCAATCTGCGTCAGGTCTCACCAATATATAAAAGGCCACACCGGGAGCACCGCACACAGTATATCACATCAGCCGACTCACAGGTGAAGTGTTGCCTCACCTGGAAGGACTGTCTGGGGCCCTGAATGGTGGTGAGGGAGGAAGTGTAAGGGCAGGTGTAACACTTGTTCTGCTTACAAGGATAAATGCCGGGAGGGAATCGGTGGGAAGGTATGGGGGGGACGAGTGGACAAGGGAGTCACGTAGGGAGCGATCCCCGTGGAAAGCAGAAGGGGGGGGAGGGAAAGATGTGCTTGGTAGGGGGATCCTGTTGGAGGTGGCGGAAGTTACGGAGAATTATACGTTGGACATGGAGGCTGGTGGGGTGATAGGTGAGGACAAGGGGAACCATATCCCGAGTGGGGTGGCGGGCAGATGTGCAGGAAATGGGAGAGATGCGTTTGAGAGCAGAGCAGGCGGATGTGCAGACAACTAGACTACAGACCTAACCAGGACTGCATAAAGTGCACACAGGCATTACAATAAATAATAAACAAACAAATTGGGCAGTAAGGTGTCAGTCCAGGCTCTGGGTATTGAGGAGTCTGATAGCTTGGGGGAAGAAACTGTTAAATAGTCTGGTCTTGAGAGCCTGAATGCTTCGGAGCCTTTTTCCACAGGGCAGGAGGGTGAAGAGTTTGTATGAGGGGTGCATGGGGTCCTTCATAATGCTGTTTGCTTCGCGGATGCAGCATTGTGTGTAAATGTCCGTAATGGCGGGAAGAGAGACCCCAATGATCTTCTCAGCTGACTTCACTATCCGCTGCAGGGTCTTGCGATCCAAAATGGTACAATTTCCAAACCAGACAGTGATGCAGCTGCTCAGGGTGCTCTCAATACAACCCCTGTAGAATGTGATGAGGATGGGGGGTGGGAGATGGACTTTCCTCAGCCTTGGCAGAAAGTAGAGACGCTGCTGGGCTTTCTTTGCTATGGAGCTGGTGTTGAGGGACCAGGTGAGATTCTCCATCAGGTGAACACCAAGAAATTTGGTGCTCTTAATGATCTCTACCGAGGAGCTGTCGATGTTCAGCGGGGAGTTGTCACTCCTCGCTGAACATCGGAATAGCTGAAGGGTGATAGGTGAGTTAAAGGGCTGGAGAGGAAGGAATCTGATGCAAGAGGAGAGTGGACCACAGGATAAAGGAAAGGAAGAAGGGCACCAAAGGATGGAGACAGCAGTTGAGAAAACGTAAAAGGCCATAGTGGGGAATAGAAGAACAGGGCATCGGGAAGGAAAAATAATGGAACTTGAGAGGAAATTGGAGTCGGCCACAAAATCCAAACTGCATTATAAACAACAGTGAAGGCGAGCCTTGAAAGAATTGGCACGCTTGAAACAGGTAACATATCTATCATTTCTTCCAGTGATGACAGAAGTGATCACATAATATAGATTACACCTGACTTCCATTTTTGAAGTCAAAATGATCTTTTCACATGTTTGTGTTCCATTCATATCTTTGTATATAAACTTGTCAAGTTAATTGACTTCCCTTTCTTTTTGCCCTGAAATCAGTTATACATTTAGAAGCCAAATAAAACAGCTATGATCTGTTTTTTTTTGCTTCAGAGTATAGTTTCTCATAGCAATTAAACTGCTAAATGCTTTGGACTGATAATAATTATTTGCAATAATTATTATTCACTATCAGGAGTAATTAACAAAGATGACTTTCAGGCTTCAACTTTTAATTAGGAGATTTCTTGGTGCTAACTAGCAGTGTACATCTTAGAAAGGCTGAAACTCTTTGGAATATTTTATATGAATAAATTACAGAAAATAATACTTCATTTTTATAAAGACAGCACATGGATTATTACTGATTTCTGGACTAGTAATATTTGTGCAATTATCCAGTACGTTTTCTTTTTTTATGAGTGTTCAGATTTCTGGACCAATTGTTTAAATCTTTTATATATTGAGTTACATAAGATTTAGCTTCTATGCACTATAACATTGATATCAAACTGATGGATGGATTTAAGCATGATTAAATTTTCTGGCTTTTCAGTTTAAATAAAGAAGTGTCAAATGGTCCATGCTGAATTACTAATGTTTTCCTGAATTAGCCTCCCCTGCCAAGATGGCAGTAGGTAAGCTATTTCTGGCATTACCGTTTTAGCACAGGGAATTAAAAATCAACTCTCAATTTTGCTCCTGATGTTACTCGTGGGTTCTGCATGCAAAAGAAGATCAGAAGTTAACCATGTTGGCTCATTTAAGATTTGGCAGCCCTCCCGCTTTTGCTGCATTGTTGAGGTATCTACAGGGACAAATCCCTTGCATGCATAGAGTATTGGATTGGCAGGAGACGAAGAGTGGGAATAAAGGGAGTCTTTTCTGGCTGGCTGCTGGTGACTAGTGGTGTTTCATAAGGATCTGTGTTGGGACCGATTCTTTTTACATTATATGTCAATGATTTGGATGATGGAATTGATGGCTTTGTTGCAAAGTTTTCAGATGATACAAAGATAGGTGGAGGGGCAAATAGTTTTGAGGAAATAGAGAGGCTACAGAAGGACGTAGACAGATTAGGAGAATGGACAATAAAGTGACAAATATGAAATACAGTATCTGGATATGTATGGTCATGCACTTTGGTAGAAGGGAGGGTTGACTATTTTCTAAATGGAGAGAGAATACAAAAATCTGAGGTGCAAAGGGACTTGGGAGACCTTGTGCAGAATACCCCAAAGGTTAATTTGCAGGTTGTGTCTTTGGTGAGGAAAGCAAATGCGATGTTAGCATTCATTTCAAGAAGACTAGAGTATAAAAGCAAGAATATAAAGCACTGGTGAGTCCTCACTTAGAATATTATGGGTAGTTTTAGGCCCCTTAATGAAGATGTTCTGAAACTGGAGTGGATTCAAAGGAGGGTCACAAAAATGATTCCAAAATTAAATGACTTGTCATATGAAGAGCGTTTGATGGTTCTGTGCCTATATTCACTAGAATTCAGAAAAATGAAGGATGACCTAATTGAAACCTATCAAATAGTGAAAGGCCTTGATAGAGTGGATGTTGAGAGGACATTTCCTATGGTGAGAGAGTCTAATACCAGAAGACACGGCCTCAGAATAGAGGGGTGTAGTTCTAGAACGGAGATTAGGAGGAATATCTTTAGCCAGAGAGTGGTGAATCTGTGCCTTCAGCAGCTACAGAGGCCAAGACTTCATGTATATTTAAGGCAGAGGTTGCTAGATTCCTGATTGAAGGGATATGGAGAGAAGGCAGAAGATGGGGACTGAGAGATAAATTGGATCAGCCATGATGAAATGGAGGAGTAGAATTGATGGGCCAAATGGCCTAATTCTGCTCCTATATATTGTGGTCTTATAAAATTTTGCCTGAAGGAGAAATCGATATAGAAGTCATCAGGTTGGAGGCAACCCAAATGGAATATAAGGTTTTTCTCCTCCACCCTGAGGGTGTCCTCATCGTGGCATACAAGGAGGCCATGGACCGACAAAGGTATTGTGATAGCTATTCGGTACAAGTTTAATGCTATCTGAATTTATAGTTTTATTTTATATTTAATGAAATTGACAGTGACAAGATTTCTACTAATCATTCCCAAATTCTGCTTCAAATTTCACTGTAAAGATATAGTCACAGTCATAGATGAGAGCTACAGGGAGGTAGTCATACCTAGGCTGCCGGAAGCAGGTCGTTGGGTGACAGTCAGAGGCGGGAAAGCAAAGGTGAGTAGACAGGTAGTGCAGGGCACCCCTGTAGCCACTCCCCTGAATAATAAGTTTACCGTCCTGAATACTGTTGGTGAGGACGACCGACCAGGTGTGAGCCACGGTGGCAGGGCCTCTGGCACTGAGTCTGACCCTGTGGTGCAGAAGGATGGGATGGAGGACAGCTGTCGTCATTGGAGACTCTATAGTCAGGGGAGCAGACAGGAGATTTTGTGGACGTGAGAAGGACACCCACATGGTTTGTTGCCTCCCGGGTGCCAGGTCCAGGATGTCTCTGACTGGGTGCATGACATCCTGGTACGAGAGGGAAAGCAACCAGAAGTCGTGATACACGTTGGTACCAGCGACATAGGCAGGAAGAGGGATGAGGTCCGGAAGGGTGAGTTTCGGGAACTAGGCAGAAGGCTGAAGAACAGGACCTCAAGGGTGGCATTCTCAGGATTGCTGCCAGTGCTACACGATAGTGATGGTAAGAAATGGAGGAGATGGCAGTTGAATGCATGGCTGAGGAGTTGGTGCAGGGGGCAGTGTTTTAGATTTTTGGATCATTGGGATCTCTTCTGGGGAAGGTGGGACCTGGACAGATTGAATGGGTTGCACCTGAACTTGAGGGGGAGCAATATCCTTGCAGGTAGGTTTGATAGCATGGTTCGGGAGGGTTTAAACTAATTTGCAAGAGGGGTGGGACCCGGAGCGATAGAGCAGTGAAAGAAGCGTTGAGGAAAGAGAAGCAGAATAAAGGGCATAATGGTAGTAAGGTAGAAGGGCTAAAGTGTGTGTACTTCAATGCAAGAAGCATCAGGTACAAAGGTGATGAACTGAGAGCTTGGATACATACATGGAATTATGATGTACTGGCCACTACGGTGACTTGGCTGGCACCAGGGCAGGAATGGATTCTCAATATTCCTGAATTTCAGTGTGTTAAAAGGGATAGAGAGGGGGGAAAGGGGAGGAGGGGTGGCATTTCTGGTCAGGGAAACTACTACAGCTACAGAATGGGTGGGTAATGTAGCAGGATCTTCTTTTGAGTCATTATTGGTGGAAGTCAGGAACAGGAAGGGAGCAGTTACTCTACTGGCAGTATTCTATAGGCCCCCTGGTAGCAGCAGAGATACCGAGGAGCAGATTGGGAGGCAGATTGTATTACCTGCTTAATACACACATTGCTCACATGGCCCACTGGTGACTGATAACTTATATTTTGAACAGCGTAATTCTTAAAATAATTCTATTGTAAATGTATGGGTTTTACAGTTCTTTGAACCAATAAACATAAAAATGAGACAGTGGGCACAGTAGGGGTAAAACTTGGGGATGTCCATGAGGGTTTCTTTTTGTGGACTGTCTGTCCACTGGATGCAAAGATGCTTTCAGGCCAAGGTAGTTTCCACCTTCACCACCATCAGAATCATAGACTGCAAAGTCTACTTTACATAATCTGTTTCCACATTCTACTTAAGAACTTGAACAATTTTAATTCTGCCTGTAGTAAAATGTCACCTGATGTAGGCCTACATATAATCGTTCTTTGACAGCTTTTCCTCCTGATCTGACACTGAAATAATTAGTGGTATATTTTTTTGGCTATGCAGTGTGTGCACGTCATACAACAGCTGAGGTGGCACAACTACCTTCCCTCCTGTTCTCTTTTTTGCCTTAACACAAGCCTGCATCCTTGCAACCAGAGCACTGAATTTGTTACGCCTTAGGAGTAGCACATGACAATGGACAATTATGGAAACTCCTTTTTAGAACACCGTGAACCTTTTCCTGTTTATCAGTTACTTATTACAAATGTTGTTATAAATTATGCAGCTCATATCAACGGGAAGGATAAAATTACCAGAAGGAACAAATGAACTGACTCCTTTGCTAAGGTAGCAACAGCAGATCCTTATGACCATGTAGCACCAGTGCGATCAGTATGTGAATACTTGCCAAATTCTTTTGATGAACTAGCACAATTACAGCATGATGCGTCAAAGGCAGAAAAGACTTAATGAACTA
Organism: Hypanus sabinus; assembly: GCF_030144855.1. Lineage (NCBI taxonomy): Eukaryota > Metazoa > Chordata > Chondrichthyes > Myliobatiformes > Dasyatidae > Hypanus > Hypanus sabinus. The sequence goes on along the minus strand of NC_082710.1, from coordinate 28,961,702 downwards.
CAGCACAAACTATGCAAAATTATAAAGGATGATGGATATAATGAGAGATTCTCAACCATAGCAAGAAAAGTAGCAGCAATATGTATGGTTTGCTTTAGACATAATCCCGAATTACCACTGCCGGGATCTGCTGTCACTTGGCCCTCCCCCAGGAAGTTATTTGTGCATCTCCAAATGGACTTTATGAAGAAACCTAAATTGTATGGGTTGTGATTATGCACCTGTTATTGAGTTATATCTATATGTAGAAGCTTATCAAGCTCAGATAAATGAGGTTGTTTACTGTTGCTAAATTTTATTACATGAATTTATTCACTTCCTCACTACCTCACTTTTTAAAGAATATATATTATTTCTGTTTTTTACACTATTTCAATCTATTCAATATACACATATCTATTTACTGTAATTTATTTACTGATTTTTCTTTCTATATTATCATGTATTGCATGCTATTGCTAAGTTTAAAAAAAATCACATACATGTAGGTGACAATAAATCTGATTCTGATTTTGATTGTTCCTAGGTTTGAGATTCTGGAGGAAAATCTCATGATAATGGCCCTCATTTTATGGGTAAAGTTATACAGGAACTAACAAAACCCTTTACCCATAAAAGATCTTGGAAGATTTCCAGTAAGATGGCAATGGTTTATTCGCTTAAAACTATCACTCTGTTTAATTTCTTACCTCCGCACTCTTTATGTCCTTTATTTTTACTCCAGTCTGTTAAATTTTTTGCTCTCTTACCTGTCTGTGAAAACGCCTGTCTTACAATGGCCACAAAGTTCCCTAAATCTAGGAAAAATGAAGTCTGTATGACTGCACCTGTCTCTGGTTCCTCTGCCAAAATTATCTCCATTTTGGAACAGCACCGACAAGAGATTGTATCTGAACTTAAGTCTGAATATAAGTCTTCTTTCAGTTCGTTGGAGACAAAATTGGATCAAATTAATTACAAAGTGGAGGATCATGCTGAACGTCTTTCTCATCTCGAGTCAACTACCGAAGAATTAAAATGTCGTGTTCAGCAGCTGGAAGCCGTCTGTTCCAATTTGAGTGAGCATATCACCAAGTTAACATCCAAAATAACTGATCTCGAAGGCTGTAGTAGACGTCATAATATACAAATCTGCGGTCTGCCAGAGGCTATCGAAAGTGGATCACCTGTTGAATTTTTTTCTTCTTTACTCTGTGAGATTTTTGGGAAGGATATTATTCCGACCTCACCTGAATTAGACAGAGCTCACTGTACATTTCTGGGCAAGCCTGAGTTGGGCTCTAGGCCACGCCCGGTTATTCTGTGCTTTCATCAATATCAGATGAGAAACCTTTTGATCATGGAAGCATGTTGGAGAGGAAAATTGGATATCAGAGGTCATCTTATTCATATTGTTGAGGATTATGTTCCTCAAGTTCTGAAGCTGTGCGCCGAGTATAAAGAAGTTATGGAAGAGTTAACAATCGTGGATTCAGGCCCTCTCTGCTTTTTCCAGCCCATCTCCGAATAACTCTTAGTAGTGGACAAAAAAAAAAATGGTTTAACTTGGTTACAGAAGCTCAGAAATTTACTGAGAGTCTTCCTGCCATTTTGACTCCATAAGACTCAGTCTGATTATTTAAAATGGCTGATAAGTACTTTTAAAAGAAAAATTCTATCTTTTTTTCTGTTTTCTTTTTAAATTACTGTATTTTTTCATAGTTTCTTGTGCGTATGCTACTCTGCATTATTATTTTGAATTGTTTAATACTTTTTGATGGAACTGTTTCTCTTTGCTTTATGTATAATTTTAATTTGTGGTGCATAAGTTCTCTAGTTTTTGAATTGTTCGTTAAACGGAGCTTACAATAATGTTATAAAACTGGAAGATGGTTTTTGGGGTGTTTTTTTCTCTGAAGAGCTTGCTGCTGTTTTTTGGTAGCTTTCTTGTTCTGGAATTTGGGGTGGGGTGCTCTCTAGTGCCGACAACGTACATTGAACCTTTAGTTGTTTTTTGTTACCCAGAACATTATTTTGTCCTGATTCTCTTGTCTTATATTTTTGCACCAGAGCTGTTATCTGAATGTTTAATCTTGTTTATGCCTACTACCCTCTATATTTTTTAAATGACAATGTTTAGCCCATTGAATTCTATAAACTGGAATGTTAAGGGATTGCATCATCCTGTTAAAAGAAGGAAGGTGATTTCACGTCTTAAGCAGCTGAATGCTGACATTGCTTTTTTTGCAGAAACTCATATTTGAAGCTTTGATAATTCTCATCTTATGTCAAGGTGGGTGGGACAGCACTTCCATTCTTCCTTCCCGGCTAAAACCAGATGGGTCTCTATCCTTATTAATCAAAATGTTCCCTTTGAGGTTCACTGCAAAGTATCTGATACAAATTGTCTCTGGGAAATTGTATAATACTAGGTTAGTATTGGCTAACCTGTATACTCCCAATTCAGATGATATGAGCTTTTTTGATTGTTTTTTTCTCTTTATTGCCTGATTTGAGTTTCTATTCTCTTATATTGGGTGGTGATTTTTAATTGTTGATTAGATCCAGTTTTGGTTCGGTTGTCATCTGTTCCTAGACTACCTAGTAAATCTGCTTTATCTGTTCACTCCTTTCTTTCTAATTATGGTATCTCTGATTTGTGACGTTATTTCCATCCTACTGAGAGAGAATATTCCTTTTTTCACATGTCTATCATACTTTTACTAGAATTGATTATTTTTTAATGGATAACCAGCTGATTCTAATAACAATTCTGATAACAAGCTCTCCTCTACAATCACTCTGAGCACCGGTGTCCCACAAGGCTGTGTACTCAGCCCCCTGCTGTACTCACTGTTCACCCATGATTGTGTAGGTAAGTTTCCATCGAACTCAGTATATAAGTTTGCTGATGACACCACAATTGTAGGTCATATCCTGGGTAATGATGAGTTGGAATACAGAGAGGAAATTAAGAACCTGGTGGCATGGTGTGAAGACAATAACCTATCACTCAAAGTCAGCAAGACAAAGGAATTGGTTTTTGACTTCAGAAGGAGTAGCGGATGGCATGACCCCATCTACATCAGTGGTGTGCAGGTGGAACAGGTCAAAAGCTTTAAGTTCCTTGGTGTGAATATCACAAATGACCTGACATGGTCTAAACAAGCAGAGTCCACTGCCAAGAAGGCCCACCAGTGCCTTTACTTCCTGAGAAAGCTGAAGAAATTTGGCCTGTCCCCTAAAACCCTCACTAATTTTTATAGATGCACCGTAGAAAGCATTCTCCTAGGGTGTATCACAAGCTGGTATGGAAGTTGTCCTGTCCAAGACTGGAAGAAGCTGCAGAAAATTGTAGACGTAGCCCAGCACATCACACAAACCAATCTTCCATCGTTGGACTCACTTTACACAGCATGCTGTTGGAGCAGTGCTGCCAGGGTAATCAAGGACACGACCCACCCAGCCAACACACTTTTTGTCCCTCTTCCCTCTGGGAGAAGGTTCAGGAGCTTAAAGATTCATACAGCCAGATTTGGGAACAGCTTCTTTCCAAAGGTGATAAGACTGCTGAACGGATCCTGACCCAGATCTGGGCCGTACCTTCCAAATATCCAGACCTAACTTGCACTACCTTACTTTCCCCTTTCTATTTTCTAATTGAGATTTATAATTTAAATATTTTATTATATTTACTTGGATTTGTACTTCAGGGAGCACGAAGCACAGAATCAATTATCATTGTGATGATTGTATGCTCTAGTATCAATTGTTTGGTGACAATAAAGTAAAATAAAGTAAAGTAAAGTGAAGTAAAAGTAAAGATTCCATCTGTTCGCTCTTGTGATTATCAGAGTATATTGATTTTGGATCATGACCCAGTTACCCTGTCTATAAATTTTCCTGGTCACCCTCAAATGAATAAACATTAGTGTTTTAATCTGACCTTGTTATTGGATAATGATTTTGTAAAATTTATGAAGGACCGGATAATTTTTTTCTTAAACCTAACATGTCATCTGAAATCTCATCCCAAATTGTCTGGGATGCCATGAAAGCATATTTGAGGGGTCAAATAATTTTATATACTGTGAATCTGAAAAGAAAGACCCTCTTAGAGTGATTAGATTTGATTAGTCAGATTAAAGCAACAGACCAACTATATGCCCAGACCAAAAAATCCCAAACTGTACAAGAAGCGAGTAGAACTTAAAACTAAGTTTGACCTTATTTCAACTCAACCAGTTGAACATCAACTTCTTGAAAGCAAGAGCTGATTTTATATTCAAGGTGATAGTTTTTAGTCAAATAACTAAGATAACTAAATAACTAAAGCTAAACAACAAATTACACTAACTCGAATGGGAAATGGGAACATTACTTGGAATCATTCTGAAATTAATGACACATTTAAGAATTACTATTCTCATCTTTATACCTCCAAATCTTTAAATGATAATATCTCTGTTGAGCATTTTTAAACAGGTTAAATAATCCTTTGCTCGCTTCCAATTTTAAAGCAAAACTCAATGAGCCATTATCACTAGAAGTAATATCCTCTGTCATTTCTGCACTGCAGTCAGGTAAATCTCCTGGACCTGATGGGTATTTTGCAGAATTTTATAAATAATTTTTCTCACTGCTTTTGTCTCAATTATTCTAAGGTCTATCTGATTTGTTTAAACATGGTAAATTGCCAGCATCATTTAACGAGGAATGTATTATTCTTTTAGCCAAAAAATGTAAAGATCCAACAGAGTGTTCTTCGTATCGGCTGACCTCTTTGTTAACTGTCAATGTTAAAAATTTGGCTAAAGTTTTGGCTTGTAGATTGGAGAAATTATACCTTCTATTATTTCTCAAGATCAAATTGGTTTTATTAAAAATCACCTTCCTTTTTTAATATACAGCATCTATTTAATATCTTATATTCATTCTCAATTGGGACTCCTGAATGTGTCATTTCTCCTGATGTGGTGTGGAATTACCTTTTTACGGTTTTAGAAAAATTTGATTTTGGACAAAGTTTTATTTCATGGATTAAATTGTTATATTCATGTCCCACGGCTTCTGTTCTGACAAACTTTCAGCAGTCCCAGTCTTTTAGCCTTAAACGTGGCACCCGACAAGGATGCCCTGTAGGTCCCTTACTTTTTGATTTGGCCGTACAGCCACTGGCAATTGTGTTTCATAGCTGCGCTGAATTGATGGGGATTTTGAGGGGAGGTGTTGAGTATAAAGTTTCTCTTTATGCCGATGATCTTTTACTTTTTATATCAAATCCATCTAATTCTTACCCTCAATGTTTTTACTTTTTAATCAAATTAGTCAGCTTTCCAGTTACAAACTTAATTTACACAAGTGCAAACTCTTCCCAATCAACAGAGAAGCACAAGCATTAGTATTTTATGACCTCCCTTTCAAAGTAGTTAATAATCAATTCATTTACCTTGGTATTACATTAACAAGGAACTTCAAGAATCTTTTTCGAGAAAATTTTGTTAATCTTTTAAATTCTACAAAAACAGAGTTTGACACAGTGGTTGCCCTTGTCTATGTCTCTGGCAGGTTGAATTAATGTTATTAAAATGTATATCCTTCCTAAATTTTTATACTTATTTCCGTTTTTACCAATTTTTATTTCTAAAGCTTTTTTTGATTCATTAGATTCTATCATTTTGTCCTTTCTATGGAATGGTAAATATTCCAGGCTTAATTAAGCTCACCTTCAAAAATCTAAAAAGGAAGGCAGTATGGCCTTGCCTAACTTCCGTTTATATTATTGGTCAGCCAATATTCGTTGTCTTACTTTTTTGTCCTTGTTTTATAAACAGTCTGACTGCCCAAAATGTGTGGGAATAGAATTGAACTCTACTAAGGATCTCTCCATTTCTGCACTTCTTGGATCTGCACTTCCTTGTCACTTGCCTAGAGTAAATGTTAATCTTCTTATTAGACACACTCTGAGAATATGGGCTCAGTTCAGAAAATATAATGGCCTTCATGGTTTCTCTCTCTCTAGTCCTATTTTACACAATCATCTTTTCCTACCTTCTATGCAAGACTCAACATTCCATGATTGGTACAGAAATGGCATTATGTGCTTTGAAGATCTTTTCATAGGTAATCGTTTTGCAACTTTTCAACAACTGTCTGCAAAGTTTAACCTACCTAATACTCATTTCTTCAGACATCTTCAAATTAGACATTTCATTAACCCTCTAATATCAAACCTTCCTGAGATGCCCGAGAAAAGTGTTATGGACCTGTTTCTTTGTATTAAACCATTGGGTAATGTCTTAATATCTTCTAAACATGATAAGTTAGTGATCTTGAGGCATGCCTTCTTTGATAAAATTTGAACTGCTTGGGATCATGATTTAAATATTTCTTTATCTGATGTGGTTTGGGATTTAATTCTTAAGTCAGTTAACTCACCCTCTTTATGTGCTCGCCATTGCCTTTTGCAGTTTAAGGTTGTAATAGGGCTCATACGTCTGAAACTAAATTATCACAGTTTTATCCTGACATTAGTCCCGTTTGTGACAAGTGTAAATGGGGCGAGGCTTCTCTTATTATATGTACTGGGCTTGTCCTGGTCTAAGGAAATTCTGGAGAGAAGTTTTTTTTTATCTTTATCCCATATTCTGAATTGCCACTTAGAACCTAACCCTCTGATTGCTCTTTTTGGCACTTTGGGTGAAACAGACATGCATTTGAGTCTGACTCTATGTCGAACACTATCTTTTGCCTCTCTTTTGGCTAGACTCTTAGTTCTTCTCAGGTGGAGAGATGTTGCCCCACCCACTCTTGCTCAATGGCTTAGTGATATTATGTCCTGCTTAGACCTCGAAAAGATTCATCATTCATTTCTCAATTCAGTCATAAAATTTCATAAGGTTTGGGGACCTTTTCTTGAATACTTACATAACTCCTCTTTAGATTAAGTTTATTCTTTTCTTTTGTACCATAATCTCTTACTTTCAGTTTTTTTCTGTAAGTTTTACGATTTTTTTTAATGGGAATTACATTATAGTTTTGGTAGTAGGCATTATATTTTTTAATATATATTTACAGCTCTGTGGGGACGAATGCTCTGATTAATTTTTCTTTTACTCATTGTAATTGTTGGCCTGGAGTTTTGTAGTGGGAGGGTGGGGAGGATACTAACTTTATATGATTTTATTTTGGGTGCTTTTCCCCTTATTGTTATTAATTATATATTAGACACGTTTGTTTTGCACTGTATTAATCTTCATTTTGTAGATTTTTTTGTAGTTGTATTGTAGAAACTCATAAATAAAAAAAAACATCTTTAAGGTACTCATGAACAGGTACTTGAAGCTGCAGAGTGTCAGACCTACCAGCTCGAAGATTGTGTACTGGTGAGAGACAACCAATGAAAGAATGGTCTGGAGCCCTGCTGGGAAGGTCTATTCCAAATACTGCTTTAAAGGTCCAAGGAAACTGTGGTGAACTATGTGCCTGTCTGGACACGCCCCCTGCTGACTGCTCCTGTGGCTCCTCCCACAGGCCCCTGTATAAAGGCGATCTGAGGCCTGACGCTCGGCCTCAGTCTCCAGGACATAGTATGATGGACACTCACTCCTGGTTCCTTCTTCCAGTCAATAAAAGCCGATATCTCGCCTTACGTCTCAGTGTGAGTTATTGATGGTGCATCAGAAACTCAATATGGATACATGCCTTATACGTTAAACCAGCAGTGCCACCACACCAGGGAACAGGTAGCCAGACGAACCTTGATGATATGGATTGATGGATTGTATCTTTGCTGTTTGCCACCTCATGTAACCAATATGCATCATGCATTTTGGACAATCTGGGCATCTATTTTCTGTGTAAATGCAGAATTATCTCACAAAAGTAATACTTCTAACACTATTTTATCACCTTGGTTTTTAATCTGCATCTGGTATGAACCAGTCAGATTGTTGTGTGTGCTCAAAAGTGCATTTGGAATGTGTATTGCCAATACGCTTATACCCCTGAATCATAGTGAGTTTGATTCTATGTTTTGTCTGGATAACAAAATTAGAACTGTAAAGGGAGCTTGGGACTTCTCTGCCAATCAGAATGAATCTCGCCAGTGCAACTGTTTAGATATACTTAGAATGGCTGCATAACTCTCTCCCTTCTGTGAAGCTGCTTCATGGGGCTAGGGTTATTGTATGCCATTGTAATAATCATGGGGCAGGTCTAAACTTAGATAATAGTGCATGCAATGTCTATACCTCTGGTGACCTTCTGAATCCCATCATTTGGTATGTGGCCGACAGGCCTATCACTGGCTGCTAGGTTTACCCCTTCGAAAGTCAGGCCTTGGAGCTGAACAAAAACTATGGAGGGCCTGTTGTTTGGCCAATGTAGTACCATAGATGTACCACTCTCTCTCTCTCTCTCTCTCTCTCTCTCTCTCTCTCTCTCTCTACACCCTACTGTAAGGGGCTGCCATCGGAGGGCAATGAAGACTAAGTGTTTCTCGGAACCTATCAGACTGGCTTGTGAAAGAACGTTCATGGCCTCAACACTGCTGAGAAACTGACTACCAACACAGCCTTAGTGGTACATGACACAAACCAGGCTATCAATGACATTTCTGCCAAAGTGCTGGCAATGCACACTGTGCCCCTCCCCCCAAAATTGATGAGCACTAGACTTTATGTTGTCTAAGAGAGATGGTACTCGTGACCTCATTAGTCAGGAGTGCGGCACATCATCCCTGATATCAACAGCCAACTGTCCCTGATGAAACAATCACAGAGTTTCAGAGACTGCATTATTGAAATTCAGCAAGATCTATGTTGTTCTCTACAGGAAAAAGAGGACACAGTGTAGAAGTTGCAGTTAGGCAATGGTAGCCTGGGGCAATTGTAGATAAGCAAGATCTTTGAACTGAGATGGACCAGGACTTCTCTGCTGACTGCAGGTGAGATAGGCTGGGGTTATTGTGGCAGTGTATACTCAAACCAGACGAGTGAGGCCTCTGCTGTGAGACTTTTTCAGAAAGGTCTTCCTAAAACATAGTCCCTTTACATAATTGGGGCGCTGCAGGCAGATGAGGTATGAATGATGGAAGGATGTGCAACATAGCCAACAACTAAGGCACAATTATATTCAAGAAGCTTGAAGTTCAGAATGACTTTTAGAACCTCTATTGTGAATGGTGATTGATCTTGCAAGTAAGGAATTCAAACGTACGTATACAGTTTACCACATTGGCAAAATCCATAAATGATAAGCCATTTCTGCATAAAAATAGCAAGTTTCTGTTCAGAACAGTATGGGTGACAGAGGCCCATACTGTTCTCCTTGTAAAATAAAAGGAATGCTTGATTTATAACAGTGCATATGTTATGGACCCAGTTATTTTAATTATTTTATTTTGTTATCGGTGACGGCACCAGTTTCTGCTTGCCTTTGATATACAGTGTGCTCTGTCTTATTCTTGGTGCATGCCCTGTGCCAGCATCACAGCAGTTAACCAAGCTGTCTTCCACACTGGAAGCAGATTGAGAATGGCCTGCATCCACAGATCTCCTGCAATGTAACCTAGAACAGAACTGCTCAATATTTGATGAATAAAATTTGCTCACCTATGACTTCTTGCAAACTTGTTTGGATCAAAATTAGATTTCTCACGCCCCATTGAAAATGAGGAAAAGTATACCCAATGGCCTAGTCAATATTCTTTGCTGAATTACATCTTTTAAGTGATCAGTCAAATATTCTCTTTGTTTGTAGGGCATTTCTCTGTGTAAAATGGTTGTCCCATATGAATACTTTAATTGAAATAATTGATTTTTTTTCTATAGAACACTTAGATTACTGTAAGGAATATAACAAGGCATTGTGTAAATTGAAATCTTTTTTGTATCTTTCAGCGAGTCTTTACGGAAACACGGCTTCATTTTCCAGAAAGACAAGAGTCTGACCCAAATGTAATTTATTTATTTCAATAGTCACATGAATAGTTGTCACTTTCAACATGACTGAAGTTCAATAAATCTGGCAATTTAATTAAATAATGTTTTCCCTGCACATACAAGATCTGTAGGTGAGTAATATTTAAAATCAGAGGTAGAAAATCGATATAAATATATCATATCTATTTTGTAACCAGAACTTTTATGGAAGATCTCTTCCAAATGTTATAAGTTTGTTGATTACAGTCTAATTTCTGTTGCTAATGTCTTTTGGCTTGTTATTATACCATAAAATATGTACAAGTATCACAGTTATATTGTTCTGTCTGCATGAAACTGCTTTCAAATTACTAAGTTAAAATAAAAAAAGAGCATAAATCAAATCAATGTGTGAAATGTGCCAAAATCCAGAGTTAAGATCTCTGTTGTAATTACAAATGCAGCATACTGATTTGACTCAGAGTTTCTGGGTCAAGCCTTAATAACATTAAAAATATTGGCTGTTGCTGCTTGTTCCATATCTACAGGCAGCTCACCCTCTGTTAGGACAGATGTAAGAACACTCACTTGGACTGCAAGGCATTCCTTTTCCTCCTGGATCCACAGAAAATGAAAAGGAATTTCCCTGCTAGCAATGGCAGGTCTGCTCAACTGTATTAAAAACCAGCCAGAGTGATTTATCTTTATCATGAAAAAGTCTGCAGATGCTGGAAATCCAAAGCAACACACACAAAATGCTGGAGGAGCTCAGCAGGTCAGGCAGCATCTGTGGATATGAATAGTCAACGTTTTGTGCTGAGATCTTTCTTCAGAGCATCGACTATCTATTCATTTCCGTAGATGCTACCTGACCTGTTGAGTTCATCCAGAATTTTTTTGTGTGTTGCTGAATGATCTTTGGTTTCCTTCACTAATGAGTTTGATTGTCGAACAGGTCTGAGAATGTAGTTCAGAGGGACTGCATCTGACACCAAGAACGGAGAAGCATTGTTCCAAGGTGAAGTTGAAACTGGGAACATCAGACCACAGTTTCCTCTCAACTGAGGCAAAGAACCTGGTCACCAGACACTCTGTGTGGTTGTACACACTGTCTGCACTCTAAGCTATCTTCCACTTCATCTGAAGAATTAAAATTGACCAAGAACACTGAAACACAATATATGAAGCTGCAGAGAAAGGAGGAGAAAGTGTATCCAACATGGTCCTCACCTTGATCGTGACTTTTGCGTGTGCCTGAATTAAGCTGTACATATGCCATGGGTCTCACACTCACACCGTTCCATCAATTCTCATATTGTACCTTACCTGTGTAGCAAGGAATATATCTGATTGATATAGAACATACATCTAATCTGGACCTTACACATAGGACTATAAGTCAATTAACCATTGGTTTGCCCAGAGCTACTCAAAGTCCAATGGGAAGAGAGATGTTGTATCCTCTTGAATGGATCATTAAAATTAATGTATACAAAATATTATCATTGAGGTGAGTGTGTCAAGTGTTTGCTTGGTTTGGTTTATCATTGTCACATGTACCTAAGAACATCAAGAAGTTTGCCTTGCATACTGTTTGTACAGATTAAATCATTACATGGTGCGTCGAGTTAGAATAAGGAAATCAATCACAATGCATAGTAAAGTGTAAAGGCCACCAAACAGTGCAGTGCTGGTAAATGATAAAGTTCAAGATCAAAATGAGGTATACTATGTGGCCTTAAGGGAGAGGATAGAAGATAGAATGTCCAGTATGGGTGGATCTTCGATTATTCTGGCTGCTTTACTGAGACAGCAAGAAGTATAGGTAGAGTCCATAGGGGAGAGGCTAATTCCTGTGATGAGCTGTAGTTTTTTGTGAACGGTATAGAGCAGTTTCCATATCACACCATTATCCATCCACTCAGAATGCTTTCTCTGGTGCATCAATAAAAATCAATAAGAATCGACAGGGATATGTTGCCTTCCTTCAGTCTCCTGACAATGCAGAGGCATTGGTCGTGACATCAGTATCATGGAACAAAGCTATTCCTTTGTGTGACAAGAACTTCAAGGTAATAGGTTTACAAAGTAACAGAAAGTAAAAGCTCTAACTTGGCAGAACATCTCATCACCAAAACTTTCAAACAAGCAGTGAGTTTTTGTTTTGTTGTTGGTGAAAGGGCTGGGCCATCTGTATTAAATCCTTTATATACAGCTGGAATCTCAACAGTTGGCATGGGAATGAACTGTCACCTGTCCCCTTCTGGAACGTGTTGCCAAGAAGGTTTGGAAAGAATTGGAGGGATGTTTGAAAGAGGTTCATCCTGGATTTCTATGTCCAAAGGTTTAAAGTTCAAATTTATTATACAAGTATTTATATCATACTGAATACAACTGTGAGATTTATGTTCTTTCTGACACTTATAATACAAATAAGCACTATAGAATTCACTAGAACAAAAAACACACAAGACTGCAAATAGGTACCGAGGGGATGTTAGGGGAAGTATTTCACACAGAGAGTGCTGGGTGTGTGGAATGTATTGCTGGCTCACACAAGCAGTAAAAAAACATAAACAAAGACACATGAAACATGAACTGCAGAGTCCCTGAAAGTGAGTCAACAGCTTCAGAGCCTGTTCAGCGTTGTGACTGGTGAAGCCCATCCAGGAGCTCTGTGGCTGTGCAGAAATCACTGCTCCCGACCCTGGTGGCATGGGTGCCAAGATTGCTTTGCACCCGATGGTAGTGGCAAGGAGAGAGGGAGACCGGTCAAACACAAGCAGACAGCAGCACTGATCATCTGTTTGTTTTCCGCTCTTGTCCTTGACGATTTGAATCTTGCTCAATGCTTTAACAAGGCGCAGAATAACGGAGCTGAAATCTGGTTCCTTTTCCGCCATCAGGCCTCAACACAGCGCCACCCCTTGCGTAGGCCACCCCGGCTGCACATGCATTTTTCAAAGGTTCAAAGGTCGAATTTAATATCAGAGAAATGAATACAATATACATCCTGAAATGCATTTTCTTCGCATCCACAAAAACAGAGAAGTGTCCCAAAGAATGTATGACAGTTAAGTGTGCGAATCCCAAAGTCCATCCCCAATTTCTCCCTCCCACGCTTAAACGGCAGTAAGCAAGGACCCCCTCCATGACTAGCCAAAAAAAAGCCATCAGTACCATCACCAAGCCCAAGCATGTGCTGAGCAGTAGCAAAGACACAGACCAAAGTTACAAAACATCAGAAGTATATTTTTGAGAGTTTAGTTTGCTGATTTACCCAGCAGATTGCAAAAGCACCAGATTGTTTTGTTGTTTCAAAAGTGCATCCTTAAAAGGGAAATTACAGGCTGCAGACAGCAGTGATTGCAGTTCAGAAGTATATTTACTAGAGTACCTAACAGTTTTGTGAGCTGTCTGCACAGCATCACCATTGGTTGCCAGTGTTGTTTTGTATTTTATACCAGGATATGCATTGAGACAAACTTCAACTGCTGCTGGAAGATTATTATCCAGTAAAATACTCCTTTTAAGCTGCCTGAAATTTGCTGGCTTTCAAGTATCAAGGAAGGTGTCCTTGAATGTCAAGTCAACATTTGCACATTCCGGGATTCAGGAGTCTGTGCCGAAGGTCAGTACAATCACTGGAAAACTTTGTGGGAAAACACCACAGTTTATGAGCTCTCAACATTGTATAACAATGATCTGGAACCTGTGACAAACCTGAGAATGGCTGGTGTAAAGAAAGAAGTGATATTATGTCAACGTGAAATTATGTCTAAGTGTAGTGTGAATGGTGATGTTTGAGTGCACAACGTTATATATTCTCAGCTTCTATGAATGAAATATATTTTTGGAAAACAATCTCAAAGTAATCTAATGTCTGATCTACTGTATGTTTATTCTCAACCCTGGCAAGACACTCTCTCAGAATCAGATTCAGGTTTAATATCACTGGCATATGTTGCCTTCAGTCTCTTGTATCTTCTCCTTGATAGTAGCAATGAGAAGAGGGCATGTCCTGGGTGATGGGGCTCGTAACTAATGTACGTCTCTTTTTGAGACGTCGTCCTCGAGTCTGGGGAGGCTAGTAACAACATTGGAGCTGACTGAGTTTACTACTTTCTGCAGCTTTTTCTGATCCTGTGCATTGGCCCCTCCATACTGGGTGGTGATGGAACCAGTTAGAATACTCTCCATGGTGCAAGTGTAAAAATTTGCAAGGGTTTCTGAACAAGTTTACCAATTCTCCTCAAACTTCTAATTAAATACAGCCACTGCTGTTCTTTGTGATTGCATCAATATGTTGTGCCCATGATAAATTCTTAGAAATGGTGACACATAGGAATTTGAAACTGCTCACCCATTCCATTACTGATCTCTCAAGGAAGACCGGTGTGTGTTCCTTCAACTTCCCTTCCCGAAGTCCACATCAATTCCTTGAATATACTGATGCTGAGTGCAAGGTTGTTGCTGCGACACCACTCAATCAGCTGATTGATCCTGTTCCTCTGCACCTTCTGATCATCATCTGAAGTTCTGCCAACATTAGTTGTGTCAGGCTGTATCTTAGGTATTTCTTGGATCCATGGCCACTATGATATTAATTAGTGAAATCTGCTTTGATTGTGCCAACATTCCACTTGCCATGTGATGTAGTTTTCAGTGCAATATTTAAAATGTTGTCGCATTCAGCCAAATATCAACCTATAAAAAGAAAACAATCTAGGCAAATAAAGAAAAGCTAACTGAATACCCAAATCCTGCCTAAGTAGTCACACCGGTATATCCTCATCCAATAGCAAGCATTAAAATCATGTGCCACGCTGACCAACTTAAACTCCAATTTTCCTGTCTGAATGTAAACTTTTATAATACAGACAACTTTCCATTAATTACTTGGCCTAACTCAATTTATCTCAATTCTTCTTGTAAATGAAAATTTTTTAAAAAAAGGAAGATTCTGGAAGTCTGAACTAGAAACAGAAAATGCAGGGAAGATCAGGATGCATCTGTGGGAAAAAAATCACAGCTAACATTTTTGGTTGAAGACCCAGCGTCAGAACTGGGAAAGAGACAAAAGAAGCTTATTAAGCATCCTTCTTCTTCCCAGTTGTGACAAAGTGTCTTCAACTTGAAACATCCACTCTGCTTCTTTTCATACAGATGTTCCTGAATATTTATGACATTTTCTATTTTTATTTTATATTCTTCCATTCTAATGAAAAACCATCATCTTAACTGACATTTCTCCCTCGGCCTGCCTAATTTTGCTGAGAATTTCCAGGCTCTCTGCTTTTATTTTAGACCTCCAGTGTCTGTCAACCTTATGTGAAACATTTCATGTATGTGTGTCTCAATATCTAGGAAAAGCGTATCTAACCAGTTAGAGACAATCATTATACTTACCCTCTTATTCACTGAATAACCATCCACTCAGCTTTTCCTCCATCAAGGAAAGTGTTCAGAGTACTCTTTAAGGTACAGCAACAGTGGAAATTACAAAATTGTACATTTTCAAAGTATAGTTGTACGTCTATTAAAATTAATGGGCACGAAGCTTCATCTCTGATGTGAGCAGGCTAAGGGAGTAGAGCTATTACAGATCTTCAAGAAAATGAGATTTCTTTGAAATATGGGAACCTTGCAGAAGGTGAAAATGCTAATTTTATATATAAGAGAATAGTGTCTATTTAAGCCATACCTTGGAGACGGTTCTCTTCTGAAGAGATAAGTTTAGCAGGTATGGGCATTCTGGAGAAGAGTTATATCTGAAGATGTAACTATCCCATCTGATCAGCCATGAAGTTCAAGAAATGTTGTTTTATTTTGGGACTCTTGTGTTTACAAATTTTACTTTTATATATGTAGCCATTTTAATTGTGGCTTTATTAAAAATCTTTAAAAATCTAAACAATAAATAATTCATGGGCATTGTCATTTAGCTGAAATCCACCTTAGCCTTTGCTATAATTATAACTAGGAAAGAATCACATTTACATTGGCTTTCCATGATGACCCGGTTTTCTATAAATCCAATGTTTTCTCCTCTGTCCTGTGTAGTGATGGGAATGTTATGACATAACAACTCCTTGGCTACCTCCCACTTAATGATATCACAGAAATGCTCCATATACAAATATATAAGCCTTGAAACATCTCCTGTTTGTACAAATCTATATCTTTTGAGCTACAATGAAATCAAAATAGCAATTGTTAAATATCCTCTCCATGACCAGTAACAACAAAAAATTAAACCATGGAAAGACTCAGTATAAATTTTGGGCTCAAAAGCAAGCTTATTTGCTCAAATCTGTAAAGCCGTCTGTATGGTGTGTACAGATCTAACTGTAATTTTTTTTCGGTGCATTAATTCTACTATTCTGTAATTACATCAAGTTCCCTAACAGTGCATCCTCCCATGCACCAAGTTTATCTCTCACTTTCATATCAGCCATTTCACAGTTTTCAGATTTGATTCATTATTATGGGTCATTTTACTCTTGGGTGATTGAAAAATTGGATTTAGTAATTTAGCCACTGGAACTTTAATTTCATCTTTGCTGCAACCTCAACATTACTTCCTGAAATTTTGTCAGTGCAGAAATGAGCACCCAATGTCTTAGTGATGCACCAGAAAGGAGATTCCCAACTGTGCAAGTTCAGTTCCAAGGGCAGCAAACAGATTTGCTAACCTGGAACAAATCTGTTGATACCAAGCAAAATTGTGTGGTTTGGCTCATAGTTCTTTACGATGAAAGTGCATGAATATTTATGTAGTTAAGGCAACATCTTCATGATGCAGCGCGTAATCATAAATTTCCATTTGGATTTCAGTTCCTTTCTGTGTCCTTAATCTGGAGAGCATTTGCCATCATTTTTCCAATTATACCCTCATTTCTTGCAGATGTACTATAGCAAAAAGGGGAAAAGAAGAAGTGGAAAATAAATATGATGATAAATATGCAGGGGAGATTGTTTTTAAACCAATACATTATCAGTGTCATGCATCCTTTGGATCAATGTGAAGCTCCCAAGGACCCCAGACCTCGATGCTCTACTTCACCTCAATATCATTAATTTGGCTAATTGTGGCTTATTTTATATGTTAATTGCTCCTTGAAGCAATTTCATGCTGTTTACTGGTAACTGTGGGTTTCTCATGCGATTTTGTGCTCCTTAAGTTACGTATGCTGAGCACACATTGCTCAGTCTTGAATTAGCCTTTCAAAAGTGACGTTCATTCCAAGTGACCTGTGTATCTTTGTAGATTCTTCTGTGCGTAAACTCTCATCGGCATTCTATACCCGAATCTCCAGTTACACCGCACCTGGATTTCTAGCCAAAGTTTATCATTCGGGTCAGGATGAGAAAGTTGAGAAAAATACTGAAGAGGGTGAAGAAGTCAGTATAAAGCTTGTGGACATCATATTTTCTTCAATATAAATCTATCACTTATTATTTGCAATGCTCTCTACTTTGGGTAAGAAGCAGTTTGACTATAATGTTGTAGACTAGCATTCAAAATTATTTATTGTTTAATGTAGTTTTCAGTACACAAGTGTGAAGACCAAAATAATTGCTACTCTGGATCTAATGCGGCACAAAAAAAAAACACAATAATATAAAGAACACAATAATTAAAAAACACAATTCTGTAAATATAAAATAGGAACAATAGCTTATGTACATAGAATGATTGTATGTCCATTAAGTGATGCTAGGCACAGGAGTGTCTGTACATAAGGCGACTCTGACAGGAAATGTTAAAGTAGTGGTGGTTGTGGTGGGGATGGGGGTGGATGTGTGGTGTGGGTGGTTAATTGGTGGAGCTGTTGGTCAGCTTTACTGCTTGGGGAAAGCAACAGGTTTTGAATCTGGTGGTCCTGCTGCTGATGCTATGTAGCCTACCTGATGGGAGTGGGACAAATAGTCCATGGGTAGGGTGAGTGGCACTTTTCATGATGTTGCTGGCCTTTTTTTCCAGCACCTTTCTGTATATATGTCCTTGATGGCAAGTAGGTTGTTGCTGGTGGTGTGCTGGGCACTTTTGACTACCCAATGTAGTGCCTTCTTGTATGCTCAGTGCAGTTATCATACCACGCAGTGATGCAGCATGTTAGGTTGCTCCCTATCATACATTGTAGATGGACACAAGTATTAGTGTGCATAGTTCAGCTCTCTTCAGCTTCTGCAGAAAGAAGAGATGTTGGTGAGTATTCTTGATTGTGTTCTGGGACCATGAGAGGTTATGTTAGATGTGCACTCCCAGGAGTTGGAAGTTTCCACTGCCATGCTGCTAATGTAAAGGGGGTTGTGAGTGATGCGAGCTCTCCTGAAGCTGATAACTATTTCCTTTGTGTTATTGACATTGAGGAAGAGATTATTTGCCTGGCACCAAGACTCGAGCTCTTCCACCTCCTCTCTGTAGGCTGTCTCACTGTTGTTGGTGATGAGACCTACCACTATCATGTAATTGGTGAACTTGATAATGTGAATACTTAGTGGGTAGTATAGTTTTGATTCAGTAAAAAAACGGAGGAGACAAAGACTGATAAAAGTCTTTGTTTAAAAATACAGTGTTATATGTGAATGGTAAATCACCGCTTTCACTGTGGACACTTAACAGGGCTTGCCCAACAGTACAATTTAGTAGTTTAATTGTGGTTTGTTCACTCTACTTGTCAGGAAAGAAGAGGAGAGACAGAAATTAAACCAAACCTTATCAACAATATTTTATATAAAGGGGGAAGAAGACATTAGAAACAAAAGAAAAAATTTGGGAAATAATGAAAGGTCTAGGTGTAGAAAAAGTTGACATAATAACTTAGATGTGATGAAATGTGCTTGACCAGAAATATTAACTCTTGCTTTTCCACAGATGCTATCTGCATGTTGAGCTGCCGTGATTTTCTACTTTTATCTCTGATTTTGCATCATCTACAGTTTTTAAAAATTTAACTGATATATATATATATATATATATATATATATATAATGCTTATTACATACAAAATAATTGTGCTTTGTTCTGTAGTTGTAAAACACTAGAGACATTTTTATTTGCCTATTGTCAACACCCATTCATGCTATTCATGAATTCACTCAATTATTTTATTGCTGAGAGACCATTCTTATTAATCTATGAATGTAGGACTGCCAATGCTATGAGATTATGCCACTGAGATATCCCATTGCTTCCAGTGAAACACCTGTTCCATTGAAATGTGAAAACAATGGTATGAACGTTGAATCATGTTAGTCTCCAAGCACAAACTGGATTTGGAGAAAAAATTGTTGGGTTAGACTAGGTAGGCACTTGATTCCTGTGGTAATAGACTAAGAAGGTCAATTCCGAGTGTTTGTTGAGACCTGCTGAGAATCCTCAGGCATCTCCTTAGGATTAATAATTTATAAATTGGCAGCTGCATCTGTCAAAGTCCTTCCCTATGTCCCCGTCGTGAGAGGCGGAAATGGGTAAGGCTGGTTGATAGAGCTCTGGTGAAGATATATAGGCCAGTCTCTTGAACAGTGAATACAATGAACAGCGAACTTCAACCATACAATTGACTTTGGATAATAGTTATCGGAAGTCCTCAATGACCTATGCTGCACTGGCAGCTAAGGGCTCGAGAAGAAGAAATTGGCTGCTACATTGTTGGAAGTGATCTGCGTGTAGGTTGGTGGAAGAAGTCAATTATGTCAGAGAGAGGAAGTGGTGATTGGGAAGAGTTGATAGATAGAGATGAGGAGGAATTACATGTGGAGGAAATAGAGGCAGTATCAGGAATGGCATGGAGTAGATGCGAACAATGTATAGAAGCTTCAGGCCATAATATGGAACAATGAAAAGCACTTCTACAATATCAGGCTCCATCTTTGGATAAGAATTTATTTTTCAAGGTTCAAGGTGCTGTTATTATCAAAGTATGAATGCAGTACACAATTCTGAGATTTGTCTTCTCCAGACAGCCATAAAACAAAGAAAATCATGGAAGCCATTAAGAGAAAAACACCCACACAAAAAAAAGCAAATCACACGAACAGCAATAAGAACAACAACTCTCCCCATGCAAAAATACAACAAATTCCGCAAACAGCAACAAGAATATCAACCTCCCCTATGTAAAAAACAACAAATTGAGCAAATGGTGACAAGAACATCAAACAAACCTCCCCCACGCAAAATAAAAACTTACAAATCATGCAAATGGCAACAAGAAAAAACAGGTGAAAACATAGAATATAAAAACATAAAACTGAAAGAGTCCAATCTGAACTGCAGTCCAATTTATAAATCTCTGAAGTTTGGTAACATTTGAATGCATTTGAAGCCCATTTGAATGCAGGGGCCTTCCCTTGAGAGCAGCAAGTGAGAAATCAGTCACACACAGAAACCTTCTCTGGAGGCAGAGCGTGAGATGGCCACATGCAGACACTTCTCTGGCAGCAGTGAACGAGAGGGTGGTAGTTAGCGCTGAGCACTCGCACACCTTCTACATTCACCTCAAGGTTTCAATCTTCCTTGATGCCTTAATTGGCAAGAAATGGCGTCAATCATGGGCTCATGTCCTTCTCTAAACTTCTTCGCCTTGAAGCCGCTTGCCTTCTAGAATCTCCTTGAAGACAGTGAAGTGTCAGATTATTCAATGGATTTTGAAACTGCAGATCACAGTCTCTAACAGTATCAGAAACACATTTAAAATAAAAATAAGCCATAGAAGAAGTGAAATAAACAGTGTCATGGACTATTTGGAAGATGTCACAAGATGTCAGCATTGTTAGCTGATGCCATCTTGACCAGATGCAATGGTCTTCGGGGAGCCCTGTAAAATCAGCTATATATTTATGTTACTTGCATTCCATGTTATATTAACAAAGATAGGCTCATACTGGAGCTTATCACAAGGCATCCCTGAATACTTCACACCAGATATTTCCATTTGAAGACTTCATTAGTTGCCTGTGAATGCCAATTACTTGCAAAATACCCTATTTCAATTTGACAATTGGCATTCACAGGGTGATGTTAATCTCTGTACAATGTCTCTTTTGAAGTATAGCAAGGGAATTTAGATCCTATTGCCCCAAGGTATATGTTGTGCTTATCAGAAGAATTGCAAATGCCCGGTAATCCCTGGAACATTATTGAATGCCACCAGGAGGTCGATAGAAATAAATATGTAAATTCTTGCAACACAAGTGAATCTGCAGATGCTAGAAATAAATAAAAAACACAAAATGCTGGCAGAACTCAGCAGGCCAGACGACATCTATGGGAGGAGGTAGGGTTTCGGCCTGAAACATCGTCACTTCCTCCTCCCATAGATGCTGTCTGGCCTGCTGAGTTCTGCCAGCATTTTATGTAAATTTTTGCAATATTTTTACTTTGTTGCCTCTGGCTCTTTAGTGATCTACGCCCTTTTTCTTCTGGCATTGCTTGCGTTTTAGTGAAAACAAGCAATTCTGTACCCCTGTGGAATTGTTTATGAACACTTCTTACTGAACTTGTCATTTTATCCATTACCAGAATTGCCCAGTTCACTGAGGGTAGTTCATGTTGCACATAATCAATAATACTTGACAAGTCAACTATATGTTTATAGTTAAATCAGATCTAGTTTTACAGTTGTGCCACTTATTTTAATATAGGACAACAGAAGTATGTAAGTCTGTACCCGTTTACAACTTAGTAATTGCTTTGTCTCGAGAACGGATTGTAAGGTACTTCTATTATGACCTAATTATTTAAGAGCCTCTAAACTTGAATAATTATTAATCTCCAACTATAACTAAATTATAAGTGTGGAATAAGTTGCCAGGGGAAGTGGTAGATGCAGGTTTAAGAAATTTGGATAGGTACATGGATGGGAAAGTTAGGGAGGGCTGTGATCCAGGTACATGTTGATGGGACAGTTTGGCATGGACTAGATGGGCCAAAGGACCTGTTTCTGTGCTGTAGTGTTCTATGACTCTGTGACTCTAGAACTTCAATAATTAAGTTCATAACTTCAAATGGAATTGATAATTCTTGAACAATTTCATGGGCCACTCTGAAGACATCTGCAGAATTTGAACCTATCACCCTCATTTGAAACATTGAACGATGTGGAAGGTGTTGTAGGTAACTTACTCATCTTTGACGTACAGCTGCTGGCATGGCAGAGAGCAGATTCTGGTGTAGGATGTATTTTGCAGCAGGAGAATATTGCTTAACACGTCTCCAACAAAAGTAACAGCTATTGAAATGGCGCTTAGATTTTCATGTGCATCATGGAAATTCTGTTTGTGACACTAAAGGTTAAGAGGATGCACCTAACAAGAAGCTGTCATAAGAATTGTCCAGTCTCTCTGGATAGTAATGGCTTAATGCCATCTTTTCACCCACCAGAATTACCATAAGTTGCAAATAAGTTGTCACAGTTTGGCAAAATAAGTTTTAAGGCAGAGCTAGAAAGACCATGAGAAAGAGTACTGCAATTTAAAATGGAGTCATGTGAGTTAATATATTTTGGAAATAGAATTGAATGTGGAAGTGACTGATGATCCTTTGTGCCAAGTTCTGGAATTTCAGCAGGGATACCTTCTGCTCCTAATGCCGGTTGATTTGCAGCCACATATGGTGTTTTTGACTTCTTGTCAGTAAGGTTATTGAGGCTGGATTACATAAATTGTGGGATGGAATCAAAGATGCTTGTTGCAACTTGTAGCTGATAAGTTCTGAGGTATTTCTGCAGAGAGGCTTATTGCCTCTCTGTCTTTGATAATTTGGTTCTTGGATGTTTGTGCTATGAATGCTGTTGTTAGCAATGAGGAAATGTAAATGTGATGATTATGAGAGAGGTTCTGCACTTCCCTTGCATTTTCCACCTATCATTGTTCTATAGGCCACAGTTTTTTCTTGCTGAACCTTTGTGTTTGGGTAACTTTTCATTTATCTTGTGAGTGACTGAGTTTTCAATGCTGGGCAGCTTTATATTTGTGGTTAATTAGCTCTTGCTCAGGCTATTTTCAAATTAGCCTTGTTTTCTGGTAAGTCAGGAGTCTTTTCACAAATGCAAATCAGGATAAAGGGCAGCCCAGACTCTTTGGACACTCTACAACTCTTGTGTTAGGCTATGTCCACACTACGCCGGATAAATCCGTAACAAAAGCTTTTTCTCTTATTTTTTACCTTCCGTCCACACTAAAACGGTGTTTTCATCCCCCAAAACCAGAGCTTTTGAGAAACGCTTTCCAGGGTAAGTATTTTTGAAAACACTGCTCAGGCAAATCAGTGTGGACGGGGTAACCGGAGAAATCTGAAAACACTATCAGATGACAGCACGCTATTTCATTGTTTTCTTGAACGCAACCTAACAATTTCAGACAGACAGCAACAAGACTGAAGCCAGAAGAGTTAGAAATGTACTCACCAAATACTTTGACCCATGACTTACTGATAATTGGCTCATAACTTACTCATAACTGGCTCAACAGATGACGCCATTGCCACCACCCTCCACCTGGCCCTAACCCACCTGGACAAAAAAGACACATACGTTTGGTTGCTGTTCATAGACTTTAGTTCAGCATTCAACACAATCATCCCTCAGAGACTGATTGGAAAGCTGAGCCTACTGGGCCTGAACACCACCCTCTGCAACTGGATCCTAGACTTCCAGATTAGGAGATCTCAATCAGTCAGGATCGGGAGCAGCATCTCCAACACCATCACACTGAGCACAGGGGCTCCCCAGGGTTGCGTGCTCAGTCCACTGCTGTTCACTCTGCTGACCCACGACTGTGCTGCAACACACAGCTCAAACCACATCATCAAGTTCGTCGATAACACAACCATGGTGGGTCTCATCAGTAAGAACGACGAGTCAGCTTGCAGAGAGGTGCAGTGGCTAACGGACTGGTGCAGAGCCAACAACCTGTCTCTTAATGTGAATGAAACAACAGAGATAGTTGTTGACTTCAGGAGGGCACGGAGTGACCACTCCCCACTGAACATCGATGGCTTCTCGGTAGAGATCGTAAAGAGCACCAAATTTCTTGGTGTTCACCTGATGGAAAATCTCACCTGGTTCCTCAACACCAACTCCACAGCAAAGAAAGCCCAGCAGAGTCTCTACTTTTTGCAAAAGCTGAGGGAAGTCCATTTCCCACCCCACATCCTCATCACATTCTACAGGGGTTGTATTGAGAGCATCCTGAGCAGCTGCATCACTGCCTGGTTTGGAAATAGCACCATCTTGGACTGCAAGACCCTGCAGCCGAAAGTGAGGTCAGCTGAGAACATCATCGGGGTCTTTCTTCCTGCCATCACGGATATTTATTCTACACGCTGCATCCGCAAAGGAAACAGCATTATGAAGGACCCCATACACCCGTCATACAATCTCTTCTCCCTCCTGCCGTCTGGGAAAAGGCTCTGAAGCATTTGGGCTCTCATGACCAGACTATGTAACAGTTTCCTCAATACTCCTCAATAGACTCCTCAATACCCAAAGCATGGACTGACAACTTGCCCTACTGTCCTGTTTATTATTTATTGCAATGCCTGCACTGTTTTTGTGCACTTTATTGTCCAGTGTAGGTCTGCAGTCTAGTGTAGCCTTCTCTGTGTTGTTTTTTTTATTACATAGTTCAGTCTAGTTTTCTGTACTGTGTCATGTAACTCCAATGTCCTGAAAAACGTTGTCTCATTTTTAATATGCACTGTACCAGCAGTTGGTCGAAATGACAATAAAAGTTGACTTGACTTGAATAAATAAGTATACTCACTTTGCCCTGTTTTCTGTCCTTGCTCCTATGAAAGTGGTTTACCTATTTATGCAAGTACTTCTCTGACAATAGATGTGTAACAGCCTAATGTACCATTGTATGGAAATACAAGATAACACTGATGCAGACATGTTTTATACATTTAACAAGGTGCTTTATTAATGCAACAGAGTTAGTCACTTTTTCAATGTTCGTCGTCAGCCGGATCAATCTGTCCGTGAACTCCCTGTCGGTTGCCTCCGTACGCTCCAGTATTTGTTTTTTTTTATTTTAAGTTCTTCTGCGTGAAAGCCAACAGCTGTCCGTCGTTCTAAGTTTTTCTAGTCTGTAACTACACAAATGCACACTTTTACGGCGAGATTCAACACCAAATGTGTCGCTTGTTTTCTGTAGATGTGTCCTGCACATGTGCAGGAGGAGGAGATTCGCCGAAGTCTCCATTTCAATGTGGATAGAGATATTTTCAAAAACACATAGTGTGGTCACCTATCGTTTTTATGCAAAACCGGCATTTTCAAAATTATCCTGTCTAGTGTGGATGTAACCTTAGATACATGGGTTATGACCAAAGTCACTTAGCACTTTCTGCAAGGGTGTTTATTTGGTGTATCGAAAATCAAACTTACAGATATTAGCAAAAATAGTCATATTTAACTGCTATAAAAATGGCTTATATTTACAAAAATATATCTACCAGAAAACACAGTAATAGCTCCATACTTATATTCCTATCCAGGGTGAACTGACAGCCTCTATCTCTCTCCTCTACTCAGGACATTCAGCTCCCTTGTTTCACACTAGGTTATACGATATTTAATTAACAACAAAGTTAACTTAACATGAATTAGAAAATAATGCACCCCACAATACAGTTAGAATCGTATCACAAAATAAACAGAGGTATCTATGTTAAATGCAGTATACATGCATTTACATATCCTTATTACTAAAGAAATGGAATATTCCACCAGGTATGGTGGGAAAGACACCAGAAAGCCAACTCGAAGGTGTCAGCTCTGTTTAGGATCCATTCTGAGAATGTACTGGGGAAGACACTGACATGTATATAATTAGCGCAATGACAGCAGAATGACAAGGCAACGTTTGTGTGTATATAAATGTGCATATGTAAAGAGTGTGTTCTATGTGTGTTCTCCATCACATGATGGTTGGGGGTAATCTAGTCCTCTGTAGTTCGAGGGGAGCTACCTTTCTGAGGTCCTCAAGATCTTCTATATTCAATTTCTCAACAAGACTCATTTTGCTGCTGTTGTTTTTGGACCAGGCAGACTGAGATAACAGTGTAGATTAAGTGGTGGGCAGTCAAATATTTATTGGTGCCTCTTATACTGCACAGAAACTCTTGGATGATTTTATAATCCATCAGTTTCTAAATCTTGCAATGGAGGTGTTGCAATAGGCATATTTTCTTCTGTATTGGGCAAGAAGATATCAGATACAATCTCCACTGTCAAGGAGAGTGGTCCACTTCTGTCCTTACTCTTTAAAATTACCCACTTTTTGATCAGCTCTGTAGTCCCTCATCATGACTGAATGCCCAGGAATGAAACATCAAACCTTCTTGTTTGAGGAGCTCTTAATTTGTCTCAGCTGTTTGTCCTGCATACTCCTTCTGAGATTAGGTTTGAGGAGATCCAACCATGAACGCAAAGGATGATCCCAGAACAGCAGGGCTGGTGAATTGTTGGTTGTGGAGTATGCTGCATTGTGATATGCAAGGAGGAAATTGACGAGCTTCTGATTCAGTAGCGGTGACATTGCACACCATGCATTCTTTAGACACTGGAAAAACCTTTCTGCCAAGCCATTTGTAGCTGGGTGGTACCGTGCAAATGTGATATGGAGTAATTGATACACTTTCAGAAATGACTGAAACTGCCACGTCACACACTGAGGTCCATTGTCACTGACTAAGAGTTCTGGGACATCAGTCCTTGAGAGGAGACTTCTCAACACATCAAAAGTGTGCGTGGCTGCAGTGCTGGCTATGGGGAACGCTTGAGGCCACTTTGTAGCTGCGTCCGCCGCTAGCACTAAATTTGTGCACAGGAATGGGCTAACAAGATCCACATGAATCCTTTGCCAGGGCAATGCAGACCATTCCCAGGGATGGAGTGTTGCTGCTCTTGGCATCTTCTGGAGTGTTGGCATCCTGATCCATGCATGGCATGCTGCTTGATCTGCTGATCTATCCCAGGCTATCAGACAAAGCTTCAACCCAACACTTTCATTTTGACCATGCCTAGATGACCAGTATATCGCTCCTCTAACACTTTAACTCTTAGTTTGGATAGTACAACAACTCTTAATCCCTACTTAAGGCAACCTTAGCCAAGGGCAAGTTCATCCTGGCTCTCATAAAACTCAAAGAACTGGAATTTCTGCTGCACATTCCAGCCATTTTGGGTGACCATGTAGATCTGAGACAGTGTGGGTTTTCTTTTTGGTTTCCCCTTGGAACATCTCTGCCATATTAGGGAGACGTTTCATTTGCATTGGGGAGAAAAAGTCAAGAGAAGTGTCCTCTTTTGTAAATTTTTCAGGCATTTCTTTTCCAAGGGTAAATGAGACAATCCATCAGCATTTCCAGGACTTGTTATCCTCTTGAATTTGATCTTGTAATTGTGACCGCCAAGAAACAGAGCCCATCTCTGCATTTGTGCTGCTGCTGGTAGTGGAACACTGTTCTGTGGATTGAAAATGGACACTAGTGGTTGATGGTCAGTAATAAAGGTAAGCTGTAATGGCTGAAATGTTTAACATCCCTAACCAGACTCAAGGCCTCACTGTCAATCTGTACATAATTTTCCTCTGCAGCGGTAAGGGAACATGAGGCAAAGGTGATAGAGCATTCACTTCCATCATTCTTAACATGTGACATGACTGCATCTATACCATAAGGCGTGCTTCACTGGTGTTACGGATCATTATGTGTGAGTACAGTGTCAGATGCAAACATTTCATTTACTTTTTTGAAAGCCACCTCACACTGCTTTGTCCATTGCTTTTTCTTCAATTATTCCTACAGGTCTGATCAAAAATCTCCAAAACCTAGGCCAGTGTACCTCCTCTTCAACTAAATCCTCAACTTCCTCATCAGTCTGTATGAATTAGCAATAACATCTTCACCTTGCTGGTAATCAACACTGACACACCTCAAGGATGCCTGCTTAGCCCACTCCTCTACTCGCTCTACACCCATACTTTTGTAGCTAGGCACAGCACAAATGCTATCCATAAATTTGCTGACACAACTATTGTTGGTAGAACTTCAGAATTCAAGAAGGTGTACAGGGTGAGATAGGTCAGCTGGTTGAGTGGTGTCATAGCAACAACATTACACTCAACATCAGGAAGACCAAATAATTGATTGTGCACTTCAGAAAGGGATAAGATGAGGGAACACACAACACTCCTCATCAAGGGATCAGAAGGGGAAATGGCGAGCAATTTCAAGTTCCTGGGTGTCAACATTTCTGAGAATCTATCCTGGGTCCAACATATTGATGCAGTTACAAAGAAGGCACAGCAGAGGCTATATTTCACCAGGTGCTTGAGGAGATTTGGTTTGTTACCATAGACACTCACAAATTTCTACAGATATACTATAGAGAGCATTCTAACTGGCTACATCACCATCTGTTATGGGGGTGCCACTGTACAGGATTAAAATAAGCTGCAGAAAGTTATGATCTCTATCAACTCCAACATGAGCACTAGTCTCTCCAGTATTTAGGACTTTCTCAAAAATGCAACATCCATCATTAAGGACCCCCAGCTTTTAAGACATGCCCTCTTCTTATTGCTACTAACAGGGAGCAGGTACAAGAGCTTGAAAGCATACACTCAATTTGTTGTTATGCAGCATGTATGTTATGCTACACATTGCAAAACATAATTTAAAAACTGTAAATTACAGTAAGAAGTTTTTATATATTTAAAAAGTTAAATTAAGTAAGCAGTGCAAAAAAGGAAGAAAATAAAAAGTAGTGAGGTAGTGTTTGTGGATTCAATGTCCATTCAGAATTAATCCTTCTCCCCGCCCCCATCAGATTTCTAAATGGACACTAAACCCACAAACACTACCTCACTACTTTTTATTTTCTTCCTTTTTTGCACTACTTATTTAATATATATACTGTATACTTCTTACTGTAATTTACAGTTTTTACTAATATGTTTTGCAATGTGTAATATAACAATGTGCTGCATAGCAACAGATTTCACAACACATGCCGATGTTATTAAACCTGATTCTGATTCCTGGTCTTGGTAAAGAGTTTTGCAAGAACCTGTTAAAATAATTGATGAATCCTAAAAAGAACTGCATCTATGACACATCATTTGCCCTTGGGGCATCCACCACTGTTTTGAGTTTTCTCAGCACAGCTGTGTAAAACTTGTGAATCATAGGTGTGACCACAGTAAGTGATGCTTGGTTCAAAGAATTCACATTTGCTGCATCATGCTCTGAGCCCATAATCTTCTAATCTGTTTAACACTACCTTGAGTTTTTGGAGATGTACCTTGTCATCCTTACCAGTAATAATGATGCCATTTAGGTAACACTAAGTGCCCAGACAGCCTTTCACCACCTGGTCCATCGCTTTTTTGCTACAGTACAGGAGCAGATGCTACTCTAGAAATAAGCCTATTATAGTGACAAAACCCTTTGTGAGTGTTTATAGTGAGAAACGCTTTGAATTCTTCTTTCATCTCCATCTGTAGGTAGGCCTCAACTAGGTCCACTTGGCTGAAGTATCTTCCTCCAGAAAGGTTTGCAAAACTGTCCTTTATCCTGGGCAGAGGGTATTGATCTACTTTCAGTAATGGGTTGATGATGACAAAATCACCGCAGATCCTGACAAACCCAATCTTCTTGGCTACTGGGACGATTGGCATTGTCCATAGACTCCACTCTACCCTGGAAAGAATTCCTTCAGCCTCCATGCGATCTAGCTGACTGGCTACTTTATCAGATAATATAAGGACCCAGATGGGCTTTGTAAAATTTGGGTGTGGCATTCTTATTTAATACTGTTTTACCCTTGATTTGTTTCAGATTTTTTGGTATGACTGGAATAACCGTGCCAGTGTCCAATCCCATTTTCATTTTTTTTTTGCCGTTCACTTCTGGTGTAAGTCATATTGCCTGTCTCATTTTAGTTTTCACATAGTAAATCTCAAAACTACCCAGTCCTGTGTCACTCTCATCATTATCAGATTTTTCTGCAATAGCATTCAGATTAGTTCTCTTTTTGAAACTGCAACTTAAATTTTTTATCTTTATTTTTTTAAATTCTTTTCCCTGAGCAGTCTATTTATGTTTTGTCTGCCTGACATGCCCTTTTTGGATGTGTCTTATAGACAATAGACAATAGGTGCAGAAGTAGACCATTCGGCCCCTCCAGTCTGCACCGCCATTCTGAGATCATGGCTGATCATTCACCATCAATACCCAGTCCCTGCCTTGTCCCCATATCCCTTGATTCCCCTATCCATCAGATATCTATCCAGCTCCTTCTTGAAAGCATCCAGAGAATTGGCCTCCACCGTCTTCCAAGGCAGTGCATTCCACACCTCCACAACTCTCTGGGAGAAGAAGCTCTTCCTCAACTCTGTTTTAAATAACTGACCTCTTATTCTCAATCCATGCCCTCTGGTACTGGACTCTCCCAACATCTGGAACATATTTCCTGCCTCAATCCTATCAAATCCTTTAATTATCTTAAACGTTTCAATCAGAACCCCTCTCAATCTCCTCAATTCCAGCGTGTACAAGCCCAATCTCTCCAATCTCTCTGCGTAAGACAGCCCTGCCATCCCAGGAATCAACCTAGTGAATCTACGCTGCACTTCCTCAATTGCCAGAATGTCCTTCCTTAAACCTGGAGACCAAAACTGTACACAATATTCCAGGTGTGGTCTCACCAGGGCCCTGTACAAATGCAAAAGAACATCCTTGCTCTTGTATTCAATTCCCCTTGTAACAAAGGCCAACATTCCATTTGCCCTCTTCACTGCCTGTTGCACTTGCTCATTCACCTTTATTGACTGGTGAACTAGGGCTCCTAGGTCTCTTTGCATTTCTCCCTTACCTAACTCGACACCGTTCAGACAATACTCTGCCCTCTTGTTCCTGCTTCCAAAATGGATAACTTCACATTTATTCACATTGAATGACATCTGCCAAGTATCTGCCCACTCACCCAGCCTATCCAAGTCTCCCTGTATTCTTCTAACGTCCTCTTCGCATGTCACACTGCCACCCAGTTTAGTATCGTCAGCAAACTTGCTGATATAGTTTTCAATGCCCTCATCTAAATCATTGATTATATTGTTGGATTTTCTGTAAGTTTTGTCCTTAAGCTTGCACCGGTCTAGTGAACGTAAGCCCCTGCCACAATGGTAACACAATTTGTTTGGCCAGGCTGACATCTGTTTAGACGTTGCAATTTTGTTAACGCTCTCTTTCATTCCTGACTGCAACTCAATGGCACTTCTGTCTGCTGTTTCCATTGACACAGTAATTTCCAGCTGTTCTTTTAAATGTGAATTGAGTTTCAGTTAGGAGCCATTTTTAAAATCTTTCTTGAAAGATTACAGAAACTAGATAATCTTTCAGTCATACATTAAGCCCATCACTGGGCTGACAATGTCAACAATCTCTTCAATTCAGCCACATATGCTGAAATGGACTCCCCCTTCTTTAGATTCCACTTAAAACATTCTGCAATCAACATGGTTTGGTTCTAAATGCTTGTGCATTACTTTCTTGATATTAGTAAAGCTCACTTTGGCTGGTTTAGTTGAAGCAGTTAAAGCTCTAAAGCAAACTGTATGCTCTTCCACTTAGTACTCTAGCAAAACAGTCACTCACTTCTCATTGGCTATTTCCGTTGCTTCAAAATACTGCTCAATTCACTCCATACACAATATCCAGTTAACTCTGAGTAAACAAACACGATCACCTTCCCGATATAGCCCTCCATTTCTGCTCTTTTTAAAATTTATAATTATTATCACCCAGTACTCATTGTTTATGAACCCATAAATCTCCTCCGTTTTCTGACTTGTTGAAAACCCAATTGGCTTCTTTTGTCCAAAGAAATCACGTGCTGACTTTTGTTTTTTAGTTGAAATTCTCTTTTACCCTTGTGAAGAAAAGGCATCTTGAGTTCATTTTAATCTTACTCATTGCCACTGTTATGTTTTGTAATTCCAAAACATAAAGGGAATTGAAAGAAAAGCAAGGCAGCCCAAAATATGCATGTAACCTTTGTTTTTACTTTTTAGCAAGGAGTGCATTACCACACATTAATGGAATGATGTACATCATTCACAGACTTTTACATGTAACCTATAATGAATTATGTTAAACAACAAAGAATGCTCAATAAAACAATATCTTTATAATATCACTAAAATATTAAATACACTACAGGTGTGAAATGGTTGGAAGTTAGAGAAATCTTTTTACACTTTCAACAAATTTTCTAGATAGGCTTGACTGATTGATATATGTCAGACAATAATTTCCAATTATAATCCAAGCACGGTGTAATTAACAATCATTAAACATCCATTTTTAGACTTGTGGTTTATGATGCCTTTAAAAACCCTTTGATGAGTTCTTATGTAACAATTCTTCATAATTCCCTATTCTCTGCACAATAGAGTTATATTCCAAAGAAGTAGCCAATAAATTTATTTAATGCCTTACCCTTGCTGGTTGGGTGGGTACAGCTAAAATATTAATCACAACGACACTAAACACCATAATGGTGAATGATTTTTTTGCACAAGAAAGTAATTTTTATGGCTAGATCATAACCAGTTATTAAATTCGCATTTGCAAGTAGTTTTAAGGAGAGTTACTGTTTCATTGAATTTATTCTCGTGTTTAATGGAACTCCAATCAATCCAGTCATATCAGTTTTGCAATAAGTAAACAAACCATTTAAGGAGTGGCTACAATGAAATAAAATTCATTAGTGCAGTGTTCATATTATGCATTATTCATTTAATGAGCCAAATGTGGAACACTTGCCCCTTTATTCAGTTCAAGTAATCTTACTACAAGTGCTTTAATTGCTCCCTGTGCACTTGGATCCTGGATTTCCTCACTTGCAGATCCCAGTGGGCTCAGACTGGCAATAACATCTCCTACAATCTCCATCAGCACAGGTGCACCACAAGGCTCTGTGCCTCACCCCCTGCTCTACTCAGTTAACACTTATGACTGTGTGGCTCAGCACAGATCCAATACTCTATTCAAGTTTGCTGATGCCACTGTCATGGGCTGAATCAAAGGTGGTGATGAATCAGAATAGAGGAGGGAGACTGAAAATCTGGCTGATTGGTGCCACAATACTAACCTCTCATTCAGTGTCAGCAAGACCAAGGAGCTGATTATTGATTTCAGCAGCAGGCAGCCAGAGGACCATGAACCAGTCCTCATCAGAGTTTCAGAGATGGAGAAAGTAAGCAACTTTAAATTCCTCAGTGTTATTATTTTGGGGGATCTATCTTGGCCCAGCATGCAAGTGCAATTATGAAGAAAGCACAACAGTGCCTCTTGTTTCTTAGGAGTTTGCAAAGATTTGGCATGACATCTAAAACTTTGACAAACTTCCATAGATGTGTAGTGGAGAATATATTGACTGGCTGTGTCACAGCCTGGTATGGAAACACCAATGCCTTTGAACAGCAAATCCTTCTAAAGGTAGTGGATAAGGCTTAGTTAATCATGGGTAAGGCCACTGTTGAGCACATCTATATGAAGTATTGTTGCAGGAAAGCAGCATTCATCAACAAGGAACCCCACCACCCAGGTCATGCTCTCTTCTTGCTGCTGCCATCAGGATGAAGGTACAGGAGCCTCAGGACTCACAACACAAGTTTCAAGAACAATTACTACCCCTCAACCATCAGGCCCTTGAACCAGTGGGGATAATTTCATTCAACTTGCCCCATCACTGAAATGTTCCTACAATCTAATGACTTACTTACAAGGAACCTTCATCACATGTTCTTGATACTTATTGTTTGTTTATTTATTATCATTATGTCTTTATTTTTGCATTTGCACAGTTTGTTGTCTTTTGACACTGGTTAAACGACCATTGGTGCAGTCATTTATCTATTTTATTATGGATTTATTGAGTATGCCCACAAAAAATGAATCACAGGGTTGTATATAGTGACATATAAGTACTTCGATCATAAATTTATTTTGAACTTTGAAGACCATATGGTACCATGGTAACATAGTGGTTAGTATGAGACTATTACAGTTCAGGACGTCAAAGTTTGGAGATTAACTCTGTTGCCATCTGTAAGGACTTTATGCATCTCCTCATGTCCAGCTGGGTTTCCTTCAGGTGCTTTGGTTTCCTCCCACAGTCCAAGATATACTAGTTAGTAGGTTTATTTGTCATTGTAAAGTGCCCTGTGATTAGGCCAGTGTTAAATTGTTGGGTTGCCAGGCAGCACGGCTGATTGGGCTGAAAGAGCCTGCTCCACATTTTGTCTCTAAGTATATATGTAACTGGGTGACTGTCGAATCTTATTCATTTTCGTTGAAAGTGTACTTAGGCATCCATCTGGGTAATGCTAGAATAGTTGTCTGTGCCTTAAGTGGAGACAGTGATGTCATTATGCATGCGCAGGATAGTGGGGAGACCATTTTGTTTTCTGCAGAAGCAGCTGGTGGGGCTTTGGGATTAAGTTCCTCCCAGAGATACTGGGCATGGTGAAGAAAAATTTTCACAAGTGAAGGCATTGGCGCTGGATAGCGTGGCCTGTGCAAAGTTCCTTACTGGCCAAGTAGAATTGCCACTACCATATTAGTACTATATTAGTTTTGTGCGGTTTGCTTTATCTATTTTTATACTGCATACGCAATCCATCGATACACAAGGGTGTGAATCAGAAGTTAAACTGAGATTGTAACAACAAGAACTGGTTGTAAATTTGTTCATTTTGTTTTAAGACCCTCTTCCAGCACCAAAACATCTAAAACAGA
This sequence comes from Hypanus sabinus, assembly GCF_030144855.1. NCBI lineage: Eukaryota > Metazoa > Chordata > Chondrichthyes > Myliobatiformes > Dasyatidae > Hypanus > Hypanus sabinus. Next base: position 28,926,980 of record NC_082710.1, on the reverse strand, counting down.
TAAAGGAATTAAAACCCAAAAAAGTATTTGTTGTCCTGAGTGTGTACTTTTCCCCAGGCTACAAAATTTAACATAAAAATAAATAATGAGCCCTTCACTTGATGACTTGTACAGTCCCACAATGTACCATTGGATACCCTGATTAACCATAGACTCTTCCTCACCCATTCTCCACAATGTGACCATCTAAGCACTCCTAGATTCTGTCCTAAGTTTGTCTCCATATTTTCTGATTACCTTCAGATCTTCCTGTTCACCCCCATACTCCCTATATTGTTTCATTTCAAGCAAATCACTTTGGACCTTTTATTTCTGGATAATTGTTGGACTAATTATAAGGCATGATGGGAAGCTTGTTTCAATAAGTTGAGGGTTAATGAATTTTGCAGATGGTTTGTAAACCATACATGTATTGGGTGTTTCTGTTAACTGTAATTCCTGACCAATGAACTGAGGTGGTCTTTATTGGACTGATTGAGAGGTCTATTTATCAGGATTGAAAGATGATAAGCACAGGAAAGTGTTTACAGAAGAAAGGAGAGGAGATGGAAGATAAAAAAAAACCTCCTGTATGCTGCTCATCAACTATAATTTGTGGTTAAAAATCTGATACCCAAATAAAATAAAACTTTTACCTTTTACATTAGTCATTCACTACTGCTCATTTTGTTTTATCCTGGAGAAGTTTTGGCCCTGTATCTGTAAGCAAAATGACAGAAAAAGTCCTGTTTTGCTCTGATTCTGTAGATGGTTGATGTATCTGAGTAGATTCTGGAAAATTTAACCAAACCCCCAGCTTTAAATTTACATCCCTAGATTCATCCCTCTTCCTCTTTTACACTTAAAAATCAGGTTCTGCATTAGAGAAAAAGATGCAGATAATTAGGGCATGGTAAAAAGTCTTAACTATAAGAGAGACAAGTAACCAATTCATGGTACAGGGTTTTGACCTGAAACACCAATTCCTTTCCCCCCAACAGAATCTGCTTGTCCCACTAAGTTCCTCCAGCCGTGTGTCTATTGCTCGAGATTCCAGCATCTGCATCTCTTGTATCTCTAGATTTCACTATTGCTGGTCAAGGGATAAGTGCTTGGAGGTGAATAATGCTTTTCTCAATGTTGTCATTCGATCTTTTGTCACCAAATGATAGGACTTGTAGGGCTGAGAATAATGACTCATCCAAACAATCAACAAACCAGAAAGAAAAAGGTGGAAAATACAGGAAATACTCAACAGGTGAAGCTGCATCAATGAAATGGTCCACATTTCAGGTCTAAGAATGGAAACAAAGAACAAAGGAGCTTGCAAAAACATTTCAACTTGTAGTGCAGCATTCCTTAATGTGATATTGAATGGTCAACTTTTATATTATGTTATTTTTTTGCATGAAAATTTAATTTCATGTTTTTCATCCAGGGTACAGAATTGCTAACTTGCATTCAGATTCAGATTTATTTACCAGATGAACATTAAAATGTATCATTTGTATTAACAACTAAATTACCCAAGGATGTTCTAGGGGCGGTCTGCAATTTTCACTGTTCATTCCAGCACCAAGATAGCATGCCACAATGTTTGGCAGAACAACACAGAACACAACAAAACAGAATATATGAAGCAACAACAGCAAAGCGAACCCTGATCCTCCCAGTCCCATACACAATCCACTAATGCCAGGGCAGGCCATCTTTGGCCTCCAGCCTCCAGCCGAATCGTGGATTTGCAGACACTGAGCATTCACCTTTGCCAGTGGACAGGCAGAGATTCACAAACTCGACGTTCTGGCTATTGGGCCTTGACATCTGGACTTTTGGCCTTGATTCGGATTTCTAATAACTTTCAATATTGGCCCAGGACTTACTGATGACAGTAAATGAAGACCCAGGATAAGGACCCAAACTCCAGACCTTGAGCTCCTGACTGGTGTACCTAAGACTCACAGGAATGTATGCGTTCTGCTCACATGGAACTCCTGTCATAAGACCATAAGAGATAGCAGCAGAAACAGGCCATTCAGCCCATTGTGGCTGCTCTGTCATTTCATCATATCTGACCCACTTTCCCTCTCAACCGCATTATCCTGCCTTTCCCTGTAACCATTCACATCTTAACTAATCAAGGACCTATTAATCTCTGCCTTAAACATTTTCAAAGACTTTAGCCTCCACAGCTGCCTGTGGCACCAAATTCCACAGATTCACCACCCTCTACCTAAAGAAATTCTTTGTCACCTCCATTCTAAATGGATATCCCTCTATTCTGAGACTGTGCTCTCTGATCCTAGACTCACCCACTATAGGACACATTCTTTCCACATCATTCTAACTAGGCCTTTAAATATACAATAGTTTTCAATGAGATCCACCCTCATTCTTCTAAATTCCAGCGAGTACAGGCCTAGAACCAACAAATGCTCCTCATACTATAACCCTTTCAATCCCGGAATCATTCTTGTGAACCTCCTTCAGACCCCCTTCAATATCAGAACATCATTTCTTAGATAAGGGGCCCAAAACTTGGGTCTCAATTCTCCAAGTGAGGTCTTACCTGTACATTATAAAGCCTCAACATTATTTAATTGCTTTTATATCACAGTCCTCTCGAAATGAAAGCTAACTTTGCATTTGCCTTCCTCACCGCTGACTCAAGCTGCAAGTTAACCGTTAGGGAATCCTTCATGAGGGCTCTCAAGACCCCTTGCACCTCAGATGTTTTTAATTTTATGCCTATCTAGAAAATACTTAGATTTCAGTTTAGAAAGTAACTACACATTTGTTCCTTCTACCAAAGTGCATGACCATACACTTCCCAACACTATATTCCATCTGCCATTTCATTGCCCATTGTCCTCATTCATCTAAGTCTTTCAGCAGCTTCCCTTTTTCCTCAACACTACCCGGCCCTCCACCTTTAGTATCTTTGTATCATCCACAAACTTGGCCACAAAACCAGCAATTCTGTCATGCTGTCATTGACTGGCTATTCCCCATCTCGCTCCTATTTTCTTGATTGTGCTTTAATTCCCATCATCTGATTCCCAATTGCTGCTAGTTCACTTAATTACAGCAGACCTGGTTCCCATCAGAGAATATAAGATAAGAACTCTGGCAGCACAGCCACGGGTCGCCAGTTTGTTGGTCGATTCAAGTGTGTGTGTTAACCTTGTTTCCTGATCCCTGAGGACTGTTGGTTCTAAGCTCTACTCCATTCTCTAGAGATTCTATGAAAACCTCGTCTTCGAGTCAAGACTCCTCTGGTTATCTGTTCTACATTCAGGACTGAGTGAATTCTCTTGACCCTGTTTCAGTGCTTGTGTCCTGCACTTGGGTTCATTCCCAGTCCCTCCCTTGAAACAAAATGAGCTGGCCAAGAATAAACCCAGCAGATATGGACCTCCTACAACAGGCTCTCACCAGCCAGGGCTCTCTACTGGGCTTCCACGATCAACTGCTCAAAGAGGGGTCATGGAAAACCTTCGTGCTCTGTCTGAGAATGTAAAGAAGGTCAGCAAGCAGGTGTGCTCCCCTTACTCTGTCCCTTCCAAGAGCCCAGTCTGACCAAGCCACACTGCCTTGCAACACAATCACCAAGGGAGCCTCCTGTACCCGAACCAGTACCCTACGCTGGGCTTTCTTACTGCAATGCTCCTTGGTTTCTGAGCAACAGGCATGTATGTACACCGCTGACAGATCGAAGTTAGCGTACATCATGGGGATAGTGAAATGAGAAAGATTTTTGAACATCACATTTGCGGTAAAGACGCTGCTAAACACCTTTTGACTCTTCCTCAGGGCTCACGAAGTTCTGAACGTTAGCGGCCGACTCAGGGTGGAATGATGAGGCACTACAGGAAATATTTCAACAGGGTCTCTATGACAAGGTAAAAGTCAAATTAGCAGTGAGGGATGACACTAACAGCTTGGACTCTTTGGTCTCACTAGCCACCAGGCTAGATAACTGACTTCGAGAGCATCAGAGAGAGAAAACCAGTTGCCCCACTCCTCGGGTCACACCCCGGCCTGTTTTACCATCTTCAACCAGCCCTAACCTCTCTCTTCCTTCTACTCCTAGCATAGCTCCCACTCCAACTGTTCTGGTGAGCTAGACAACACTCCCTTCAGTCCCCCAAACCCGGATGCAGATCCAGGCTACCGTGAACTATCCCCATCAGTCCCTGTCTCTATCTGCCTTGGCGCACTCTGGTGCCAAGGGAATTCTGTTGGATGACGACATAGCCTCCCGGGCCAGAATTCCTCGGGAACCATTAAGTACCCCTCTGGAGGCCCGGGTGCTGGACGGAAGACTTCTGGCTCCGGTCACCCCTGTACGCCACCCCGACCCTGATTCTGTCTGGAAACCACCGAGAGCAGGTACAATTTAATCTAATCCATTCTCCTCAAACCCCTATAGTTCTAGGATACTCTTTGTTGAACCACCACAATCCACACATTGACTGGTCTACTGGGAGGATAGTCAGTTGGAGCCTTTTTTGCCATGCCACCTGTTTGCAGTCAGCTCTATCCCCTAGGGAGGCTACCGTGACCTCACCTGTCTTGGAAACCCTCGACTTGTCCAGAGTTCCAACAGAATACCACGACCTTGGACAGGTAGTCAGCAAACAATGGGCTCTTTTCCTGCCTCCACACTAACTGTATGATTGCGCTATCGACCTTCTCCCCAGGGCCCTGTTACCCACTAGTCACCTGTATAACTTGTCCCGGCCTGAGAGAGAAGCCATGGAGAAGTACATAAGTGAGTCTCTCGCGGCAGGCATTATTCAATCCTCATCTTCCCCAGGGGGCGCAGGGTTCTTCTTTGTGGAGAAGAAGGATGGGTCGCTATGTCTCTGTATCGATTACTAAGGCCTTTACAACATAACCGTTAAAGCAAGTACCCACTGCCCCTCATAATCTCAGCGTTTGAACCACTTCACAGAGCCACCATCTTCTCAAAGTTGGACCTTTGAAGCTCCTACCATCTACTCAGAATTAGGGAGGGAGACAAGTGGAAAACGGCATTTAATACCATGCAAGGACACTTCAAATACCTGGTCATGCTGTTTGACCTCACCAATGCCCCCGCCATTTCTCAAGCCTTGATTTATGATGTGCTGAGAGACTTAATTAACCATTAATTAACCGCTTTGTGTTCGTCTATCTAGATGACATTTTAATATTCTCCAGCAGCCTCCAGAAACACATTCATCATGTCCATTAAGTCCTACAGAGACTATGGAGAACAAGTTATTCGTGAAGGCTGAGAAATGTGAATTCCATGTCCCCTTGGTCGTCATTGAGAGCGGGCAGGTGAGGGCGGATCCGGAGAAGATCTGGGCAGTGGCGGAGTGGCCCAGACCCATGACCCACAAGCAACTTCAACGGTTTCTGGGGTTTATAAACTTCTATTGCTGATTTATCAGGGATTATAGTCGGGTGGTGGTGCCCCTCATCCAACTTATCTCCCCTACAACACCTTTTCTTTGGGACTACGAAGCTGACTCAGCATTCGCTGAACTGAAGAGGTGTTTCACGTCCGCTCCTATCCTGGTCCAACCGGACCCCTCCTGTCAGTCAATTCATTGTGGAGGTCGACGCCTCCGACTCCAGGGTGGGAGCAATTCTGTCCCAATGTTCAAGTTCAGACCAGGAGCTTCATCCCTGTGCCTTCTTTTCTCGCCAGCTGTCTTCCGTTGAACAAAATTATGAGGTGGGGAATCGGGAGCTACTGACGGTCAAGCTGGCATTGAAGGGATGGAGGCACTGGCTGGAGGGGGTGGAACACTTGTTTATCGCCTGGACCACTCATAAGAACCTTGGATATATCCAGACCGCCAAACGTTTGAACTCCTGCCAAGTCCTTTGGGCATTATTTTTTGGCCGATTCAAGTTTACTCTCACCTACCATCCGGGGTCCAAGAATGGAAAACCTGACTCACTCTCCTGCCAATACAATTCCAAGGTGGACTTTTCCAGCCCGGAGACCATCCTCCCGCCATCCTGAGTGGCAGTAGTCCTTACATGGGAAATAGATTCTCTTGTAAAAGAGGCCCAACAGGATGACCCAGACCCTGGCAACGGACCCACCAATCACCTTTTAGTGCCCGATTCCATCAGGTCTCAGGACTTCCAGTAGGGACACACATCTGGGTTTTCCTGCCCCCCAGGAGTGATTGGACACTGTCCCTCCTGAAGAGACACTTCTGGTGGCCTTCCGTGGAGGCGGATACCCATTCCTATGTCTGTGCCTGTGGAAAAGCCTCCCACCGGCCAACTGCTGGATTACTTCATCCCCTATCTATCTCTAGTCTTCCTTGGTCGCACATAGTCCTAGATTTCATCACGGGACTACCCCCTTCACACAGAAACACCACCGTACTCATTGTGGTGGACTGGTTCTCCAAGATGGTGCACTTTGTAGCCCTCCCTAAACTCCCTTCTGCTCAGGAGACCTCAGACCTTGTCGTCTGCCTCCACGGAATTCCTGCGGTTATCATCTCTGATCAGGGTGTCCAATTCATTTTGCAAGTCTGGATGTCCTTTCGTCAAGCCCTGGGTGCCTCAGTTAGACTGTCGTCCGGCTTTCATCCACAGATGAACGGGCAAACAGAACGGGTCAACCAGGATTTGGAGGCTGTGCTACATTGCATAACAACCAACAACCTGTCTACCTGGAGTGACCACCTCGCGTGGGTAGAGTACGCCCACAGCTCTGTGGTCAGTACCGCCACTGGAAGATCTCCTTTTGAATGCTCTCTAAGGTACCAACCCCCACTGTTTCCCACTCAAGAAGAGGAAATTGCAGTGCTGTCTGTTCAGGCCCCTATCAATCGGTGCTGTAAGGTCTGGGAAGATGCACACCCAGCCCTGCTCCCATCGGTCGACCGCAACCGGAGGATTGCCGATCGACATCGGACCCCTCCACCTGAGTATCAACCTGGGCAGAAGGTGTGGCTCTGGTCCAAAGGCATTCCTCTCAAGAACGAACCCAAAAAGCCCGCCCCTTGCTTCCTGGGACATTTTGAGATTGAATGTATTATCAACCCCACGGCGGTTCAACTCAAACTGCCTAAACCTATGCACATCTCACGTTTTCCAATTAAACTGGTTTCTGTCAGCCCCTTGTGCCTTTCAGCCGAACCCCCTCCACCTGCCCAGATCATCGTTAACCACCCAGCGTACACCGTCCAGTAGCTACTGGATGTGCACCTTTGCGACAGGGGCCTCCAGTACCTGGTCAACTGGGAGGGATACGGCCCAGAGGAACGTTCCTGGGCTCCCCACTCCTCCTTCATCCTGGACCCCTCCCTCATCTGTGACTTCCATTGGGACCACCCAGACAAGCCTGGAGGCTCCTGTTTGGGGGGTGGGTGTTCTGTCATGGTCCCGTCTGGCTATTCCCCATCTCGTTCCTACTTTCTTGATTGCGCCTTAATTCAGTCGTTAGATTCCCGTTTGCTGCTAATTCAATTAATTACAATACACCTGGTTCCCATCAGAGAATATAGGATAAGAACTCTGGCGTCACAGCCATGGGTCGCCAGTTTGTTGATTCCAGTGAGTGTTAATCTTGTTTCCTGATCCCTTAGGACTGTTGGTTCTAAGAACCGCTCCATTCTCTAGAGATTCTACTAAAACCTCGTCTTTGAGTCAAGACTCCTCTGGTTATCTCTTCTACATTTGTGACTGAGCTAGCATCTCTCGACCCTGTCTCTGTGCCTGTGTCCTGGGTTCATCCCCAATCCCCAATCCCCCCTTTGCAACACATCCAAATCATTGACATATCATGTAAAAACAAGCAGTCAGAACACTGACCCCTGTGGAGCACCACTAGTCACTGGCCCCCAACCAGAAAAGGCTCTGTCTATTCCAATCATGGCCCCCACCAATCGACCAATACTTCATGTTAGTATATTTCCAGTAATACCATGGGCTCTTAACTGGTTAAATAGCCTCATGTGCGCCACCCTGGTTGGGTTCACCAGCCCTAACCTCGCTGGTGTGCTGGGCTGACATCCAACTGCAAAGTCTCTGTCTTTCGAACAGGGAGCAGAGGCTTAGACTTCAGCAAGTCCTCTAATTCACCCACGTCCCTGTCCTTAAACCATAACCTGACCACTAATTCCCCTCTCTGTTCCTGAAACTATTCCTGTGAGCCTGAGAGGCCACCTTGACAAAAACCACAGTTCGGATTGGAACAGCAAAAGAACCAGATAGAATTAAGACAGATAGCTCTACACTGGTTTTAAGATCACAGCACTGCTTGTATTCACGCAACAATAACATACAAATAATTTTTGTAAGAAGTGCTGGATAAACGTCAGGAGCTGAAACAAGGGACAATTTTATTGTTGGTAGCACCTCAGAGCCAGAGTGAACTGCAATGTCTTTCCACAATGCTTCTGATGTCCTCGTCCTCTCCTCCAGTCAAGATGCCGTCAGCATACAATGCTTCCAGATAATCCATGAAAATGTTTATTTCACTTCTTCTATGTCTACTTTTTTATCTTAAATGTGTTTCTGGAACTGTTAGTGCCTGTGATTCGCAGTTTGGAGATGGACTGATAATCTAGTGCTTTACTGTCTCTGAGAAAATTCCAGGAGCAAGCACGAGTGGCTCAAGGCAAAGAAGCCTATTTCTCGCCTCAAGGCAAGTCCACAATAGACTCCATTTCTCACTGCACTCACCGATTAGAGCATTGAGGAAGATCGAAGTATCAAGGTAAGTGTTCAGCGCCGACTAACTCTCTCTCGCTTGCTGCTGTCATGAACTTCCACTCACTGCTGCTGGATGAAGTGCCTTTTGCTCACTGCTGCGGAGGGAAGGCCTCTGCATTCGCATGGTTGCTGTCACAGGATGTGATTTACGGATTGGACTGTGGACTCTCTCAGTTTTATGGTTTTTATACTTTGTATTTTCACCTGTTCTTTCCTGTTGCTGTTTGCCTCAATTTGTCAGATTTTTTTGTGCAGAGGTGGGGTTTGGGGTTTGAATTTCTTATTGCTGTTTGGTGTGATTTTTTTTGTGTGTATGGGGTGGGGGGGGTTGGTTTGATGTTTAACTTCTGTGGTTTTCTTTGTTTCATGGCTATCTGGAGAAGATGAATCTCAGAGTTGTATACTGCATACATTCTTTGATAATAAATGAACCTTTGAACCTATGCAGAGTGAAATCAGCTGAAGTCAAGGATTTCAACTGACTCAGTAGTGAAGCCAGACACCTCTTGTTCTGAAATGCATGTGGAGTTCAAAGAATGTGTGCAATATACTTTCAATAACATGCCTGGGACAGTTGTAACACCCTGGGTCGCCTCAGGCTCGCTCAGCTCGTTCTTGTCTAGGGGGAGCAGCCTTCAGCCCCGCCACACTGGGTAATCAGCTGGTGTGGATGCTGTGTGATGTCCCCGCCTCGCCCAAAAACAGACAGTACACCATATGCGATTAAATGAGTACAATTTATAAAGGTTACTATAACTAAGTGATTAATAACGATACAGTATATATGAAGAGAAAATTAAAGAAAAGGCGCCAAACTTATCAAAGTCCAAACCACTTCGTGCACAGCCGTTGGAGCTCAATTTCTGAAGTCTTCTGGCCACCATTCGATCCCCTCCGAACTCCTCGACTCGCAGCTCAGGACCCTCCGAACTTCTGAACTCTCCAAACAGCTCAGGACCCTCCGAGTGGTCAACCAAGCACATCTAGCTTCATCCCCCCCCCTCCTCGGAGGATCTCCCGGCCTCGGACCCCCCTTTGGGGTCCGATCCTCGCCCAGCTTAGATCATTGCCTCCTCTCTCTCGACCCCTTCGCGCTGATCTGCCCAAAAGCCCGTCAACAAAAGCTTACAGACTCAGAAGAAAGAACATTAATCCCCATTTGGTTTACAAAGGAATACCATTCTCGTTATCAGTAAATTAGCATTCCTGCTAGTTAACAAAAAAGAAGAAACCCTCTTTACACAGTTATACCTCCAACAGCCCTACAAATTTACTGTAATAAAAACAGAAATCAGGCAGCATCAGTCGAAAAATAATTTTGTAAGTTAAAGATTCAGATCAACAACATCTCATCAATAGTGGGGAAAAATGAGAAAAGTAGGTTTCAACGTAGCTTATTGATTCCAAATGATGGGGCTTTAGTCAAATGGAATACTACCTTAATCCTTTATATATTTATGTGGATAATTTTCTGGTTTATTCTCGCTGCTTAAAATGGCATTGCATATACTGCAGGTTCAAGGTGAACAAATACATAGTTTTAGGATCAGTGGATATAAACATAAAATTAAAGGTATGAAACAATCTTGAATCTTAAATGTTGGTTTGACTTTCCAAAATGCATCCCCTCATGCGTTAGTATATTGATATCCATTTTCCACTCCTCTGCCCAGTTTCCTAACTGATTGATCCCCTTTAAATCTACTGATGTCAAGCTAACCAACCTGTCTTGTTCTTGCTCCCCTTAAACAATGGAACACCTTCTATGCTTTGGGAACTTAACTAGTTGCTGAATAGACTCTGACCAGGCCCTCATAATCTCTCTCTAGCTTCCCACAAAGTACAATGAAGCACATCAAGTCAAGTTTATTGTCATTTCGACCATAAACTGCTGGTACAGTACAGAGTAAAAATGAAATAATGTTCCTCCAGGACCCTGGTGCTACATGAAACACAAAACTACGCTGGACTATGTGAGACAGCACAAGGCTACACTAGACTACGTAAAACAACATAAAAACTGCACTAGACTACAGACCTGCACAGGACTACATAAAGTGCACAAAACAGTGCAGGGCAGTGCAATAATTATATAAACAAGACAATAGGCACAGTAGAGGATAAATTACAATATATATTAATAAATGATGCATAGGTCAGTCTAGATTCTGAGTATTGAGGAGTCTGATGGCTTGGGGGAAGAAACTGTTGCACAGTTTGGTCGTGAGAGCCCAAATGCTTCGGTACCTTTTGCCAGATGGCAGGAGGGAGAAGAGTTTGTGTGAGGGGTGTGTGGGGTCCCTCACAATACTGTTAGCTTTGCAGATGCAGTGTGTGGTGTAAATGTCTGTAATAGTGGGAAGAGACACCCCTTTGATCTTCTCAGCTGACCTCTCTATCTGCTGCAGGGTTTATGATCCGAGATGGTGCAATTCCCGAACCAGGCAGTGATGTGACTGCTCAGGATGCTCTCAATACATCCTTTGTAGAATGTGGTGAGGATGGTGGGGAGATAGATTTTTCTCAGCCTTTGCAGCAAGTAGAGGAGCTGCTGGGCTTTCTTGGCTAAGGAGCTGGTATTGAGGGACCAGGTGAGATTCTCCGCCAGGTGAACACCAAGAAATTTGGCACTCTTAACACATGGCTAGACACTCAGGATTTATCACTGCAATGCACTGTAACCAAGTTGGTGTACATTTGGTGGATTGAAGGGCCTATTTTCATGCTGTATGTCTTTGTGACTCTGTCAAAGCTGAGGATGATAAGGACCATTCAGCCCATCAGAAGTCACCCTTCTGCTCACCTTATTTTTTTCATTATAGCATTCATTTTTATTTTGTGTGTGTCTCTATATTTCTCTTTCCACTATCATTACACTTGTAGTTTGTCTTTATTTAAATCACATATTTTCCGCATGGCAAGAAAAATCGTAGGGATTGTATAATTACCTTATTAACTGGACAAAAAATATGACCATTTTTAGTTTTTGTGATTATTATCCACAAAGTAATCGCGTCACAAAACTACCCAATTAAGTCCTTCAAATTACTTCTCCACACTCATTCATTCAATGACAATTTTCTTTCTTCATGTCAATTCAGTGTGTGCAGATTGAAATTATCTCATACAAAGTCACACAGTTCTGAGCAAACACCAAACTTTTAATCAAAATTGGTGTTTCAAAATAAAATGACTACAGAACATCTTTACTATGCAGTGCGCTGCAGTTTAAACTCTGAGTGGGAAATTATACTCATCTCGTTGATGCTGGGGATTTGCAGAAATTAAATTACCACAATTGTAATTTATATCTACATTTATGAAGCTGTATGATCTATGTTATACTGCAAATGTTTGGCATTCAATTGTAAATACTGAGCAACTAAACAAAACCAATTCTGACTCAGCAGTTTTGGCAGTGGTAGTCAATAAATGAAGATCTGCAATAACCAAGTTGTTTGAAATGGTGTTATCTTTATGCCACTCAGTGACATGACAACCTGTATTGAGGGACGTTTCTGAACCGGTCTGACCTTGATTGAGACAGAATTGGTCAATAAGCTAGTCCCAGAACATGTTTGGGAGTCATTATTAGAGGCTCCATAAGAGGAAACAGCCTTAATAAGCAATGTTGTCAATTTCAGCAAGAACTGCAAATCAATCTTGGGGGCTAAGAGAGACACTGAAGAACCAAATAAATACTTCAAAATAGTTGCAAGTACACAAACAAGAGGACATAGGAACAGTAGGTGGTTGTTCATTTCCCTGAAGCAGTCCTGTAACTTTAGCGAAGATCTTCACATTTTCAGTATTATGTTCAGTTCTGATCATCTCATTATAGGACAATGTGAATCCTTTAGGGAGGATGTTGAGGAGGTTTACCAGGATGCTTCCTGAATTAAAGAGCATGTCTTCTGAGAATAGGTTCAGTGAGCTAAACCTTTTCTCTTTGGGGTGGAGGAGGATGAGTGATGACTTGATAAAGATGTACAAGATGACTGGATGGATAGATTGGACAACCAGTGCCCTTTTCCTAGGGCAGACTTTGACAATACAAGAAGACATAATTTTAAGGCGTTTAGAAGCAAGTAGAGGGTGGATGTCTGATGTAAGTTTTTAACACAGAATGCTAAGTGCATGGAACCGGTTGATGGTAGAAACAGATACCTCAGAGACAATTGGATAGGCTGGGTGAGTGGGCAGATACTTGGCAGATGTCATTCAATGTGAATAAATATGAAGTTATCCACTTTGGAAGCTGGAACAAGAGGGCAGAGTATTGTCTGAACAGTGTAGAGTTAGGTAAGGGAGAAATGCAAAGAGACCTAGGAGTCCTAGTTCACCAGTCAATGAAGGTGAATGAGCAAGTGCAACAGGCAGTGAAGAGGGCAAATGGAATGTTGGCCTTTGTTACAAGGGGAATTGAGTACAAGAACAAGGATGTCCTTTTGCATTTGTACAGGGCCCTGGTGAGACCACACCTGGAATATTTTGTACAGTTTTGGTCTCCAGGTTTAAGGAAGGACATTCTGGCAATTGAGGAAGTGCAGCGTAGATTCACTAGGTTGATTCCTGGGATGGCAGGGCTGTCTTACGCAGAGAGATTGGAGAGATTGGGCTTGTACACGCTGGAATTGAGGAGATTGAGAGGGGATCTGATTGAAACGTTTAAGATAATTAAAGGATTTGATAGGATTGAGGCAGGAAATATGTTCCAGATGTTGGGAGAGTCCAGTACCAGAGGGCATGGATTGAGAATAAGTCCATTATTTAAAACAGAATTGAGGAAGAGCTTCTTCTCCCAGAGAGTTGTGGGGGTGTGGAATGCACTGCCTCGGAAGACGGTGGAGGCCAATTCTCTGGATACTTTCAAGAAGGAGCTGGATAGATATCTGATGGATAGGGGAATCAAGGGATATGGGGACAAGGCAGAGACTGGGTATTGATAGTGAATGATCAGCCATGATCTCAGAATGGCGGTGCAGACTCGAGGGGCTGAATGCTCTACTTCTGCACCTATTGTCTATTGTCTAATTAACTGCCTCTAAGGCAGGCACATAGATTAGATTGATTTAGGAGTATTTTAAAAGTTCAGCACTACATCGTGGGCCAAAGGGATTGTACCATGCTATTGTGTTCGATCCTCCATATTGCATCTTCTAAAATCCACTTCCAATTCAACTTATATTGATTCAGCAGAACCATCAATAGAGTTCATCATTTCGGTGGTTTATTCCAATGCTCAGCCAGGACAAAACTAAGCTTGTGGATATTTACCGCTGAATGGTGGGAGGTGCACTTTGGGCAATGGATCCAGGCTTAGTTCCAAGTATCTTGGGCTTAAATCTTGGATAATTCAATATTTCCATGTTATCCATAGCTCTGAGATGAATGACTTTTTGATGGCATGAGATAATGATTTTGAAACCACCAGACACGTAATGCTACACTAACTATATAATTGTGCAGTATTTGATGTTGTACTAAATGCCTCCTGTTACGTTTTGTAACTCCAATACATAAAACTAATTGAAAGGAGAAAAGGGCCAGAAACTAAGAAGCGTGTCTTAGTTTCATTTTTACTTTAGTGAGACGGGCACATATGATGTGGTGGCATGATGGCATATGCCATTCACGTACTTTTCCTATAAACCCTAGTGAGTTATGTAAATGACAAAGAATGCTTCATGAAATGATGTATTTATAATATTACTGAAATATTAAATACATAGCACTTCTCTCTGTAATTTGAGGAAGCAAATCAAGATACGAATCAGACGTAATTAGGAATGCCCCATTACACCACTCTTTACTTATTTAAGATAATCTAATCACAGATTAGAAAATAGGGAGGATAACAAACAAAGTTACTGGGAATCCAGAATATTTAAACTGGACTTTAGAATTAATAGCTTGCATCCTTGCCAATAGTTACAATCCTTATTCTCTGCACTCCATTGGTTTATGCAGATTTGCTGGATATGCTTATTGATTTACTATTGCTTTGACAGCTAGCTAAGAGGGGTATAAATGGCTGGCAGTTTCATTTGGGAGTAGAGCCACTCATTTGTGGTTACCAGGGTCATCCTGATTAACTGTGACCAGTTGCCATTTGTCAGGCGTTCAAGTAGTGAGCTCAGGAAGCTCATTGAAAATTTGGGCCTTGTATCAGATCTTTATCTTGACTCCATTCACTTGACTTGCTTCTGTAAACCTTGATATCTTTGACAGAATAACATCCCTCAATCTCAGTAGTAAAACATTTAGTTAACCTCTCACCCCCACTCCATACACCCCTGCCCATCTCAATAACATGTGGGATTGGGGGATCATTCTTAAATGTCCCACCTTGTGTTTGGAAGGACTTTCAAGCATCACTATTACTTTTACTAACAAAACCTTCAATCAAGTTATTATGGTAAGAAAACTGCAAATACTCTAACATATGTCAAAAGATAAATGCGAATTTGAACATATTGATGGAAATTAAGATCTGTCAAAAACATGTTTTCTCCTGAGTAAACAATAATACCTTTATTGTTTTGGAAAAACCTGTATCCGTGGATTTCAGGAAAAAAATGAGTAATATGTTCATGTTGTGATTGGTCTTTGGAACATTTACCAATATCTCCGATTTGCACTTGCATGTTGTTAACTAAATATGACTGTGCTTTGTATCTGGGCCAATGATTATCTATCACTCATTGTTTGAACATTGTCACGTTTTAAGGAGGTTAATGTTGAAAACCTGTCTACTACAATTCCTACTTTATAGATATGACTGAAAAATAATTACTACAGATGCTAGAGTGTCAGTATTTCTTTCTGTGCAGTTCATACATAAATAGCAAGATTATGATAGTAAGATGTTAATGTTACGTCATTTTCTGGAGTTATGCTAAATTTGCAAATACCAATTTTAATAGCAGTTGGTCTTCAGACCTGAACTTGTATTGTAGAATGAAATTTAACTGCAGCTCTGAACAATAGGCATCCTGCAGCTGCAGGGTGGGGTCAACCACAAACAAAGAAACACTCCACTTAGACCGCAGATGTCTGCATATGCATAAATGTAGCCTGGAGTCAATGGAAATTAACATTCATTTTGGGAATCTGGAGTGGGTGCAAAGAAGGTGTTTTATGGAAACTATATGCAATTCAAAGGAAACATTGTAGATACATTATAGCTGTTACCTTTGATTTTAGGAATATAAAAATGTCATGTAATATTGTGCCAAGCAGGCCCCTTCTTCCACGAGTGTCGCAAGTTATTATGCCCAGTGCTTGTTTTTGCTAAATAAACACTTCCATATCCATTTGTTTCAGGGTCTCTCCGGTGACCTTGTTCATAGTTACAACAGTTCATGATGTTGGAAAACTGAAATAAAGACAGGAACACTTGAAACATGCATCAGTCTTAAAGCATCTGTGAAGAGAGAAACAGATCTAGTGTCTCACTCCAGTGCTTTTTAGGAGGTAAATACATCAACCTGAGTGAATTTTACAATATTAGCCATAATCTATGCAGATAAAAGGATTAACTCCATTAGTTACTCTCAAGTTTCTGCAAGATGATACTAAACTTTAAAATTAATGAAATATTTTATTGTCATTGAAATCATTGCAGGCATTTTAAGTGTTTTGCAAGTAGCATTAACTTTAGACAATTTCTGTTGATAAACCAATAAAAAACTGAAGAGTCTGATTCTACCGCATTCTGATAACAAAAAATTGAGAGCTGTTTTTACTAGTATATGTATTGCCTGTTCACATGACTGCTTTGTACTCTCTGCATTAAAACTGATCAATTAATTAAAATACTAATGTTGATATGAAGGTGTGAATCATAAAAGTAATCAGTTCATAGAGAAAAACATTCAGCCAAGTTTTAATCCCTTTTGACCGGTGATATTATAATGAAAGGCCAGGTGGATGAGTTTGTCTGATTTCTATACATTAGGACTAAGAAGTCAGGGATGGACTCTTTCAGTTTTGTTTTTTTTATATCTGATGTTTTCAACCCATTTTTTCTTGTTGCCGTTTAGCATGATTTGTTAGTTATTTTTGTGCAGAGGGGAGGTTGATGTTTTTCTTTGAACAACTTTCATGGTTTTCTTTGTTTGTATCTATCTGGAGAAGACAAACCTCAGAGCTGTATACTGCATACGTACTTTGGTAGAAAATAACCTCTCAGCTGCTAGATTCAGTAGTCAGCAGAGTGTCTATGTAAGTTGCATCTAGCCCACTTCTTTACATTCATCATAGCTGGCACAGGTAGATCAGTCTCACCTAAACGGGATTCTAGGAGCTACACTCACATCCCCACCAACATCAATGGAGCTGTAGCGGAGCATGTTTCAAGCTTCAAATTCCTTGGTATCCACATTTCCGAGGATGTCACCTGGTCCCTGAACTCCCCTATCCTGATCGAAAAGGCACAACAGCTCCTTTATTTCCTATGGAGCATCAAAAAAGCTCATCTCTGTCCCAGGATACTGACAGGTTTTTACTGTTGTACCATTGACAGCATACTCACCAAATGCATCTCAGTGTGGTATGGTAATTGTCCCATATCGGACCACAAGGCACTCCAGCATGTGGTGAAAACTGCCCAGTGGATTATCGGCATGCAATTGCCCACCATTGAGAACATCTACCATAAATGCTGCCTGGGCAGGACCAAAAGCATTATCAAGGATGCATCTCACCCTCACCATGGACTTTTCATTCTCCTCTAATCCAGTAAGCGCTACAGGAGCCTCTGCTCCTGCACCAACAGGCACAGGAAGAGCTTCTTCCCTGAGGCTGTGACCCTGCTGAACCTCACATCACAGCGCTAAGCAATAATGCACCCATATTGTACTGTCTCAGTACTTTTATATTTGTGTGCTGTAGCACTTACTTTTTTCCAGTTATTTTGTAAATAACACTATTCTTTGCATTTCTGGTTAGATGCTAACTGCATTTCATTGGCTTTGTATCTGTACTCGGCACAATGACAATAAAGTTGAATCTGATCTAAATACAATTGCTGATCCTGAGCTAAAAGATCTGGTTTATTGTGAATAGTATATTTAGTTTATTTTTACTTAATATTTTAACTTAATTTTAAGACATTAAGACAATTAAATACAATACTTTTTAAATTATTTTGATCCTTTAAAATTTTTTTAATAGCCTTTATAGATTTTATCCTGGGCTCCTTCCCAGATTTCTATCTTGTTAGGGATGTGGAGACAGGCATGTATATCTAAAATTGAAAGATTCCCTGGTTAATCTGAATTTGGGAGGATAATTTCATGCTTAACATGGAGGAAATCCATTTAGCTTCCTGACTTAAAGAAATGACAAATATTTGCCATCTGAAATCGGTGTGAACTTTTATTTTAATATAGGTTTTATTTATTTATTTCTGAAAGATTTAGAGTGATGCCTTGAGAGGTTAGTGTTTAGAATTCATGAACAGTTATTTGTCAAATCCTGTACTATAAATTGCAAAAAAAAAATAACCCAACAGAGAAACCCAGCAGGTCAAGTACATCTATGGAGACAAATGGATAGTCAACATTTCATTTCTTGACGATGTAATAATGACTTCAGCCAACAATAAGTGATTAAAACCAGGAGTGTGCATGAGATCTGTGTTAGGGAACTGTAGATATTCTAGAGCACTTTAGATTTTAGGTCAAGGCAAGGCAGAGTACTTTCAAATTAATCAGGGTAATTCTTAACAAGGAGTTAGTATAGCTCAGTGTGATCAGACAATAGAGCTTTGGATCAGATTATATTTATGGATGTCAAGGGAAGGAATCTGATGAGGTGAGTATTGGAATAAACAATGGGGAAAGATAATAAAGACCATAAGACATAGGAGCAGAGTTAGGCCATTTGGCCCATTAAGTCTGCTCCACCATTTAATTATGGCTGATCCTTTCTTCCCCATCCTTGGCCCCATTTCCTGGCCTTCTCCCCATAACATTTGATGCTGTGTCCAATCAAGAACCTATCAAGCTCAGCCTTAAATACACCCAATGACCTGGCCTCAAAGCTGCCTGTGGTAACAAGTTCACCACACTTTGGCTAAAGAAATTTCTCCACATCTGTTTTGAATAGACACTCTATCCTGAGGCTGTGTCCTCTTGTCCTAGACTCCCCCACCATCGGAAAAATCCTTTTCACATCTATTCTGTCTAGGCCTTTCAACATTCAAAAGGTTTCAATGAGATCCCCTCCCCATCCTTCTAAATTCCAGTGAGTACAGACCCAGAGCCATCAAGCCTTCTTCGTATGATAACCCTTTCATTCCAGAATCATCCTTGTGAATCTCTTCTGAAACCTCTCCCATGCCAGCACATTTCTCTTAGAAGAGGAGCCCAGAACGGTTCTCAATTCTTAAGGTGAGGACAAACCAATGTCTTATAAAGCCTCAGCATCACATCCCTGCCCTTGTATTCTAGATCTCTAAAATGAATGCTAACATTGCATTTGCCTTCCTGTCCACCGATTCTACCTGCAAGTTAATCTTTAGGGTATTCTGCACAAGGATTCCCAGGACCTTCTGCATTGCAGATTTTTGGATTTTTTTCCTTGTTTAGAAAATAGTCTGCATAATTACTTCTACTACCAAAGTGCATGACCATGCATTTTCCAACACTCTATTTCATTTGCCACTTTCGTGTCCATTCTCCTAATCTAAGGCCTTCTGCAGCCTACCTATTTCCTCAACACTACTTGTAATCTACATGTAATCTCCTCAAAGAACACTTGCATGTTCATCGGGCAAGGTTTTCCCTTAAGGAAATCATGCTGACTTTGTCCTATTTTCTCCTGCATCACCAAGTCCTCCATAATCTCATTCTTAACAATTGATTCCAACATCTTCCTAACCACTGAGGTCAGGCTGACTGGTCTATCATTTCCTTTCTGCTGCTTTCCTCCTTTCTTAGAGTGACTTTTGCAATTTTCCAGTCCTATGGCACTATACCAGAGTCCAAGTATTTTGAAAGATCACTACTAATGCATCCATAATCTCTACTGCTATCTTTTCCAGAACCCTAGGATGCAGTTCATCTGGTCTGGGTGACTTATGTACCCTTGGGTCTCTCAGCTTTTTGAGCACCTTCTCTCTTGTAATATTGACTGCGCTCACTTCTCTTCCTTTGCATCCTTCAACATCTGGCACACTGCTAGTATCTTCCACAGTGAGGACAGATGCAAAATACTCATTTAGTTCATCTGCCATCTCCTTGTCCCCTGGTATAATTTCTCTGCCCTCATTTTCTAGTGGTCTATATCCATTCACATCTCTTTTTTTATAACCTACTTGAAAAAGCTTTTACAATCCACTTCGATATCACTTGGAAACTTGTTTTCATATTTCATCTTTTCCCTCCTAATAATTCTTTTAGTTGTTTTCTGTGGAGTTTTAAAAGCTTCCTAATCCACTGTCTTCCCACTAACTTTTGCTTTGTTGTATGCCCTCTCTTTTGCTTTTACATTTGCTTTGACTTCCCTCGTCAGTCATGGTTGTACTATCCTGCAGCAGCTTCATTTTTTACCAGAAACTCATGCCATTTGCTGCTCTTCTGTCATCCCTACCAGCATCTCCTTCCAATTTACTTTGACCAGTGCCTTCTCATATCACTGTAATTTCCTTTACTCCACTGAAGTACTGTTACAATCAGACTTTACTTTCTCTCTATTAAGTTTCAAGTTGAATTCAATCAAATTGTGATCACTGCCTCCTAATGGTTATTTTTCCCTGAGCTCCCT
The DNA here is from genome assembly GCF_030144855.1 of Hypanus sabinus. NCBI lineage: Eukaryota > Metazoa > Chordata > Chondrichthyes > Myliobatiformes > Dasyatidae > Hypanus > Hypanus sabinus. The sequence continues at coordinate 28,906,493 of NC_082710.1, read as the reverse complement.
AATCACCTTCGGTTCATTACATAAAACCCAATCCAGTATAGCTGATCCCCTGGTAGGCTCAATGACAAACTGCTCTAAAATGCCATCTCATAGGCATTCAACAAACTCACTCCCTTGTTTTTCCCCCAAGTCGATCTGCATGTTGAAATCTCCCATGACTATCATAACATTGCCCTTTTGACCCGCCTTTTCTATTTCCCATTGTAATCAGTGGTCCACATCCCATCTACTGTTGGGAGGCCTGTATATAACTGCCATCTTTGTCCTTTTACCCTTGGAATTTCTTCATTCAACCCACAAGGGGTCAACATGTTCTAATTGAAAGTCATATCTTTCTACTGATTTGATGCAATTCTTACCAACAGAGCCACGCCACCCTCTCTGCCTATCCCCCCAACAGAATGTGTAACCTTGGGGATTCAGCTTCCAACTGCAAACATCCTTCAGCAACAACTCAGTGATGGCTGGAACATCATACCTGACAATCTAATAGTGCAACAAGGTCATCCACCTTATTTCTTATACTCTGTGCATTGAGATATAACACTTTGAGTGCTGTATTTGCCACCCATTTTGATTCTGCATTGGTAATGCACTGATACTCACCCTGCTGGCTGCAGTTATGTCGTATCATCTGCCTGCCATTCCTGACGGTCTGACTGCATGCGATCTTTGCTTTTTTTATTATCCGTCCTGTCTTGAGTTCCTTCACTCCTGTTCCCACCCCCTGCCAAATTAGTTTAAATCCTCCCCAACAGCCCTAACAAACCTGTCTATGAGAATATTGGTCTCCTCGGGTTCAGGTGCAACCTGTCACTTTTGAACAGGTGGCTAAAGTCCTCAAGGCTTGATGGGATCAATACCAGGACACTGTAGGAAACAAGGGATGAGATTGTTGGTGTATTGTCAGAGATCATTGTATCCTCTTTATCTTCCTGTAAGGTGTCAGTTGACTGAAGAATAACCAGTGTTGGTGTTTCCTTTTTTAAGAACAGCACAAGAACAAATTAGGAAATTATAGGCTGTTGAGCCTTGTGTCAGTAGTGAGAAAATTACTGGAAAATATTCAAATGGGCAGGATTTAGTCTCATCTGAAAAAACATGGACTTACTAGATACAGTCAACATGGTGTTGTGTGAGAGAGGTCCTATCTCACAAACCTGACAGGTTTTGAGGGACTGACAAAGATGATTGAGGGCAGAGCAGTCCAGCAGATATGGCCAACATAGTCTGTCGTAAATCATTTGACAAGGTCTCTCATAGCAGGCTGGTCCAAAAGATTAAGTTTCATGAGATCGACAATGAGTTGTTAAATTTGATCCAAAATGAGCTTGGACAAATAAAATAGAGGGTAGCAGTAGAGGTATGTTGTTTAGACTAGAGATTTGTGACGTGTGGTGTTTTGCAAGATCAATGTTGAGACCTCTGTTACTTGTAATATAGTTATATATTAATTATTTGGATGAAATTACTTTGATTAGTAAGTCTGTTGATGACATGAATCTTGAACAGTGAGCAAGATAAACGAGGGTACAATGGGATATAGATGATTCGGAAAGAAGGGTGGAGAAATGTTTTTCCTGGACAATGTGAGTCATCACAGGTATAAAAGAGACGTGAAGGTTTTGTGTATCGAAGATGACATAATATGTTATTGGAAGCTTATGATATCTAGATTGTGAACAGTCTTTCAGCTTCAGACAGAATGATGAATGGAGACAATACTTAGAGAATATAGTGGATGGCAGAGAATAAAGAATCTTGCCTCAGTCTTCCCAATACTAGACTATGATACATACTTACATATAGCATTTTGTGTGTGTTGCTTGGATTTTCAGCATCTACAGATTTTCTCTTGATTGTTATACATACCTATTCACTTTGAAGACAGGCAAGATTAGTAGACAGCTCATGAAAAAAGACAGCCCTGCAATAGCTCTATCTTGCAAAACCGTGAACTAGTTATTAAATAAATCTTGGGCAAACAATAAACAAATGCATCCTTCATTAGTTTGTGTGTTTTGTCACCAAAGCATAATTACTTTTATTTAAAGGACAGTTCAATGGTTCAAAACACTGACTATTAACTGTTAGTTCCAGCAAAAGCTATGCTTAAAAATAAATAAATCTGTTGGTAAATAAAAAATAGGTATTAAGAAGGAAGATATACTTCTGTCTTTCAATTTCAGTTCTAAATGGCAATCTTTCTATTCTCTTTTTAGATTATTTGTTTTCATTCTCATATTAACACCATATAAATCAAAAGACAATCTCATAATCAGCAAAAGGCACTGTTTTATCCTGAATAAATCTCAAATTTCGTTTTGTGCTCCACGCAGTACAATTTGGTGTTGTACTGTGATTTTTGTATAAATCCCTGCAAGCAGTGACTATGCTTATTCTGAGAAATCTGTGCAAACAAACATCATGACAAATTACTTGCTTTATTCATAACATGCACATTAAAATTGGATTACAAGTAATGGAAAAAATGTTGCTTTAAAATGTCTCTCAGGTAGCAAATGTGGAACATAAGTTTGAAAGAATCTTTTATTCTTACTTTCTCACATCCAGCTGTTTCTGATTTTGTACAGATTGCCCTAATGATATGTTCATAAAGTGTATCCATCCAAACTAGATATATTAGACATGCTCATCATTAAGTTATGCAGAATGTTGGCAAGAATTGTGGAAAATCACTTTGTGGGTCCTTTGCTGCAACACTGGAGTAAGCGGGTGACTTAAGAAAGAACAGCCTAGGTTATTAGTGTTTTCACATTTGGGCAAAGGTTCCACTGATTCTACTCCCTTTCTATTCTCTGATTACCTGAAAGAATAATGAGATTAAATAAGGGAAGTGGGGGGGGGGGGGTATACCAAGAGTAGAATTATGCCATCCAGTAGCAGTCATTCTGTTCTCTTTTACACTTGTGTTCTGAAGAATGACAATAAACAGCATTGAATCTTGACTCAGCAGCTTGCAAAACTTATATGGATAACTGAATGAAAGGTGGGAGGGGCATGGCATGCGTTAGTGAGGAACTGCTGTAAGTATGACACCTTCAGTGGTCTCAGCATAAACTCCAGCCACTGATTCTCCTATCCTGCTTCCAGTAATAAGCAACACTGTTGTCAGTTGTGTCAACTGTTGATCCTGTCAATTTATTGCTGCAGATGTTACTTAGGCACATTATTTTTGAAAAAGGAAAATGTGTTTGTGAATGGGTTTCTGTGTGCTTGCTTTAAGTGCCTTGCAATTGTTGTGGTTGGCATTGTGTGGGAACTATGAAATATAAATGTAAGGCTTTGTTGTTTGTGTATTAGGTTGATGTGGGTATTTGAATACCAGGTCCCAGCTCTTATTCAACAAGTTTTAGAGGCATATTACATGGAGCGGTTTGTTATGCCATTGATGTAATTGTTGGGAGCTAGAAATAACAGTTGGTATACTGATCTTCAGATGTGTTTTATAATCATGTTCAGGAACAATTGACCACAGCATGCAATTTAAATTGAAACTAATTTAAGCAGGCCTCATGCTCTAAGGTTGAAAAATAATAAGCCACCTACTTTTTGAATGTTCATTTTTGACAATTCCAGCTGTTGTGATAATGAGAGATAAGTAAATAATTAAATTGAAGTCAATTTGAATTAGTTCTTGAAGAGTAATCAAACTTCTTTGGTCCACAAAGTTTAAGTTCATTTACTCAATTGTCATTAAATCGATTGGAAACTAATTTGTTTTAGAAAATGAATTGGATTATAAATTGAATTTTGCATTTTTCATTTGTTCAAGGGATGGGGTGTTATTGACAAGGCTGCTGATTTTTACCCATCCTTCAATGCCCTTGCAAATCCCTAATTGAGAAGGAATTTGCTGAAACAAAACTGCAAGGGTGGAGTTAGAGTTACATATATGCCGGACAAGATAAGGACAACAGACTACTTTTTCAAAGGAAGTCAGTGAACCAGGTGACTCAGCTTAAGAGTAACAGTACAGGAAAGCTTCAGTCAATTTCACAAGCACAAGAATTTTTTTCTGCAATTGATTACTTGTTGGAATTTAAGTTCCGTGTTTGCTGTGGAGAAATTCAAACCGTAGGTTGAATCTCCAAAGTCATTGGCTCCTACTCTAGTAATGTAACCTCTTGATGACTAGACTGATTCATTACTGCTTTGATATGATATGCTGGTGACCAGATAATGCTACATTACTTTGGATAGTATTTATTCATATCTGAGAAAACAACTAAATTTATCTGCCTTCTGGATATAGCGGGAACAAAGGATTGGATGACACAGCAAAGAAACAATTTGTCATAGTTTTTACTGGGAAAAATCTAAACCACATTGCATTATCCTGCAGTACATTGCATTATCTGTCCCTAATTAAAATCTGATTCTGTAATCATATTTCAATGTGTGACTTCGTAACATGACACTTTTAAATTCAGATAACAATAACTTCCGTTTTAAACCTCTCAAACCAGGAGTTGCTTGAAATACTTACATATACAACCTGAAATTTATTCGAATTAATAGATAGAAACAAAAGTTGCAGAAGTGCCATACATTTGCAGAAAGTAATTTCTTCTTTTTATGTAGTGCCACATGCTTCATGAAATATTTTTCAATCACATGATTATAATCTATTCTAACTGTGATATTGCCATGTAAAAGTTCAAATGTAGCCCTGATACAGCCACAGATAAAATTCAATCATTAACAAGCACAGGCAGACCAATTTGTTTAAAGACATGGTGCTTTGAGACATTGTGTTGAATTCCGTGGCACGTTTAGAAATTTTGTAAGTATTTTCCTTTCATAATGAAAAATTATTTCTGTTGCTGGTCTGTTTTTAATATCTCCCTTTTCTTTGACTCTCACTGTCTAGAAAATCCAAAGAGTTTCACTGGTTTCAGTTGTATCAAAGGATCCTGTGTCCATAAGACCATAGTATATAGGATTAGAATTAGGCCATTTGGCCCATTGTGTGTACTCCGCCATTTCATCATGGCTAATTCATTTCCCTCTTAACACCAGTCTCCAGCCTTCTCTTCATATCCCTTCATACCCTGACTAATCAAGAATCTATCAACCTCTGGCTTAAATATACGTAATAACTTGGCCTCCACAGCTCCCTGTGGCAACAAATTCCACAGATTAACCACTCTCTGGCTAAAGAAATTCCTCCATCTCCATTCTAAATGGATGTCACTCTGTTTTGAGGTTGTGTCCTCTGGTCTTAGACTCCGTCACCATAGGAAACATCTCTCCATATCCACTCTACTGAGGCCTTTCAACATTCAATAGGTTTCAATAGAAAACCCTCCACCCCAATTCTTCTGAACTCTCGTGAGTACAGGACCAGAGTCTGTCACCCTGGAGCCTTTCAACCTGGGTTCAATTTTGTGAACCTCCTTTGACTGTCAGCACAGATAAGGGGCCCAAAACTGCTCACAACACTCTAAGTGAGGCCTCACTAGCACCTTAAATAGTATTGACATTACATCCTTGCTATTATATTCTAGTCCACTTGAAATGAATGCTATCATTGCATTTGCCCTCCTCACTACTGACTCAACTTGCAAATTAACCTTTAGGGAATCCTGTACAAGATCTCCCACATCCCTTTTGATCCCAGGTTTTTGAATTTGCATTCTATTTAGAAAACAGTCTATGCTTTTGTTTCTATGACCAAAGTGCATGATTGGAGCAGAGGGTGGGAATTCAGATTTCTGGATCACTGGGAACTCTTGGAGCAGGAGTAACCTTTACAAATAGGATTGTTGTGGTTTGCTAAGGCTATTGGGGAGAGTTCAAACTAGGATTGCTGTGGGGTGGGAACCAAACTGAAGAGACGGAGGAAGAGGTGGTTGGCTCACAAATAGAGGAAGCTTGGCGATGGTGCAAGAGGAAGGATAGGCAGGTGATAGCGAAGGGGCACGCTCAGCCTAATGGTTTGAGATGTGTCTATTTTAATGCAAGAAGTATTATGAACAAAGCAGATGAGCTTAGAGTGTGGATCAGTACTTGGAGCTATGATGTTGTGGCCATTACAATGACTTGGATGGTGTAGGGGGCATGAATGGTTACTTCGAGTGTCAATCTTTAGATGTTTCAGAAAGGACAGGGAGGAAGGCAAAAGAGACAGGGGTGTGGCACTGTGGATCAGACGTAGCGTCACAGCTGCAGAAAAGGAGGAAGACATGGAGGAATTGTCTATAGTCTCTGTGGGTGGAGGTTAGGAAAAGGAAGGGGGTCAATAACTCTACTGGGTGTATTTTATAGGCCACCCAATAGTAGCAGGGACATTGAGGAGCAGATAGGGAGGCAGATGCTGGAAAGGTGTAATAATAACAGTTGTCATGGTGGGAGATTTAATTTCCCAAATATCGATTGGCACGTCCCTAGAGCAAAGGTGTTAGGTGAGGTGGAGTTTGTTAGATGTGTTCAAGAAAGTTTCTTGACATAATATGTAGATAAGCCTTTTAGAGGAGAAGCTGCATGCTGGTATCTTTCCTGTAAAACCATGGGATTTTAACTCGTTAAGCAGCTTCACATGAGGCACCTTGTCAAAGGCCTTCAGAAAATCCAAGTACACAACATCCGCTGATACTCCTTTGTCTATCCTACTTGTTATTTCTTCAAAGAACTCCAACAGATTTGTTAGACAAGCTTTTCCCTTAAGGAAACCATGCTGACTTTGGCCTAATTGGTGATGTGCTTTCAAGTACCCTGAAACCACGTCCTTAACAATTAACTCCGACATCTTCCTGATCACTGAGGTTAGACTAACTAGCATGGAGTTTCCTTCCCTCTGCCTCTCTTTCTTGAAGAGTGGAGTGACATTTGTAATTTTCCAGTTGTCTAGAACCATGCCAGAATCCATTGATTCTTGAAAAATCATTACTAATGCCTTCACAATCTCTTCAGCTACCTTGTTCAGAACACTGCTATGTTGACTATCTGGTCTTGGTGACTTATCTATCAGTTTCTAATCCAGTTTTCTTCTCTAGTAACAGCAACTTTACTCATTTCTGCCCTCCCACCCCGGCACTCTTGAACCTCTGCCATCAGGCTAGTGCCTTCCACAGTGAAGTCTGATACAAAATACTTATTCAGTTCATCCACTGTTTCCTTGTCCCCCCATTATACCTCCCCAGCATCATTTTCCAGTGGTCCTATATCTATTCACACCTCTCTGACTCTTTATATATCTGAAGAAACTTTTGGTATCCTTTCTAATATTATTGGCTAGCTTACCTTTGTATTCCATCTTTTCCTTCTTTATGACTTTTTTAGTTGCCTTTTGTTAGTTTCTTGTTAGCCCTGATGTGAATTCCTGCTTTAAAATACTTCTTCTTTGGATATATCTATCCCTCACCTTCCGAGTTGTTCCCAGAAACTCCAGCCATTGCTGTTCCACTGTCACCCCTGCTGGTGTTCCTTTCCAATCAGTTTTGGCCAGCTCCTCTCTCATTCAGATTCAGATTCAGATTATTGTCATTTAGAAACCACAAATGCAATGCAGTTAAAAAATGAGACAACGTTCCTCCAGAATGATATCACAAAAGCATATGACAAAACAGACTACACTAGAAAATCCACATAACGTTTGGCAATCTCCAATCCAGAGTCCGGAGAGGCTGCTGCGTATTAATATCGCGCTACCATCTTAGCGCGTTCCCTGGAAAGGAGCTCCAAATCCACCAGACAAACAAGACCAAAAGCTAAAGCTACAAGACCTGCACAAAACCACATAGTTACAACAGTGCAAACAATAACATAATTGATAAAAAAAACAGACTATGGGCACAGTAAAAATAGTCCAAAGATGTTAAAAGAGTATAAGTTCGAAAGAAACCACCACAGAGTTTCCACAAGTCCTTAGAGTCCCAATAGACTCGTCATCCCACGCCGGCAGCAGAAGGGAATACCCCCGCTATGGACTTCCAAGGTGACGCCCGGCTCAGCCTCGCTGATGCAGCATACAATGAAAGCTCCGTCGAACCCAGCCTCGCAGATGCAGCGCACACCAAAAGCGACCTGACCACAGTGGACTCCGAGTCTGTCGAATCTCCAAGCCGACAGCCATCCCCTCCAGCACAGCTTCTCCGAGCACCATCCTCTGCCGAGTGTATTAAGCCGGCCCCACCAATGACCATCGCAACGCAACCCCGAGGACTGGGAGCCTGTTTTTCCCAGCAGAGTCCCGGACCTCACAGCAGCAGCAGCAATGAAGAAGGTCTTCCTGGAGATTTCCCAATGTTTCTCCGTGCTCCCATGTCTGTTTTCAATTGATTATGATTGTGCATGGCACCCCACTTCACAAATAACAGATAATCAGCTCCGGAGTGGCCGCTGCAAGCTGCGTCGTGCTGCCATCTTGGAATGTAATTCCTGTTACTCCACTTATAATAAAAATACATCTAACTTTATGTTCTCTTTCTCAAATTTCAGGGTGAATTTGATTATATTATGACCACTTTCCCCTATGTGTTCTTTCATCTTAAGCTCTACAATCAATTCTGGCTTATCACACAGCACCAATCCAGAACAGCTGATCTCCTAGTGTGCTCAACCACGAGCTATTCTAAAAAGCCATCTCATAGGCACTCTACAAATTCCTTTTCCTGGGATCCAGCACTAACCTGATTTTCCCAATATACTGCATTACTGAAATCCCCCATATCGATTGTAACATTGCCCTTTTGACATACATTTTCTATCTCCCAATGTAATTTGTAGACCACATCTTTACTACTGTTTGGAGGTCTGTATATAACTCCTATTAGGGTCTTTCTAATGTTGCAGTTTCTTAGCTTGAGCCACAATGGTTCTGCACATTCTATGTCACTATGTTCTTTCTAATAATTTGTTTTCATTTTCTACCAAAAGAGCTATCTAACACCTCTGCCTACCTGCTTATCCTTTCATTATAATGTGTATCCTTGGATATTAAGCTCCCAGCTATAATTTTCTTTTAGCCATGATTCAGTAATGCCAATAAACAGAGAACGTGCCAATCTGTAACTGCTACAAGTTCATCTACCCTATTGCATATACTACATGTATTCAAGTATAAGATCTTCATGTTATGGTCCTGTTTGGCAATTCTACACCTCAGTAATTGTGCTTCAATCCCCTCGTCTAATTTCCAATTATTACCAGTTCCACTAATTACACACACCTGCCTTCCATCAGCAAACACAGGATAAAATCCCTGGAATCACAACAAGGAGCTGCCAGTTCGTTGGTCAACTCTTGTAAGAGTAACCTTGTTTCATGGTTATTCAGCACTGCCAGTTCTAAGTTCTGCATCTTCCCCTGGATTCTCCACGTGAACCTTGTCTCTGCATAGAGACTCTCCAAGATGCTGGCTGTCCATTTGCAGTGGTGCAAATGCCTAATGACTCTGCCTCAGCACCTGTGTCCTGCACGTGGGTTCATCCCCAGCCACGTCCTTGCAACACTTCAGTCCTGTATTCATTACCCTTTTAATTTTGTTCCTTTTACATTGCAACTCATCCCATTGACTGCAATTCTACCCCATCATCAGTCTTGCCTTGCTTGGAGTCTCACTACACACTGTCTCTCAACTACCACATCCTCAGCGCTATCACTCTGGTTCCGATCCCCCTGCCAGTTTAGTTTAAACACTCCCAAACAGCTTCAGTAACCTGCTCGCAAGGGTATTGGCCCCACTTGGGTTCAGGCGTAACCTATTCCTTTAGTTCAGGTGATAGCTTTCCGTGAAGAGCTCCCAAGAATCCACCACAGTGGAGGCTACCTCAGTAAATGTACTTAAGACAAGGTTGGATAGATTTTTTGCACAGTAAGGGAATTAAGGGTTATGGGGGAAAAAGATGAATCCATGTTCAGGTCAGCCATGATTTTATTGAATGGCAAAGTCGGCTGGATGGGCCAGATGGCCTACTCCTATTCCTATTTCTTGTGCTATATTAAATCTGAGCTCCTGCCCTCTGCATTAGTTCCTCATGCACACATTGATCTGCCGAATCATCCTATTCTTGCCCTGACTGGCATATGGCATGGACACCAATCCAGATGTTACTACAACCTGGAGGTTCTGCTTTTCAGTTTTTTACCTAGCTCCTTAAAATCCCTCTTCAGGATCTCCTCGCCTTTCCTACCTATGCCATAAGTGCCAATATGTACTAAGACTTCTAGTTGCTCACCCTCCCCCTTTAGAATGCTGTGGACCAGATCCGAGATATCCTGACCCTGGCACTTAGGAGGAAACATACCATCTGGGTGTCTCTATCGTGTCCACAGGATCTCACCTCTTTTCCTCTAACTATGAGATCTTCTATCACCACTGCAGTCCTCTTCACCTCTGTTCTCTAAGCCACAACATCAGACTCAGTGCCAGAGATCCAGTTGCTGTGGCCACCCCGGTAGATTGTCCCTCCCCACCCCTCAACAGTATCCAAAGTGGTATACTTATTATTGAAGGGAATGTCCACAGGGGTACACTCCACTTGGTGTCCATTTCCCTTCCTTTGTCTTTCAGTCATCTGGTTACTTGCCTCCTGCAGCTTAGGGGTAACTGCCTCCCTGTGGCTCCTATCTATAACATTCTCAGTCTCCAATACGAGTTGGAAGTCATCAAGCTGCAGCTCCAGTTGCTTAACATATTCTGTGAGGACTTGGTGCAGATGTGGTTGTCCAAGAGACTGGGGTCTATGATCAAGTTTTCTAAATCTTGACCCATATTTCCTGCTACATTGCATCATCATGATTTTCATGAAGCATAGTGGTTATTAGGATCAGCTAACCTGTATGCGTACTCCGTGAACTTAAATGCCGGCCCAGAAAGTCTGGGGGCTCCTCTCTCCACAACGCTAATGCTGTGAGAGACTTCCCTCCCCGGCTGCTGTGCTTATGTCCATGAACTTTGTGGCAATTTGCACCACTAATATGATGGACTGAATGCCAAGACTTTGGGCATCCTGTGGGCTGCTCCAGGGATTTGGAGCTAAGGACTCAATTTGGTTCGGAATTCTGTTGTTGCTTGCTTCTGTCGTTTGCATGATTTGTTTTGCCTTTTTCCCTTCTTTCTCCGTGAGCACCCAATTATTTTTATTTATTTTCATTCAGGTTCCTTGCTTTGCAACTGCCTGTGAGCAAACAAATCTCAAGGTTGAGATATAATAATAATACGTTGAGATATAATTTATACGTTCTACAATAATAAATATACTTCGAATCCTTGAATGTGTGGGTTTCCTCCAGGCACTTCAGTTTCCTCCCACATTCCAAAGATATACATGCTAGTAAGTTAGTTGGTTACATGGGTGTAACTGGGTGGTGTAGACTAGCTGGGCTGGAAGGGCCTGTTACTGTGCTGTGTCTCTAAATAAATAAAAATGTGTAAATATGATTGAAATGTAGATGTTCTTACACAAATGTAGTCAAAAAATTCCAGATCCTTCTATTCAAAATATTGTTTATACGTTAACTACAAAAGCTTTGAACTAAATTCGAGTAAACCATGCAAACAGGCATGAATTAGGATTTTCAAATTTAATCTTACTCCACTGGTGTTATAAATAGCAATTTGCACAAATTGTGCTCCAATTTGTTTATCCTACTCTGTTTATGAACACAGATGTTGCTTTTCCTACTCTCTATTTAGAGTATTTAATAAATATTTTAAATAATCTGCCAGTTTCCTTTTAAGGTTACATTGGGAGTTTGGAACTTCAGGGTCCATCATCCCATTGTATATCCTTAGACAGAGGCTTCTTATTTCCTCTTGTAAGATCATTCATCTTTTTAAATATTCCCTTAGCAATTTTCCTTTCTCATTCCTACAGTTTTATACATTCCATAAGACGGTTATGAATTAACTTAATCACATCCTCTGCTTCAAACACATACAATCACATCCAATGCCAGCAGATTCCTCAGCAGTCCTTGTTATTCCTTTTTTATTATTGACTATTTTTGTAATTTATTGATTTTATTATCTTTTCACTATGAAGCTATTAACACAATAATATAAAACCCTTAGACTATAAAACATTGGAGCAGAATAAGGCCACTCAGCCCATTGAGTCTGTACAGCCATTTATCATGGCTCATTTATTTTCTTTCTCAAACTTATTCTCCTGCTTTCTCCCCATAACATTTGATTTTATTACTAATTAAGTACCTAGCAATATTTCACTTTAAATATACTCACTTTAAATAATTTAACTGATCAAACATTGATTTCTTAGCTCCAATTTCGAATTTTCATTTGTTTTAAGCTCTTCTTAATGCAAGAAATTGAACCCTGGAATCTTTGACCTTTTTATTTTAAGCCTGAATTAATTTACTATTCTTTTTCATTTATGATTTATCAATGCTGATTTGCACTACAAATAATGATGTCAGCTTTGTCTCTTGCTCTTTATATAGTAGGTTTATGCTCCAGTTTAAGGTATAACGTAAGCAAGGTTTACATTTAGTATACTAGAGAAAAAGAACCCTGTCTTTTAAATTAGATTTCAGATGAAAGGCCAGCCTGACTCATCATGTGAATGTTAGAGATCCCCTGGCTAAAACAGATAAACTGGGCCTTTATCTCATGGCTATGTTGTGCATTATTTGCCAGCCTCTTTCTCTACATTAACAAGATTGATTATATTTCAAAGGTGATACATTGGCTGGGAGTTAGGTTTGGTAATCTGGAAACCATAACAGGAGACATATAACAAAGAATTAGGAAATAGGAAAATGTTAAATAGTAAAACAGGTCAGTGCTGTTCTTTATGCATAAACTGTTTCCTCCCACTTTCGCTGCCCCAGTTTGGTGCTCTATCTTTTCTCCCTCTTTGAAAGCACCAAAATGATTTGTTTCAGCTATTCGGTGCAGGTGCATGTTCCACATTCTAAACTTTATGGGAAAATATCGATTTCTCTTCATTCCCCATTAGTATTAGCTTTTGTATTGGTGGCCCCTTATGTTCTACTTTCTCCCATAATTAAAAACATTATTTCTGAATATTTCCAAAAGACCATAAGATAAAGGAGCACAGTTTGGCTATTGGGCCCATTGAACTTGCTCCAACATTCCATCATGGCTGATTTATCATCCCTCCCAACCCTATTCTCTTGCCTTATCCCCATAACCTCTGATGCCCTTACTAATCAAAAACCTATTAACCTCTGCTTTAATTAGGCCCAATGACTTGGCCTCCACAGCTGTCTGCAGCAATAAATTTGACAGATATACCACCCTCTGTTCTATAGCAAATGAAAATGCCTCTGTTCTGAGGCTGCGCCCTCTGGTTCTAGATTCTTCCACTATGAGGGGTGGGGGGGGGGGAGGAGAAGTCCTCCACTTCCAACCTCTTTCAATATTTGATAGGTTTGAATGAGATCCATGCTCATTCTTCTAATCTCCACCAAAAGTGCATGACCACACATTTCCCTATACTATACTCTATCTGTCACTTCTTTGCCCATTCTCCTAATCTGTCTAAATCAGGCATGGGCAAACTACGACCTGGGGGCAATATGCGGCCCGTTAAGCTTTTTAATCCGGCCCACAGAACTTGATGAAATTATATTAATAAACCTTGTTAACGTTTTTTCCCCGCAATTCTGGTGTTTTCCCAATAGATTACGCACTCTATATACATTTGTGGCGACCCATTTCCTAGCACATCCGAACCGGCTCACAATTAGCCAGCGTTCCGGCTAAGGGAGATAGCCTGCGGGGGTTTGCGAGCACAGAGCTTTGGAGCCTCTGCACCACGGGGGGCAGGTTGAGGGAGGCTTAAAAGTGAGGCTGGGGATTTCGAATAAAGTTTTTTTCTTCGACTGCAATTACCGACTCCGTGTCGTAATTTTAGCGCTGCATGTAGCACACCGCTACACATTGACCTTTGTTGAGGTGCAGTGTATTACTCCACATTTGCACTTTACTCTTTGTTCGGCTCGACCTATTTGTGTGAACAGGCGTTCAGCGTCATGAACATCAACAAAGCCAGCCACAGATCCAAGTTAACTGACCAACACCTCAGATCCATCCTGAGAATCGCCACAACAAAACTAAATCCAGACTTTGATGCGCTGGCTAAAAAGGGAGACCAACAACACTGTTCCCACTGAAATTAAAAATAAGTTTCTTCATTGTGTTATGTAAAAAATGCATTTGAAAATATTTTTTTCAATAAGCCTTACATGTTACATGTCATTTCTGTTAAGTGATGGACATGAGTAGTGCGCAGGTGCACATACGTTCTCAAAATAAAAAATGCGCTCCAGATCAAATAACGCGCTCTGCATACTGGCGCGCTGTCACTGTTCTGTCCTTGTGCTGGTTGTTGTTGAGTTTTGGCACAGGGGACAATTGAATAAGAAGGAGCAGGACAAGTAGACCTGCATCTCCTACCGTTTTTGAAATAAAGACAGTCAGGAGGAGAGTGATGATGATAATATCTTGAAGGATAACAGAATTTTCAGTGCTTTAAAATAATAACTGTTACTATTAAAAAAGCTGTATTTTATTCATTTAATTTTCAGTGTTTTAAAAGTCATTTCAATAAATAGCTAAATACCATGGGACTTCAAAGACAGATATTTTGTTGTAATGCATTTGTTCATTTTCAATTGAAATTAAAGCACATGTTTTCTACATATCCCATGATATTTTATTTTCTCTTATGAGGAGTATTACCAAAACACTCCGTCCATCTGCTCCTGGTCCGGCCCCCCTGTCAAATTTTAGAACCCTTTGTGGCCCACAAGTCAAAAAGTTTGCCCACCCCTGGTCTAAATCCTTCATATTCCTTACCTTCCCCTCTATCTACCTTCATATCATCCGCAAATGGCCATAAAGCCATCAATTCCGTCATCCAAATCACTTGCAGCCAACCAGCAAAGGCCCCCTTTACTTTCACTCTTTGTCTCCTTCCAATCAGACAATTTTCTACCATGCTAGTATCTTTCCTGTAATACTATCTTAGGCTACATCCACACTAGACCGGATGATTTTGAAAATGGCGGTTTCGCGTAAAAACGATAGGCGTCCACACTAAGCGTTTTTGAAGCTGAGATTTCGGCGAATCTCCTTCTTCTGGGCATGCGCAGGACACATCTACCAAAAACAAGTGACGTGTTTGGTGTCGAATCTCGCTGTAAAAGAGTGCGTTTGTGTAGTTACAGACTAGAAAAATTAAAATGACGGATAACTGTTGGCTTTCGTGCAGGAGAAATTAAAAGTAAAAAAAAACAAATACTGGAGTGTACGGAGGCAACTGACAGGGAGTTCACGGACAGATTGACCCGGCTGACGATGAACATTGAAAAACTGACTAACTCTGTTGCATTAACAAAGCATCTTGTTCAATGTATAAAACATGTCTGCATCAGTGTCATCTTGTATTTCCATACTTCAGTCTGGCTTCAGTCTCATTGCCGTCTGTTCTGAAATTGTTAGGCTGCGTTCAAGAAAACAATGAAATGGCGCGCTGTCGTCTGATAGCGTTTTCAGATTTCTCCGGTTACCCCATCCACACTGATCTGCCCAAGCAGTGTTTTCAAAAATACCCACCCTGGAAAGTGTTTCTGAAAAGCTCCAGTTTTGTGGGACGAAAACGCTGTTTTAGTGTGGACAGAGGGTGAAAACGAAGAGAAAAAGCTTCGGGTACGGAGTTAACTGGTGTAGTGTGGATGTAGCCACAATTGGCAGTCTCATATGCAGCACCTTGTCAAAGGCCTTTTGAAAATCCAAGCAAACAACATCCACTGACTTAGTGATTCTGCCTGTTACTTCCTCATATTCCAACAGATTTATCAGGCAAGGTTTACCCTCACGAAAACCATGATGACTTTGCCCTATTTTATCGCTTGCCTCTACATATCCCCATCTTCCCAACCACTGAAATTGAGCTCAATGGCCCATAATTTCCTTACTTTTGCCTCCCTCTCTTCTTAAAGAGTGGAGTGACATCTCTTCTCAGTCTTCCCATTATCTGATGCAGTTCTTCCCTCTGGCCATTTATTCCAATATCATTCAACTAAATTGTTTTGTATCTTTCCTCTAATATAACTTACATTTTTCAGACCAGAAATGTGTGACACTGTATGAATCCATAGTTTTTTCCACTTCCTAATGTTATTGGCAAGTTCAACTAAATCAAATCAAGTTTAATTATCATTCAAACCATACACGGATACAGTTGAACAAGACAGCATTCCTCTGAGGCCAAGATGCATAACATACATTCAAAATAGCGAGAGTGAGAGGAAAAAACACACCATTACAAAAAAAAACAGATGTATAGTCCAAGACCCTGAGTGACATGCAAATTGATGGTACAGCTCCTGGCAATTCAGCATGTCAATCCTTTCAGTGGCAGGCAGCATCACAGTCTGAACCCAAGTCAGCTCCTGCAAACCCTTTCCAGCCCGTCTGCTGGCTTCTCTTCTCCTTCTCTGGTCCATCCACTGGCTCCTTCAACACCCATAGTTCTTGGAATCCAGTATAGTCTTATGATAATAAAAAGTACAGTTTTAAAAAGAAAAGTGTATCTTTGGTTGTTCCCGCCACCCAGAGCCACTGCATTCGAACATGCCACCATCTTACTGCTCTGTTACTGAACTAACTTATTCAATGGTGGTTCCGTCCCCAATTCATTCAAGTGCTTGTTGGTCATGGTTTTATATATGTTGATAATTTGACTTTTAACTGGTATTTTAACTTTTTTATGTTACTATGTGTACTTGTCTCGTTAAATTCTTACAACTTAAAACGATTTATTTATCCATGGTGCACCATAATCAGTTTACCTGCATTTGGTTATTACTGGAACATTTTTGAAAGCTTTTGATGATCCTTTTGTGGATTTCCTTCTACTTTTCCTATCAGTTCACTGATTTTCTTTGATTTTCAAAGGTTCTTTTCCACTTTACCTTCATTAATTCCATCCTCCCTTCCTCACGACGTGCCCTCTTGCTTGCTCATTATTCTTGTATTAATCACTCCAAGACCTATTCTCCATTCTGATATTCGTGTAAGCTTTGTAGTTCTCCTGTTCCTGCTGGTTAATTTTAAAGGAAACGGAACTACCTGAGGCCAGACTCAGAAAAGGAGTTGAGAAATCCCTCTTCAGTTCTTTAAGGCAATCAGTCAAGCTCCAGGAGGCCGGACTGACTCTTTGCTTCCAGCTGCCCTGCAATTTACTTGTCATAACTTCAGATGTCTGCCCTTCCCTTTAGAATGTGCTGTTTCATTTCTAAAAGGCTCCTGGGAATCTGTACTTACTGCACATTTAATTAATGTGTTCCAGATGACAATTAACACTTATGCAAAGAAATGCTTATGAATAACTAATCCAACTTAAACCCATTTCCCCTATTCCTGCTCAATTAAAACAGCCTGCCAATCTGAACAGAATTCACTGCCTTTTTTAGATTCAATTGTGCTTCTTTTAGCTTCACATTTTTATAACAGGATTAACTCTAACACTTTTAGCTTCTCTTCACTTAACAGTAAAATTAGAATATTGTGTACTATTTGGAAGATCCTTTTCTAGGGAGATTGTCATTTTCTAAACACAAGTGGAGACTTAAATTGTGATTGTACTGAGAAATCTTACAGTCTTAGTTTATTTTCGTTCTTTTATGCAAAGTGACAATGCAACGTATTCTGTGAAATCAAATTGCATTTATCAAACGCTTTGTCACATTGCTAAGGCATCTTCAATGATTTGTTTGTCTCGATCACCATTGCACCCAGATTTTTTTTCTCAGTCCCTAATGTCACTCAGTAGCCTCTTCATTAGAATCACCTGTACACCAACTGGTTAATGCAAACATCTAAACAGCCAATCATATGGCAGCAACACAACATATAGAAGCATGTAAACATGGTTAAGAGTTTCAGCTCAAACCAAGTTTCAGACCAAACAGTATATTAGGAAGAAATGTGATTTAAGTGCACAATAGCATAATGGTTTGCACAATGCTTTCTGTACAAGTGACCAAAGTTCAATTCCTTCCACTGCCTATAAGGAGCTGTACGTTCTCCCATGGTCATGTGGGTTTCCTCTGGGTGCTCTGGTTTTCTCCCACAGTCCAAAGACATACTGGTCGGTAGGTTAATTGGTCCTTGTAAATTGTTGTGATTAGGCTTGGCTTAAATTGGGGGATTGCTGGGCGGCATGACTCAAGGGCTGGAAGAGCCTGTTCTGCACAGTATTTCAATAAATGATGTAACTTTCTCCATTGAATCATAGTTAGTGCCAGAACGGGTGATTTGAGTATCTCAGAAACTGTTGATCTCCTGGGATTTTTATGCACAACAGTCTCAAGAATTTAGAGAATGATGGGAAAAACATCCAGTGAGAGGCAGTTCTGTGTGAGAAAACACCTCGTTAGTTAAAGAGGTCAGAGGAGAATATTCAGACTGGTTGAAGCCGTTAGAAAGGCAACTGTAACTCAAATAACCACAAATTAAAACTGTGAATGTAAGAGCATTTTAAACCCATCGCATTGAGTCTTGAAGCGGTGGGCTACAGTAGAAGAAGACCATGAACATACCAATTTATTAGGAACTTCCTGTATCTACTAAAGGTACGCTCTTTCTGTAATAAAGCTGCCACTGAGTGTATAATGAATACTCCCTCCACGGTATGAATATAGTTGAAGCATAACCCAAATGCATGACATTACATTTCTCCTTAAAGAATTTCCATTCTATATGTTTCTAAATTGGTGTGTAATGTATTGATTTGATCTAAATTTCCTAAATTTCATGCATGTATTTGTTGCCCATTCTAACTTGCGGAATACTAAGAAGAACAGTTGAACTACTGAAGAAGACTGTCGAACTCCAGTTATGTGTTACCTTGCTGAGGTCAGAGGGCAGATCTTGGACACCTCTCTACTTACCTCTTAACCAGAGCCCCACTTGTCAAAGGCCTTGTTGAGGTCCGTGTTAAGAATATCTACACCACTATCCTCATCTGTCCTTGAGATTACCTCTTCACAGAGATCTGCCAGACATGATTTCTCATGTATAAAGCCGCGCTAACTATCCCTAATTAGAATTTGCCTTTACAAGTGTTGATGAATCCTTCCCTGAGATATCATCACTCATTTCCCTCATTTCTTTCACATCTATTATTTTCTCCGCAGTAAAAACGGGAGAAAAATGTTCATTAAAATCTCACTGTTCCTCTGTGGCTCCACATATAGTTGGCCATGCTGATTTTTTTAAGGGGACCTTTTCTGTCCCTAGCCACCTCTTTACTAATAATATAGCTATCGAACCTTTGGGGATTTTCCTGAAACTTGCCTGTCAGATCTATCTGATACCCTTTTTTTTGCCCTCTGATTTCCCTCTTAAGAGTATGCCTGCACATATTATAGCCATCAATGAATTTGTTTGTTCCCATTGGCCTAAACTCAATGTATGCCTTTTTAATTTTCCTCCCCAGAACTTTAATATATTTCATCAGTCAGCCTTTCCTAAACACGTCAGGCTTGCCTTTCACCCTAACAGGCACCTATTACCCCTGAATTATTGATTATATATTTTTAAGTGCCTCTCTTTTGCTATGTTACTTTATACCAGCAAATAGGCTCACACAATCAGTCTTTGCAAGGCAAGATAATAAGACACAGGAGCAGAATTAGGCCATTTGGCCCATTGAGTCTGCTTCTCCATTCCATCATGTCTGGCTTATTTTCCATTTTAACTTCATTCTCCTGCCTTTACTCCATAACTCTTGATGCCCTTACTAATTAAGAACCTGTTAACATCCGCTTTGCCTATACCCAATGACCTGGACTTCATAGCCATTTGCAGTAATGAAATCCACAGATTCTCCACCCATTGTCTCAAGAAATTTCTCCTCATCTCTGTTTAAAAGGGATGTCCTCATATTTTGAGGCTGGCGCCTCTGGTACTAGATTCTTCACAATCATCCTTTCCACATCTTCTCTCTCTAGGCCTTTCAATATTCGGTAGGTTTCATTAAGACCCCCCGTTCATCTAAATTCCAGTGAGTACAGGCCAGAGCCATCATATATTCCACATATGATAACCCTTTCACTCCTGGGATAATTTTCATAAACCTCCTATTGGCAATCTTCAATGCCAGCACATTATTTCTTAGATATGAGTTTTAAACTGCTCACAATACTCCAAATGTGGTCTGACAAATGCTTTATAAAACCTCAGCATTACATGCTTGCCTTTATATTGTATTCCTTTCAAAATGAATGCTGATATTGCATTTGCCTTTTTCATTATTAACTCAACCTGCAAATTAATCTTTAAGGAATATTGCACTAGGATTCACAAATCCTTTGGCACTTCCCATTTCTGAATTTGCTCCACATTTACAAAGTAGTATATGCCTTTATTCCTCTACCAAAGTGCATGGGGATCATGCACTTTCCTGCACTGTATTCCATCTGCCGCATTTTTGCTAATTCTCCTATTCTGTCCAAATCTTATGAAGACTCCTTTCTTCTTCACACTACATACTACTCTACCTATTTGTCTATTATCTGTAATCTTGGCCAATCATCCAGATCATTAACATATAATGTGAAAAGTGGTGGATCCAAAACTCACCCTGAGGTACACCATTAGTCACCAGCAGTCAACAAAAAAATAGGCTCCTTTTATTCTCATTCCTTGCCTTTTGTCAATTAGCCAATCTTCTACCCATGCTGGTCTCTTTTCTGTAATTCCACGGGATCTTGTTTAGTAGCCTCAAGATCCTGCCTAATGGCTCCAAAAGGGGTCCTGCCTGTGTTTAGGATCTGTATTATAGAGCTGTAACAAACCCAGAAGTGCTGGAAACATTGTCAGGACAATAAAGTGTCTGATGAAAGTTGTTCATCTTTATGTCAAATTATTAAACAAATTTCTACTAATTCAGTCTTCTAATATATTACTAATTGCTATAGTGTCATAATTATAGAAGAAGGGAAAGGGGACAATAGGTTGCAAAATCATTTGAGCTCTATGAAAAGCACCTGACAGGAGCAGCCTTTATAATTAGCTATCATGTAACTATAACTTGTGAGAAATTTTAAGGCAACAATTCATTTTTGTTGGTTCTGGATATATAATGTTCATTTTCTTTTGGATACCAATTGCCTGATATGATATTGTCTGATGATTTGAAAGTACTAATGATTATAGGCACTTTCTGTTTTATTTATTTTCATATATGAGATGCTATATACTCAAAGGTCACTTTATTAGGTAATTCTTGTACGTGGTAATATGGCCGCTGAGTGTATGCTTGTGGCCTTTTGCTGCTGTAGCCCATCTACTTCAAGGTTCAACAAGTCGTGCATTCAGAGATGCACTGCTGCACACCACTCTGGTAATGTGTGGTTATTTGAATTACCGTTGCCTTCCTGTCAGCTTGAATCAGTCTGGCCATTCTCCTCTGACCTCCCTCACAGAACTGGTGCTTACTGGATGCTTTTTGTATTCGCATCATTCTTGTTAAACTCTGGAGACTGTTGTCCATGTGATGCACCATCAATAACTCTCTGAGACGTGAGGCGAGATATTGGCTTTATTGACTGGAGGAAAGAACAAGCAGCAATTGACCACCATACTACATCCTGAAGACTGAGGGCAGGGCTCAGGCCCCAATCGCCTTTATACTGGGGTCTGTGGGAGGAGCCACGGTCAGTGGGAGGAGCCACAGGAGCAGTCAGCGGGAGGGCGTGTCCAGACAGGTATATGTAGTTCACCACACCATGAAAACGCCTTGAGGTACTTAAACCACATCATCTGGCACCAACAATTATTCCTTGACCAAAGTCACTTCAATCACATTTCTTTCCTATTATGATGTTTGGTCTGAATAACAACTGAACCTCTTGACAATGTCTGCATTGAGTTGCTACCACATGATTGGTTGATTAGATATTTTGCATTAATGAGCAGGTGAATAGAGGCACCTAATAGAGTGTATGATTAATAATATAATCAAAGTGTGGCAAGATTGCAGAAATCCATAAGTACAGTTGATACATTTAATTTCAAGCATCTATCATATACATATTCAGATTCAGTTTATTGTCATTTATAAACCACAAATACAATGCAGTTAAAAATGAGACAACGTTCTCCAGAATGATATCACGTTTAACATGATATAACCTTTAACATGGTGCTGCAGCACTGGTTTATTTGTATCAGAATAATATGTGTTCCTAAGCACTTTGCGATCTTCACATTGTTGTTAAATTGACCATACATTTTTGTGCACTTAATATGTTCAAGAATTCGGTTTGAAGATGGGCATGTAAATCATTAAAATGTATCCAGCACAGTGTGTTCAAAGTGACGCTCCTCGTAATCATCCTGTAGCTACAAATCAGTGAGTGATATGCACTTTAGGGCTGCACATCAAATCTATTTTACAATCACAGGAACATGGGTAGATATAAATTGCAGCAAGTGAATTAACTTCATTCAGACGTTGGGATTAAAGGCTTGTAGCTGATTTGTTTTCTGCCATAAGCAGATCACTTTGATTAATGAAGCCGAAAGTTCAGTTACTAATTACTTGCATTCCCTGTTTTCTGAGATGCAAACTTTCTCACAAAATTTGAATTTTTTTCCCCACAGCACAGGGATTCTGAAATAAGCATCCAAAAATACAAAAGGGAAGTACCTTCAAGCTATAACTAGAAATGACAAATAAATGCTGACTTTGTCAGTAATATCTGTATCTCAAGAATAAACAAAAAAAACAAAATTAAAAAGAGACACTGAGCCATATTTTCACAAAAGCTTTGACTGAGACCTTAGTAATTTACATTTGATTTGAACTGTAAGTACCTTATTTATTTCCATACAAAATTTCTTGAATGAGGTCCAGTTTTTCTCTTTCAATTTTTCATTATAAATAAGGCAAGAGAGAGACAATAATTCAGTTTAAAATACTGATGATACACTGTGTCAATGTTTTCTTCTTGGTGTTTGTGGGTCAAATGGTCTAAATCTGTTCCTACGTCTTTTGGTTTTGGCCAACTATATTCCATCGAGAGAACCTAATCTGTCTTCTCCTCTTTGGCATCACTCAACAAACAAGTTAAGTGTGGAGTTACGACTAAATTTTCCAATGTATATCAAGTCTTGTGCTACACTTTGTGGGTGCCGTACAGTCAATATCTTGGAGATAATAAAGGCTTGCAAGGGAGTTCACACTAAATGCTCTTTCCGAAGGTCATGATCCAAAGCAGAGATTATCAACATGGTGTCCATAGGCCCCCTAGGTGAATGGTAGTGGTCCATGGCATAAAAACATTTGGGAATCCTTGAAGACATTTTCTTAGTGTGCATTCAGGAAGCTTGCATTTCTCAGTTCCACTACTCCTGTTTTTGAAGATATCAGTACTTATTTAATCAGAGTTACCAAATACAGTGCACCATCAAAAGACATCTAAAAATCTATCTTTCTCTATTTTTGTCAGTGACTGAGTTTCTACAAACTTCTACAATGGTGAATTCTGAAGTTTCACTATCTACTATGTGAAGTGATTATTCTCTTCTCTATCCTGAAAGACTGAGTTCTTTATCTTGATTCTAGACACATCAGTCAGTGAAAAATGGATTTTAGAGTTTTGTATGCTTCAATGCGATCATCTCTGATTCATCAGAACTGAAGAGAATATAGGCTTAGTTTACCTGATTTCTTCTCAAAAGATAATTTCACTATCTCAAGAATCAATCAGATGAAATTTTGCAGCACTTCTTCCAACACAAGTCTATTCTACCTCCAATTGGGAGATGGGACAAGTAAACAATATTCCAAAAGTATTCTGATCACTTGCAGCAAAATGATGAAGAATTTCAGTTTGTATTCCACGGGAGATTGGAACAAGCAGTGGACTGGTGCTCAACACATTTCATATCTGCAGGAAATGGATGTAACTGCATGACTCTGATGATATTGTAGGAGGTAGAGAGTTATAGATGGTATTTTCAGGGAGATGGTCACAGCAAAGTTTCAGTCAGACAGATGGTGACTGCTTTGAAGGGCAGCTGGGATTCTTCAGTAGTTGTTCCCTCTCCAACACATTTATTCTTTTGAACACAGTTGGAGGATTGTGGGGGTGGGGTCTAATGGTCCCTCAGGAGAAAATACCAGCGACAGCTAAATCAATGGCACCATCGTGGCACTCTGTTGTACAGTGGGGGGTCAAAGGCTAAGCAAGCAAAAGTGATAGGGGCATTTCTGTGACCTGAGACACACCATTAGTCACAGGCTCCAGCTCAAATAAAACAACCTTCCACGATCCCCATTGCTTCCTAGCATTAAGTGAATTGTGTATCCACTTAGTTAGATATCTCTACATGCCATCAGTTCCAGTTTTCCACAGCAGCCCTTAGAAGCCTTTGAACCTTATCAAATGCCTTACTAATGTCTATATAGATGATATCTACCACCCTATTCTCATTGATCTTCTTGCTGACTATCTCTAATCAATCCTAGTCTTCCTAAACGCCTGTATATCTTAACACTCTGTATTCCCTCTAGTAGTTTACCTACCACAGATTTTAGGCTTTACTTTGCAACTCTCCCGAAAAGAAGCATAACATTAGCCAAACTCCTGCCTTCTGGCAGCTCACCTGTGGTCAGCAATGACACATATATCTTGACCAGGGCTCCTGCAATCTCTTCTTTAGCTTCTCACTGTGCTCTTGGATATACCTGACCAGGCCCCAGAGTTTTAACATGTCCAGCACCTCCTCTGCTGTAAGCATTTCCACTAATTGTTTCAAGTATATTGTCAGGTACTGAGATTCTCATGACTCTCTCAAAGTTCAAACATTCAAAGAAAATTTCTTAAACAAACTATGTATATGTCACCATGTAATACATTGAACCATAGAACCATAGAACATTACAACACAGAAACAGGCCTTTTGGTCCATCTTGGCTGTGCCAAACCATTTTTCTGCCTAATCCCACTGACCTGCACCTGGACCATATCCCTCCATACACCTCTCATCCATGTACCTGTCCAAATTTTTCTTAAGTGTTAAAAGTGAGCCCACATTTACCACTTCATCTGGCAGCTCATTCCATATTCCCACCACTCTCTGTGTGAATAAGCCCCCCCCCATGTTCCCTTTAAACTTTTCCCCCTTCACCCTTAACCCATGTCCTCTGGTTTTTTTCTCCCCTAGCCTCAGTGGAAAAAGCCTGCTTGCATTCACTCTATCTATACCCATCATAATTTTATATACCACTATCAAATCTACCCTCATTCTTCTACGCTCCAGGGAATAAAGTCCTAACCTATTCAACCTTTCTCTGTAACTCAGTTTCTCAAGTCCCAGCAACATCATTGTAAACCTTCTCTGCACTCTTTCAACCTTATTAATATCCTTCCTGTAATTTGGTGACCAAAACTGCTCACAATACTCCAAATTCGGCCTCACCAATGCCTTATACAACCTCACCATAACATTCCAACTCTTATACTTAATACTTTGATTTATAAAGGCCAATGTACCAAAAGCTCTCTTTACTACCTTATCTACCTGTGACGCCACTTTAGGGAATTTTGTATCTGTATTCTTAGATCCCTCTGTTCTACTGCACTCCTCAGTGCCCTACCATTTACCTTGTATGTTCTACCTTGGTTTTTCCAGCTGGTCCAGATCCCTCTGCAAGCTTTGAAAACCTTCCTCCCTGTCCACTACACCTCCAATCTTTGTATTATCAGCAAATTTGCTGATCCAATTTACCACATTATCATCCAGATCATTGATATAGATGACAAATAACAATGGACCCAGCACTGATCCCTGTTGCACTCCACTAGTCACAGGCCTCCACTCAGAGAAGCAATCCTCCACTACCACTCTCTGACTTCTCCCATTGAGCCAATGTCTAATCCAACCTCACCATGAATACCTAGCGACTGAATCTTGCTAACTAATCTCGCATGCGGGACCTTGTCAAAGGCCTTACTGAAGTCCATGTAGATAACATCCACTGTCTTCCCTTCATCCACTTTCCATGTAACCTCCTCGAAAAACTCTAATAGATTTGTTAAACTTGACCTACCACGCACAAAGCCATGTTGACTCTCCCTAATAAGTCCTTGTCTATCTAAATACTTGTAGATCCTATCTCTTAGTACTTCTTCCAATAATTTACCTACTGCCGACGTCAAACTTAGGGGCCTATAATTTCCCGGATTACTTTTAGAGTCTTTTTTAAACAACGGAACAACATGAGCTATCCTCCAGTCCTCCGGCACCTCACCTGTAGATACAGACATTTAAAATATATCTGCCAGGGCCCCTGCAATTTCAACACTAGTCTCCTTCAAGGTCTGAGGGAATACCCTGTCAGGTCCCGGAGATGTATCTACTCTGATTTGCCTCAAGATAGCAAACACCTCCTCCTCTTCAATCTGTATAGGTTCCATGACCTCACTACCTGTTTGCCTTATTTCCATTGACTCCATGCCAGTTTCCTTAGTAAATACAGACGCAAAAAACCCATTTAAGATCTCCCCCATTTCTTTTGGTTCCATACATAGCCGACCACTCTGATCTGCAGGAGGCCCAACTTTATCCCTTACTATCCTTTTGCTCTTAATATACTTGTAGAAGCTCTTTGGATTATCCTTCACCTTGACTGCCAAAGCAACCTCATGTCTTCTTTTAGCCCTCTTGGTTTCTTTCTTAAGTATTTTTTGCACTTTTTATACTCCTCAAGTACCTTATTTGCTCCCTGTTTCCTATACATGTCATACATCTCTCTCTTCATCTTTATCAGAGTTCCAATATCCCTAGAAAACCAAGGTTCCTTATCTTTTTTCATTTTGCCTTTAATCCTGACAGGAACATACAAACTCTGCACTCTCAAAATTTCTCCTTTGAAGGCCTCCCACTTACCAATCACATCCTTGCCAGAGAACAACCTGTCCCAATCCATGATTTTTAGATCCATTCTCATTTCTTCAAATTTGGCCTGTTCCCAGTTTAGAACCTCAACCCGAGGATCAGATCTATCTTTATCCATGATCAAGTTGAAACTAATGGTGTTATGATCATGTTATGAACCCCGTAACTGGGTCACTTACCAGCAAAGATAGAGAGGCCCGTTGAAGTCTGATGGTACTATTTTTAAAAGTCTTTATTTATAAAGGGGCACAAAAATAAGATTAATACAGACATTCAGATAAAATACGTCATCAATACGCAATCTAAAAACGTGGGTATAATAATAATAATCATCAATTAAGCAATAGCTCTATCGTTTGTCTAGGGGATATTGTATTGTCCGATGAAAAGATAAAAGTCACTGTCCTTTCAAGCTGCAGCTCTTTGGGTTTAAGAGAGAGACGGTTTGAAACTTGCCCGGGTCTTTTATGAGACCAATCCGTTGAGTCGGGGGGAGTTGGTTCCCCGTTGTTAGTTCCAAGTTGTTTTCTATGGTACCAGCCACCAGCCCCCAGGCAAGGGAACAGAACACACGTGGCTTCCTTCAAATGGCTTCCCGCTATTACGGGATCACTAGCGTTTCTTCTGGTGCGTCTGAGGGGCTGTCCCTACAGCCCCCCCTTTTATCTTTACTTGCCGGGTAGTAGATGTCAATCAGGTTGGGGTGATGCAATCCCTCTCTCAACCAGCCCACTTTGCCCGAGGGCTTGCACGTAGCATAGTCCCCAATCCACAAACGTTGTCTCCAGGAGACAATGGCCATGTCTCTCTCTCTCATTTCCTGGGTCCTCTGACCCAACCCAATAATGCTCTTGCGATTCTCACAAAGGAGGGGGCTCCCCTGCACCCTTCGGCCCCTCAGAGCTGTGGTGCATTCATAACAATCACTGGAACCAAAGTGTTCCCCTACACATACTTACGTCACCTGTCCTATCTCGTTCCGTTTCTTACAAGCATTCATGGTAAATACTAAGAAACACAATAGAGCCAATGAAAGACTGCATACAAGCAAAGATGGACAAAAAACCATTGTGAAAAGACAGAAAATTGTTCAAACACAAAGAAGAAAATAAGTAATAATAAATAAATAGGTAATAAATGTGGAGAACCTGAGTTGTAGAGACCTTGAAAGGGAATCCGTCTGTTGTAGAATCAGTTCAGTGTTGGGGAGAATGAAGTTATCTTCTCTGGTTCAGGAGCAATAATAGTTCATGAACCTGGTGGTGTGGGACCCAAGGTTCTTGTACCTGCTTTTTATCCTGTACCTCCAGGATAAAAGAAGAAGTATACATCGATGCAAGACTTTCTGCAGATGTTGAGATTCTTGAGCAACACACATAAAATGCTAGAAGAACTCAGCAAGTCAGGCAGCATCTATGGAGGGGAATAAATAATTGCTGTTTCAAGTTGAGACACTTCATCAGGACTGGTATAAACAGTTGATGTTTTGGGCCAAAACCTTTCATCAGGTCTCAAAAATTCATGAAGACTGTGCCCATCTCCCATGCCCATACTCTGAGTGTACTGAGGCAGAGCAAATGTGAGGTTGCAGGCTTACCTTGCAGGTGTCAGTCCCTGGAGTATCCCTTACTCCAGCCTCATGCAGGCCATGTGTATGTTGTGACTCACTACAAACACTCATCTCTAAACTAAATTCTGCACTTGTCAAATGTCAGTATCTGAAATAATGATTCCTTTTAAGAGATGGAGTGATAAACGAGACTTTTTTTTAATTGTTTTTTTTGCTCCAATCTGTCAATGTGCAAATTCATGGGTATTTGAAAGGAGAGCAATATGGTCTTGTTTATGGTGAAGGTGGTTACAATAAAATGGTGGGTAGTGGATAAGAGGTACCTACATAGACTACCTTAAGCTTGTAAATCAGAAGTGTAGCAATAAGGTCAGCTGGGTGGGTTGTAAGAAGGAGGATAATGTGTGAACAATCTTTAGCAATCTTCTGAGCATGAACTGAGCTTGTGCCAGCCTCACCAGTAAGAGTTCTATCTTTCAGCAGGGTGAGCAGCTATAGTCAGTTTTGCTAGCTTGCAGTCAGCTGTGATTGGGATTGATTATGTATCACCTTCTTTAACATACAGGCAGGTGATAATGAGCATTAGGGTGCCCTGCCAACATTCACTATCTCCTCAACTCATCAACTCGTGAGTTTTTGGGAGATGTGGACGTGATACTAGAAGCAACGGTAATGGGAAGATTGCTTCAATCGTTGGTTTAGTAATCTAATTATATAAAGATCTAAGGGTTTTTCTGTTTTCTTAATTCAACTTTTAATAGAAATGAGTTTCTAGTGTGATGTATAATACTGTACACAGTTATGTCATGCTTACTCAGTGTTGGCTATTTTGTGTTTTGACCATAACATTATGGATGTCAAGTTGTAGTTCAAAATAAGTAAAGTTTTAAATTGCAGAGAAGGGAGAGGGTTGGAAAGAACAAAGGAAGTATTAGAGATGGAGGTGGTGGTGCTGACTGAGAGAAGGATTGATAATCACAGTTGGTGCATCTGGTAGTTGTGTAAACAGAGAGAGATGGATATGAAAAGCAAAGAGAGATAAAAATGGAACTGGTAAACACAAACCACTGCAGTGGCGGGAAGTCTCACATAGGAGAGATGGCCGGAAATACCGTACAGGACTTCAGATGATACAAAAAGAGAGCAGGGTTATATTGTGATCAACACCGAAGAAAATGTGCTGCCTTTATCTGAATGTGGTCTGTACATGACTTTAAATATAGCTAAGTAGTTGGCATTTAGGGAAGAATGTTAGATATGGCAGCCACGTTCTTTAATGAATAAATAATAACAGCATGCAGTCCTGAAGAAAGGGGAGGGCAATTCTGAAAATATGAGCTGAGGACCTACTAAAGTAAAAATCAGCAGTGTTCCATTCTACAAACATAACTGCTTCTGTGAAGCAAACTAAGCTGATTCCTCTCTCGCCATTACTTTGGATATCAGAGGATTGTAAAATGTTATCGCAGACAGATCAATAGTTGTGGCAGAGTGTCAGCATCACATTTCTCTATTCATCCTATCGCTGTCTGTCAGAAGGATTTTGTTAGGAAGCCCCTTCTGCAGTCCAAGTCCTGTCATTGTGATTTATGGAATGAGAAGAAGGTATTTTGCCTGTCATGCTTTGCTTGTGCTGGCAGTTGATTGGACAATTTCCTGTAATTTCAAAGACTTAAAGTACATTTATTATTGAAGTTTGTATACATTATGCAACCTTGAGGTTTGTTTGCTTACAGGCAGCCACAAAGCAAGAAACTCGAAAGAAACCAATTTAAAAAAATAAAATAAAAGTCCAACACCAGATGCAGAAAGAAAAGGAAAGAAGAACAGAAATCATGCAAGCAATTGAAGCAAACAGCAACATTCAGAACTAAGCTGAATCCTCAGATCAAAACCCCCAAGTACCCCAGAGGAGGCCAGAAGCCTTGTTTATCAGTTCACCATACTAACAGGCACAGAGCACAGCAGCCGGGGCAGTCTTCACAGCCTCAGGGCCATGGAGAACGAGAAAAGTCAGCTCTTGCCTCGAATCCTGACACCCTGCCTTTTTAGTCAATCTCGGCTGACATTTAAGTTGACCAAACAGCAGAACAGAAAAAAGCTCTGGCTCCTTGAAGAGAGGAGTGAATGCCCACAAATAATGAATCAAAAGTTCCATAAATGTCATGGAAAACGTGCATTTCGCCGCAAAAGAGAAAACAAAAAAAATACCATGTGAGGGCAAGACAATCATGTGGGGAGTGGTGAAAGGAAAGTAATAGAAGTTGTTAAGGAAGTGCAATGAGGGATAGAAATGTGAAGGTGTGAAAGACATTAGTGCATGTTGAAGGTTTAGTTGGGAATAGGTTTTAGAGCATGAGTTCCATGCCAAAGATACTTTCTATTAACCGAGGGGCCTGTGGAACCTATTAGAGGTTTTGTTGCCGGCCAGAGTTAAGAATTAATATGTTGTGTATCAGAGTAGGCAGAAAAGGAAAATGTGATGATGTTCTACTTTTTCACAAAACCCTTTCCCCCACTCCTTGTGATATTGTTTATTTTCTGGTGCTTTGCCTGTGTGAGTGTTCACCCAGAGGTGATTGTCTTTAGGACTTTGGTGTAAACAGTCCTCGAATATTATTAAAGCAGAGACAAGTATTTAATAATAAGCAAGGGAATAAGGGTGGAAGGTTATCTGGGATTGATGGAAATGATGAGCTGAAGTTACAATCAGGTCAGCCATAATTTTACTGACTGGCAGAGCAGGGTACAGAGACCACGTGGCCTTCTCTCAATCCTAATTCATACGTGTGCATTTTCATATATATTTCTGAGTAAGAACCAAAACTGGGAGGCTTTTCTTTAGCATCTCATGTGGAAAGAATTTAAGTTCTCCTTCAGAGAAGCTATTTGCTAGTCAGCTTGCAATACTGACTGAATGCCCTTTTGGCACAGCTGCCAAATAATTGAACTCTTTGTCAATTTGGACTGATGCAATAGGTGAGAAGTGTTATCAAATGATTTTGTGAATGCTATCAGTAAAACCATTTCCTGGCCACTTACCTTGCAGTGCTTTACTTCTGCTGGCAATCTGTGGAATTTACTTAAAGCAGAGAGCAGCTCTGTAAAGTGGCAGAATGAATCTGGATCAGAATTAGATTTATTACAAACAAAAGAATATCTGCAGATGCTGGAAATCCAAGCACACACACAAAATGCTGGAGGAACTCAACAGGCCAGGCAGCGTCTATGGAAAAGGGTACAGTCAATGTTTTGGGCTGAGACCTTTCATCAGGGTTGGAAGAAAAAAGATGAGAAGTCAGAGTAGGAAGGTGTGGAGAGGGGAGGAAGAAATACAAGGTAGTAGGTGATAGGCGAAGTTGGGGAGGGGTGGTGATGTAAAGAACTGGTAAGTTCTTTGGTGAAAGAAATAAGTAGCTGGAGAAGGGGGAATCTGATAGAAAAGGACAGAAGGCCAAAGAAGAAAGAAAAGAGGGAGGGAGGTAAGGAGATAAGGTGAGAGAGGGAAATGGGAATATGGTATTTTGAAGGAGGGTGGAGGTGCATTACTGGAAGTTTGAGAAATCAATGTTCATACCATCAGGTTGGAGGCTACCCAACTGGAATATAAGGTGTTGCTCCTCCAACTTGAGTGTGGCCTCATTGCAGCAGTAGAGGAGGCCATGTTCTGACTTGTTGGAATGGGAATGGGAAGTGGAATTAAAAGGGGTGGTTACTGGGAGATCCTGCTTTTTCTGAAGGATGGAGCTTAGGTTCTCTATGAAGCAGTCTCCCAATCTATGTTGGGACTCACCAATATACAGGAGGCCACATCAGGAGCACTGGATGCAGTAGATGACCTCAACAGACTCACAGGTGAAGTGTCGCCTTACCTGGAAGAACTGTTGGTGTCCCTGAACAGTAGTGAGGGAAGAGGTGTAGGGGCAGGTTAAGTGCCATGAGGGAGATCAGTGGGGAGGGATGAATGGAGAAGGGATTCATGTAGGGAGAAATCCCTGTAGAATGCAGAAGGTGGTGGGAAGGAGAAGATAAACTTGGTGGTGGGATCCCATTTGAGATGGCGGAAGTTACAGAGAATTGTGTCCTGGACACAGAGATTGGCAGGGTGGTAGGTGAGGACAAGCAAAATCCTATCCCTGGTGGGGTGGCAGGAGGAAGGAGTGGGGGGAGATGTGACCAAAATGCAGTTGAGGACAGTGTTGATGGTGGAAGAAAGGAAGTGCCTTTCTTGGAAGAAGGAAGACATTTCCTTAGTTCTAGAATGAAAAGTCTCATCCTGAGAGCAGACGCAGAGGAGAAGAAAGAGTTGAGAGAAGGCATTTTTACAAGTAACAGGGAGGGAAGAGGAATAGTCCAAGTAATTGTGTGAGTCTGTGGGTTTATAAGAGCAGGGCGTAAGTTGGAGGCCAAGTTGATAAAGTTGACGCGCTTTGCATGGGTGCTGGAAGCTGCACCAATGCAGTTGTCAATGTAGCATAGGAAAAGTTGGGAGTGATACCGGTGTAGGCTTGGAACATAGACCTTTCCACATAGCCATCAAAGAGGCAGAAATAGCTGACCCACGCGAGTGTCCATAGCTAGACCTTTTCTTTGAATGAAGTGGGAGGAGCCAAAGGAGAAATGATTGAGAGTGAGGGCAACTTCCTCCAATGGAGGAGAGTGGTGGTGGAGAGGAACAGATTCGGTCTAGTGACCAGAAAGAAACAAAGCGCTTTGAGGCCTTTCTGGTGGGGAAATCATTGAAAAGATCAATGATCTTTTGAAGTGTCACAGATATAGGTAGGAAGGGACTGAACCAGGGGGAATAAAACTCAGCTGGGGTGGGGGAATATAACTCTATTCTGTGACATGTAAGTTGCTGGCAGCAATACAGTGCAAAGATATAAAATTACTATAAGTTACAAAATAAATAAAAAGTACAAAACTGAAGGAATTTAAAAAAGAAAGAAAAAAAAAGAAAGTAGTGTTCATGGGTTCATGGACCATTCAGAAATCTGATGGTGAAGGGGAAAAAGCTAAAACGTATTCTATACAGGCTTATATCCTGTTGTATTCTGATACCAGCCTCATTGTCATTGCTAGCGGCCATTGTGGAATCCATACTTCTTGTTATCCATGGGAAATTCATACCACTATCTCTGCTGAATAAAAGAGATTCCTAATGTTCATTCTGTCTCTATATTTTTAATTTATTGTTTCCTATGTTTCATTTTCATTGCTGCTATGATTACATTGTAGCAAAGTTGTTAAAAAGGGTATTTCAATCTATTAATTCAAGCCTCCAGCATGTGGTCCTTCTACATTTTGACGAGCATAGTATTCTAATTTAGGCAGTGTTGGAACACATCATTCATGATATTGATGTGATTTAGAGAAAAAGTAGAATTCAGATAATAATAATTATAGGTGGTTTACATTGACTATAGGGTTTGGAGATTTTAAAAATTAATCAAAATATTTATGAAAAACTGTGCACATAAGACATAGGAGTAGAATTACGCCATTCAAGTCCATCAAGTCTGCTCCACCATTTGATTATTGCTGATTTACGTATTTTCCCCTCAAACCTCTATTCTCCTGTCTTCTCCCTGTAACCTTTGACACCAATGGGCCTGCCTCTGGTGGTGCTGTGACATCAGTGCCAGACTCCAGAACAGAGGTTCCTGGGTTCGAATCCAGTTGGGCCGTTCCCGAGTATGCTTTCCATCCGTGCCGGGTTGAGTGCTGAGCTCACAACTCGACCTCGTAAAATGAAGAAAAATACTAGGAAATGTCTGTGTGAGGAGTGGCACACCGCCCAGTCTTTCATTCCGCGCATTGTAAGGCATGAAAATGCCTGGCGCTGGCCTCTCAGGCCTGAGTGGACATCATCATCATCATCAGCCTGCCTCCACAGCCATCAGTGGCAATTAAGTCCACATATTCACCACACTATAGCTAAAGAACTTCCTCCAGAACCCTGTTCTAAAGAGTTGTCCTTCTGTCCTGAGGCTATGCCCTCTTGTGCTAGACTTTCCCACTAATGGATACATCCTCTCCATATCCATGCCATCTAGGACTTTCAATTTTTGGTAGGTTTGGATGAGATCACCTTTGTTTTTCTAAACTTCAGCAAATGCAGGTCCAGAGCCGTCAAACACTCCTCATATGTTAACCCTTTCAGACCTGGGAACAGTCTTGTAAGCCTCCTCCAGATTCCCTTCTGTTAACAACACTCTAAATGTGAACTGACCTATGCCTTATAAAGTCTCAAAACTGTGTCAAGGAGAATCCTTGTGAATTGCCTTTATGGAATACAGCAAACAATCAACAGGGCACATCGTTATCATGCAGATCACCCAGGAGCACAGATTGGTGCACATTGCATTCCTCACCATTCCAGATTATGTTTTTAGATGTCTGTACTGCCAAAACAAATTTGACATGATCCTCTGTGACATTATCAACATAAAAGGCTCCTTAGCAGCAGATGTCCACTGAATACCAAGGCTCAAATGTACACCTACTACAGATTCTGCGGAATTCAGAAAGATGATTCATACCTATAATTAGACCACTGAGGGATTGAATATCTTGTGTAAATTCATGCCACTCTACTGGGACCTTGAGAGAGAGGAAAAAAACAGCACCTGCTATCCATAAGGTTATTTAAATTTAACAATCGTAGAGCCACAAGTGAGCTAACTCCCTAAGAAGGTTAACACAAAGTACACTGCAGGCGCTGTGGTCAAATCAACACTCCTGAAGAAGGTTTCTATGCCATCCTTTCCTAAAAGAATAGATAATATTATTTTTAAAACAAATGTCTTGACTGTAAATCATAATATAATACAAACTATATATCAAAAGCTACTAGCAAAAATAAATGGTCATTTCAAAATGCGTTCATTCTCAGTATACATGTTGTAAAAATTAACTCATTCGAGAATACTCAGTGAAATTACAATGCTTGCAATATTTTCTCCCTAGTAACTGTTTTATTCATGATCAGCACAGATCCACATTATTGCATCTCTCTAATGCTGTACAATTCAAGGATGCTGACAATAACAATCATAATCACATCCAATATATTTGTTTCTAACAGACGTTCCTCTGTTTGCTTTAATTATTTCAAGGAGCACCACGCTTTAAAGAAGACTACTTGAGTTCAACAATAAATAAAAAAAAGTAATTGTTCTCAAGGACAAAAAGAGGAGAACTTTTTTTATTCTTCGGGTACTATTTCTTTTTGATATATCCAGAAGTTGTGTGTGAGGCAAAGTTTTGAAATTTGCAGGCAGTGTCAAAAGAGATATAAACTTAAAAAGGATAATACCATCTGCAAATGAACATATGTAGACTGGCAAAATGGGCAGAGTGCTAACACATGAAACTTAATGCCAGCAAGTGTGAATTGATGGACTAAAAAGTGAATGAGGAAATGATAATATAAGCTGAATGTCACAGTTCAAATGAGCATGCAGATACCTGGTATGTATAAAGCTGTTGAAATAACTGGACAAATTAAGGGAAGAATTAGTATGGCATATGGGATGCTAGGCTGCATAAGTAGACAGAAAGTGATCAAACAGAATGGGAAGTCTGCTTCCCATCTGAAGAATATGATGGTCTTGGAGACATGGGGATTGACTGCAATGGTTCTGGGTGAAGGATTTCAGTTTCTAAATTGGACCGGAGGTGCTACAGTTATTCTTCTTGATGCAAAGAAGGTTGAGAGCAACTTGAAAAAAGGAGTAGATGATTATTTTGTGCTTAGATGTGATACAAAGGGAGAAGCCACCATACTCTCACTATAGGATGGTTCAAGGGTCAGGGATACCATTATGGGTCAAAGGCTCGAAGAAGGATGAAAGGACAATTTGATTTTATGTGACCTGGAACTCATTAACTGTAATCAATATGGAAATGAAGTCAATCTGGGTTTTCAAAATGGTATTAAATGGGCAGTTGACAGGTGACTGAAGATAATTTGCAGAGCCACTGGAAAAGAGCAGGACAAATGGTACTGAATGTATTATTCTAAAGAAGCTGAGCATAAAGGAGGAGTTATGGAGCATTTGAAGAGGTTGCATAATGTCATTCCTCACACCTGTTTGATCGAACACTGGAAAGCATAGGTTCTTGAAATAGCACGATGAGAAGCCAAATGTGCATTTCACCAAAGAAACAATACATTATTACTTATAAACTGAATGCAGTTATTCAAAAAAAAGGAAGAATTAACTTGGCTACTATTTCTCCCTCAACAAGTAATTTAGAGAGAATTTCATATTTGTAACTTTGCTGCTACAAAATAATTGCTGCACTTTATTTCATTGCAATCGTGAATGGTCTCCTGTGAATTAACAACCTGTGATTCAGTGATTATACAATGGTTTTAGTAATCTCAATCAACCTGAACAGCATAAGGAACAGGTTGTAATAACATGATAAGAACTTTTTTAGTATCTCCCTGTATTAGTATTGCAACAATTTAAAAGGGCAAAGCAAGAGCTTGCGTTTATGTTGTCATCCAAAATTGCTGCATGGCCAACAGGTGCATTTCAAAGTTCAAAATAAACTTACTATCAAAGTACATTCTGTATATGTCTCTATATACAATCCTGAGATTCTTTTTCTTGCCAGCTTTCACAGTAAATACAAAGAAAGACAACAATGTGCAAAAGACAACAAACCACTCAAATGCAAAAAGAGAAAAGAACAAAGTAATCATAATAAATAAATAACCAACAAGTATCCAGATCATGAGTTGTAGTCCTTGAAAGTGAGTCTACAGGTTGTAGAAACAGTTCAGTGTTTGGGAGAGTGAAGTTCTTCTCTCTGCCTCAAGAGCCTGATAGTTATGAGGAAACAACTGTTCCTAAACCAGGTGGTGTGGGACCTAAAGCTCCTGTACCTTCTTCCTGATGACAGCTGTAAGAAGAGAGCATGGCCTTGACAGTGGGGTCCTTGATGATGGATGCTGCTTTCCTGTGACTGCTTTCCTTGTAGATGTGCTCAGTGGTGAGGAGGGCCTTACCTGCGATGATACTGTTCGATGTATTGTCACTGCTCTGATGGGGGCATAGTCCAAAACAGCAGGCTCTCGCTGACTCTAAATATCTAGCATTAGAGCTGAGATGAAAAATGGATCAGCCATGATGAAATGACAGAGCAGACTTGATGGGCCAAATGGCCTAATCCTGCTTCTATATCTCATGGTCCCAAACCCTCCACATGATCTTTAAACCATTCTTTTATCAAGAATCTACCCACCTCTGCCATAAAAGTATGTAAAGATTACAGAAAGTGGTGGACACAACCCACCCAATCACAGGCAAAACCTTCACCACTGTTGGCTATACTTACATGGAGTGCTGCCACATGAAAGCAGCATCCATGATCAAATAACCCCACCATCCAGACCTTGCCTCCTTTTCGTGACTACATCAGGCAGGAGGTACAGAAGCCTTAGGTCCCCCACCACCATTTTCAGGAACAGTTTAGGCTCCTGAATTCCTGAATGGATAAATTCAGTTACCAACTTCTATGTCCTACAGATTCACTTTCAAGGACTCTGTGCAACTCATATTCTCAGTATTACCTTTTATTTTTGTCGTTTGTTGTCTTTTACATGTTGGTTGTTTGACAGTCTTTGTCTTTTTATGTATAGTTCTTCATAAATTCTATAGTAATTATTTTATCCTGTAATTGCCTGCAAGAAAATACATTTCACCATAGTATATGGTAATATACTTTGATAATAAGTTTACTTTGGATTTTGAACTTTGATGCAAACAAGTTCAGGCACAACAGGGAAAAAATAACAATAGTCCCCACTGAGTGATAATAACTAGGAGAGATCACTCCTGGGTCTACAACTCATGGTTTAATAATTTCTTTAGCATGTGTCTGGACTCTCAGAAAGTCAGATGAAAAGATCAAGTTAAGGGGAGGACAGATGTGGCAACCAGAACACCAAGTCACTGCATTTACCCTGTTTTATAAATAGATCAGTTTTTGTGTGTGCCACAGAGACTCAAACTATTCTGCAAAAGGGTAGTTTATTTTCCATATTATATACTGTAACTACTTCTATGGATTTATCATGCTATCACTAAAATATATATTGTCAATTGTGCTTAACAACATATTGATCGGAGATTAATTATTATTTAAAAGTGTTTCAGAAGATACCAAATGTTTGGGGGCTATTGCCTCTCTAATAATTGACCTCACTGAGGGTATTCCTGCTGCTTTTAGATTAATTGCAGAGAGGATAGTAATATTTTCCTTGGAAAAAAATCACGATATGACAGATATAACTTTCATCAACAATCAGCTGAAGACATGGAAAGCAGGTAAATAATTTCTAATATTACTGTTTACCTTAGGCTCATTATGGGAAGAAATGGACCGATAAAACTGAAAGGAAAGATGAATGAAACCATTTTTAAGTGCCAAATTGTTACAACTTGGAATACATAGACTGAAATGATACTGGAGGCAGTGTCAATGATAATTGTTGAAAAAGAATTGGACAAAGGCTTGAATCAGAATGATTTGCAGGGTTCTGTAGAAAGAGCAGTGATATGCTATCAAATTGTTATCTTTAAAGGAAAATACAACAATACAAATAAAGATATTGTTAATGTTGCCAGTAGGAATTTCCAGAAGCAAAATAAATAGTTGAACAGAGAAATTATAATGTCCATAATATACCAGTACAATTTAAAAGTGAAATGACAGATCAAGGCTTCATATCATATGTGCTCTTCAAAATCACAGCAAAAATGAAGCTACAGACTCCTGCAAGTCCAGCGGCACTCAACATCAGATCAAAATCTTTCCAAGGAGCCTCAGTGTTAGTATTCACTAAAGTTTTGCATGTTAGCCTGTCTCCGGATGTCCAAGTCAAGAAATAGCTGGATGCTCAGGAGACTTTGCACAATGAAAGGAGTGAGATTGATTGTATTAATTGATTACATTTGGGTATACACTCTGTGGCCATTTGATCTGAGAAAAAAGCAGTTTGATAGCTGAGCAACACACACAAAATGCTGAAGGAACTCAGCAGGTCAGGCAGCATCTATGGAAAAAAGCACAGGTAATGTTTCAAGCTGAAAAACTTTGGCAGGACTGAAGAAAAAAAGCTGATGAGTAGATTTGAAAGGTGGGGGGAGGAGAGAGAGAAACACCAGGCGATAGGTGAAACTTGGAGGTGGGGGGATGAAGCAAAGAGCTGGGAAGTTGATTGGTGAAAGAGACAGAAGGCCATGGAAGAAGGAAAAAGGTGGGGGGAGGAGCACTAGAGGGTGGCGATGGTTATGCATGGAGATAACGTGAGAGAAGGAAAAGGGGATGGGAAATGTTGAGGGGGTGGGGGGGGGGGGCATTACTGTAAGTTTGAGAAATCAATGTTCATGCCATCAGTTTGGAAGCTACCCAAGCAGAATATAAGGTGTTGATCCTCCATCCCAAGTGAGGCCTTTTCCCAACAGTGGAGGAGGTCATGGATGAACATATCAGAATGAGAATGGGAAGTGGAATTGAAATGTGCGGCCACTGGGAGATCCCACTTGTTCTGGCGGATGGAGCGTAGATGCTCGTCTCCCAATCTACGTTGGGTCTCACTGATATACAGGCCATACCAGGAGCACTGAACACAGTATATGACCCCAACAGATTCACAGGTGAGGTGTCACCTGTGGGAGCCAGGTGGGAGATCAGTGTGGAGGGACAAATGGACCAGGGAATTGTGTAGGGAGTGATCCCTGCGGAAAGCAGAAAATTGCGGGGGGGGGGGGGGGGGGCGGAGGGAAAGATGTGTTTGGTGGTGGGATCCAGCTGGAGGTGATGGATGTTTTGGAGAATTATGTTCTGGATGCAGAGGTTGGTGGGCTGGTAGGTGAGGACAAGAGGAATCCTATCCCTCGTAGCGTGGTGGGAGGATGGGGTAAGATCAGACATGCATGAAATACAAGTTTGAGACAGCATTGATGGTGTTTGATAGCTGGCTAGGCCAAACCCTGGAACTGTCATTTCAAATGATATATAAATAACATCAATAAAACATTGCTCAATGCTTTTGCATGGAGTAACGGATGTTTGGATTATCAATTAGAAAATACAAAGCTAAACTCTAGCCTAATAACTCTACGAAAATATTGACATGCACAGCAGAGGCACAAGAGAAGAAAGTACAACATCAACTCTTAGAAGATGTGGAATTGAAAATCAAAGTTCAAAGAACTGTGATCATTTGGCTTTTACTGACACTAGATGTAGCTTCGCATGCTAAGCTCTTCAAACATAACACATTTATTGACTAACATTTACAACTCCATTACAGGTTTAGTATGGAATCCAGCTATGTTATCTACAACATTTTCAAGTCTTTTTTTTTAAATCACACTACTCATATGGCTCAGCATATTAAATCATCAACTAAATATTTAACCGTGAGGTTGAGGGTAGTAATGACAGCAAGCTCTCACTATCTATTAAATGCTCCCAGTGATGTAGACCTCAAATAGCTTCTGACAACCAAGTTCAATTCCTGGCCTCCATGTGTGTATTCGCTACTAAACCCTGTGGAACCACTTCTACTGACAGGAGAAGGGGCAAAGGTGGGTTACTGGTGCCTTAAACCAGTCACTTTGGGCAGATGGGGCTTGTCAACCATGGTTGGCAGTTCATGTAGAAGAAGGAAAACTCTGGTCTCAAACCTCATGGGGAAGACTACGGGAGTAAACACCTAGGGAAAAATCCAGAGCTGGAGTCCATGAGGCCTACATTGTGTTCAAGGCTGACTGGCAGCTCCTGCGATCCTGTTGGTACCAAACTGTAGCGGCCTCTGCTGTTCCTTTCCTTTCATCAGATGCGTGGAGAGGGGGGAGCTGACTAAATGGGCAACAGCTTGCTCTCCATATCGTACTTCCCAGCTTTGCATATCTGGACAGCTAGGACACAATATCCATGGTTGACTCTGACTGACGAAGGCTCTCGTATAAATATGCCACACACACAATATAGCAATGAGAGCTATTGAGTGTGTTGAAGGCATATTTGTTACATAAAAATGAAATTGTTATTATGATAGCTCAACTTTTGTAGGTGGTTCAGCATTTCCCTGGGTACATATAATTTTCCTGCATGGACGCTGTTGTAGTCATTGGTTTGTTTCTGGTTTCCTGAATGATCTATGGCACTGGACTCCGTAACCCTGTGAAGTCCAGCAAAAGGGCATGACTATGTAGTGAATTCTCTGTCCCATGTGGCAATGCATCAGACTGGACCTGATGTGGAGGATATTGCCTCATTTATTTCAATAGACGGTAATGCCTCTCAGGAAAGCTAGCCTGGAGAAGCTCATCGAAGAATGTGACTGTTCTTATCTGTCTTCTGAGATGAAGGGGAGCATTATTTAACATCATGGCATGGTTTCCAATGTTTGGTCATTATAAACAACCTCTGCATTAAGGTGCTTGGACAAAGAGGAGCTGCTGTTCTTTAAGCTTGTGTGGCATTTTGATATTGCATCACATCAGATCACAGGCAGATAAGAGAGTGTAAGGGGCATGGTGAATGAAACTGACAGGGTTGCCCCTGTGGATTGAATGCAGGTGCTCTGCAAAATGATATTCATTTACTGATTTATTGTGTGCTCTGGCCCATGCCATCCTGCAACCCCCGATTTAACCCTAGACTAATTACACGACAATTTGCAATGACTATTTAACCTACTAACCAGCACTCTCACAGACTTTGGACTGTGTGAGTGTCTACAGAGAGCACACATACTCTGAGGGAAGGATGTCCAAACCCTCTACAGATGATGTCTGAGTTGAACTTCGAACTCCATTGCCCCGAGCTGCAATAGATTTGCATTAACCACTACTTTACTGTGATGTTCACCAAATCCGAATCTGAATCAGGTTTACTATCACTGGCATATCTGGTGAAATCTGTTGTTTTGTGGCAGCAGTACAATTCAATATAAAATTTATTATAAATTATAATAAAGAATAGAAAATAAATAAGTAGTGCAGAAGGAGATCAGAACAATGATAATGATAATGTGTCCATAGACTATTCAAAAATATGGTGGTGGAGGGAAAGATGCTATTTGTGAAATGTTGTGTGTGTGTCTTCAGGCTCCTGTACCTTATCCCTGATAGTAGCAATGAGAAGAGGAATGAGGTAAGGGTCCTTAATGATGGATGTTGCTTTCTTGAGCCATTATCTTTTAAAGTTGTCCTCATGGTAGGGAGGTTATGGCCATGATGGAGCTGGCTGAGACAACCTCTGCAGTGTT
This sequence comes from Hypanus sabinus, assembly GCF_030144855.1. NCBI lineage: Eukaryota > Metazoa > Chordata > Chondrichthyes > Myliobatiformes > Dasyatidae > Hypanus > Hypanus sabinus. The sequence continues at coordinate 28,863,692 of NC_082710.1, read as the reverse complement.
TTCCAATCCTGTACATTGCTGTCTCTATGCCTCACAGTGATACAACCAGCCAGGATGCTCTCCACAGTATACCTGTACACATTTGCTGGAGCCTTTGGTGGCATATCAAACTTATCAAAGAGCACTGTATGAGGTCATTATTACCCTTGGCTCTATAATGAGTTAACTGATAGCCAAGGAAATGATGACCCCCCCCCCCCCCCCCCCCCGGTTAGGCTGTTATTGACCTCTGTTTACCAGAGCTCTGTTTAAGCTGTGTTCAGCTCTGTTACCACACACTCACTGCTATCGGAGGCACCCTAATCAATACTACCATCACTTCTTATCTGGATGGTGTGAATGTGCATCCATTATTGCTTAATATTAAAGTAATTCTTGCATTACCATCTTATCAATGTGAACTTGGAAATATTATAAATCTTACAATCTTTAACTTGTATATCTTATTTTTAAGGTATTTTTTTTATTCTTCCTTACTTCTCTTCTAATATTTGTGCATCTGTGTACTTGTACTTTGACACTGTAATTTTCTTTGGGATTAATAAAATATCTATCTATCTATGTATTTTTCTCCTCAAGCTCCTAATAAAATATAGCCAGTCATGCCTTCTTTGAAATTGCATCAATATGTTGATCTCCAGAGATGTTAACACCCAGAAACATTAAGCTACCCATCCTTTTCACTGCTGACCCCTCGATGAGGACTGGGGTATGTTCCACTTCCTGAAGCCCAAAATAAATTCCTTGGCTTTACTGATGTTGAGTGCAAGGTTGTTGTTGCATCACCACTCAACCAGCTGATCGATCCTACTCCTGTACACCTCCACATTACCATCTGAGATTCTGCCAACAATACTTGTGTCATCGGCAGATTTACAGGAGCGCCTAGCCACACAGTCATAGGTATAGATAGAGGAGAGCGGCGGGTTAAACACACGTACTTGATGTGCACCAGCGCTAATTGTCAGTGAGGATGAGATATTACTTCTGATGTGCGCTGACTGTGGTCTCCCAATGATGAGGTCAAGGATCCAGTTGCAGAGCGAGGTGCAAAAGCTCAGGTTTTGAAGCTTAGTGAAGGGATAATGAAGTTGCATGTTGAGCTGTAATCAGTGAGCAGCAAGCTGGCATAGGTTTTGCTGTTGTTCACGCAGTCCCATGCCAAGTGGACCAGTAAGGCTGCATCTGCTGGAGAGCTATTGTGGCAGTAGACAAACTGCACTGGGTCCAGCTCCTTGCCTTTGAAGGAGTTAAATCCATCCATGGACAAACTCTCAAAGCATTTCATCACAGTAAGTGTAGGTGCAAACAGGTGAAAATTGGGATATTGAGATAGCATACTGGGTCGCACAATGCTATTGCAGCTCAGGGCATTGGGATTTGAAGTTCAATTCTGGCGTCCTCTGTAAGCAAGTTTGTACATTCCTTCCCATGTGCACGGGAGTTTCTCGCAGGAGCTCCGGTTTCCACCCACGCAAAAGTTTTAGGCACCCGAGCTATATATACTGTATGTGGCTAAGACTTTTGCACAGTAGGATAATTGATCATTATAAGTTGTCCTGTGATAAGATTTGGGCTAAATTGGAGGGCTGCTGGGCAGCACAGTTCAAACAGCTAGAAGGGTCTACACTGCTCTGTTTCTCTAAATAAATACAGTGCTGTGCAAAAGTCATAGGCACATATGTATAACTAGGGTATCTACGATTTTTGCACAGCACTCTATTTGTCAATGTGGAGCAGAGAGTAAATCCAGCTGGAGCAAAGGATGTTGAGAATTGTGAGGGTGGAGCGTTGTGGAAGGAGTGAGGGATGGTGGCAGAGAAAGATTGCCAAGCATGAAAGTCCTGAGACACCAGGCAAGGTCATTCGATTCCAAACAAATGGTTTATAGATCATTACAAGATGTCTCTCTGGTGCCTTTACTGCTTCCCCTGTCCTTTCCCCCTTTCCCAAGAATGAATCCCCTTTCCATTCTCAGTCCACAATAGACCCATTTCAGAATCATGTTTATCATCGCTCACATATGTCATTAAATTTGCTTTTTGTATCAGCACCAGCAGTGGTACAGTATGATACATAAAGTTAGTACAGTACGTACAAATGTCTTAAGCACCCTAGGTATATATATATGTGCCTCAGACTTTTGCATAACACTGTGAACGAATGAATGAATGAATAAACAAACAAACAAATAAATGAATAGATAAATCAATCAATCAATCAATCAATTAATGCTGAGGCAGCTCACCCTGCTCTTCAAGGCTCTACCTTTGGTTTCTCCAACACAGAGGAGACATAAATTATCAGAATGTCGAAGAGATCACATTGTAAAAATAATAGTCTTTCCTCAGAATAACCACATCAACTGGTTATTTTCATTTTATTTATTTATTTGTTTGTTTGTTTGTTTATATATTTATTTATTTTCGTCTAGAGACACAGGCCCCTTAGCTCCTCAAGCCGCCTGCCCAGCAACCCCTGACAACCCTGAATTAACCCTATCCTAAACAGGCGACAATTTATAATGACTGATTAACCTAGCTAGTAGGTCTTTCAGCTGTGGGAGGAAACTGGAGCAGCTGGGGAAAGCCCATTGCTCCATTGGGAGGATGCACAGAGAATCCTTATGGAGGACAGCAGATCTGAACTCTGAACTCCAGCACACTGAACAGTAATAGGGTTGTGCTAATCGCTACCCTACTGTGGCGCCTATGGAAGAGATCAAAACAAAAATACTCATAATTTAACATAAACCTTTACAAAATGCATTTATTTTGATTTATTTCTCAAGGTGGGTTATTGGAAAGTCCAGGATTTGTTGTCCGTCCTTAATTGCACTGGCCTGAGCTGGCATCTCAAAGCACAGTTTAAAGAAAGCCTGGTTGATGGGTCTGGAGTTTAATTTAGGTCAGACGAGATCAGGATGATGGGTTTCCTTCATAGTTGGTCATTAGCGCACTGGACAGATTCTTACAACGATTCTGCAATTTCAAATTTATCACTACTGATGTTGGTTTTTTAACAAATTGAAATTAGATTCCTCAACTACAGTAGAGGGAGTGAAACACTTACTGAGATCCCCTGATGTTGGACGTGTGATCTGAGAACTGTGTTCTTGTCAGCCAGGTGCCATTAATACACACAACATACACAGTATGCTGTATTCACTGTTCACCCAAAAATGCTAATCATAAAGTCCTTTGTGTCTACAGTAGATGCAGATGGTTCATACTGCATAACTGGTGTGTAGGAAATTTTAATACAATTTAAAATAATGGCACTAGGGGGAGCACACAGCTTAGAACGACTAAGTTGATCACAGTCGCATTTTCATATTTTTATGAAATGAGACAAATAAATGTTTAATACTTTACATTTTAAACTGTCTTGGTGTCCTTCCTAGCATATCTCTCACTCTTGGACATTATATTTTTCTGAATTCCTATTATCTACTTGCATTCTTTATCTCTTTCATATTTTTAATTTCTTGGCAACTCCCAGTCAATGAATTTTCTTTCCCTTTAATTCTACATGCACCTGTGCCATTTATTAGGTTATCTGCCTTTCCAGTTGTTCTGTTCTCCTGCCTTTTGGTCTTCCTAGTTTGGTCCTCTCCCTCCCCCATGTATTGTCTGCACATCATTTTAGTTGTGCAGTGTCACATTAACAGCTACTGCTGCTGTATCCATGGTTACCATCGCTCAATGAAAAAATACAAACTTTAGTTTAATTATGTTGGACATGATTCAGAAATATCAAAACCATTAATAACATTGCTGTCGAGGTTATGAGCCAAAGAGAGCTTTCGGCAAACAGAGCTTTGAGGGAACAACATACGATCAGAGTACGATGACTAAAGACCAGGATTGAGGTCCCTTTTAAAATAAGTTTGGCCATCGATGCTGATAACATCTCAAAAGGAACATTTATTTGTGGAGGAGCTCTTTACAGTTCTGTCAGCTTGCTGCAGCCAAGCCAATCATTATGTGACACTAAACATCTCGAAAGATTATGATTCACTGGCACTCAGCGCTATGGGATCCATCAATAATCCTTGCACACTTGCCAGGACTGGAAAGATTCCTGATGAACTAATTCTTGTCTGCAAATGTAATGTAGATGTGAAGTGTACAGCTTCGATTTTGTCTGTCCAGATGACAAAGCAGAAGGAAATCAGCAGAACGCAAGACCCTGCAGCTAAGAAGATCATCGGGGTCTCTCTTCCTGCCATCACGGACATTTACACTACACACTGCATCTGCAAAGGAAACAGCATTATGAAGGACCCCATGCACCCCTCATACAATCTCTTCTCCCTCCTGCTGTCTGGGAAAAGGCTCCGAAGCATTCGTGCTCTCACGACTAGACTATGTAACAGTTTCTTCCCCCAAGCTATCAGACTCCTCAATACCCGAAGCCTGGACTGACACCTTGCCCTACTGTCCTGTTTATTATTTATTGTAATGCCTGCACTGCTTTTGTGCAATTTATGCAGTCCAGTGTAAGTCTGTAGTCTAGTGTAGCTTTCTCTGTGTTGTTTTTTAAAAATTATTATGTAGTTTTTTGTACCGTGTCATGTGACACCATGGTCTGAAAAACGTTGTCTCATTTTTACTATGCACTGTACCAGCAGATATGGTCGAAATGAGAACAAAAGTTGACTTGACTTGACTTGACTTGAGAACTTAGTAAAGGCTAAGAAGGTCCACAACGAAGCCTTTGGTAATAGTCTTGTACTTCTTGTACTTACCTCATAACTAAGTTCCATAAATCAACACTTTACAAAAAAAGTGACCTCTCTTATACTAGGACTGAGTCTTTGTAAACCTACAGCAAAATAAACAAGAGAAAATCTGCAGATTCTGGAAATCCAAGCCCCCCCCCCCAGGCTGGGCGGCCTGTACACTTAGTTACGCTTTTTTCTTGCTCTCTACATGGCCCGTTTTGTCCTAAATTGACCGCTACCTAACTTACTGCCACATTATTGTTATTCTACTATTGAAATTTTGATGAAATTATTATGGAATAATCATATAGGATGTTAGTGTTACTTCCTCATTCAATGGTACATTTAAAAAAGCAGATACAATCAGGGATATTGCAGTCTTTGCATCATCAGTAGTGATTTAACACTGACCACTTAGCCTCCCTTACTGTCATTCTAAGCAAAACATGCAAAGTAAGTCCATTTCCCAGAATGAAAGCAACCAAATTACTATCTGAGAAATTGCTCAATGTGTCCTTGTATGCAAAAAAGGAGGACAATTCTTACTGTCTAATTTTTGCCTTATTTAGTCTATTCTTAATCATCAGCAAAGTGTTGGGAGGGGCTGACAAAGTCACGATCAGGTCATGATTCTTCATTAGCAATGCACACAAAAAGCTGAGGAACCCAGCAGGCCAGGCAGCATCTATGGAAAGGAGTAAACAGTCAACATTTCGAGCCAAGACCCTTTATCAGGACTGAAAAGAAAGAGGAAAACTCACAGCAGGGATCATAGAGGGGGAGCACTGAAAGAGGCTTTCACTGAAGTCCCGTCAAAGGGAAAATTTAAACTTATTTCAGCGAAGGCATCCCTTGAAGAGACTTCACAGTAGTACTAGTATCACAAACAAGAGAAAATCTGCAGATGTTGGAAATCCAAAACAACAGACAAAAAATGCTGGAGAAATTCAGAAAGTCAGGCAGCTTCTATGGAAAAGTGTAAACAGTCAACGTTTCGGAACGAGACCCTTCATCAGGACGGGAAAGGAGAAGTCCAGACTTTTCTGTTTTCTTTCCAGCCCTGATGAAGACCCTCAGCAAGAAATGTCAACTGTTTACTATTCTTCAATAACCTACTCACCAGTGTCTCTCGGACTATCACTCTCTGAACTCATCAGAACCTTAAAAAGCTGAATTCCATGAATGAGTGACTCCACTTAACAGCAGGGCAACTCTTAATTTAGTGAGGCATCAAGATACTCTGGTCAATCTGAAGTCAGTGAGAATGAAGAAGATGTACTGATGCACCATCAATAACTCTCAGAAAGGTGAGGCGAGATTGGGTTTTATTAGCTGGAAGAAAGCACTGTCAGCAGCAAGAGACCATCACACAACATCCTGGAGACTGAGGGAGGTGCAGTGCCTCCAATTGCCTCTATACAGGGGTCTGTGGGAGGAGCCACAGGAGCAGTCAGCGGGGGGGGGGGGGGGGGCCTGTCCAGACAGGTATATGTAGTTCACCACAAGTACCTTAATGGTTGGAGTAATGCCTTGCAGAATGAAGCGTTGTGTACTTGTTGAAAGTCGAAGGAAAGGGTCCAGATGAGGTTCACCAGAATGATTCAAGGAATGAAAGGGTTAACATATGAAGAGTGTTTCATGCGTCTGGGCCTGTATTTGCTAGGGTTTTGAAGAAGGAGGGGGTGATCTCATTGAAATCTATCAAACATTGAAAGAGTGGATGTGGAGTAGTTGTTTCCTATGGTGGTTTAGTCCAAGGCCAGAGGGCCCAGCCTCAGAATAGACGGATGTCTATTTAGAACAGAAATTAGGGGGAATTATTTTAGCTAGAGAGTAGTGAATCTGTGGAATTCATTGCCATTCCTTGGCTTTGGAGGCCAAATCATTGAGTATAATTAAAATGGAGGTTTATAGGTTCTGAATTAGTTAGGGGATCAAAGAGAAGGCAGGAAGGGGGTTAAGAGGGATAATAAATCAGCCATAATGGAATGGTGGAGCAGAACTGATAAGCTGAATGGCCTAATCCTTCTCCTATATCTTATGGTCAGCCAAGCCTATCTTAGAACATTACTGGAAGTGTTTCTCATGCCAAAAACCTAGGCCCAAAGCATCTTCTGCTGTTTCCTTGATGACTTTCTTCATCATAAGGTCAAAAGTCGTCATGTTATAATAATTGATCGATCCCAAATTCCATTGGTAATGTTCCAAATGGACCAATTAGTGACAAGTAACTATCCTGCCATTAAAATTCCACAGTAATAACCAAATCCAACAAAGTTCAAAGTTCAAAGTAAATTTATACTGTATACCATATACGACCTTGAGATTCATCCTCTTCCAGGCAGTCACAAGACAAAGAAACACAATAGAATCTACAAAAAAAAATCTGCGCAACAAAGGTCAGTTATCATCTTACGTGAACAAATTGTACAATCAATAAAAAAGTAGATGAGTAATACACAGAATATGATCCACAGAGAGTCTAACTACCACGCATGGCATTCAATGGCTCCACAACTTCCTGGGGCTCAACATTGACTAGAAAGTCAACTAAACCAACTACAAAAATACCTTGATTACAAGAATAGGTCAGAACAATTGACTTATCTCTCAGTGCGTTGAAGCCATTCCATTAACCAGAGGGCACAAGTTATCAAGCAGTCTTCACTTACTTGATGACTGTATTTTCAACAATAGTCATGGATAGGGGCATATAGGGTGAATGCACTCAGTCATTTTCCTAGGGTTGTGAAATCGTCATCATCGTGGCTATCCCTCGAGGTTGAGGATAATGGTCTTCATTCCATTGATCTATTTATGGGCTCTCAAGTGGCTTACGAGTCCAATCTTGGCTTCGAAAGTTCTGCATTCAGGACAGGTGGTTCCAGATGGCAGATTGGGCTTTGGTTGTTGCTGCCTTTCTTTCTATTTTCTTCTCTTTTCTTTTAATTCTGCACACCTGTTGCTTTCGAAAGTTGCTGTTCCTTCTCGGATGATGATTTGCCAGAGTTTCCTGTCCTTGGCATTGGTTTCCCAATTGTTGATGTCGATGTTACAATTCTTCATGTTGATTTTTAAGACGTCTTTGAATCTCTTCTGTTGTCCGCCTCTTTTACGTTCGCCTTCTTTAAGCTGGGAGTAGAAGATTTGTTTCGGCAGACGTTCGTCTTTCATCCGAACAACATGACTGCTCCATCTTAGTTGCTTCTCGATGTCAAATGAGACAGTTTGATTTAGAAAATCTTCGAAGTGCTCCCTCCATCTAGAATTGATGTCAGCATTACTCCTCAGGATGGTTGAACCATCTTTGCTTTTGAGAGAGGCTTGACCATGAGTGGATGGGATAAAAATAGCTTTAGTTGCATTGAAAAAGCCTCGAGTGTCATTGGCGTCTGCTAGTTGTTGGATTTCCTGAGCTTTCTTCCTCCACTATTAGTTTTTCAGGTTTCCAGTGCTCTTCTGGACTGCAGCCCTGCATTCCTGCAGCCTCTTGGTAGCTGATTGTTGGTCATTTTGTAAGGTGATGAAAGCTTTCCTCTTTTGTTTGTTGAGTTGTTGGAGTAGTTTGCCATTATCATCGAACCAGTCCTGATGTTTTTTCATCTTTGACCCAATTGTTTCTTTGCAGGAGGTGACGATAGCGTTCTTCAATTGATTCCAGTATTCTTCCACAGATGGTGGGATTCTTGACGCAATTGTTCTTGAAGATTTTGTTGGAAATTCTGTTCATGGTTGATGTACTGAAGGATGTCAACATTGAATTTCTTAATGGTGGGAGTGAGGAATGAGTGGCCAGATGAGTTGTAAATGCGGGCTCACCTTTAAGATAAACTTGGACAGGTACATGGATGAGAGGTGTATGGAGGGGTATGGGCCAGATGCAGGTCAGTGGGACTGGCAGAAAAATGGTTCGGCACAGCCAAGAAGGGTCAAAAGGCCTGTTTCTGTGCTGTAATGTTCTATGATTCTATGGTAATTGTGTTCTGAATTGGTGGTTTCTCTTGGGCCGAATCTTCATTCTCATGGTGGACGAGGTGAGTTGATGGTTTGTCCAGCTTTCATCGGCACCAGAAACAGCTCTTGTTATCAGTACATCTTGTTGGTCCTGAGATCATACGATGATGTAGTCGATGAGGTGCCAGTGTTTGGAGTGTGGATGCTGGCGGGAGACTTTGTGCCTGTTTTTCTGGTGAAATAGGGTGTTTGTAATCACCAGGTTGTGTTCATCACATTTTGTGAGAAGGAGTGTTTCATTGGCGTTGACCTTGCTAACGCCTTCCTTGCTTATTATTTCAGTCCAAAGCCTATGATCTTTCCAGACTCTGGCATTGAAGTCTGCCAACAGAATGATCTTATCGTTGTTGGGAACAGAGGAAAAGATGTCATCAAGTTGGGCGTAGAAGTTCATCTGTACTTCATCTTCAATGTCCAGAGTTGGAGCATAGGTGCTGATGATGGTGGCGTGTTGGTTCTTGACGAGCTGGATTCACAGAGTCATGAGACATCCGTTGATCCCCAGTGATTGCTCTGTCAGCTTCTGAAGTAGGCTGTTTCGGAAAGCAAAACCAACTCCATGGATTCTCGGTTGTTCAGCATCAAGACCTTTCCAGAAAATGGTGTATTGACCTTGCTCTTCCTTTAGTTGCCCTTCTCCAGCTCTGCGAATCTCACTCAGAGCAACAATGTCAAAGTTGAATTTTTGGAGTTCCCGGGCAACAAAGGTAGTTCTCCTCTCTGGTCGGTCTGAGCTTGGGTTATCCATCAGAGTTCGTATCTTCCAGGTTCCAAATTTCATAGTTTCACTGCTCGATGTTTTTCGACCGCACGATGGTGATCTCTCTGGACGTGGCTTTCCAGACAGGATGGGGTGAAGCTGACTATTTTTAGGGCAGCTTTTCTAGCCCTTGCCAGTTCAGGGTGAGCAGAGCGGATCCTAAATAGGGCTGCTCAGATGCGAATACTGCTACCTAACAACTTCCCTGCTTCTGTCCAAAAGCTGAACGACTGTATCGAGTATTCACTACTTTCCTGCTGGTTCTTGACTAGGAGCTTCCAGCCATCACATTGCCTGCTCCTGGCACCCTATTTAGATTGCCGAAAGACTTAAAGATGTGGCCCACAGAGTGAAGATGCCTGTGCATGTATTTGTTTAACGTGTACTTGTTGTTGCACTCCAAGAAGCACAGAATACTTCACAAATCAACCGACTGATTCCAATGGCATGGAAACCACGACGATTGGAGCTGATGGATTTGTTGCAGCCTTCATCCGCCTTCACAGCCATTGAGTTCAAAGTAACTTCATCCATCAGTTCCACCATTGAGGTCTTGGTTAGATTGTTCTTTGTCGGGGACTTCACCCTCGACCTTACTACCAGGGGTGACCCTCCCAGGAGTGTAGCTCCAGACGGCATCACCCTCGGGATCTCAGGACCAGACAAGCTTCTCCACCATGACAAGGTGACAATCCATGGAGAAGGTTGTGGAATAAAGAACTAGAAGTCATAGTTTTAAGGTGAAAAGTGTAAGATTTAACAAGAACTTGATAGGCAACTTTTTTCTTACTTTACTTTATTGTCACCAAACAATTGACACTGCAGCATACAATCATCAGAGCGATATTTGATTCTGTGTTTCCTGCTCCCTGGAGTACAAATCGAAGTAAATATAATGAAAATTTAGATTATAAATCATAATTAGAAAGTAGAAAAGGGAAAGTAAGGTAGTGCAAGTCAGGTCTGGATATTTGGAAGGTACCGCCCAGATCCAGGTCAGGCTCCGTTCAGTAGTCTTATCACAGTTGGAAAGAAGCTTCTCCCAAATCTGGCCATACGAATCTTCAAGCTCCTGAACCTTCTCCCAGAGGGAAGATGGACAAAAAGTGTGTTGGCTGGGTGGGTCGTGTCCTTGATTATCCTGACAGTACTGCTCCGACAGCGTGCAGTGTAAAGTGAGCCCAAGGATGGAAGATTGGTTGTGTGATGTGCTGGGCTATGTTCACGATCTTCTGCAGCTTCTTCCGGTCTTGGACAGGACAACTCCATACCAGGTTGTGATGCACCCTAGAAGTATGCTTTCTACGGTGCACCTATAAAAATTAGTGATGGTTTTAGGGGACAGGCCAAATTTCTTCAGCTTTCTCAGGAAGTAAAGGCACTGGTGAGCCTTCTTGGCAATGGACTTGCTTGGTTAGACCAAGTCAGTTCATTTGTGATATTCACCCTGAGGAACTTAAAGCTTTTGACCTGTTCCACCTGCGCACCACGGGTGTAGATGGGGTCGTGCGGTCCGCTACTCCTTATGAAGTCAACAACCAATTCCTTCGTCTTGCTGACATTGAGGGATAGGTTATTGTCTTCGCACCATGCCACCAGGTTCTTAATTTCCTCTCTGTACTCCAACTCGTCATTACTCAAGATACGGCCTAAAATTGTGGTGTCATCAGCAAACTTATATATTGAGTTCGATAGAAACATATATTTATGGAAAGGTATGTTGAATGAGCTGCCAGAGGGAGTGGTTGATGCAAATACAATAAAAGCTTTTAAAAGACAATTGGACAGGTACATGGATTGGAAAGGTTTAGTGGTCACAAGCCAAATATTGGCAAATAAGTCTCGCTTGGATGAGGCATCTTGGCTGGAATAGGCCATTTGGGCCAAAAGGCCTATTTCCATGCTGTATAATACAATGAACTCGTTAACAGTCAAGATGCCTACTAAACTCCAGGATAAAGCAGGCTACTCCATTGGTACCCCGAACCACCCCAAATATTTATTTATGGAACCATTTATTTATAAATGGTATAGTATATGCCATTTAGAAGATGTATTGCAGTTACTTAGAATACTTCAACAGCACCTCCTAAATCTGTCACCTTTAACACCAAGAAGTCTAATGGCTGCCAGTGTAGTTCTATCTCCAGGTTCCACTCCTAACAACACTTCACATTGTTTGTATAGTGATGCTGTGTCTAAACCCTGACCAATAGCTCTGTAGGAAAACAATCACCAGAAATCTGACATGGTTCCTGAAGTTGGACGCCATCACCTTCTCAAGAGTAATTAGGGATAATTAATAAATGCTGGTCTCATCAGCATTTAACAGACCTTAAAAATAAATATGTTAATTAAAAACAGGTCAGGACATTTGAAAGTGATCCAGATAGCATTATGTATGCAATTCCAGGCAACTGTGCCTGGAGAGAAATGAGAAGTCAAAGATGCCAAAATAAGGAAAAGGCAGTGACGGAACAATGAAAACAAAAGGGGGATGTTAATTATGGAGATAAATTGTTCCACAAATGTAGTCCTTGTTTAATACTAAATTGATTTAAACTATCACTCCCTAACAGTTGCTTTGAAATGTGCCAACACCCAAAGCCATTTCTCTTGCCTAGCATCCAGGTCTCAGTTTAACGCTGAACAAATTGACCTGTATCATTTTACAGTGAAATCTCTGAAGACAATCAGTCTAAAGTTTTGGCTGTGTCTTTACTTTCCCACAAGGCTGAGAGTATAACATTTACTGGCCCTAAGACTTAATAAATAAAAGGTCCAGCTGAAAGCTTAATATGGAATAACTTTTCAATTTTTTTTCTTCACACAAAATGTGTAGGCACATGGATGCTACTTATATTATATTAAAATTCTACCTTGAGTTGCACAATTATATAAGTATACCTTGCACAAAAACTAAACAGGGCCCATCTCCTCCAAGGTCTTCTGTTTAATGTTAATTGTGTCCATGTTGCCATTGACAATGGTGACTGTGTGTAATACTGTAATTTTGCCTTCTCAAGTAGGTGCACATTGTTATACTATTGCTGTCTCTAGCTCCTTGCAGCACAGTAGTGTAGTGGTTAGTATAATGCTGTAACAGTGCTAGCAACTCAGGTTCACTTCTCCTGCTGCATGTAAGAAGTTTGTGCATTCCCTGTGTGACTGGTGTTCCAGCTTCCATCCATATTCCATAGAGATAGTAGATTAATTGATCTCATGGGTGTAATTGGACAACACAAGCTTGTTTAGCCAGAAGGGCCTGCTACCGTGCTGTAACTCTAAATAAAGTAAACAAACCAACATATAAATTTAAAATGTAGCTTTGCATTCACTAGCAGCACCGTGCAAAGGGCAATTGGTGGCATCACAGAACAGTAGTTCACTCTCCAAGAAACCCACATCCCAAGCCCACTTCAAAAAAAGTCCATTCCTTTTGACTAGAAATATAAATCATAACAACTAAGTCTAATAAGGGCACACTTTGGTGAAATTATCTTTAATGATTATCTAGCCTTCCAGGGGAGGGGCAGAGCTACAACGGCACTTAACAGCGACTCCTTCAAGATCATTTGTGGAAACAACACAATTTCTATCTGTAATGTCTCTCTTTATCCTTTTCAAGGTGGTTGTAGTTCTGTCCGAGACCCTGATCTAGAGTTACACTCAGACTTTGGTTCTTTGTGGTAGTGGGACCCTCTCCCGGGGGGTTCATGACCGGCCACTTTTCGATATCCCAAAGATGCAGCCTAGAGAACAAGCGAGGCTTTGTGGCCCTGTGGATGAGCCAACTTTATGCTAGTGCCACTGACTGAAGTGTCGCAGGAGATACTGGAACAACGTGAAGAGTGGATCAGCTGTCAGGGCTCTGTACTCAGCAACTCACGCTCGCTCTCTCTCTTTCTCTCTCTCTCTCTCTCGGGAGTTTGTCACCAATTCTCGAGCCGGAGAACTCGGGGAAAAAAGCAATGTGGCGGACTTTATCGTCGTAAGTCAGCAAGTTGTTATGTTATGTCTCCCCTTTTGCAGTGAAAGGGTGCCTTTATTGGGAAGAGTGGTATGTCAAATTGTCGAGTGAACGATTTGTTTTTGCTGTACTGCAGATCACGGTCTTTCCAGGGGACTTTGCTATTGCCTGCTTGGTGGGTGGAGTGTGCTGATACTTTTTTGCTGAAGTAAGTGGGGAGGGTTATTGCTTTGTTGCTGCTGTTCCCTGAGGGCGGGGAATAGGGGTGGCTTTAGTGTTCTAACATTTTTACAGTCACTCATTCTTTGGGGTACTTTTCTGTTCTCATGTATGTCTGTGAAGAACAAAAATTTCAGGCCGTATATCTGTCTGATATTACATGGAACTATTGAAATTAGAAAATAATTGTAAATTATTTTTAAATTTAAAAAATTTAAATTAAATTATTTAAATTTAAAAAAATATTGTTAATGTTTATCTAGCCTTCCAGAAGTTGCAGATTCCAGAGACTCACCACCCCAGGACAAAAAAAGTTTCTATGAAATTCAATTTTAAATGAATCTCTCTTAACTTGGAACCAAGCCCCATCATTCTTGGTTCTTCCACTAGTGAAAACATTTCAATAACTACCTTGTAGTCCTTCTGACATTTCAATCAAGTCTTCCTCCATTCTTTTAAGCTCCAAATAATATAATTTATCAGATCTGAGTGAATAGCCTATAGAAAATAACTTTAATGGACATATTTCGCTAAAAAACTTCAGTATTACATGATGCACTGGAAAAGATTCTCAGGAATTCATCCAAAAATGACAATTAATTTACATCATAACTGATCATTGCATGGGCACAGAGTCTAAAGTGGCTTCCAGGGTCAACATAAGGATAAAGAGTAACAATTAAGCCAGATGACAAAGACTCCCACTGATTGGCACATGTGGTTAGCATGAAGCTATTACAGCTCAGGGTGTTCCAGAGTTTAGAGTTCAATTCCAGTGCCTTCTGTAAAGAGTTTGTATGTTCTCCCATGAGAACTATGTGAGGTTACTCCGAGTCCACCCATTTCCTCCCACAGTCCAAAGCCGTATCATTTGGTAAGGTAATTGGTCATTGCAAATTATCCTGTGTTTAGGCTAGCGGGTTGCTGGCTGGTACAGCTCATTGTGCCGGAAGGGCCTATTACGCGCTGTATCTATAAATAAATAAAGAGAAGGTGGGAAGGTGTGAGCTGGAAATTGTGGCATTAGCTTCCCAATGCTCATTTGTCCCAGTATGCATTAGAAAGTTTCCCATGATCTCTGAGATTAACCCCACTAAAATTTTTCATTAATAAAATAAATTCCTGCGGTTCACCTAGCAAAAATCAGAAAAGTAACAAATTTGCAGAGCTGCAGTAATGAGATGAAAGAGAACTACTCTGAATGGTAAATCCAACATGAGTGACCTGAAAAATATCAATTTGCAGATTCAATTTTAAGGAAATAGTTACCAGCATAGTTGAGAACCGATTACATTGTCTTCAGCACATGCCAATGAGATCTCAACTGGGTTCATCATCTACAAATGTTTGCATGGGTCCTTGGAAGTTCAACAAGAGAAGCTTAAAAAGGTCCAGGGGAATGAGCAAAGAGATAAGAAGAGCTGAATTAAAATGTTTTGAATGAAATGCAAATCACAAGTTTCACCAACCTGTAAAATTGTAAACTCTAGCTTTCACCATAGCCATAGTGAGCTTCTGATTATTGCAGAACTGAGTGGTTTATCTAAATTGGAGTGAGATTTACCAACTTTAATTATGATCCAATGCCATGAAATAGAAATTTCCATCTGTTGGCAACACCCTGGAAATACCTCCATTTTAAGTTAGCTAAAATACCATTGTGCAAGCTTTGATTGGCAGAGAAATATGAAGGTTGTTTTGCCCTTTTATAATCAGGAAATGTTATGTAGTGAAGCGATTGCTTACAAGTTACAATATTAGGCTACCTCTTTAATTTCAAAGTTAACCATTATCATAGGCACTCATTATTTTTTCCTTTTCATCATAAAATCTCTATGAAAGAAAGTACACTTATATAGTAAGTATTCTTAATTTTCATTTCTTAATTGAAGGTAACTATGAATTAGCTAAGATACAGTGTGGTTCTCAGTCCACGAAGCACGGTAACTTCTGAGCTGGCCAGCACAATTCACTGTATACTTCGATGTACGTGTGACAAATAAAGCTAATCTCTCTCTACTTAAGCAATTGACCTTAATTGGTCAACTATGTAATGCTGAATGTGTAGCAAGGAGTTAAGACGTATCAGAAGATACCGAATGGCGTGGTGTGGTTATAAAAAAACTTTGCCAGGAGCAGCAGCAGACATACCCAAACGTAACGTACTAAACTGGCGGAGATGCAACACATCCTGATCAGGTTGAAGATGGGCTGGGGAATGGCAAATTAATTTCAACTTAGATCAATGTGAGTGATGCATTTTGAATAGTCGAACCAGAGTAGAACTAATACAGAGAATGGCAGGATATTGACAAGTATTGTGGAACAGAGAGACCTGGGAGGACAAGTACACAGTTCACTGAAAGCAGTCATGTAAGTAGACTGGTTGATGAAAGAGGCGTTTAGCATGCTAGCCTTCATCAGACAAGACAATGAGTTTAGTAGTTGGGACATTTTGTTGTAATTATATAAGTTGCTAGTGAAGCTGCACTTGGGTTATTGAGTACAGTTTTGATTATTCTGCTATAGGAAAGACATAGCCAAACTGGGGAGGTTGCAGAAGAGATTTACAAGAAAGCTGCCTAACCTAGAGTGCCTGAAATATAGGGAGAGGTTGGCCAACATGAGTCCTGAAGAAGGGTTTTGGCACAAAACATCAACTATCTATTCACTTCCACAGATGCTGCCTGACCTGCTGAGTTGCTCCAGCATTTTGTCTGTGTTGCTTTGGAGTTCCAGCATCTATGTATTCCTCATATGTACGATTGGCCACACTGGATCTTTATTCCCTGGAGCGCAGGGGAATGAGAGGTGACCTCACTGGAGTTCATGAAATGATACAAGATATGGATAACATTTGTGACTGTCATAGCCCTTCCCCCACGTCTAAGGAGTCCAAAACAAGAGGGAACAAATACAAGATAAGATGGGAGTGGATTAAAAGAGACTTGAGAGATAACTTTGTTACACAAGTTTGTGAGTGCAGAGAATGAGCTGCCAGAGGAAGGAGTCAAGGCAGGCAAAACTGCAACATATAAGAGACAACTATATAGGTACACTGAGAGAGAGATTTATGGGCTGAATGTAGGTAGCTGGGACTAGCAAAGAGGAGTCTGTGGTCAACATGGACCAGTTGTTTCGAAGGCTCCATGCTCTACTACTTTCAAAATCTATGACTACATTCTGGGGGTCATCATTCACAAGAAACTCAAATAAATACAGTTGCTACTGCACAGGAGAATTCCAAAAGCTTGTTATGCTTCTGTGTTATCCATCATTTGTGAGGCACAACAGTATGGTGGAATATTGTCCACTTGCTTGGATGAGCTCAGCTCCAAAAACATTCAAGATGCCTGAAAGCTACCAAGAGAAAGCAACTTAACTAGCATTCCACCCACTACCTGAATTCTCCTTCCCTGCCTGCACCAGTGCTCAAGGGCTGTTGCAGTAAGATACAATATACTAATGCACTGCAGATACTCATCTAGTTTTTCAAAGCACATCAGCTAAATCCATGACCTCTAGCAACAAGTTTTTTTTTAACACTACCACCAATAGGTTCCTTTCAGAGTTGCCTACTGTCCTAACTTGGATATATAATGCTGTTTCTTCATTATTATTTCTGGAACTCCCTTCCCAATAACTTAATGAGTCACTTCACCAGAAGGACTAGTGGCTCACAAGGAGATGTCTCATCAACACCTCCACAAGAGAGATTCAGGATAGGCACTAAATGTTGGCCTTCTCAGTGATGCCCAGGTTCTGAAAAGCAAATGAAGAAAATGTGCAAACTCTTTGGAGATAGCCAATTCTGTCTCAAATGTAAAATTGCAATGGAAAAGAAAAATATAGGACATCATTTCTTTCCAAAGTTAAAATTGATGAACATAAATTGAAATGAATTGCTTCTTTAAACACTTGGGAAAGAAACTCAATTTGAAGTCTAAGGAAATAATTAGATTTCCATGATAAAGAAAGTGGTGGAAAATAGCCCAGATATTCCTGCCAATTGTTTGTATAAATGAAGAAAGATAAGTTCATCATCAGAACAGTCTCCATGTAATAGCATGCACACGGACATATTATATTGGGAAATATAAGGTCTTTCAAAAATAAACAGCAAATATATTAATGACATGAACATGTTAGGAATATGTAATATACATTGCAGTAGTAGAGAGTAACTGGGCAGTAAATAAGGTATAATGATAAATCTTGGTATGTGCAAGACTGAATGAAATGAAGTGTTTGAAAATAGAAAGTGAAACATTGCACCATAATACTGAATCTTCCAACATTTCCATGTCAGTTATAAATGCATGGGCAAGGATTATAATTTACAGTATTGGGTTTGCATATGGAAAATGCAAGAACAATTAGAGAACTGGATTTGATGGTCTTCCAAACAGTGGTAGATGATCACAGATTGCTTGACCCTCACAATCACTCCAGATTAGAAACTGCAAATTAGATCATCTAGAATCCTTGAAATCCTATGTATAGGCACAAAAGTGGCAGGATATTACCTGTGTGTCTCTGCATATTTGATTTTTGTAAAGCTGTATAGTGATCTTGCACTGAAGTACAACTATCAGAAATGCTGGCATAATGATTTAATTGCTGGTCTAGTAATGTGGAGCGCTGGGATTACATACTAGAGGCAAATATAGTGTACAAGTATTCCTTGTAACATTTGACTTCCCATCTTGTGAAGTTCAAAACAATAGTACTTCATTCAGAAGCACTTTTCACCACTTTTTGCCAGTTATCTCATTGCTCAGAATGTTGGATAAAATGTACTATGGTATTAAATGCATGTATCAATTGCAATTTCATTTGTAACAATAAACACTTCAATGTTTACAAAATTCCTGGAATTTCACCCAGCGGGCAGTTATAAACTACTTTACCTGGTGGAAAGATAGACTGGATTGAAAACTAATTTTACCTCCAGCACAATTTCACTAAAGTCAATGAGCAAAACTAGGTGAGGTATAAAAGTCATTATTGGCTTGATCCATTCAGTTTCCCACCAGAAAAGTTAATTAACACCTGGCTCCTTTCAGTTTTGAAATTAAGAGTTATCATTGGCTCAACAGCATTGGTATTGCCACTGAATACATGTGCACAAGCATTGGGGTTGGATGGGTGGGTGGGGGGGGGGGAAGTCCCATGAAGAGCCTTTTACCCCTTTCCGATAAATGTTGCAAACACAATAGAAGTAATTTTGTTTTTACAACGTAAGCGCTGACAAGACACAAAGAAGAGTATGTCCAATGTTTCCTCTGTCATTAACACTAGAATTACATTAGTGACCACTTTATTTACACCTGCTTGTTAATGGAAATATCTAATCAGCCAATCATGTGGCAGCAATTCAATGCATAAAAACATACAGACATGGTCAAAAGGTTCAGTTGGTTGTTCAGACCTAACATCAGAATGAAGAAGAAATACCATCTAAGAGACTTTCACCATGGAATGATTGTTGGTGCCATACGGGGTGGTTTGATTATCTCAGAAACTGCCTATCTATCTCCTGCGATTCTCACGCACAACAGTCTCCAAAGTTAACAGAGAATGATGTGAAAAAGAAAATAAAATCTAGTGAATGGCAATTATGAGGGCAAAAACGCCTCGTTAATGACAGAGGTTACAACATGGTATGCAGAAGGGTTTCTCTGAATGTATAACATGTGGACCTTTGAAATGGATGGGTCACAGCAGCAGGAGATCAGGAACATACGTTCAGAAGAGGAGGTACCTAATAAAATGGCCACTGAGAGTATTTTTGCATTTTGTGTATTGTTCTCCATATGTGAAATTCAGTACCAAAAAAAAAATCAATGAAGCTGAATTTGGGAGGCAGATTGCAGCATTGACAGTAATATATTCATGTTTATCATTACTAACTCAGAAAAAAAGGTACCTTTAATTTCACTTCCACTGAAAATCACCAGGAAATGAGGGCTAAACACCTGAAAAACTATAATTTTTTTAATTTATTTTTTTTTGAGATGGCCTTTTGCCCACATCAGGGTTATGGATTTCATGTTTTATTGCCTGCATTTTCAAATTTATTTTTCTCTTTTTCCTGCAAGGTCTAATAATGCACTTGCAATGATAAGATATAACATTTGTAGCTATAATGTCAATTAAATTTTGCAGAATAGCTAAAAGCCAACATGTTGATGAATCTGATTAAAAAAGAAACAGGAATGTTTTGCTTATTTTCCTGTATTATTCTAATATACAGGCAACTGTCAATGTCATAAAATAGTTTTCAATGCACAGAACTATCAGGCTAAAATGTTTAAAAATTGTGAAGAAAAATAATTCCTCAATAAAAGAAAACTATCAGAGCATTTGTTGTATCCCAAACCTCTGTGGCTTCAGCAAAATAGGCTACAAGTTGTCATCCCCAAGCAACGACACCAAATTTGTGAATGTCTTTCCTGATCTAGAGCACATATGGGAGGTTAAATCCAATAACATTGAATAAGAATACACGAATTATGTTACACAACAAATTGCCACACAGTATTTCTGACACACAGTATATGCCAATGTGTGCCGTGTGTTCATTTCTGTGGCTGTTTCAAATGTGCCTGGCTGTAGATCAGGATACAATACAACAACGAAGAAGAGTGGGCTCTGCCCAGGGCCAAGAAGAACTGATAGTACAGGCACCAGAGCCCTGGAAAACGAGGTCAGACATGAACTCTGCTACAACGTTGATTGGAAAACACTTCTGATGTGTTTAGTTTATTGGCAGGCCTGCCAGAAAGAGCAGGCATGTCAATTTCTAATCCTGCACAGGTCGTTGTGCAGATTTTGGTCTGTTGTGAAACTGCATTTGCAAATGTAGCAGGTGGCAAATGTAAGTGTTTTACATTTTACATTGCATTAGAGATGCAGCGTGTCAACAGGCTCTTCCCACCCAACAAGCCTGTGCCAAGCAATTTCTTCCATGTGACTGATTAACCTCTACATCTTTGGAATGTTGGAAGATACCAGAACACCGGCAGGAATCTCACATGGTCATGAGGGAATACACAAACTTCTCATAGACAGCAGCAAGAATTGAACACCGGTGTTGTAAATTATTGCGCTAAACACTGCCTGAAAGACCTTACTGAATTTCAACACCTCACACAAATAACTACCAGCTCCGAGATTATCTCATGCATTATTCCCCTCTAAGTTTCAGAAAGAGAATGTCTCCATCAATCGCATTGGTGTGAATGTTTCTGCTTTGACCCTCTCCCTCTTCCAGCAGTTTGTCTTGAACTGCATGCCCTCTGCTAACTCTGCAGTCCAGCTCTCTCCAAAGCGTGTCCACTAGGGCACTCAGGTTCAAGGAAGACTCCTTTAATAAGAATCCCTGGAATGAGGAAAATATCTTACAGGGACTGTCGTGCCATTTCTTGCAAGATTTAGCAATCTGAATGGAAACACCAAAAAAAAGGTTGGATCATAGCAATACATATTAGACAGCTAGAGGCAAACTTAAAAGAAGTTAATTTTTCCTTTAAACAGTTCTGCTTCTTTCTTGAAAGATGGGAGAGCTGGTGGCCTTTCCGATTGCTGTAATGGTATTGAGAGTTCAAGGAGGCTTCTGGCTGGAGAGCTCAGTTTCTAATAGCAGTGCTGGCAGTAGAACAGATTCACTTAATGATTGATTCCTTGAGCTGCCTACTCTGCACATCTACAGCACACAGGAGATATGCAAATCTGCACCAGTGTGCTCTTTAGCATTGCTCCGAAAAGTTGCTGAGGAATTAAATTTCAAAATGTTTCCTTATTTAATTTGCCATTATGATTTTAGCTATAAAACTGGACAAGGAATAATAAAACCTCATTCATCAAAAATAGAAAACTGTGGTGAATCAAGTGATTTTCTCAAATGCAAAGATTTATCCACACTTAGTAATGGAACAGGGAAGGCAGGATCCTTCAACAAGTGAAGTCACCCAGAGGTACCAGTTGCCTGTCTTTGGACTACATTGTGTTTTCCAGTGTGTCCTTAGGCTCAGTCTTCTGATGGCAGGCTGGCTTATGCCTGATGCTGAGCAGGGAGCCAGCCTGAGCACAGAACCCCTCCAGGTAAGGCTGGCTTCGAGTACAGAGCATATCTGAGCAAGAGGACTCTCCATGTAAAAACCCATTTTCAGATTTGAAAAGGCTTGATGATCTCCAGCTATCAATGATGGAAAATAGCCAAAGTCATTGTAGGCATTTGGAAAAATAATTTATTAATGCTAATCTTTGTTTCCATGTTTCAGTATTTCAAACCCTTAAATTTCTTGGAGATGAGATTTCATATATGGCTCAATGAATGAATCAAAACAAAAATCCTTTTTTTAAAAAAAACATGAGATTTAGATCACTAATTAAGAAATCTAGTCTTACTTAAATATGTTTTATAATCCAGAGCCACTGCAGAGGTTAAGACAATTTATAAAAACATATTCATGGGAAGGCATCTGGGACTAGCAAATGTCCTTCTGTGGAGAAGATGGACATTTCAAGCGAGTCTGTGAGAAGTATGAAAATCTTCAAAAGGTCAGTCAGCAATTATTCCGACAGTGAAGAAAACAGGCAAAACAACCAAGGGACCCAGTAAAGGAAAAGGCTGGCATTTCAGAAAGGATAGGTTCCAATCAGTGCATCAAGGGAAAATTCTAAAGTACAAAACACTATTCCTGATGGTTTATATGGACCAAGGTTTTCTTTCAGTTAGTCCTGATGAAGTGTCTCGGCCCGTAATGTCAACTGTGCTTCTTCCTATATATACTGCCTGGCCTGCTGCATTCCACCAGCATTGTTACTTGCTACAGAATGCCTTTGGAAGGGGAGTCCCCATTGCAAGAAGTACTTTGTGCAGATGAATGGCTCCAAGGAAGTAGGGCCAATGCTCCTGAGAGAGCCAGTATGTTTGAAATGGCCTTTGAAGGGAATGTGTAATGTGACTTGTGCTTTCACACAGACAATGGGTCCAGCAGGTGAGTAAGGGATACACTCCCGGATACACCAGTATGAACTCCAAAGTTATGTACACAATGGACTGGCTTAACTGTAGTGGGCCCTTGTATTTTTCTATTATCTTTCTGTAATTGTTAATGTTGGAAATTTGGTAAATATACTTTCTTTATAATTTTATGCTGGTGTACGATCTGTACTTACACACCATTCACTCACATCAAGGTTTCTTTACTCAGAACATCACACCATTTCTGTTTGGTTGAACCCCAAATCATACAGACCCGAGATGCCTATTGTTTCAGAAAGGTGACCTTCTCCCCGCTGAGTTATGTGGCTGTTAGCAGTTAGCTAACGAGCCGAGTCTATATATGAGCCCAGTGGAGACGGCTGCAGAACTAATAAATAAAGCAAAGCAAAGCGAAGTTACTAATGATTATTAAAGTAAACGCAGATTCTCTAAGTGATGTGCTCCTCTGATAACCCACAGAAATCAGAGTGGGTCAGTCTGTAGGAAAGTCAGGGCCCAAGTTCATTTTTCAGTTTCTAATGATTTAGATAGTTTGTGTGTCCCTGGAGGGAGAGTCAGTGAGGTTGCCTGAGCCTCATCAGTACTTGTCTGCCCACGCCACAAGGTTACTCATCTGGAATGCTGGGTTTGCACAATAAATACAACTGGAGAAGCTTATGAGCTTGAAAACTGACAATTCTCATTGACCCCGTGATCTGCATCTTGGGCTTTTGAAAGAGTTAGCTCCAGAAATGACAACTCCACTGACTATCACCTTTTCAGATGTTATGGATTATCCAGGGGTTTCTGTGGGTGGAAGGGTACCATGTGTGACACTATTGTTTAAGAAAGGAGAGGGAGAGAAAAAATGAACCAGCTGCGAGCCTTGTGTCAGTGGAATCTACACTTCGTTAGGTACCTCCTGAATCTAATAAACTGGCCACTGAGTGTCTGTTCATGGTCTTCTGCTGCTGTAGCCCATTCACTTCAAGGTTTAATGAGCTGTGCATTCAGAGATGCTCTTCTGCATACCATGTATTTAATAAGACCATAAGATATGGCAGCAGAAACAAAATTCTATCAATATCTGCCTTAAATATACATAAAGACTTGGCCTCCACAGCTGCCTGTGGCAATGAATTCCATGGATTCAACACCATTTGGCTAAAGAAATTCCCCCTTATCTGCATTTTAAAAGGAGCCCCTCTATTCTGAGGTTGTGTCCTCTGGTCTTAGACTCCCCCCCCCCCCACAGGAAATATCCTCTCTATATTTAGTTTATCAAGGCCTTTCAACATTTGATAGGTTTCAATGAGATTACCCCTTATTCTTCTGAATTCTAGTGAGTACAGACACAGAGACATCAAATGCTCCTCATGCCTATCTATCCTGGAATCATTTTGTAAATCTCCTTTGAACTCTCTCCAATGCCAGCACATCATTTCTTTAATAAGGAGCCCTAAACTGCTCACAATACTCCAAGTGATACCTCACTGGTGCTTTATAAAGCCTCAACATTACATCATTGCTTATTTATTCTAGTCCTCTCAAAATGAATGCTAATTTGCCTCCTGCACCACAGACTGAGTCTGCAAATTCACCTTCACAGAATCCTGCATAAGAATTCCCAAGTTCCTTTGCAGCTCAGATTTTTTAATGTCCTCTCCAGAATCAGAATCAGAATCAGGTTTATTATCATCTGCATGTGATGAGTGAAATTTGTTAACTTAGCAGCAGCAGTTCAATGCAATACATAATCTAGAGTAGAGAGAAAAAGAATAAATAAAATAAAACATAATAAATAAACAAGTAAATCAATTATGTAGATTGAATAGATTTTTTAAAAATGTGCAAAAGGAAAAATACTGCATTTTTAAAAAGTGCAGTAGTGTCCAAAATTTCAGTGTCCATTTAGGAATCGGATAGCAGGGGGAAGAAGCTGTTCCTCAATCGCCGAGTGTATTCTTTTAGGCTTCTGTACCTCCTACCTGTTGGTGACTGTGAGAAAAGGGCATGCCCTGGGTGGTGGACGTCAATAATGGACACTCCCTAATGATTTCCTGGGTACTTTGTAGGCTAGTGCCCAAGATGGAGCTGACTAGATTTACAACCTGCTGCAGCTTCTTTCGGTCGTGTACAGTAGCCCCTCCATACTAGACAGTGATGCAGCCTGTCAGAATGCTCTCCACGGTACAACTATTGAAGTTTTTGAGTGTATTTATTGACATGCCAAATCTCTTCAAACTCCTAATAAAATATAGCCGCTGTCTTGCCTTCTTTATAACTACATCGATATGTTGGGACCAGGTTAGATCTTCAGAGATCTTGACACTGAGGAAATTGAAGCTGCTCACTCTCTTCACTTCTGATCCATCTACCCTTCCTGAAGTCCACAATCAACTCTCCATTTAGAAAATAGTCTTTGTTTTAATCTCTTCTACCAATGTGCATGACCATTACACATCCCAACCCAACACTGTACTCCACCTTCCACTTTTTTGCCCATTCTCCTAATCTACTTAAGTCCTTCGGTAGCCTCTCTACTTCTCCAAAACTGCCTGCCCCTCCGCCTATCTTCGTGTCTTCAGCAAACTTGGCCACAAAGCCATCAATTCCATTATCCAAATAATTGACATAATGCATGGTTATTTGAGTTACTGTTGTCTTCCTGTCTGCTATTATTAACTATTCTGGCCATTTTCTTCTATACCCCTCTCATTAATAAAGTACTTTCACCCCTAGAGCTGCTGCTCTCTGGATGATTTTTTTTCATTTTTTGCACTGTTTTTGTTATCTCTGGAGATTGTTGTGTCAAATATCCCAGGAGATCAACAATTTCTGAGATTCTCAAACCACTCTGTCTGCCACCAGTGTCATTTCAATGTCAAAGTCACTTAGATCACATTTCATCTGCATTTTGATGTTTGGTCTGAACAACAAATGAAACTCTTGACAATATGCATGCTTTTATGCATTGAGTTGTTGCCACATAATTGGCCGATTAATGAGCAGGTATACAGGTGTACCTAATAAAGTGACCACAGAATGTGCAAGGAAGGAAGTAGTAACAGAGCTCCTTCAAAAGAATAATGGGATTTAGAAGTGCCACCATAAATTTATGAAAAGAAACACGTATTGGATTAACTTGCTGGAGTACTTGAAGATATCAATGTCAGAATAGATAAATGGGAACTAGTGAGTGGTGTTCTGGAAAGCATTTGAAGAAGTCCAAACACAAGAGGCTGGTGAGTAGGGTTATAGAACATGGAACTATGAGTAATATACTGTCATGGATTGAGAACTTGTTATTGAATAGAAAGCAGATAGTGGTAATAAATTACTAGTTCTCAGACAGATGAGAAATCACAAGTTGGGTCAATGGATGGACCACAGCTTTTTCAATCTTTATTAATGCTTTATCTGAGGGAACCAAATGTCTTACTTCCCCATTTGTTTGATGATACTAACAAATGGGATTGTGAATATAAATCTGAGTGGAATGAAGTTCTAAGATGATATGGAAAAGATGAATGAGTCACTCTGTTGGGCAGTCATTTCATCTACATTCCCTAAGAAAATACATTGTTCTGAGTTTTGTTATGGGGGAGAATATCTGGTGAATGGAGGAACAGATTTTATATTTTCTTTAACGGAAGAACAGCATGTGGCAATCCATGACCTGGAGTGTCTCCTGTCTTACCACAAATTAGTGGATTTTCTGCACATTAATAACGATGTGCACCCTACCTCATCATTACCTTACCTGCCAACTCTGCCTCTCTGTGTGCTTAAACGTTTTCCTCTGTTACTCACTTTATATTCAGGAAATAATGAAGCGGGATGGAATTTCATTCTTCAGGCAGATTTAGCCTAAACTAGACAGAAATAATTGGAAGGAAAGATCTGAAAGCATAGCAAGAGATATCTGGCATTATGACAGCCTTGATGAGAGCAAAATAAGCACATTGCTTTGGCAGCTGGAGGGAGAGATCATTTCATGGTACAGTGAGGGCAAATTGGAGAAAAGGGGCTGACCCAGTGAATGACACTTCTACAACCTCCAAGTGAGCAGCATAATGTAAGAACATTTAATGAATTTACAACCCCCACTTTTGTATTGCCTTTCTGGTACAAACAGTAACACTGATTGCACATGCAACCAATAAAGACATTGCTCACATATTCAATATCCAATGGACTCTGTATAAAAATAACTCTAAGAGATTGTATATTCACCAGCATCCCCACTACTGCAATAGATATCCATGTACCTTTTGAATGCTGATAAAGCATTTGCCTCATCCACTTCCTCTAGCAGCTCATTCCATTTACTGACCACCATCAGGCTGAAAAAGTTACCCCTCAATTTCCTGTTAAATGTTACCCTTCTCATCTTAAACCTATGCTCATTGACTAACTATGACCTTATGATTTTAAACATTCTTATAACATGTTTCTCATTTGCCTACGGTTCAATGAAAACACTGTCAACCTGCTCAGCTCTCTCTATACCTTAGTCCTTCAAATCCTAACAATATCTTTGTAAATCTCCTCTGCTTTCTTTCCATTTTAATAACATCTTTCCAATGGCAAGGTGACCAAAACTGAATATTCCAAATGTGGCTTCACCAATATCTTGTAAAACTGCAACATCCCAGCATCTGTACTCATTGCCCTGACTAATGAAGGCAAGTAGGCCAAAAGCCCTCTTCATCATTGTCTACCTGTAAGGACACTTCCAGGGAACCATATACATACCCGTAGTCCTGCGACACTCGCCAGGACCCTACTGTTGGCTGTGAATGTCCTAACCTCATTCATTTTCTCAAAATGTACCACACTGCCCTTATCTGAACTAAACCTTATTTGCCATTCCTTGCCCCATTTACCCAACTGATCAGGTCTCTCTGTGCATTCTGATAAGTATCTACACTGTCAATGATACCATCCATTTTAGTATCACATGCAAAATTAATAACCATGCCTGCTAAATTTTCATCCAAATCATTGATATACATGACAAACAGCAAAGGGACTAGCATGCACCCTTGGGAAATGCTACTCATTACAGGAATCCAGTACAAAGAAGAAGGCTCTGTTTTCTGTCATTAAGCCAATTGTGTACCTTGTTAGCTAGCTCTCCCAGGAACCCATATGAACTAATTTTATAGAGCTGCCTTCTATGTAGATCCTTATCAAAGGCCATATGGAAATCCTTATGGACTACATCTACTACCCTGACCTCATCAACCTTCTTCATTATTTCTTCCAAAAATTAAATCAAATGTGTGAGACATGATCTCTCTGCACAAAGCCATTCTGAATGAGGCGCCTGTTGATCGAGGTCGACCATGGATACTGCGTCCCTGCTGTTTAAAGGTACAAGCCAGGGCAGTACGATATAGAGAGCAAGCTGTTGCCCATGCAGCTGACTCCACCTCTTCACGCAGCTGATGAATCCAAAGGAATGGCAGAGACCGATATAGTTTGCATGAGTGAATCTGCAGATGCTGGAAATAAATAAAACACAAAATGCTGGCAGAACTCAGCAGGCCAGACAGCATCTATGGGAGGAGGTAGTGACAACGTTTTGGGCCAAAACCCTTCATCAGGAGTGAAGTAAAATGGAATGGTCGAAGGGGGATGAGAAGTGGTGGGATGGGTAAAGTAGAGAGCTAGGAAGCCTGGGACGATGGTGAGGGAAGAAATGTGGGGGCAGGTGTAGCACTTCTTCTGTTTGCAGGGATGAGTGCCCCCTTCTGCCACCTCCTACGTGATCCCACCACCAGCCACATCTTCCCCTCCCCCCCACTCTCTGCTTTCCGCAGGGATCACTCCCTACGCGACTCCCTTGTCCATTCATCCCCCCCAACCCTCCCCACCGACCTCCCTCCGGGCACTCATCCCTGCAAACGGAAGAAGTGCTACACCTGCCCCCACACTTCTTCCCTCACCACCATCCCAGGCCCCAGGTGAGGCACCACTTCACCTGCGAGTCATCTGGGGTGATATACTGTATCCGGTGCTTCCGATGTGGCCATTTATACATTGGGGAGACCCGCCGCAGACTGGGAGACCGTTTCACCGAACACTGGCGCTCAGTCCTCCAGCAGTGGTGGGATCTCCCTGTGGCCACACACTTCAATTCCACAGACCACTCCCACTCCGACAGGTCTGTCCATGGCCTCCTCTACCATCAAGATGAGGCCACACGCAGGTCGATGGAGCAATACCTTATCTCCCGCCTAGGTAGCCTCCTACCTGCCGGCATGAACATCCAACCCACAGACCTCCATTGATACCCCTGCCCCCCTTACCCCCATCCCTATATTTTATTTTAGTCTGGTTCTCTTTCTCTCTCTTTTTTCCCCCCTCACTATAATCTCCCCCCAGCCCTACCTTTCTTTCTCTTTTATTTCCCATAATTCTCCACCTTCCCCCTAGCCCATTTCCCTCCAGCCTATCACCTCCTAGCTCTCTACTTTATCCCTCCCCCCACTTCTTATCCCCCCTCGGCCATCCCATGTTACTTCACTCCTGATGAAGGGTTTCGGCCCGAAACATTGTCACTACCTCCTCATATAGATGCTGTCTGGCCTGCTGAGTTCTGCCAGCATTTTGTGTTTTTACCGATATAGTTTGAATGTGTTTTGCCGCAGTGCAGCGGTGGTTTGAGATCAGAGTTTTAGTTCTCCTAGATAAGCTACCAACCATGGCTGATGAGCCCCATCTACCATTCTGACAATCCCTAATCAATTCCAAAGGTTTGTATGTCTTATCCTCCAGAATCCCTGCCAGTAACTTCCTTGTAACAGGTATTAGGCTTACTGGTCTATAGTTTCCAAGCTTCTCTTTGCAGACCTTTTTAAACATCAGACACTTTTCTGTCCTTTGGCACCTCACCTGTGACTAAAGATGATGCACATATCTGTTAAATCTGGTGATTTTGTTGTGGAGGTTCTTCAGAAGTCAAGATTAAGGCATAACACTTGGTCATTACGGCCGCTAAGTGTTAAAGAAACAAAGAGAAGGAAGATATGGTCATCTCGTAATCAGACTGCAAATAAAACACATTCCATTGATAAGATGCCTCGTATGAAGTCACCAGTTTCAAGTTGTGTGACACCTGCTGCCAAAAAACTAAGCTGTTTTGTTACAAAGGATGAACAGCTCTGATGGACAGAAGGGTGCAAGGTTGCCCATGTCCCCTCCTCCCCCGGGAGAATCACAAACTGTTACTGTTTCCACGTGCTAATGAGAGAGAAAGAGATGGAACAAAAACATACTGGGACTGGAATATTTGCTTCAGACAAGGAAGAGATAACACCAGGGGAGAGAGACCATATTATGACTCCTGTAAGACTCATGGCTCCGGAGAGGGCTGTTTACTTTGTACTATTCTGTCCATTAAAATTCCTCAGTGGACAGCCGGAGTGGGCTGGTTTGATGGGCTAAGCCTTTCAAAACTGATTGACACCTGAGACCCAGTGAGTAGGGATAAAAGTGAGGTCTGGGGAGACACCCCTCAGATGCACCAAGAGATACACTAGTGAGCACTGCTTAAGTGTTAGAACCCACGAGAAGGTGTGGGGCATCGGAGACCGAATGAAGGATCGGTCAATTTTAACTCACAGTGTTTATAGCGAGGCCGGTGGGGGCTTGTGTGTGTGTCCACCCTTGCCTGGGTGACGAGTCCACCATAGAAGAACAGTCTAGCTAAAGGCGAGAGGGGTCATACCTGAATGGCCACAACAACACATCGATGGATCAAGAAAGTAAAGGAAGGTTTGAATGACTGTAGCTGTCACTGTTCGCTCTCTCTCTTCCTCTCTCCAACAATTACAACACATCGACCAACAACTACCTCAGCCTGTATGAACTGAACTGAACTTTATATTCACATATGACAATTCATTATCCCCTAGATATTGATAGAGCTTGTTTATCATTGATTATTATTATACCCACACTTTTAGGTTTAGTATTGCTAACGTGTGTTATCTTTATATTTGCATTATTGCATTGTTGATATTGATTTGTATATTTTACTAATAAACACTGTTTTGAAAATAGTACCAGACTCCAACGGATACTTCTATCTTTGCTGGTAAGACACCCAGTTACGGGGTACGTAACAGTTTCTAGAAAATAAAGTATCAGCTTTACTACAAATAGTAGAGAATTAGCTGAATAATTATACATATAGAAGTGATTATATAAATAATATAAGCAAGCATAGGAAAGTAAAACCACAAGAAAAATACAAGAAAACAAATCATTTCTACATGTTAATCCAACATACCTCAGCCAGGATAATTTCTTCTCTAGCTTCCCACCTTGTTCTAATTTCATATGCTTTAAAACATCCAGTATCTACTCTGATCTAGTGCAGACTACCCTTCAGAAACCCCTGTTAACTATCTGAAGACGTATACTCAACAACACATGAACTTTCCTAACAAGTGCAGTAAGAAGGATACAGTGGTAATGTAATTTATAAGGCACATTTCCTGCATACGGTTTCTTAGTTCTTTTAGTTTAACCTTTTCACACTACTGGATAACTTTTGTTCATTTTTTTTTTGCCTGTTTTGTAATGCACAGCCATAGGGCTTCTAAACATGTTGTTACTTTTGGAAAGTTACTCACAAATTTCAAAAATGATCTTTGTGTATTTTAGATGTCCTGGTTGTGTTTTGTTTTGGAGTCTTTCAGATGTTTCAGAGTATTCAAGTTTGTATTCAACATTTAGGGAAGTTACTGAGGCACTTTATAGCTGAAGGACAAAATAAGATGCAAATAAGATCATTTTTTTTTGTGCTAACATATCTCCTCTGAATAGAAAGAAGTTAATTCCCTCAATATCCAGTTTATTCCTAACTATTAACCCAATGGATAGTATCAGTGTTACGGTGAAACTGTCTACGAATGAGATTTGGATTTTTGGTAGGTAAGAATTGCAATAACAGTGGGCATGCACACTTAAGAAAGAATTTGTTTAATCAGAAATGGTGTAAGGATTGTAAAGCGGTGGATGAGGATTGTGTGATGAGTACTGTGAATGTTGTAAGTAATGTGACTGTAAATATTGCAGTGATTAAAATTAACTGTCTTTGCAAAATGACACTGTCGTTGAATTTTCGAGGGGTAACAGCCACATTCTTGGTGTGCTACTCCTGACACTGACGTACACACCAATCTCTTCACATTATCTCCTTGTAGGCATTACTGCTTCTTAGAAAGGAAGGGATGTTTCTCCTACTCAGGGCAGCCCAATAACCCCAGTTCTTCAGCTGTTTAAAGATTAGCTTTATTTGTCACATGTACATCGAAACATGGAGTGAAATATGCTGTGTCAAATCAAATCAGTAAAGGTTGTGGTGGACAGCCCTGTGGTTTCTCTCTGCTTCCAGCACCAACATAGCTATGCCCACAACTTACTAACTCTAATTCGTATGTCTTTTGAATCTGGGATGAAACAAGAGTTCCTGGAGGAAACTCACGTGGTCACAGGGAGAATGTACAAGATCCTTGAAGACAGTGGCAGGAATCAAACGTCAATCCATTTGTTCATCAAGATGCTTGAATCTCTGTAGCCAGAATGCAATCAAAGTGTTGCTGCCCAATATCAAATATCACATGGACTTTTTTGTACTCTACTTTCCCCATACCCACCCAATGAGCTTGCAGCCAATGACAGAACTGGCAGCACTTACAGATAATTATAATCAGAATCGTTCTCAAGTGACATGGAGAGTGTGTCCTCTGCCATAGTAAAATGATTCAATTTCTAGTCCAATGAACTTAATAAAATGGACCATACAAGAATCTGAAGTGATTGTGTCAATCCACACACTAAAAATAGCAGATGAATTTTCAACATAATGCTCCAAGTTCAAAATTAATAGCTTACAGCAACATAGCCATGCATTTGAAAGCAAGGAACTTAAGTGAAGCTATGATATACAACTCAGAAAAGGTAGAGAAGATAAAGCACTGAAACTCTCTGACAACAAGTATCACTTCAGTTGATTACTGCAATTAAAATGTAATGTAAGGTAGTGGGGAATAGGCAGCTGTGGATGGAGATGTGATGGAATCTATCTCAGACAGAATTGTTCTCCAAAGCACAATGCTGGTTTACAAAGGCAGGAAATTCAGTAATTCAATAATCACCAGCTCCCTGATGAAAAGCAAATTATGTAAATTAGTGTTGATTTTGCCTTGAATATGCAAAAGATTAATTTATTTAACCAATTAAATGTTAATGAAATGTTAATAAATCCCCACACAAATTCCCATTGTTGATGAATCATATAGTACACCCGAAATGCCCAAATATAACTACTATTAAAAACTAGTCATGTTATTCTGTTGGGGAAATTAGTTCTTAAAGGGAAATTGTTTATTTTTGGGTTTTTTCAACGGCAAGTGCATTGCTTCTCTTCATTTGCCTTTGGGAGCTGCAAAAGTGCTCGAGTGAAGGACTTGGCATAGGAAGATGTCAGTTTACTTAGTTATTTGATTACTAATTTAATTGGTTCAGCACAAAATTGTGGTTATTGTGTCTCAGAAATTAAAAAAAGCCAAGGCTATTTTACGTATTGAGTCATTTTTAAAAAATGGTGGCTACTAACAGTGAGCTCCTAAGGTTTTCGCAACCTGCTGTCATAAGGAGATGCCGGGAACAAACCCAAATGCAAGACACAGACACTGAAGAACTAGGAACAGGACAAGGTTTATCAAGAAAGCAAGGGGAGTCAGGAAGAAACAACACTGGACATGGACACAGGCCCTGGATGAGACAAGGACACCAATTCCCCCAAATGAGAACTGGTTCATGGACCTCTATCTTCCTCTTCCTGGATTCAATAATCAGCTCCATGGTCTTGCTGACTTTGAGTGACAGATTGTTCTTATTTCACCACTCAGCCAGATTTTCAATTTCCTTCCTATATTATACCATTATTCCAGCATATAGAAGTGCAGATGTTTAACACCAATTGTTTGACTCCCAATAAAGTTCACTAGAATAATGGTTAATGAGGGTCATTGTGGATTAACCACAATATGAGCTGTATCATGTATAATAGGTATAAGGTTGCTTTATTATCATCCTCTCCTTTTTCATCTTCTGGAGGTTAGCCTTCATATTGCTCAATAGGTGAAATGCAGAGAGGTTGTTTCCCAAGTCTAAAGGGTCAAGGACCAGGGATTCAGTCTCAGAATAAGGACTAGGCAATTTAGATTTAAGATGAGAAGATTTTTTATCTTTCTTTTGACAGGTGGTAGATCATTGGAATTCATTACTCTGAAAGGCTGTGGAAAGATAATCAATATTCATTCATTCAAAAACAGAGAGATTGAAAGATTTCTGAGCACTAAGGGAATGAAGAGGAATTTGGATCCTGCAAGGAAACAGAGCTGAGGTAAAAGACCTAAGAAGATGGATATCAGTGGAAGCTGAAAGAGCCTGACAGCCTTTTCCTGCTTCAGTCTCTTATGTTCTGTACCCATGTGTCAATTGAGCAGGACACTCTGGCCTGGATACTGCTATGTTTTTCAAATGTTTTTTGGAGCTGTGCTTAACCGGGCACTTGCAGAATATTCTCTCATTCTGCTGACATATTCAGTGTAGGAGGTGGTAAGGCTAGAGATTGTCTCGAGGTGAGTCAGGTTACTTTTGTATGACCAGCACATTTGTGGAGATCCTTAGTTGATTTACTGGTCAATGGTGGATCTCAGAGTATTGATGAGGGGAAACTCAGTAATGATAATTTGATTCAATGTCAGCGGTGGGTAGGTAGACTCTTTCATGCTGTTGATGACTTAATGTAAGTGTATAGATTTGTGAGGGGCCTAGACAGAGTAACTATTTCTCTTACCTGATGAGTAAAAATAAATATAGTGAGAATGTTTAGAGGGAAGTTATAAATGTTTTTCAGCCAGAATATCTTTCAGTCCTAAAGTTCCTGGGCAACAACATCTCTGAAGATCTATCCTGGGTCCAGCATCTTGATGCAATTGCAAAGAAGGCATGACAGCAGCTACATTTCATTAGGAGCTTGAGGAGAGTTGGCATGTCACCAAGGAGACTCGCAAATTTTGCCAGATGTAGTGTGGGAGAGCATTTCAACTGGTTGCATCACCGTCTGGTATGGATTGGCCGCTGCACCAGATCAGACAAAGCTGCAGAAAGTTGAAGATTCAGTCAACCACATCATGGGAACTGGCCTAACCTCAATTGAGAACATCTTCAAAAGATGATACCTCAAAAAAGAAGGCAAACATTGAGGAACTTCATCACTCAGAATGTGCGAGGTTCAAGAAAGAGTTACAGGAACCTAAAGACACACATTCAATATACCAGGAACAGCTTTGCTTCTCCACCATTGGATTTCTGTATGGACAAGGAACCCATGTTGATTACCTCAATGCATTTTTTGTTCTCTTTTTGCACTATTTAATTAATTCTGATATGTGTGTATATGGTTATACAGAGCCAATAAAAAGTATTCACCCCCTTTAATATGACACACAATTGGTTTTAGAAGTCACATAATTAGTGAAATTAAGGTCTGTTTTGGGGACCTGTGTGCAGTCAAGGAGTTTCAATTGATTGCAGTAAAAATACACCTATATCTGGAAGGTCCAACTGTTGGTGAGTCAGTATCCTAGAAAAAACTACACCCTGAAGACAAAAGAACACTCCAAGCAATTTTGCAAAAAGGTTATTGACTAGCACAAGTCAGGAGAAAGTCACAAGCAAATTTCCAAGTCAATCATCAAGAAATGGAAAGAAAATGGCACAGCTGTAAATCTGCCTAGAGCAGGCCATCCTCAAAAACTGAGTGAACATGCAAGAAAGGGACTAGTGAAGGAGGCCACCAAGAGACCTATGACAACTCTGGAGGAGTTACAGGCTTCAGTGGCTGAGATGGGAGAGACTGCAAGTACCACATCTGTTGCTCGGGTCCTTCACCAGTCACAGCTTTTTGGGAGAGTGGCAAAGAGAAAGCCACTGTTGAAAAAAACTCAAATGAAATCTCGGCAAGCATTTGCCAGAAGTCATGTGGGACTCTCTGAAGTCAGCTGCAAGAAGATTCTGATGAGCTTTTTGACCATCAGGCTAAAAACAAGTCATTAAAAACAGACCATCCCTACCGTGAAGCATGGTGGTGGATGCTTCACTGCAGCAGGCCTTGGAAAGCATATGAAGGCAGAAGGTAAATTAACTGCAGCAAAATTCAGGAAAATCCTGGAGGAAAATTTGTTGCGGTCTGCAAGAGAATTGCGACTTGAGGAAAGATTTGTTTTCCAGCAAGTTAATGACCGTAAGCATAAAGGCAAAGCTACACAGCAATGGCTTAAAAACAAGAAAATTAATGTCATGGAG
Source organism: Hypanus sabinus (assembly GCF_030144855.1). Lineage (NCBI taxonomy): Eukaryota > Metazoa > Chordata > Chondrichthyes > Myliobatiformes > Dasyatidae > Hypanus > Hypanus sabinus. The sequence goes on along the minus strand of NC_082710.1, from coordinate 28,827,616 downwards.
TGGCCAAATCAGAGTCCAGACCTCAATCCAACTGAGATTTTGTAGCTGGACTTGAAAAGGGCTGTTCACTCATAATCCCCATGCAACCTGACAGAACTTGAGCAAAATAAAAACACAAAATGCTGGCAGAACTCAGCAGGCCAGACAGCATCTATGGGAGGAGGTAGTGACGACATTTCAGGCTGAAACCCTTCATCCGGACTGAAGTAACATGGGATGGGAAGTATGGGAACATGGAACATGGGAAGTAATGTCTGGCCTGCTGAGTTCTGCCAGCATTTTGTGTTTTTATTTATTTCCAGCATCTGCAGATTCACTCGAGTTGCCTTCGAACTTGAGCAGTTTTTTAAAGAAGAGTGGGGAAAAATTGCTGTGCCCAGATGTGCAAAGCTGATAGAGATCTATTCACATAGTTTCAAAGCTGTAATTGCTGCCAAAGGTACATCTACTAAATACAGACTTGAAGGGGTGAGTAATTATGCAATCAATTTTTTTGTGTTTAATAATTGTAATTCATTTAGACCAATCTGTAGTAATTTGTTTTCACTTTGACATGAAAGAGTCTTTTCTGTTGATCAATGTCAAAAAAGCCAAATTAAATCCAAAAAAAATGTACAAACTTCTGGGGGGAGGGGGGTTGAATACTCTTTATAGTCACTGTATTTCTAATTGTAATTTATCATTTTTATTATTATTCATTGCAATGTGCTGCTGCCACAAAACAACCCAATTTTAATTCTGAATCTGATTTTGTTCATTACCTGAAAAGGAATTTGAAGCAGAGGATTTATGCATGTTTACAAAGTACTTTGATCTTTACTATCACCTGCAGAGTTGTAGACCTGGTACTGGAAAATTTGATCAGATGGATATATTGTTTAAGCTAGCATTTACGTAAAGGATTGAAAGACCTCTTTCTGGACTGATGCACCATCACTAACTCTCTGAGACGTGAGGCGAGATGTCAGCTTTTATTGACTGGAAGAAAGAACAAGCAGCAATTGACCACCATACTACATCCTGGAGACTGAGGGCAGGGCTCAGGCCCCAATCGCCTTTATACCGGGGTCTGTGGGAGGAGCCACAGGAGCAGTCAGCAGGGGGGGTGTTTCCAGACACCACATGTAGTTCACCACATGGACTATACATTTTATCTATGATTCTATGCTTGGAGTTGGTTGGTTGAGGAAAATGACAGATAGGAAGGAATCCAAAGCTACATGTTCTATTCACTAATTTAAATTGAGTAGCTGCAGTAATTCACTCTGAAGTTACTTCCTCATCCTTTGGACGATTATTGACAAAATAAAGTCAAAGATACTGCATCTTGGTAGCAATAATTTGCATTGATCATATAATTAAAGATAGTGGAAGTAAAATTTTATGATTTAGAATAACAGAAGTAATTACTGGATTTTTTGATAAATGAAACAAATAGATTATCTGTATATGTCTCACAAACTAAAGTATTATTATCTCTTTACAATGATGCAACTATCTGTTTTAATACTGTAATATTTAGCCCTCAACCAAGGAATGAGGAGGGTTGGAATATAATTTAGATTTTGTTTTTTCAAGTCTACCAAGTATAAATCTTGATCTAACCTATAGTACAAAGCTTGAGATGGGTATTTGAGACTGCAGGCTATACAGGAGGTGAGATTTTCTTTTATTACTTATTTGCTGGGTGAGAACAAATTGCTGGCAAATGTTGAACTCTAATATAGTCTTCATGAAGAAGCAGATGAGTGATACTGCTGGTGGAGGTGCACCCAAAATGCTGTGAGGCAGAGAGTTGCAAGATTTCAGTGTGAAAACAGAATAATAATTAATGCCATTATACTATCAAAGCAGAAATGGTAATACATTGATGAGACATTGCTGTGATCTAGCAGAGAGTGATACTATCATAAACAAACCTTGATCTCTGAATACTATCATTGTATTGCAAGCCTAAGAGAAAAAAAAGTAACATGCTTTAATGACTACTGCCGGACTGCTCTGACATCCACCACTTTAAAGAGGTTTGAGAAGCTGCATTAAGAGAAAGCCTACTATTGACTACTATCAAAATAGGTCAACAATGGATGCCATCTCGCTAGTCCTATACTCATCCTTGGCATATACGGACAGTAAAGACACCTATGTCAGATTATCCTGTATTGACTACAGCTTCATCTTCAGTGCTATAATTCCAAGCAATCTCATCTCCAAACTCCTAGACCTGGAACTCAACACCCACCCCCCGCCCCACTTTTCAAAAGATTTATTGGCTTTCTGACCAACAGACCACAACAAATAAGGATAGGAAGCAACACTTCCACCGTGATTATCCTCAACACCATTGTCCCTCAAGGCTTTGTCCTCATCCTCCACTCTACTCCCTGTATACCCTTGACTGCATGTCAGATTCTGCTCTAATTCCATATACAACTTTGCAGATAATACCTCTGTAGTGGGCTGTATCTTAAATAACAATGTTGGAGAATAGGAAGGCGATGGTGAGCCTAGAGACATGGTGTCATGACAACAACCTTTTTCTGATTCTCAGCAAAAACAAAGTGCTGGTCATTGGCTTCAGGAAGGTAGGGGGTGTATGCAGATGCTAATCTTTGCATCAACGGCACTGAGATCAAGCTAAGAGATAAAATGGCAGACATTTCCTCCCAGCAGCTTACTCCAGAGGGACAAAAATTATTTCCTGATATGCCTCTCTTTAAAACTTCATGTATCCATTAATGGAGAGAGTTGTTGATGAATTGGTTGGGGGAAAGTTGGGGTTGGGTAAGAGGGAGTGGAGTTAGTAGTTTTTTAGGATTTTATAGTAGGTTTTCCAAGAGCTATACTGCTATTAAAGAGAAAAATATCTGTGGTAGTACTAGAAAATACATTAAGAGGACAAAACTGCCTTGAAATATGGACAAGCATTTTTAGCATATTTATTGTGTGAAATAAAAGAGTGTTCTCCATATGCTGACATCTCAATGCAATTGCAAATGCTTCCTGGGTATACCACCTTCTAGCAACAGGCACAAATGAGAGAGAGTAATGTAAAATCCATTAATTTCTGATGTCCCTAAAAACATCCACAAATCTTCTTTCAAATCAATTAGTAACCCAGTCACATTAATTTCACCTCATTTCACCTTGTCTGATTTTTTTAACATTCTCCTTTGTTAAGGGCTCACTTTAAGCCAATAAAAGAAATCATATTACTTGGACATGGATAAGCAATTTGCTGTATCTTGATTTACTATTATGTTCAGAACATTTAATGAGGTTTACCCTTTTTTAAAAGTTCCTTCTATTTTCTCTGAGTAAGCACCTGGTATTTTCACCTTTAATCAAGAGCTTTAATTATAGTGGATTGGTTTATTTTCACTCTTTGCAACTTAATTACGAATAATAAAATATACTCACAGTACATTTCCAGCCTTTCTTTGCTTTATTCATTTCACAGAAGTTGAAAGTCATCTCATCTCCTACTGTTCCATATCAGTTGAAGAATAATATCATAATTTTAATCTTCTCAAATGGAAAAAATTTTAAGATGTAATGAATGTCAACAACTTGAACTTTATGTCAGCCATGGATCAGTGCTATTACTCCAGCCCCTGAGTGTAAATATTGTGGGTTCAATAGCCACTTGAGAGTTTGGAATGTGATCTAGGCATCAGTAATGAGAGCATGCTTAGTACTCAAACTACCTTCTTTAAATGAAATATCATACCAGAGCCCTGTTCACTCTTTTAGCTAGATGAGAAGGATTCCCTAGTGGACCTTTCCTGGTGAACCAGGCAAACCTTTGTGGGAGCCTATGCCCAAATTGGAAATAATTTTCTCAATGTTCTTTTGCATGCTATGATAATTTTGAGCAGAGATTATCATTGATTAATGAATTAGCAACAATAATTATGGACTTTATTAAGGAAAAAGGATGAGTCCTGTTGCTGATTTACATATATTCATTGTTTTATTAATAATAAAAATATATCAGACAGACTCAAATAAATGAAGCCTTTTAGAAAACCTGTTCAAGAGACTTTTGTTCCTGTAGCAATTTTATATCAGGTTTTTATTTAGTTGTTTTGAAAACTATGCATGTAGCTCTAGCTTCATCAGAAAGACAACTCCTACAATTAGACCTGACCAAGTTCAGCACTGGAAACAATGACACATGAATTTTCATGTTGGTGCTTTGTACATACAGCATTTACTGTTATTATCACTGAATATCCAGTGTTCACTCACAAATGACAGAAGAAAAAATACAAGCAGAGCAAAGCTAATGTTAACTGGCCCAATAGTTTTCTATCCAAATACTGATATGTACACCAGGTATGTGAGTATTGCAAAATATATCATTTGAAGTCATGTGTTCTCATAGCCCCAAGCCAATGTGAAAATATCTCACAGCTCTTGGTTTGAAAAAAAGGCATTTGCTGTTTTATTTGGCAGTAAAGATAATCATTATGTATCATTTTTATTATGGTGGGGTTTACAGAACTGAGGGATAATACTGCATATTGTATGCAAACAAAATGCTTACGCATGCTGTCACTGGCACTTTTTCAATTGGTTTGCCACCCCCGCCCTAGTGTTTGTTTTCGTTCATTCAGGAGTACTGCATATTTGCCTTCATTGAGTATAAAACTTGGCAAGTCATGTTACACCTGTCTATGATTCAGGTTAGACCACATTTGGACTACTGTATGCTGTCTGGTCATTATATTATGGAAAGGATATGGAAATTCTGGAAAGGGCACAGCCAAGAAGGGCCAAAAGGCCTGTTTCTGTGCTGTAATGTTCTATGGCTCTATGGTGCATAACAGGTCCACTAAGATCTGGCCCTTTGGAAGATTAGAATGGTAAGAGGTCTTAAATAGATTTTCTTGCATCTCTATTTACTCAGGAGATAGACACAGAGTCTATAGAATTGAGACAAAGCAGAACCGAGGTCATGGACCCTATACAAATTACAGAGGAGGAGGTGTTTGCTGTCTTGAGGCAGATTAGGGTGAAAAATCCCCAGGGACTGACAAGCTGTTCCTTCTGATCCTGTGGGAGGCAAGTGCAGAAATTGCAGGGGCCATAGCCGAGATATTTAAATCATACTTAGTGACAGGTGAAATTGGAAGATAGCTAATATTGCTCTGTTGTTTAAGAAAAGCTCTAAACAGGGAAATTATAGTCCAGTGAGCCTGACACCACTAGTGAGGAGGTTATTGGAAGGTATTCTAAGGGACTGGATATATAAGCATTTGGATAAATATGGACTGAATAGGGAGAGTCAGCATGGCTTTGTGTGTGGCAAGTCATGTCTAACTAAACTTTTTGAGAAGTTACCAGTAAACTTGATGAAGGCAAGCCAGTGGATTTTGTCTACATGGACTTTAGCAAGGCATTTAACAAGATTCTGCCTGGAAGGTTCAGTCGCTCGGCATTCAAGATGAGGATAAATTGCAGTAGATACTGGCTTTGTGGAAGAAGGAAGAGAGTGATAGTAGATGATTGCCTCTCTGACTGGAAGGTAAGGCATTCGTGATGAGTCCATTGCTGTTTGTCTTCTATATCAATGATCTGGATAATAATGTGGTTAACTGGATCAGCAAATTAATTACAAATATAAAACAGAAATTAATTGATTACATAATTATTCATCCCCTTTAACATGACACACCAAATCAGCACTGGTAAAGCCAGTTGGTTTTAAAAGTCACATAATTAGTTTAAAGGAGATCACTGTATGCAGTCAAGGTGTTTCAATTGATTGTAGTGAAAATACTACTAGTTGATGGAGAAGATCCTGAGAGGCAAGATTTTTGAACATTTGGAGAGGCATAATATGATAAGGAATAGTCAGCATGGCTTTGTCAAAGGCAGGTCGAGCCTTACGAGCCTTTTTTTTGAGGATGTGACTAAACACATTGATGAAGGTAGAGCAGTAAACGTAGTGTTTCTGGATTTCAGCAAGGCATTTGATAAGGTACCCCATGCAAGGCTTATTAAGAAAGTAAGGAGGCATGGGATCCAAAGGGTTATTGCTTTGTGGATCCAGAACTGGCTTGCCCACAGAAGGCAAAGTGTGGTTGTAGACGGGTCATATTCTGCATGGAGGCGGGTGACCAGTGGTGTGCCTCAGGGTTCTGTTCTGGGACCCCTACTCTTTGTGATTTTTATAAATGACCTGGATGAGAAAGTGAAGGAATGAGTTAGCAAATTTGCTGATGATAAAAAGGTTGGAGGTGTTATGGATAGTGTGGAGGGCTGTCAGAGGTTACAGCGGGACATTGATAGGATGTAAAACTGGGCTGAGAAGTGGCAGATGGAGTTCATCCCAGATAAGTGTGAAGTGGTTCATTTTGGTAGGTCAAATATGATGGCAGAATATAGTATTAATGGTAAGATTCTTGGCAGTGTGGAGGATCAGAGGGATCTTTGGGTCCGAGTTCATAGGACCGTCAAAGCTGCTACACAAGTTGACTCTGTGGTTAAGAAGGCATACAGAACATTGGCCTTCATCAATTGTGGGATTGAGTTTAGGAGCCGAGAGGTAATGTTGCAGTTTTATAGGACCCTGGTCAGACCCCACTTGGAGTACTGTGCTCAGTTCTGGTCACCTCTCTACAGAAAGGATGTGGAAACTATAGAAAGGGTGCAGAGGAGATTTACAAGGATGTTGCCTGGATTGGCGAACATGTCTTACAAGAATAAGTTGGGTGAACTTGACATTTTCTCCTTGGAGCAATGGAGGATGAGAGGTGACCTGATACAGGTATACAAGATAATGAAAGGCATTGATCGTGTGGATAATCAGAGGCTTTTTCCATGGCTGAAATGGCTAGTACAAGAGAAGAAGAAGAAGAAGAAGAAGAAGAAGAAGAAGAAGAAGAAGAAGAAGAAGAAGAAGAAGAAGAAGAAGAAGAAGAAGAAGAAGAAGAAGAAGAAGAAGAAGAAGAAGAAGAAGAAGAAGAAGAAGAAGAAGAAGAAGAAGAAGAAGAAGAAGAAGAAGAAGAAGAAGAAGAAGAAGAAGAAGAAGAAGAAGAAGAAGAAGAAGAAGAAGAAGAAGAAGAAGAAGAAGAAGAAGAAGAATAGCCTTTAACACGGCAGTGGAGTTATCGGGGCACCGTCATGACGGTGTTTCTGTAGCAAGCTATTCTTGTTTTTATGAGGCCCAGTTGCTAGCTGGACGCTCAACCTGACTTGGATTCGAACTCGGGAACCTTTGCTCCGGAGTCCAGCGCTGATATTATTGTGCCACCAAGCTGGACAACTAGCACGAGAGGGCACAGTTTTAAGTTGCTTGGAAGTAGGTACAGAGGATATGTCATGGGTAAGGTTTTTATGCAGAGAGTGGTGAGTGTGTGGAATGGGCTGCCTGCGGCAGTGGTGGAGGTGGAAACAATAGGGTCTTTTAAGAGACTCCTGGATGGATACATGGAGCTTAGAAAAATAGAGGGCTATGGGTAAGCCTCGGTAGTTCTAAGGTAAGGACATGTTCGGCACAGCTTTGTGGGCTGCAGGGCCTGTACTATGTTTCGATGTTACTCTTGTATCTGAAGGTCCAACTGTTGCTCAGACAGTATCCTGGCAAAAACTACACCATGAAGACAAAAGAATACTCAAAGTAACTCTGCAAAATGATTATTGAAAAGCACAATTTAGGAGATGTATATAAGAACATTTCCAAGCCACTGATTATCTCTTGGAGTACAATTACATCAATGATCAAGGAATGGAGAGAATATGACACAGCTGTACATCTGTCTGGAGTAGTCTATCCTCAAAAACTGAGTGGCCATACAAGAAGGGAACAAGTGAGGGAAGCCACCAAGAGACCTATGACAACTCTAGAGGAATTACAAGCTTCAGTGGCTGAGATGGGAGAGACTGCATGTATTACTATTGCCTGGGTACATCACCAGTCGCAGATTTTTATGGGAGAATGGCAAAGAGAAAGCCACTGTTGAAAAAATCTCATAAGATCTAGGGCAGAATTAGCCAGAAAGCAGAAGAAAATTCTATGGTCTGATGAAACCAAAATTGAGCTTTTTAGTCATCATACTAAATATAATGTTTGGCATAAGTCAAACACCACAGATCTTCAAAACCACACCATCCCTACTGTGAAGCATGGTGATGGCTACATCATGCTGTGGGGATGCTTCGCTGTAGCAGGCCCTAGAAGGCCTATGAAGGTAGAGGGTAAAATGAATGCAGAAAATTACAGGGAAATCCTGAAGGAAAACCTGATGCAGTCTGGAAGAGAACAGCAACTTGTGAGAAGATTTGTTTTCCACCAAGACAATGACCCCAAGCATAAAGCCAAAGCTACACAAGAATGGCTTTAAAAAATGTTTATGTCCTGCAATAGTCAAGTCAGAGTTCAGACCTCAATCCAATTGAAAATTTGTGGTTGGACTTGAAAAGGGCTGTTCACTCATAATCCTCATGTAGTCGAACATAGCTCGAGCAGTTTAGTAAAGAAGAATGGGGGAAAAATTCCAGTGCCCAGTTGTGCAAAGCTGATAGAGGCCTATCCGCACAGACTTGAGCCAGTAATTGCTGCCAAAGGTGCATCTACTAAATACTGACTTGAAAGGGATAAGTATTAATGCATTTTACATTATTTTGCATTTAATTTTTATATCAATTTGTAGAAATTTGTTTTCACTTTGACATAAAACTTTCGGTTGATCGGTGTCATAAAAGCCAAATTAAATCCACTGTGATTCAATGTTGTAAAACAATAGAACATGTAAACTTCCACGGGGGTTGAATACTTTTTATAGGTACTGTAGATAGGGTCATAAAGAAATCTTTTGGCACAGTGGACTTTATAAAGCAAAGTAATGAGTACAGGAGATAAGAAGTTATGTTGAAGTTGTGGAAGACATTGGTGAGACCTAATTTGTAGTAGTATGTGTAGTTTTGGTCACTTACTTACAGAGAAAATGTAAGTTAGAAAGAATACAAAGAAAACTTACAAGGATGTTGCCATGATTGGAGAACCTAAGTTATGAGGAAAGATTGAATTGTTTAGGAGTTTATTCCTTGGAATGTAGAAGATTAAGGGGAGATTTGATAGCGGCATACAAAATTAGAAGGGGTATTGATTAGGAGGGGTAAATCCACTGTGTTTGGGTGGGACTACAATGAGAGGTCATGGGTTAAGGGTGAAAATGAAAAGTTTAAGGGGAACATGAGGGGAAGCTACTTCACTAAGAGGTTCATGAGAGCATGAGATGAACTGCCAGCACAAGTGGTGTATGCAAGTTTGATTTCAACTTTTAAGATAACTTTGTTTAGATACATGGATAGTAGGGGTATGGAGGGTATGGTCACGGTGCAGGTCAAAAGGAGTAGGCAGGTTAAATAGTTCAGCTTGGACTAGATGGGCTGAAGGGCCTGTTTCTGTGCTGTGTTTTTCTATGACTCAATGACTCTAAGAGGTTGCCTGAACTGACACATCGGACAACCTTGGATTGCTTCAGTTTGAGCATTGCTGATGGGCCACTTGATGGAATTGTGTTACTTCCTCATCACATTCATTCTTTGCTTTTTCTCTCTGGAGCCCAATAGAACCAATGCTTGGTCAAGTAAAAACACCCCAATTTCTAACCAGGCTCGCAAGCTTTAATATCAAACACCTCAACATTGGACAAATTACTATTTTTCCCCCTTTTTGTAAAAAGGCTGGTTAATTCTGCTTGCCATACTTTTTACCATCTGTTTCATTGTCCAATTTGGCTGATTATCAGACATAGGCCAAACTATTCAACATTACATATTATATAACACTAGCAACAATCAAGTAGATAAAGAAATCTAATCTTAACTGCTCCTTAGCTGCCACGTTATTTTACCCAATTGGAGACATTCCCTTTGCTATACTCTTTCCCATCTCTTTGCTGAATAGATAAACATTTCTCTTTCCCAGTGCTAATGACCATCTGACCGTACTAATCTTATAAAAGTTTCTGTTTTTTTCCCACATTCTGGTGACCAGCTCAATTTTTCTAGCATTTCTTTTTTAAATTTATTTTCTTTCATTTTTAACAGATATTCCTCTATACATGCATTGTGATGACATTTGGATGTGTTAAAGATATTACATCAGGCCTGTGGCATTTTGTTAAATACTTGTATAAGTTCAACTACTGTCCATTTCTTTGACTTTAAAATTTATTCTCTGGAATTAGTAGAAAAATATAAGTAGTTTCTAGTTAAGGTCATCTGAACAGCCACTCAAAAGTAGTCATAGACATGTAGCAAGAGAGATTTCTGGGAATATCATTCTTGTTTTGATTTGACAGAATCTCCATTTAGCTCTTAAAAGTCAGAGGTACTGACATCCTCCCATCTCCCAGGTGGCAAAAGGTAGAGTCTTTAATGATCATTCACAATAGCAGCAGACCTTGTTTCTTTGGCTGAGCTGATACTGTGGGCAATAGTATTCCACCAGTCGACTGTACCATCTTCCAAAAGCGTAAATGGAAGCTATATTAATGGACTTACGGCCTAATAAAGAAAGTGAATCTCGAAAGAAAGGACAAGGAATGAGGAATGACTCAGTAGTAACACTCTTGGCTCTTGAATCATGAGATTCCTACTCAAGAGATCTAGTAATAATCGAATATGACAGGCCTGTGCAATTCTGAGAGAGTACTACTCTCTGACATTAAAACAAACTCATCTTTGCACTCTCATATGGATTCAAAATTGTTTTTAAAGGAAGGGGTATCTTCACATGCTCCTTACATATGCATTTCTCCCAATATCACAATAGGAGATTGCCAGAGGCACTGAATAGTTCTAACAACACTTTGGGGAAAAAAATGAATTACTGCTTCAGCACAAAATGCCAACATTTCATGACCTACTGGTATTTTCAACATTTATTTTTATATATCTGGTTTTTACCATCTGCAGTTTTCATATTGATTTTTATAAAATAATTTGATTATCATGTTGTTGTTTGTGGGATATGGTGGTATACAGAGTAGTTGCCATTTATTTTACAATGGTTACGCTTTGAAAACATTTGTTTGGTGTTAAAAATTGGGATGCTTTGTGATTCAAAAAGATGCTTTATAAATGAAAGCATTTAACATTGTTATTGAAACAGATTTTTCCTATATCAAGTCAGTTGCATCCAGTTTCAGGTCAAGCTACATAGCTGTAACCTATCTTTACAAAACCTTTCCCTGTCTTACTATTAACTCATGAAAACTCTGGTCAGTACTTTGGATGACTATTCATCAGGTGTTGGGATGCAGGGCCTGGCTGAAACAATATTCCTGTTAACAGAACGTCATCTCACAATTCAGTTTCAGAGTTGATCTGTGTCTTTGCCTCAAACTGTTCTTGATTAGTAGCAGTATCAAAAGTTATGAGGAAATAGCTGGAGAATTAGTTTGAAAGAGATAATCGATTTACCATGATGGAATGACAGAGACAGCTTGATGGGCTGAATGGCCTAATTCTGAATGGCTTTAGTGTTTTATGGTCTTAAAAGGCTCCATAGTGTAGCAGACTGATACCAGTGCCAGGAAAATTTTCTGAAAGATCATAAATATACCAGGGAAGAAACAATGTTAGTAGAAGTATTTGTTGTAAGTATATAGCTGAACCAATATAAAAGGAAACACTTTATACTGCAAGTTTGTACAGCAATTTTGACTTCTCACCCCAGTAAGAACTAGTGTTCCTTTGCACCAACTTTGTTGAACCATTTGCTCCTTAAGCAATTGTGTAAACATCTGTGGAAAAATATCTTCTAGAAGATGGTCTCTATTTCACAATTTCTCTTTCTATTTTTCTCCCTATCAAAAGGATACGTTTGGGAATATGATTCCACTGTAACAGGAGATGGGGAAAACACTCCTAGCTTTATTCAAACTACAAAATGAGAAAATATATTTCTAACTTAGGTCATCTAAAATTCTACTGCATAAAATCTGTATATCTCTGAAATTAACAATTTCCTCGTGACAAGTAATGTATGCAATGCAATTTTTTAACAAACTTTATTTAAGTCATGTCATAAAGTTTCTTACTTCTATGAGTGTGGTGGCAATTTACTCAATATTGACTAATTCTAGTTACTTATTAGAACTGGTGTGACTCTGATATCTGTTTTATTGGAGCTTTGCTTTCCAGATTCTGATCTGCTCCGAGGCTTTATTTAAAAAGAGATGCTATTCTTCAATTCTAAGTGGCCAAATTTTTAAAAGTGACAAGACTTGAATCATATTTGTTTTCCTGTTATGATAGATAGCAACAATAAATATGAAAATTTGAATATATTTGTATCTTTTCTAAAATGTAAGGCATCTGATTTTGTCTATAAGCAGGCACATAGTAGAACAAACCTAGATGGCTAAGTAATTATTGGATCAGGTTATACACGATAAACTTGACTGAATTTTGTTTTTTAAGAGACTGAAACTGTGGTCTATATATGTATATAGGTTTTATATATGTGGGTTTCTAAGAATGCATTTCCAATAAATTCTCACACAATGTCTACTTGTTGAAATAGATGTACTTGAAGACAATTGATTGCCATGTCAGAAAATTGTTTCAGTAGCAGGAGACAAGGCAGTAAGAATAATGAACAGTTACTAAAATTGAGAAGATGTTATTACTGATGTTCTGTGAGGATCTGTGATGGAGTATCAGCTGTTTACCCATTGCAAAGAGAAAAATATAACTAAGTTGAAGCATATAAAATCCATCTGTCTGGATTGTCAGTAGCATAAAGCAAGGCAGTATTTTAAGTGGTAACCTACCTCAATGACTATTGTCCAGTAGCACTTACATCCACAGTGATGAAGTGTTTTGAGAGGTAGGTGATGAAACACATTAACTCCTGCCTGAGCAGTGACTTGGATCCACTCCAATTTGTCGACCAGCACAACAAGTCGACAACAGATGCCATTTCATTGGCTCTTCACTCAACCCTGGAACATCTGTGCAGGGAAGGTACATACATCAGGATGCTCCTTATTGACTACGGCTCAGCATTCACTACTATTATCCCTTCAAAGCTAATCAATAAGCTTCAAGACCTTGGCCTCAGTACCTCCTTGTACAATTGTATCCTTAATTTCCTGACTTGCAGACCCCAGTCACTTCAGATTGGCAACAACATCTTTGCCACAATCTCCATCAGCACAGGTGCACCACAGGGCTGTGCACTTAGCCTCCTGCTGTACTCGCTTTATACCAGTGACTGTGTGGCCGAGTGCAGGTCCAGTGCCATGTTTAAGGTTGCTGATGATACCACTGTCACAGGTCGAAAAAAGGGTGGTGATGAATTAGCATGTAAGAGGGAAATTGAAAATCTGGCTGAGTGGTGCTGTGGTGAACTTCATATACCTATCTGGACATGCCCCCTGCTGACTGCTCCTGTGGCTCCTCCCACAGACCCCGGTATAAAGGCGATTGAGGACTGTGCCCGGCCTCTCTGTCTCCAGGATGTAGTATGGTGGTCAACCACTGCTTGTTCCTTCTTCCAGTCAATAAAAGCTGATATCTTGTCTTAACGTCTCAAAGTGAGTTATTGATGGTGCATCAATTTTACTGACTGGAAGTTTTAAAACATGGAAACCATTTTACATCTGGAAAGATTGGATTTGGACCCCCAAGACCCTGAAGCAGCTCTTGCCTTTGAACTCTGGCTTGCATGCTTCCAATCATACTTGGAGGAGGTTAGTGCAACTGAACCCACTGTTATACACCGAGTTCTCCTCTCGAGGGTCACCCCGAAAGTTTACTCACTTATCAGGGGCCTGCCGACCTACAAAGGGGCACTGGACACCCTCAAAAGACAGTACTTGCGGCCGGTGAACACCGTCTGTGCAAGACATCGCTTAGCTACGCGACAGCAGCAGCGTGCAGAGTCGAGCGCCCAGTTTCTCAGAGCCCTACAGACACTCGTCTGAACTTGTGTCTGCAAAACTCTCACGGCGGAACAGGATGCGGAACTCTTGGTACGAGATGCCTTTGTTACAGGAATCAGGTCAGTGTATGTGCGCCAGCGGCTGCTGGAAAATGCTGATCTTACCTTACGCTTGGCGATCGAGATGGCCGACACGCTGGAGGCTGCTCTGCACAACGCAGACGCTGTCCAGCCGCGCGATTCCCCGCCGGTTCCGTGGACACCTCAGACCCCGCCGCCGCCAGTTCCCGCGAGCGAATTCGCCAACGCCGCTGCCAGTCGCGATTCCACGAACTCCCCAAACCTGACCACAGCTGTGGCCAGTCGATAGCCCGCACAGTGTTACTTCTGAGGACCCGAAAATCACCCCCGAAAATGCTGCCCGGCCCGAGAAGCGACCTGCTCCAGCTGCGGGAAGAAGGGCCATTTCGCCAAGGTCTGTAGTCTAAACCACGAGCGGGGTCGGGCAGCACTGCCTGTGAGGCATGGGGGCCACCATCTTGCATGCCCGGATGGGGCCGGCCATCCTTGTCGGCGCCAACATGCCCGGCCCCCTACCCACCGGTGCTTACCGGGCACCAAGACGGCAGTTCAACTCTGGCCACCATAACCCTCCACCAAAGCACCCCACACAGGCTTGCAAGGTCAATGATGGACATCCTGGTGGAGGGGCACAGGACTAGCTGCCTGTTTGACATGGGCAGCACTGAGAGTTTTATTGACCGGGACGCGGTGCAACGCTGCAGACTCGTGACATGGCCGGTAAGCGAGAGGGTCACCTTGGCTTCTGGGTCGCATTCCACAGACATCCGGCGGGGTTGTGTAGCGACATTGGTGGTGCAGGGCACAGAATATCGGAACTTTGCGCTACTGGTCACGCCTCAACTATGCGCACCTGTGCTATTGGGGCTGGACTTCCAGAGCCACCTCAAAAGTGTGACTATGGCATATGACGGACCCCTCCCACCACTCATTGTCAGGAATCCTCAGTTTTGTGGGACTTCGCCATATACCCCGTTACTGCACACACACACACACTGAACCACACGTCCCGCCCAGCACCATGCCGACAGCTGTACTACCAACACCACTTGCAGCCTCTCCACCCTCAAGATCCCTCCCCCACTGCTGTTCGCCAACCTGACCCCCGACTGTAAACCTGTGGCAACTAAAAGCAGGAGGTACAGCGCGGGGGACAGGGCCTTCATTCAGTCGGAGGTGCAGCGGCTGCTCAGGGAGGGGATCATTGAGCCAAGCACAAGCCCTTGGCATTCCCAGGTGGTTGTTGTTCGGACCGGGCAGAAAAATAGGATGGTCGTGGACTATATTCAAACCATCAATAGGTTCACGCAGCTTGACGCATACCCCCTACCCAGCATCACAGATATGGTCAACCAGATAGCTCAGCACAAGGTGTACTCGACAATAGATCTGAAATCCGCTTATCACCAGCTCCCCATTCGCCCAGAGGACCGCCCCTACACCGCCTTCGAGGCGGGCGGCAGGCTCTATCACTTCCTGCGCGTCCCATTCGGTGTCACAAATGGTGTCTCTGTCTTCCAGAGGGAAATGGACCGGATGGTGGACCAGTACCAACTGAAGGCCACATTTCCCTATCTGGATAACATCATCATCTGTGGTCACGACTGGCCGGATCACAACGCCAACCTCCAATGATTTTTCCAAGTGGCTAAAGCCCTGAACCTTACTTATAACAGGGACAAGTGTGTGTTTGGAACCACCCGACTCGCTATCCTTGGGTATGTCGTGGAGAACGGGGTCATTGGCCCTGATCCCGACCATATGTGCCCCCTGTCAGAACTGCCTCTTCCCACCACTCTCAAAGCCCTCAGATGGTGACTGGGTTCTTTTCCTATTACGCCCAATGGGTCCCCCATTACGCAGACAAGGCACGCCCCCCTGGTCAAGTCTACCACTTTTCCCCTCTCTGCGGAGGCTTGCGCGGCCTTCAGCTGCATTAAAGGGGACATTGCCAAAGCAACGATGCATGCGGTGGACGAGACCATTCCCTTCCAAGTAGAGAGTGACACCTCCGATTTCGCACTTGCTGCTACCCTCAATCAGGCAGGCAGGCCAGTAGCATTCTTTTCTCGTACCCTTCAAGGCCCTGAAATTCGGCACTCCGCAGTGGAGAAAGAAGCCCAGGCCACAGTGGAAGCTATTAGGCACTGGAGGCCCTATCTCGCCGGCAAAAGGTTCACCTTGCTGACTGATCAGCACTCAGTTGCATTCATGTTCAGCAACCAACAGCGGGGCAAAATCAAAAATGATAAAATTTTGCGGTGGAGAATAGAACTCTCCACCTACACCTATGATATCTTGTACCGGCCTGGCAGACTCAATGAGCCCCCTGATGACCTATCCCGGGGAGCATGTGCTGGCGTACAGCTCGACCAGCAATAAGCCCTCCATGCACATCTTTGCCATCCGGGGGTCACCCGATTTTACCATTTTGTGAAAGCCCGGAACCTGCTGTACTCCCTGGAGGACATCAGGACGATGACCAGGGACTGCCAAGTCTGCGCTGAGTGCATCCTGAAAAGGCACAATTTATTAAGGCCACCTGCCCCTTTGAGCGACTGAGTGTTGACTTTGAGGGCCCCCTTCCCTCCACTGACTGCAATGTCTGTTTTCTCAATATCATTGACGAGTACTCGCGGTTCCCCTTTGCCATCCCCTGCCCCTACACCACTACCACGTCCGTCATAAAAGCTCTGCGCCAGCTCTTCACTCTGTTCGGATATCCCTGCTATATCCACAGTGATAGAGGGTCCTCCTTTATGAGTGACGAGCTGCGCCAGTATCTGCTAGCTAGGGACATTGCTACTAGTTGGACCATGAGTTATAATCTCCGGGGAAATGGACAGGTGGAGAGGGAGAATGCCACAGTGTGGAAGGCCACACTTTTAACCCTTAAGTCAAAAGGGTTGCCGGTCTCTCGATGGCAGGAGGTCCTCCCTGAGGCACTCCACACTATCCGCTCTCTGTTATGTACGTCCACCAATGCCACCCCTCACGAGCGCCTATTTTCTTTTCCCAGGAGGTCTGCCACTGGGACCACACTACCGGCTTGGCTGACATCCCCAGGGCCAGTGCTGCTCCGGAAACATGTGAGGAGTAATAAATACTCCCCGCTGGTCGAGAGGGTTCACCTTCTACATGCGAACCCCCAGTATGCCTATGTGGTCTTACCTGATGGGCGGGAGGACACGGTCTCTGTCCGCGACCTGGCACCCGCAGGAGCAGCAGATCACTACCCTGAACACTCCACGGTAACTATGAACCCTGTACCCGAGGTGACACCACGTACACCAAGCCCTACACAGACTCCTCACGACACTCCCATACCAGGCGCCTCGCACACGCATGAGGGATCACTGACATCTAATGGGCTGACACCTCAAGTCAGGCTGGAACCAGCACAACCACCATCTCCGGTGCAATCACAGCTGGTGCTACGTAGATCGCAGTGACAGATTTGACCACCTGATAGACTTAACCTGTAAATTTACTTGTAAGAAACTTCACCACATGGGGACTCTTTTTAAAACAAAGGGGGGATGAATGTGGTGAACTACATATACCTGTCTGGACACGCCCCCTGCTGACTGCTCCTGTGGCTCCTCCCACAGACCCGGGTATAAAGGTGATTGAGGCCTGGGGCCGGTTCTCAGTCTCCAGGATGTAGTATGGTGGTCACTCACTGCTTGTTCCTTCTTCCAGTCAATAAAAGCTGATATCTCATCTTTACGTCTCAGAGAGAGTTATTGATGGTGCATCAGGTGCCATAACAACCTCTTACTCAATGTCAGTAAGACCATGACTGATAATTGACTTCAGGAGGAGGAAAGAAAAGGTCCATGAGCCAGTCCTCACCAGGATCAAAGGTGGAGAGCTCAGCAACTTTAAATTCTTTTGTGTTACCATTTCAGAGAACCTGTCCAGGGCCCAGTATGTAAGTGTATAATATTGTTGTCGCGCTGATATGCAACGATTGAAAGCAACACTCAGTCGAGCAGGCTGGTTGAACTGTTTACCGTTTCAAACCGCATGCACTTCAGTGCCCGCTCCCAGCATCCCCCGCTCTCTGCGGGGCGGAAGTGATGTCGGCTTTCGGGCCGAGGTCTTCCCTGCACTCAGAGCCCTCTCGGTTGCTGCTGGCTGCGGATCTGCCCATGACTGCAGGAGCCAGTTCGCTTGCCACGCGGGCGAGCTGCCACATGACCCCCACCCCCCCACAACCAGCGCTAGAAGGTGCAGAGCCCACAGCCTGCACATGGTCAGTTCTTTCAGGTGGCCGGCCTCGTCGTCGGGGGGGGGGGGGGGGGGGGTGGCACCGCAATCGGGCTAGATGTGCCGGTTTCAGACGGTCAATGGTTAAAATCTCTTCACGACCGCCGATGTCGAGAACGCAGGTCATTCCATTATGGCGCATTACCTTGTAGGGTCCTTCATATGGTCGCTGCAGGGGTGGTCTCTGTGTGCCTAGCGAACGAAAACATACTTGTTATGTTGTAAGTCCTTGGCCACAAAAGAGGGTGTTGTTCCGTGATGGGATGTCGCTACTGGGGCAAGTGTTCCAAGCCGCTCCCGAAGTTTAGTTAGGACCGCCGTAGGTGTGTCCTCCTGGCCACGGGGCGCTGGCACAACTCACCGGGAACTGTGAGCGGGGCACCGTAAACAAGTTCAGCCGATGATGCGGCCAGGTCCTCCTTGGGTGCCGTGTGGATGCCAAGCAGCACCCAAGGCAGTTTGTCAACCCAGTCTGGCCCTCGGAGGCATGCCATCAGGGCTGACTTCAAGTGCCTGTGGAAATGTTCCACCAGGCCGTGGGACTGCGGGGGGTAAGCAGTCACTCGGTGGAGCTGGGTTCCGAGGAGTTGTGGCAGTGCGGACCACAAAGCCGATGTGAACTGGACACCCCTGTCTGAAGCGACATGGGCTGGGAGTCCGAACTGTGACACCCAGGTGGTAATCATGGCTCTGGTGCATGTCTCCGTGGCCGTGTCAGCAAGTGGGGCAGCTTCCGGCCACTTCGTGAACCTGTCCACCATGGTGAACAGGTATCTCGCTCCTCTCGAAACCGGCAGCGGGCTGATGATGTCCACATGGACGTGTTCAAACTTCCTATGTGTCTGCTGGAAGGGTCGCAGTGGGGCCCTGATGTGCCTCTGGATTTTGGAGGTTTGACAGTGCGTGCATGTCCTGGCCCAGTGCCCGACCTGCTTGCGTAGGCCGTGACACGCAAACCTGTCTGCGATCAGTTGGATGGTCGCCCGGTTGGAAAGGTGGGCTAAACCGTGCAAGGCATCAAAAACGTGGCACCTCCAAGCCGTCGGGACAATGGACACATCGCAAAGCAACTCATTACCTTTGGGCCCAATGGGTATGTCTTCGAGGTGGAGTCCTGAGATTCCAGTTTGGTATGCCGGCATCTCGCTGTCCAGTTGTTGCACCTTAGCTAACGCCATATAATCCACCCCCGGAGACAGAGAGTGCACTGATTGGACGGAGGTGCGTGACAGCACGTCGGCTACCACATTGTTCTTCCCGGAGACGTGCTTGATCGTGGTGGTAAACTCCGAGAGGTACGACACCGACCACGGGTCTGACACTTTGGCAAACGTGAAAATGAGGGGCTAGTGGTCTGTGAAGACCGTGAACTCCCTCCCTTCCAGGAAATCCCTGAAGTGCCGGATGGCAAGGTACAGGGCCAGCAGCTCCCTGTCGAAGGTGCTGTACTTATGTTCCGGGGGTCATAGGTGCCGGCTGAAAAAAGCGAGCGGCTTCCTCTGGCCTTCGATGAGCTGCTCGAGCTCGCTGCCAAATGCCGCGTCGGAGGCATCCACAGAGAGGGCAGTGGGGACGTCAAGCCGGTGGGGGGGGGGGGGGGACTAGAAGCGTGGCGTTTGCTAGTATGTTCTTGGCCTGTTCGAAAACCGCTGTCGTCTCCTCTGTCCAGGCGACCTCTTTGACCTTGCCGGACATCAAGCCGAAAAGGGGCCGCATGATCCGGGCCACTGAGGGCAGGAAACGATGGTAAAAGTTAACCATCCCAACAAATTCCTGCAGGCCTTTAACAGTGCTGGGTCTGCCGAATTGGCGGATGGCTTCACTTTTGCCAGCAGGGGCACAGCTCCATGGCGGTCAATCCGGAGTCGCAAGAAGTCGATGGTGGGTAGGCCGAACTGGCACTTGGCGGGGTTGATAGCCCGGTTGTATTCGCTTAGGCGGCGGCAGAGCAGGCGTAAATGTGCTAGATGTTCCTGGCGGGAGCGGCTGGCAATAAGTATGTCATCCAGGTAGATGAACAGAATGTCCAGATCTTGCCCTACTGCGTCCATCAGGCGCAGGATTGTCTGCAACGCGTTTTTGAGCCGGGACAGCATCCTGAGCAACTCGAACCGGCCAAAGGGGGTAATGAGGGCCATCTTGGGTACATCGTCCAGGTAGACTGGGATCTGATGATACCCTCGGACCAGGTCAATCTCCGAAAAGATGCGCGCCCTGTGCAGGTTGGCCATAAAGTCCTGGATGTGTGGTACCGGATAGTGATCGGATGTGGTGGCGTCGTTCAGCCTCCTATAGTCACGGCACGGTCTCCACCCTCCCGCGGACTTGGGCACTAGATGGAGTGGGGAGGACCACGGGCTGTTGGAACGCTGCACAATCCCCATCTCCTTCATCTTGAATTCCTCTTTTGCGAGGCGGAGCTTGTTGGGTGGTAGCCTGCGGGCCTGGGCATGAAGGGGAGGTCCCTGTTGTCGGGACGTGGTGCATCACGCCGTGGTTGGGGACTGTTGAAGAAAACTGCAGCGTGATGATAGATGAGAACTCCGATAACACTCTGGCAAACTCCTTGTCCGAATACGTGACGGAATCCAGGTGTGGGGCCGGTAACCTGGCCTCACCAAGGGAGAAAGTCTGGAAGGTCTTCTCATCAACCAATCGTCGTCCGTTCAAATCCACGAGCAGGCAACGTGCGTGGAGGATGTCCACACTCAGCAATGGCTGTGATACCACGGCCAGCATAAATGTCCATGTAAAGCGGCTGGAACTGAACTGCAAGGGGATAGTTCTTGTGTCATAGGTGCAGATGGAGCTGCTGTTGGCTGCTGTAAGTTCTGATCCTGTTCTTTTAGTTCTGGTATTGTGGCTTGATGGGGTTAGGACACTGATTTCCGCCCCCATGTCCACCAGGAATCTACGCCCAGAGTGCTTGTCCCAAATATGAAGGAGGTTATCACAGTGACCAGCCGTCGTAGCCATCAGAAGAACTGTTTACTGTTTCAAACTGCACGCACTTCAATTCTCCCTCCCAGCATCCCCTGCTCTTTGCG
Source organism: Hypanus sabinus (assembly GCF_030144855.1). NCBI lineage: Eukaryota > Metazoa > Chordata > Chondrichthyes > Myliobatiformes > Dasyatidae > Hypanus > Hypanus sabinus. The sequence continues at coordinate 28,806,310 of NC_082710.1, read as the reverse complement.
AGGCGGAAGTAACGTCTGCCCTGCGTTGCCGCTGGCTGCGGATTCGCCCGCAACTGCTGGAGCCGGTTCGCTTGCCTCGTGGGCGAGCCGTCACAATAACTAATATTTCAACAAACTTCTACAGATGTGCAGCGTAGAGTATATTGGCTGGCTGCATCATAAGTGCGGAAACACCAATGCCCTTGAAAGGGAAAGCCTACAAAATAGTAGATATGTCCCAGTTCATCTGGATAAAGCCCTCCCCTCTGTTGAGTGCATCTACATGAAATGCTGTTGCAGGAAAGCAGCATCCATTATCAGGGACCCCTCCACCCAGGTCATCCTCCCTTCTCATTGCTGCCATTAGGAAGAAAGTCCAGGAGGCTCAAGCCTCACACTACTAGATTCAGGAACAGTTATTACCTTTCAACCATCAGGGTCATTCAACTTCACTGGCTCCATTACTGAACTGGACCCACAACCCATGAACTCCCTTTCAAGGACTCTTCATCTCCTGCTCTCAATATTATTGCTTAATAATTTATTATTATTACAAATTATTTTTTCTCATCTCAAGCTGGTAAAACTCGAGGGGTGGGCATAGCCAAGCACTCATTTCTCAAAAGATAGGAACTTTTGAACTACTGTAGTGGAGTTCAGTATTGTGGCTTTCTGAAGATTTACATAGATATTACTGTGTAGCCCTAATTGTTTAATGTTATTGTGTAGCGACTTTGGGATGATACCAGTTGCAGATATTACTATCCAAACAATGTATACCCTGTTCCTGTTCCAAAGTCTTTCAATTTCCTCTTTTACTTCAGCAGATTTCTGGTATTTTTCGCTTACTGATTTCTGTAAGTTATATGTGCTTGAAAGGCTATATCTATTAAGTAGGTTGTTCTTGCTTGTTTATCCTGTATTACTATATCCAGATGGTTATTATGGATTGTCCTATCTGTAATAATGGATCAGCTGTAGTGCAATTTGTGGTATTCAGACTCTAAAACTAGATCAGGCTTGTATTTATAGTAAGGTATGATTTATTTTAAGAGTTCGTATTTTAAAGCAAGATTGAATGATGTTTACCACTTGATTGCGCCTGTGTAAGTAATCAGATTGAGTTATATTGCTACAGGACCTGTAATGAGTTGGATTGTTTCTGGTTTTCCTTGCTATTTTCTACATTTATCATCTTCAATTTGTCGGTCTTTTATTATGTATTTTTGATAATTTTTTTGTGTTAACCACGTGGTCTTGTTTTGCCACAAGGAAACCTTCTGTTTCTGGGAAGAGGTCTCCAGCTCTGAGCCAAGCGTTCGACACTTCCTTGTCAACATCTAGTCTGCTCAGATTGTGGGGTTGTCTTCCATGGAGGATTATGGTCTGCTATTAGTTAACTTTTTCTTCAATGGTGATAATCTCTTCATTTTAATAGGCTATACTCTCATTTAAGTTTAGTGGTGTGTACTTCTTATCAGAATTGCATACTCTCACATGGAGTGCTGAATCCTGTTTCTGTTGATGAAAGTATATCTCAGAAGTTTTACCTGACTGTTGAGTAGATCTTTAATGTCTGATATTCCTCTTCTCCCTTCTGTGCTAGGTAGTACTAATCTAAGCCAGTGATTCCCAATGGGTGCAGTTGCATGTCCTAAGGGGGTTATTACAAAAAATAGAAGGGGGAGGGGTGTTCAAGATTCTTGAGGAGGGGTGGTGGTGTTAAGTGACATTCTAACGTGAGGTGCGAGACCTGACAACGTGTTAGTAGAGCAGGCACTTCTAAAATAAAACTGAGGCACTGGAACACAGGAAGGACCATAGCTCTGCTGACGGTGAGCATTTGTCGTCAAAGCATGTCTGAAATTGCGCAATATCATCTGAACAGACATTATTGGGAATGATTAAATACCAACCAGGGTGCCTAATAGTTCCCCTTGACTTATATCATGGAATGAATTCATGTAATTTAACAATTGGTATTCCTCTCAACTTTCTCTACAGATCTACAGAAAACAGGTCATGTAACAATACTATTGGCCAGAACCAAATAGTGAAATAGAGCCAATCAGTGCACCTGCTGACTCCAAGGATTCCACTTGAGGTATTCAAAATAATCTCGGTTTCATATGTGCTGACAAGAACCATCTTTGGGGATTATGAGAACTTGTACGATTAGTCAATCACGTTAACTGGAATAGTATAAAGGTAGCTTACCGAACACCAGTTCTACGCTGAATGACATTCAGATTCCAATCTGAATCCTTGGGAACGTAATTTGTGCTGGTGTGATTCTCCTCACCATTCCCTTGTGTGCCACTACCATCATTCCATCCGTGTCACCTTGGTGCTGTCATCAACATCCAATAGGCATTCCTAGTTTGTGTTCATTTTTAACTTGTAATTTAGCACTGTTAATGATGGATAGGTATATACAGCACAATTTATAGGGCTCAAGGCAGTGAATATAAAAATATTCTAATTAGGACCATGATTTTATTGTGCAACAGATGGAACACCATATATGATAGGTTGCCATGCTGGTTTAGTGGCATTTATGAAAAAAGAAATTCCAAGTCTGTTTGCAATACATTGTGTAATTCATTGTCAACATCTTGCAGCCAAAATCCTCAGCTAGTGACTTTTTTCAAGCATAACTCTTGTAATATCTGCTATCAACAAAATTAAAGCTCTTCCATTAAATCTCAGAATATTTGACAATGTGTTTGAGTTTTTTCTCAAAGTCAACAAGAGCTTCAGAAACATCTACCTGGAGATGTGGCATAGCTAACCGATCTGCTGGACAAAATGAACATATCAAATATGAAGAAATTGAATTTAATCCTGGCAAAAAGTATAGTGTTCTCTCTAATTGGAAAATTGGAAATTTATAAGCTAAGCATTAGGAGAAGAATGAGCTCATCATTTCCCTGCATGGAAAGTAAGGCACACTTTTTCACAAATGGTGATTTGCAAGAGTACTGCTTATACCTGCAGGCACTGAAGAAGTATTTTCAGTATCAATTCAAGGATTTAAATGATCTGGAAATTCTGGACAGGGTAATTAACCCACTTCTTTGCAAGGTGGAAGAACCGGAAGAAATTATTGAAATCCAGAATGATGAAGAAGCAAAAATGTTTTTCAAAAATGTCGGCTTTTGTGGTTTTAGGCTTCAATGTCATACAAAGTTTCCTGCTTTTTTCAGAAGAGCCAAACTGTCCTTCATTGCATTTTCATCCTCCTACATTGTTGAAAGAGGCTTCAGTGCAGAGAACCACATACTCACAGAAAACAGAAACCGCTTGAACATTGTTACCTGTGGGGGCTTAAGGCTTTTGCTGTCACAACTTAAACCAGATATTTCAACTCTTGCTTAAAGACTATCATGCTCAAGGATCACATTGATAACAAAGCTGCTGTACATTGCACAGGTACTGTGTAAACTAGATTTAAAGGCAAATACAAATTAAATTAAAGCAGAACGATTTTTCTCATGTTTTCATATGGTAGATGTGTTTTTATACTATGGGGACACAGGAAAGTATATTGTGCCTACGAGGGGTGCTGGCAAGTGTGAAAGTGTTTTGGAGGAGGAGCATCAGGCTAAAAAAAGTTGGGAAACACTGTTCTAAGCATATTTAAGTGTACATGATGCTTTCTGATTTGTCATTTCAATTCCTATTTTTATCTGTAAAATTTCCGGACTGGGTTTGGACCAAGGTAAGCCAAATGGTTAGGTTAATATAAATATAGTGAAATTGTTTATTGTCTTTGTTATATTTTTAGTGTTGAGCTCTGTTTTGGCAGATTTTCTTAAGGCTTGAAGTAAATTCAGTCAAAATATTATTATTTTATCTTTTTTATTTGCACAGTTTGTTGTCTTTGTACAATGGTTGTTTGTCCATCCTGTTGGGCGCAGTCTTTCACTGAATCTATTATCTTGGATTTACTGAGTATGCCTGTGTTATAACCCCGGCTCTCAGCATTCAGCCACAACAGGAATTACAAGCAAAATATACTTATTAAATTAAAGTTAAGGTAAAGGGTGATGTGGGGTGTGGTTCTGCAGGCTGCAAAGTGGGAGAGAGAGTGGGAATGGGAGCAGCCTTGATTTTAAGCAGTCCCTACCAGGTGCTGGTGATGGAATGGTAATTGCAGATGTCCCAGAGAACTGTAACACAGGTTAAAGAGGAAACACATGCCAGGAAATGTCCAGTACATAATACTCCTTCTCTTAAACAGGTTGCTCTGGGGCAACCTAAAGCTACCACAGTATGTTCAATAAAGGATATAGGGTGTAAGTACCAGGTACACTTATGACCACAAAAGGGCATGTTGTCCCTTCCCAGATGTGCCAAAGCTTCAGGTCATTATTCCCTGCAGGATAAACTCCATTGCACTAAGTGGTGATTAGAATTCCTCATGCAGAAGAGAAATACCAAAGTGTTATTGTCTGTATACACAAAAAGTGGAAAATTAGATGAAATATAGACATTGAAATGATTCAGGACAAGTATAAGGGCTAAAGCCTCTTTCTCTATAGTGGGTTAGTGCTTCTGATGAACCTCACTTTTCAAAGAGAAATAGCACACAGGATGATCTATGCCCAGTGAGTCATCTTGGAGAAACACTGCCTCGACACCAACATCACTAACGTCAACGGCTAGCTGAAAGCGCCTACTGAAATCAGAAGCTGCTAGGACAGGAACACTACTCAGCGACGCCTTCAAATTCTCAAAGGCACGCTGACATATCTCTGTCCAAACATAAGGAACCTCGGGACTAACCAGGTTAGTTAAGGGTGCTGCAACGGTAGAAACATTTGTGCAAAATCTTCTATAGTAACTTGCCATCCCAAGAAACCACTTCAAGTCTCTCTGGGATACTGGCACAGCAAAGTTCACATTGGCCTTTACTTTAGCCCCAAAAGGGTAAACTTGACCAGGGCCTACAACTTTACCCAGGTAGGTAATTGTAGCTTGCCCTTGATGAGGGTTGGGGTCGTATTTGCATCCGCTAATGGCTTGAACACTTGTGGTGAACTATGTGCCTGTTTGGACACGCCCCCTGCTGACTGCTCCTGTGGCTCCTCCCACAGGCCCCTGTATAAAGGCGATCTGAGGCCTGACGCTCGGCCTCAGTCTCCAGGTCATAGTATGATGGACACTCACTCCTGGTTCCTTCTTCCAGTCAATAAAAGCCGATATCTCACCTTACGTTTCAGTGTGAGTTATTGATGGTGCATCAACACTTCCTCTAGCTGGGCTTTACTTTGAGAGCAGGTAGAGCTGTAAATTACCAAATCATCAAGGTAACCTTCACAACTTATAACTCTCTCCAGCACTTGATGGACCAGACACTGAAAGGTTGCTGGGGCAATCCTCATTCGGAAAGCCATGACATTACCGGCAAAAAGCAAAGCAGAAATCTTATGGGCTTGCTGGTCGATTGGCACTTGCCAATAGCTCTTTAATAGATCCATCTTAGTGACAAACGATGCAGAGCCAACCTGGTCAATACAATTGTCTAGACGAGGAAAAGGATAGGAGTCAGGCTTAGTTATAGAGTTTGCCTTGCGAAAGTCTGTGCAAAAACATACTGAACCGTCTTATTTAGCAACCAAGACAAGGGGAACTCCAGGGACTTGAGCTGGGTTCGGCCATGCCATGTTCCAACACATAGTTTACTTCCTTACAAAGAAGCAGGTGCTTAACAGGGTTTACCTTGCATGGATGGTGTTTGATGGTGTAGCATTACCCATAACAAAATCATATTGAAGTGTATTAGTGCAGTTTAAAATATCAGAGAAGAGGGCCAAATTCTATTGATGACCTGAACAATGTCAGAGCACTCAGGAGGGTTTAGATAAGACAGGTGAGTGTCTAACATAGCACCAATGTTTCCCTCATCACCTGCAGATGAATACTGTAGCACTGCCATAGGCTTAACCTGTATGGACACTGTGTGTTTCTGGCAATTGTAAGATTTCAAAAGGTTAACAAGGCACAGGTGAGTCTTACACTTACAGTCTGGAGTCTTTACCAAGTACTCACACTGACCCACTCTGAGATTGATCACTTACAGCCCACTGTACTTAGCCTGTGAGGCAGAGCTAGGCAGTGGCAGCATGAAAAGCACTGGGTCCCCTGGAGAAAGCACCATGTTTAGCCTTCCTATCATACAAGGTTTTCATCTTTTCCTGAGCTGCTTTCGGCTTTCCCTAGCCAGCTCACATGCCCTACTGAGCCTAAAGCAAAAGTTAGACACACAATCTAACTGGTTAGTAGGAGAGGGTTCGTCATACGGCCATTTCTCTTTCAGTAGGTTCAAAGGCCCTCTCAGAGTACGGCTAAACATGAGGTTAGCTGGACTGAAATAGAGGGATCCCTGAGTCACCTCCCACACTGCAAAGAGAAGAAGGGGAATGCCACTACCCCAATCCCTCGCAAACTCCTTGCAGTAGGCTTACGGCATTGACTTGAGGGGTTGATGAAATCTTTCAAGCACCCCCTGAGATTCTGGATGGTAGGCAGATGAGGTATTATGCTGGATGGATGGCTGCTTTAGCACTTGGGGGAAGAGGCATGACATAAAATTTGACCCTTGGTCAGACTGGGCAACCTTCAGTGAGTCAGATACTGTGAAAAATTTAGTTAGAGCTTTGGAAAAGGTGGAGGTTGTAATTTTACGCAACGAGCCAGCTTCTGGAAATCAAGTAGCTGCACATATAATGGTCAGCAAATACTGGTTACCAGACTTGGCATGGGGAAATGGACCAACACAATCAACTAAGATTCATTCAAATGGGTCCCCAATGGCAGGGATAGAATGGAGAGGAGCAACAGCGATCTTTTGATTAGGCTTACCAACAACCTGACACTCCTGGCATGATCTACTGTACTACATCAGCCCTCACATAAGAAGTGCCCAAATCAAGAGCTTTCCTGGTGCCTAAGTGAACAGCAAGGCAATGATTATGAGCCAAACACAATATGTCAGGCCTGTAAACATCAGGAACAACAATTTGATAAACACTACTCCAATCATCCTGAATACACATTTTTGGAGGAGTCAACTTTCTCACCAACACTCCATTCATAATAACATAGCCACAGGAGGACTCTACAGTTGCTTCCTCTGAGACAGAGAAGGGTTTCTTTTCTGTTCATTAAGGCATCACAGAGGGCAATATCAGGGAGGTTTGTCAGAGCTCTTGCCTTTGCATTGATCTTTCTTAGATATTGCACGAGTAGTAACACAAACAGGAAAGGTGTCAGTTCAAGCTCACCCGGGTCCTCCCCTCCACAGAGTTAGAGGTTACTTCCAGAATACGTGGGATTCTACCACCTGCCAAGTCGTTCCCTCGAATGAAAGGCACACCTTTAGTCGGGATCTGGGGACAGAAGGCAACAACTTCACCAAAAACCAAACCTGATTGGAAACAAACATCATGCAAAGGCATGGACAACAATCCTGCACCATACCCTTTTACAAGTGACTCTGAACCCAAAGCAGACTTAGAGAATGGTGAAACGTCTCAGAGGATCACAGACTGAAAAGCTCCTGTGTCCCTCCAGATCTTAATGGGTTGCTTTGACTCGGGATCAGAGGCAAGAGAAATGAAACCATCCATCAGGAAGGAAGATGAGCCAGCCAAATCATGTCTTTTTTACTTGAGACATCACTATCTGGAGTCAGGGGAATTTGCTAGTTTTCACAAAAGCTACAGGCTTCACAGATTTCTGCTTCTTAAGCACAGAGCATTCTGCAATTAAATGACCTGGCTTCTTGCAGTAAAAGCACACTCTGTCAGCTGTGACATTCTCAGATGTAAAATTCTTAGCTAAGTGCCAGGCGAGGGTATTAGTTTTGAAGATCGTGTCTGATGGGATTGGCCTGTACCCCTGTACTCGGCTTGCTGTATACTGCCAAAGCTGACTCTGTAGGTTAAGACATATTCATCTGCCAATATGTTATCTTGCTCAAGAGTTGATGCCTCTTTAAATAAACAGGTACAATATCAGGCAGACAATCTCTCAGCGAAGTTGAGTTGATCAAGTTCTTTAATTTCTATTTGTTGAGCTAAACAATACCAGTCTAACAGAATCTCGTTCTCACTGGCAAGCTCAACATATGTTTGTTGGTCAAGCTTACTTTAACTCCTAAACTGCTGGCGATAAGCCTTAGAAACCATTTCACAAGATTTCAAGATAGTTACTTTGACCTCATAATAATCTGAGCTCTTTTCATTGCTTGGAGCAGAGTAGGCCTCCTGAGCCATACCTTTCAAGACACTCTGCAGAAGTGAACTCCAGCCGGGTTTGAAGTGGCAGTCTCCCATTTAAAACGAGAGAAGTATTTCTTCCCCACAAATGTTGGAACTAACTTAATATGGCTACCTACATCAAATGCAGAAGGGTCAGACTTATGACCCTTCTTAAACTCTAATTCCTTATGGTAACACTTATGTTCTAAATGCAGTTGGTCGTCCCCTAACGATTGCCCCTTGTGGATGTCCTTTAACTACCTCTCTTGCAGCTCTATCTCCTTTAGACTTAAATCACTGGCAGCCTCTGACAAAGGGGTAGGTTTGGGCACTGGGGGTGAGGGGACTGAACCCCAGTGTCTATCAACACTCCCGGATGACCATTTCTACACTCCCTTTTATTCATTTTTCAGTGCTGTTAAGCGAAAAGTTGTAATGAGAAACCAGCTGCAAAAGTTAATCTTTTGTAAACAGCTCCAGAAGCTCCTCATAAGGTTCTTTAAAGAAATATTTAAGAGATGCCATATTTAAAAAGCTTTCCTACGCTACTCTAAAGCACCCCACCCTCCCTCCCCAGATATCTGACTAGCGTCTATCCTGCTTATGTTGAGTTGTAGAGGCAAGAGGCAACTTTAAAGCAAAACTTCAAGAAGTGTAGGCTATCAGGCCTATCAAGTCATCTAACCCCCACCAGAGAACAAGTCTCTAACCAGGATAACCTCAAAAACAATAAAGGAAAAATAATAAAGAAGTGAACCAATTAGAGTAAACCAGCCCAGCTGGAATACTCCACTATCCAACCAAGGTACCCGTGCACTAGTTAACTTAATTGTGCTCAAGCAACCTTACTCACCCAGCAGCGGTTGTAACAAAAGGGAGATAAATAGCAAAGCAACAGAAAACTAAGTAACAAACAAACAAAAGGCCTGCACATTACAAAAAAAACCTAGGGGACAATCTCAACAGGCCCATCCATTCAAAATAAAAATGATTGGATGATCCCCCATTATGTTACAGCTTCAGCCTTCAGGAAGTAACACACAAAGGAGTCAGCCCACTGCAAGAAGCACAAATAAAAGATTTTTATTAGATTAAGGGTAAGGTAAAGGGAAAGGGGTGATGTGTGGTGTGGTGGTGCGGGCTGCAGAATAGGAGAGAGGGAGTGGGAGTGGGAGCAACCTTGATTTTAAGCAGTCCTGAGCAGGTGCCGGAATTGGAAGGGGAATTGCAGGTGTCCCAGGGAACTACAACACACATTAAAGAGGAAACGCAGGCCAGGAAGTGTACAGGACACAACACCTGCAAGAAAATTAATCTCAGGGTTGTATATGTACTTTGATAATAAATTTACTTTGAACTTTGAACTTTGAAGCAGCATAGTTAGAAGAATGAAATAATAAAGATCCATTAATGGATTAAGGAAGGAGGGAATTGTCAAATATATTGCAAACTACCTAGGACCTAAAACTAACTTCCAAATAGTGAAAAGTTAGGACCAGTGGCATCCTAAGGTTTCATAAGGGTTTATATACATTGGCCAATGAAACATCATAGATGAGGATGTTTAAAATAAAAAAAAGAATGCTAATAGTTTGGTGACATTATCTAGAGCATAAACATACAAGAATGGTAGTACTTATATTACAATTATAGAAATTCACAGATAGATTGCACCAAAATATTGAGGATACTTTGTGCCCAATACTTGACAAGCATAAATTGTCTTTGGATAAAGAGGCTTGCAGATTTATTAGAAAGTTGACCCAAGAAAAGTCTTTCAGGAGTTCTTTCTGTATGCCAACATAAGATGCTTTCACAGTCAGTAATTAGAACAATTGTTTCACAGGTATTACATGATATGGAGAAAAGATGATCATATGGTGATCCAAATCACCTGTGAACTCACTGGCACAGCAGTGGGGGTGCGGATTGGAGAGGGGTGGGGAACAGGTGAAGGTGCTAAACGGTGATTTCTGTGCCTATGTTTTTATTGGTGTTATGACCTCTGATTAATATATAAGGCAACATTCTGCTCAGAATGCTTCAGTCTGTGGAAGAGAAGTTATTTTTGTAATGTTGACAGTTTAATAATGATAAGAATCAAAGGGTGGGAACTGACTTCATAGGCTGTTGAAGGATTTCATGTTTAAAGCAGATATAGTTTTAGGACATTGCCAAGGCTATGTGTGGATGCACTGGCACTTGACGTCTTGAATTTTGCTTTGTTACCTTGACATCAATTCCATCAAAAATTACAGGTTACTTTAGAAGATACTATTACAGCATGAAAGAGCATGAAAGAGGAGCTCGAAGAAGGTGTTACAAAATACACAGAGAAGAATGTAAAGTCTATGAAGATGTAAAGAAAACTGTTTTGTAGTGGTCAGGGTACTTTTCTGGCATGAGTGAAGGTTTAGTTTACAGATGAAAAACAGAGTGAAGACATGTTTAGCTTGGGAATCTGTGACTAGAGGACGGTGGCAGAGAGAATTGAAGGAGCTCCAGTTGTTAAAGGTTTATATCAATAGATTAAATTAGTGATTTATGTGTAGTACACCCAATTTTGCTGATAATACAAAGGTCATTGGCAGTGTGGGCAGTGAGCAGGATTCAGAAAAGGTTCAAATGGAAATAGAAAGGCTAAGTGAATGAAGAAGGACATGTCTGATGGAATATAGTGTGGAAAATGTACAAGAATGGCAAGCAATTTAGAATGCTTCTATTGAAAGAAAATGTGAGTACAATATTAGAAATATTTTGCAGGGTCCTGATGAGAATGCATCTGGAATATTATGTTCATGTCCAGTCTTCTCCAGAAGGAACATGTAAGTGGGATCCCAAGGTAATGGATAACCTGACTCTAGGCAGATCTGTCTTTACACAAATCCTGTGTTGGAAAGCATTCATTTCTGGCAGGGGTTTCCAACCCATGCTTAATGGTATTGGTCCATGGCATAAAAAAAGTTGGAAACCCCTGATTTATGGCTTTGTGCAATATATCTTCCATTCGCTTAATTATGGGTAGCGTTAGGGTGAGTTTTTAATGACATGATAGAATCATAGTGTGTATATAGAAATAAAATAACAATATGATATGTGTTACTTCTAAAAGGAGATGTTTCTGACTGAAGAATAGATCAGCTTATGGAAAGTTTTCAGCAACCATTACTATATGTAATTCAAGGATTGCCTCTACAGACCATCAAAGTTCAGTAAGAGCAGATAGTGGTGATTCCTTATAGTTCTTTATTTCAGAGGACTTTAAGATTAAAATCATTAAATACATTTAAGAAAGAGATCATTCGTTTATTTTATATGTAATGCGTCAAATGAAGTAAGTGGCCATCGGGTAAAATATTAATTTTATTGTTATTGAATGGTAAGGTAGTCACAAGGGGACAAACAGCCAACTCTAGCTTTGATTTCTTATGCTTTCATATTTTTATAGTCTTACATACAACAAGCAATTAGGAATATACAGTATAGCATGTTGATCTCTATTGCAAAGGATTTTTAGTAAAGAAGACTTGCTGAAATTGTAATCCTTTGAGATCACACTTGGAGCCATGGTTTCATTACAGAAAGCTGTATTGCTTTTGGCATAGTCCATTGGAGAATAGCAAGACAACAGTCCCATGATGAACTAGTTAGCGAGCAGATGTGCTGGTAGTTGCAGAGAAGGAAGATACTTTATATTTCTTATTATGTGTACTGAATGCAGCATTTCTGCAATGTAATAACCCAGTCTGTTTCTCCTCAAATTAAAATTAATATTCTAAATTCTGAATGCAATATGCTTATATATGACTGTTCTTTAATACAATTAATCCAAATCTATACTCAGTGGCCATTTTATTAGGTACATCCTTGTAATGTTGAATCAGGTTCACAGGTTTAGCAAGGGCGATAAAATGCACTGACTGCAAATGAGTATATTAATTATTTACTTACAAACAGTAAATATTTGACCAAACGCTCATGTTCCCCAAGTTACAGACACTACAAAGTCAAATATTCAACAAACATACTTAGTTAAAAGCATGTGCAAAGCTTATCTTCCCAATGGTCATGTGCACTGCTGGCCTTAAACAAAGGGAGGGAGAGAGAGGGAGAGAGAGGGAGAGAGAGGGAGAGAGAGAACGTCCTCCGCAGGATGTACCACCCCTTGAAAGCACAAACATGATGATTCAATCTTCAGGCTGTTATGATTCTCGCAAAATATCTAAGTTACATATAAAACATAAAAGTACAATACCAGTACTGTAAACCCAATAGTCACCTCCAGTACAGTACAGTAGTCCACTAGCCTCGCTGTGCCCCTAAAAGGTCACCAGCCCCACCCTGGAGTGTAGTCGCTAATGACCTCATTTCCCCCCCACCCTTAACTTTACATACTGACTCTCAGATATGATCAACCAGGTGAGTGATGTTCTCCAACCAGTCAGGAATATAAGTGCAACATACTTGACCAATAACAGTACAAGTGCCACCTTCCTTTGAGAGCAGGTAATCTAAGGTTATCAAATTCAGTTCCTGGGACCCTTTGGCTGTACCATGCTAAGAAAAGCTTTCACTCCAAATCTCCCTTCCTTTGTAATAGCCCTCTTACGGACCAGCATGGACAATGGATCCAAATACTACAGCACCACCTATCAAATGCACCATTCTGTGGGAACCATCGAACCATGGGTCGGCATAGGAACTGAATATCATGTAAGTGCCATTCAGCGTCCAACAAGTGCCCACCTTCACACCATTTGGCATAGATGCAACTATCCCAGGATACTGTTCCTGCTCACACTTGCCATCTACCTTACATCTTGTACCTGTACTCAACCTATCACCTCCTCCGACACTCTGCCAGGTGGGGAAATAAGAATCAGGACATTCCAATTAAAAAAATGGTATGTGGGGAAAAAACAGCCCTTAAAGCACTTACTCTACAGGGGCTGGAATAGACTACTCCCTCCCTGCTCACTCAAAACAGAATGCCAAAACCTGAGAAGCCAGATAATTTCCCCCATCAGTCTGTTTCCTTGTCAAAAGGATCAATATCAGTGGCATCCCTTCTGTGATGTACTAAGGATTCCTCGTAAAAAATTAACAATCTGACCCACTGATCCAGTGTTCAAGTTCCATTGCTATTCCCAGAAATGTATCACAGGATCTGCCACCACAAGTCAGCAACCACCACTTTGTAATTCTGCAATGCAGGGAGATACCAATTGATTAGTTCCTGTTTAGGCATTGGGTATTTAGAAAGCAATTAACAACAGTCCTAATGGAATTGCTCCCCAAATGCTTATGTCCTTCTGAAGGATGGGTATCTCATACCTGGAATAAACTTGCCCAAATTGTACCTCATCAACCCAAATATCAGGTGTGGCCATACATGTCAGTTTGCTTTTGTGTATGTGCGTGTGAGGGCTTTGCCTTGAGGAGACTCTGTGAATGTGTTGAGCTCTGCTCAGTTGCTTTTTCTTTTTAGTTGTTCTCTGATAAGTGTGCTGTTTTTCTGTGAGACATTAACAGTCTGATTTTAGTTTTTGCAGTTCCATACGGAGTTTTAAAGAAGAAGAGTTTAGCTTGGATTTTGTGTTTTGTGTTCTAATCTGTTATTTTGTTTCCTTCTTTTACTCAGTTACTTTGTTTCTTGTCTTCTTAAAAATCTGTTGCATGTCTATTGTGTCTTAATCTGTTACTTTGTTACTTGTTTTCCTATGCAGTTGGTTTTAAGGATGACTCACATTTCATACTGGCCATGTGAAATTTGAGTTGTTGAGGTAAAAATTTGAGCAACTTTATTCTGGATATGAGATACCATACTTCAGGGGGACATAATATAGAATATATATAATATTTAATATAGAGTCACTGAGATATAGAAAACTACAGCACAGAAACAAACCCTTTGGCCCATCTTGTCCATGCTGAAATATTTAAACAATCTATTCCTATCAACCTACACTGGGACCTTAGCCCTTCATACCCCTACCATCCATGCAAAATCAGAATCAGAATCAGGTTTACTTTCATTGGCATATGTATTGAAATTTGTTAACTTTGCAGCAGCCTTACAATGCAATACATGATAAAGTATAGAAGAAAACTGAACTTATACATGTATATTAAATAGTTAAATTAAAACAAGTAGCACAAAAACAGAAATAAGAAAGTAGTGAGGTGGTGTTTATGAATTCAATGTCCATTCAATGTCCAAGGGGAAGAAGGTGCTCATGAATCAATGAATGTGTGCCTTCAGGCTTCTGTACCTCCTTCCTGATTGTTGCAATGAGACGAGGGCATGCTCTGGGTTGCAGAGGTCTAATGATGCCCATGATGGAGATGACTAATCTTACAACTTCCTGCAACTTATTTCAAACCCATGCAGTAGGAACACCATACCAGACAGTGATGCAGCCAGTCGGAATGCACTTCACAGTACATCTATAGAAGGTTTCGTGCATTCTGCTTGACAAACCAAATCTCATCCAACTCCTAGTAAAATATAGCACCTATCCAAATTTCTCTTAAACGTTAAAATTATACTTTCACGCACCACTTGTGCTGACAGCTTGTTCTGCAATCTCATGATGCTTTTAGTGAAGAAGCTCCACTCATGTTTCCCTGAAACTTTCCTCTTTTCACTCTTATCCCATGATCGTTAGTTGTAGTCCCACGCAACCTCATTAGAAAATGTCTGCTTGCATTAACCTTATCTAGACTCCTCATAATTTTGTATAGGTCTATCAAATCTCTTCTCAATCTTCTACATTCAAGGAATAAATTCCTAACCTATTCAATCTTTCCTTATTGCTCAGGTTCTCCATAACTGGCAACACCCTTGTAAATTTTCTCTGTGCTCTTTCAAATTTATTTAAATCTTTCTTTTAGGTAGGTGACCAAAACTGCACACAATACTCCAAATTAGGGCTCACTAAAGTTGGATACATTAGTCCTCACTAATGTCTTATAAAAACTCCAACATAACATTCCATCTCCTGTACTCAGTACTTTGATTTATGAATGCCAATGTTCCAAAAGCTTTATTTATGACCCTATCTACATGTGATTCAACTTTCAATGAATTATGGACCTGTATTCCCAGATCTCTTTGTTCTACCACACTCTTCAGTGCCCTACCATTCACTGCCTAATATCTGCCCTGGTTGGTCCTGTGAAAGTGCAACACATCACACTTGTCTACATTAAATTCCATTGTTGATTTTTTAGACCAATTTTCTGGCTGGTCCAGATCCTATTGCAAGCCATAATAGCCTTACTGGCTGTCCACCACCCCCAGTCTTGGAGTCACCTGCAAATTTGCTGATCCAGTTAACCATATTATCATCCCAATCATTGATATAGAAGACAAACAACAACAGACCCAACACTGATGCCTGTGGCATTCCACTAGTCCTAGGCTTCCGGTCAGAGAGGCAACCATCTACTACCATGCTCTGGTTTCTTCGACAAAGCCAATGTCTAAACCAATTTACTACCTCATTTTGAAAGCCGAGCACCTGGAACTTCTTGACCAACCTTCCATGTGTGACATTGTTAAATGCCTTGCCTTCAACAACTTTCTTGGTAACTTCCTCCAAGAACTCTAAAAGATTGGCTGAACATGACCTACCATGCACAAAGCCGAGCTGATTATCCTAAGTCAGTCCATGTCTATCCAATACTCATATATCTGATCCCATAGAATACTTTCCAATAACTTTCTCACTACTGATGTCAGGCTCACTGGGCTATAATTTCCTGGTTTATTTTTAGAGCCTTTCTTAAATAGCAGGACAACATTCGCTATCCTCCAATTCTCTGGTAACTCACCAGTCACTGAAGGTGACAAAGACCCCAGCAATTTCTGCACTTGCCTCTCACAGGGTTCAAAGGAACACATTGTTATGTTCTGGGGATTTATCCAAACAAATTTGCCTCAGCACAGCAAACACCCCCTCCTCTGTAATCTATATAGGGTCCATGATGTTGAACACGCTTTGCCTCAGTGGTATAGACTCTGTGTCCATCTCCTGAGTAAATATGAATACAAAAAGTTATTTTAAGATCTTTCCAATCTCTTTTGGTTCCACACATGGATTACCATTGTGATCTTCTGGAGGACCAATTTTGTTCCTTGCAATCCTTTTGCTCTTAACGTATCTGTAGAATCCCATAGGATTCTCTTTCCCTTTGTCTATCAGGGCAACTTCATGCCTTCTTTTAGCCCTCCTTATCTCTTTCTGAAGTGTTCTCTTTCATTTCCTTTACTCCATCAGCAGCTCATTTGTTTCGACCTGCTATGCATCTCCTTCATCTTCTTAACCAGGGTCTCAATTTCTCATGAAAACCTGAGATAAAAAAACAGAGATATGTTGAAACAAAACAACACAGCTTTTTCATCATGGTCTTGACCTACTACCCTTTACACCTAATTCTAAGTAATGTCTCTCATCCAGGATAATAGCAGTTCTGAAGCTATACCTATTGCCAACTGTGTCAGGCTTCTCCATTTCTATTGACCGAATCAGAGAGAAAATGCTTCCAGTCTCTGATCTGGAGCTCGAGGTTTTTGTCATCCCATTATCTAGTTCAATCTCTTGCCAGCAAGATTCAATTCAACAATTTGATAAAATTCACCATTAGTTGTGAAGTCAACAACCACAATCATACGTCATGAAGGTGAGAAAAGAGTGGGAAGTTTGGGAAAGGAACTCTGCAGAGTTTGCACATATAACGTGAATGTATCCAAAACTGTTGAGAGTTTGCATTTTGTTTTCTTGTTGAACAACCTGCTCCAAAAAAAGAAGAACTGTTTTGGTTGAATCTGCTACCTTAACTCAACTGAGAGGACTTATGCATATTTATGCAGTATTATGCATAATACTGTCAATTTGATTCACACTGATTTAAGCTTTGAGTGCTCTGTGTGTGGCCAGATACTGCTGATTTGAGATCTGCATCCATATAGATTTTTGTGCCCCCATTGTCCTCTGTACCAATACAATATGCATGAGCAACTGGCCTATATGACCCCATGTATCCAGTGTTTAGTCTGACATTAGTGAGCACAGCAAAGCAGCAATAACCCTCGAATAACTGTTTTATGAAATTTGAAGCTCAAATGTCATATGATAAGAAATTGTGAACTATTTTTTCAGTTATTTGTCTATTACTGTTCAACACTATTGGATAGACATCTCATTATGAACTAAAGTATCAAAGTATCAACTGTTCCAAGTGTAGATATGTAAAATAACAGTTTTGTGAGTCAGTTCAACAAGAGGCTATTTTAACAAAGTGGTATATCTGAAAACATCATTGCAAAAAGCCTTATAGTTTAACATCAAGCAAGTTGCCATCTCATTATTTTTGCCCGATTCTCCAGGACAATTCCTCTGAAGCATCTTTACTAAGTATTAATAGTTAAAATTATATGACCCAGGTAAGAATTGCAGACTGAGATTTGGTCATTCCTAATACTAGAGCAAAAGTTCATTAACCTTCCTGTTAGCAAAATTAAGTCCAGAATATAAGGCATTAGGGGCATCTCATGTTTACCCTTTGACTGAAATAATTAAATGGTTTTATGCATAAAATTATTCCAAGCACTAAAGCAATACACCTTAACACAAAGCTCATTAACAATGCAAAACCTGTTAAAACTTGTATCTTTCAACATTATGACAACAGGGTTTTTTCTTATTCCAAATTTGATAATTATGCAAATTACCAAATGTTGCTGTTGTGGATTGGACAACACAATAATTAATTTGGCAGACACTTTTGTCAATTTGCTTAACAAATATATGCAACTCTATACCGGGCCAATTCTACTATTTGACTGGTGGAATTTTTAGTTCAACCCAGCAATTCATACAGAACAGGGCAATTGACCATATGACAAGTGATGTGCTGACACCTACTTTGTAAAATTAAACAAGTATGGTTTTAGTAAAAATAAATTCATATTTTATTCCAGACATAAAAGACCATATATGCTGATTCTGATATTTCTCATTGAACCACGTTTGTAAAATTTACCCTACTTGCATTCTATATGATCAATATTTAGTGCTCGCTTAGCCTTGTTCCTGTGCCTGGTATTCATCCATAACAGAGTAGATGCCCAGCTCCATGCTTGGTCAATGGGCCATGCAAATACAACAAGCAGTGTGAGGGAAAACCTAAAAAATATTCTTTCTCTCTCTTTGGGTATCCAGCTTCCCTTGTTTGAGTCCCACAAGTACACCCCTGTGGCTTCCCTCTTCCAACAATAACCGGTAAACTGTGCTTATGTATAGCTTATGCAAGGGAAAGGACTTCACTGTTTGAGGAGCTGTCATCCTTTACCACATCATTTGCATTGTGGAAGAAAAGAACCCATGCAAAGGAAATGTAAAAAGGGATAATAGAAATAAAAAACTAATATAATATAACTGTGTATTTCCTGTTTCTTTGGGATTTTCTTACTATAAGTAAGGAGACACTATCCAATACTTTAAGCACTATAAACTAAAACCATGTTCACTTTTACTGCACAAAAAAATTATTCTTCTAAATGTTGTGTGCTTCTGCTTATGTTCCACCCAGTCATCTTTCCATCATTGTCCCCTTCATTCTGTCCAATAATTCCTTCTATTCATTTGTCCTTTAAAGAGCTATTTAAATTCCTTAAATACTACCATAATATCTGCTTCTGTGACCCCACAGGATAGTGTGTTCAGTATTCCCACTGCACTGAGTAATAATCTCTTTCATTAATTTAGCACTGGCTTTATTAGTGTCAATCTTGGCCCTAACATGAAGTGATTAGCATTTATTGAGTGAAATGCTGACGATGTCTGCCAAATCAACAAGCATGTTGACAAAACCATAACATTTGCATAAACCAAATATTTAACTCATCCAGAAGTATAAACATCCTGTTATACTGTATGTATTCCTTTATTTTTAAGAATGTCGATTGCTGCCTCTCAGAATTCTTTGACTTGTGAAAAGGGCTCCAGGCTGTATGCTCTTTACTGATAGTTTCACCTGCTTGGTTCTGATAACTGTCTTGTATTTCTTTGCACAATTTCTAAGTCTTTGTAAAATGAGGATAAAAATAATAATTAGTACTCTTCATATTAATAAAATTTCAGTATATTTAATGAAAGTGTAGTGTTTATAAATTCTTGGAATTTGGAGGCAAATTGGCTTGTGAGACAGTTGAGAGTTTTTGGAGAAGGCAGGAAAATTAGATTAAAAACTCAGCCATGATTGAAAGGTGGTGCGTACTCGATGGGCTAAATGGTCTACTTATGCTCTTATATTTTACAGTGATCATCACATTGTCAAAAGATCATGATGTGACTTATGCTAGATATCAATAGTCAATATAACAGTCATTAAGTTTACAAAGAGAAATATAATGCATTTCATTTATTGAGAGCACATAAAAATGACAAAATATTACATAGAATTTAGAATTTATTTAAATCGTACACCCATCCCACAATGTGAGTTAAAATCTTTGCGTTATGATTCTGTTGCAAGGTACAGACATGTAAATTTTATAATGTAATGGCTTGTAAAAAGAAGCTGTCCCATAGGCTGTTGGTCCTGGTTTTAATGCTGTGGTAGTGTTTGCCAGATAGAAGCAGCTAAAACAGTTTATGGTTGGAATAACACACACAAAATGCTGAAGGAACTCAGCAGGGCAGGCAGCATCTGTGGAAAACAAGTACAGTCGACGTTTGGGCTGAAATGTCGACTGTAATTTTTTCCAATAAATGCTGACTGGCCTGCTGAGTTCCTCCTGCATTTTGTGTGTGTTGCTCCGATTTCCAGAATCTGAAGATTCTCCCTTGTTTATGGTTGGGGAGACTGGTGTCCCTGAAGATCTTCCAGGCCTTCTTTCTGCACCTACTGCTCTAAGTGTCCTCAATGGCAGGAAGTTCATCTCCACAAATGCGCTGGGCTGTCTGTACCACTCTCTGTAGTACCCAGTGATCAAGATTGGTGCAGTTCCCATTACATGCAGTCATACAGGCATTCAGTATGCTCTCAATGGTGCCTCACTCCAAACTTATTTAGTCACCTGAGGTGGAAGAGACACTGTTGTGCTTTTTTTTGCCAAAAAGCACATGTACAGTCCAAGTGAGATGATCAGTGATATCGAAGAACATGAAACTACTCACCTTCTCAACTGCAGACCTGTTGATATTGATCAGGCCAAGCCTGTTTCCATTCTACAATTAGCTCTTTTGTTTTTTGGAACTGAGGGAGAGGTTGTTATCTAGGCACCACTGTGTAAGGGTGTCAACCTCTCCTCTGTAGGCCACTAGAAATAAGGTCAATCAAAGTCTTGTCATCTGCGAATTTAATCAGCAGTTCGGAGCTGTGTGTGGCAGTACATAGGACACACTAAATGAAGTTTTCAGCCAGTTGTGATTGTCAAATTGTTTTTAATCCATACATTTTTATAGATGGTGGATTTCCAAATTCCATGTTATTGAATATATCTATTGTAAATTGAGGACACCATGGTTGAATAATAGAACATGCATATTCTAGAATTATGTTTGATGATTTCAGGGATGTGAATTGTGTAAAGTAACATCTCTTTGGACGCAAACTAATTGAATTTGGAGAAGTTTGTAGTGTAACAGGAATGGTACCATTTTTCCTCAGCTTAGAAAAGGTATGCTCAAACTTTTTTCAAATGGTTTTTCAAATTATTAATACGTACTCAGAAAAAACAGAAACATTCTTCACTAAAATCTTTTCATAACCCTATAGAAATTTCAAACATTTTTATAACTATATGCAGCAAACGTTTCTTTTCTTTATCAATCTTTTATTAGTTAAATAAAAGAATACATATATATAAACAAGAGGGGAATTATCACAAATATCTATATCATTAACAGTTCAAATAAAAGGAAAAATAAACATTATCAAGATCATACATAATATTAATCTAATAGTGTATAATAAAGAAAAAGATAATTGATTCTCCTCTTATCCATAAAAAGACAAAATAAGATAAAGAAACTTTTATAATTGAAATGTACAGAAAAAAATGCAAAACACAAAATAAATTAAACAAAAAGAACTGGACAGCTGAAACTGAGAGTGAAAGCAAGAAAAAAAAAGGAAAATCTTTCTGATCAAGTCCAAAACTTCAGAAAGGTAACTGGAAGAGCAAGAAATCAAACCATATGAAAATATTGAATAAAAGGTCATCAGGTTTCTTCAAATTTAAAGTATGTAGCAAATGTCCGACTTCTTATTTTCTCTAAATTTAGACAGGACATAATGGAGGTAAGCCAATAAAAAACAGTAGGTGAATTAGAGACTTTCCATTTAAGCAAAATGGCCCTCCTAGCCAATAAAGTTGTAAAAGCTGTAAAGTTGTAATAGTAACTTCTTTAGATTTGTTCGTGGGTAATTGTCTAATGTCTCTCACTCAGTTAGTGGATAAATATGACCTATCTAATATACACTGTTTTAGATATTTACAAATTAGGAATCTTCTACATTATTTACTTCCAGATTTTCCCTCGGCTTATTTACCCAATATTATTGATACTCTTTTTCAGGTCAAACTATTTCAAAAAGGACTGATGGCTATAATTTATAAATGGATATTGAATTTACATATGTTATCTAATGATAAAATTAAAGCTGTGTGAGAATAGGAGTTTCGAAAGTCACTTTCAGATAATCAATGGGATAAAATTTTTCTTTTGGTAAATACTTCTTCTATTTGTGCCCATCATTCCTTGATACTGTTCAAGGTAGTGCATCAGGCGCATATGTCAAAGGACAAATTAGCCCGTATTTTTTCTTATATTAATCCTATTTGTGATAGATGTAATATTGAGGTGGCTACTTTAACACATATGTTCTGGTCTTGTATCAAGTTAGATAATTCTTGGAAAGAAGTCTTTAAAATTTTATCAAAGGTTTTGAATTTGGATCTACAACCGAATTTACTTACAGTAATCTTTGGGATCATTCCATCAGAAGCAGGAAATATTCCTGTTTCCGCTCAATGGATGATAGCTTTTACAACTTTACTGGCTGGGAGCAAACATTTCTAAAGGGATACATGTACAGGCAGTCCCCGAATTACAAACGTCCGACTTACAAACAACTCGAACTTACGAGTGGAGGGAGGAGAACGCTGTCCGTTATTTTAAGTCGGATCATGACGACATCTGCCATTTTAAGTCATTGCTGGTAATACTGGGTTGAGTGTGTAACTTTGTATTTGGCTTAAATATTTCTTAGCAAGATTCACCCTGATGCCCCCCCCCCTTTTCCAGTCACACCACCCCAACTTGTCCCACTTAACCTGTCTCAGTGCAGGTGGACTTTTGGACCCATGGGAGCAGAGGACCCGCGGCTGCTGCTGAATCTGCAGTTTTCTGTTCCATTGATGGAAAACGATCACTATTGAAAATGAAGTGGAAATAATTAAGCGATTGGAAAGAGGTGAAACGCCATCAGTCAATGGAAAAGCGTTAGGCTACAATCGGTCAATGATCGGAACAATTTTAAAGGATACAGGTAAAGGATTAAGTGAGAATAATGGAACATGTGAAAGGTCCTGCCCCAATGAAAGTTACAATTATTACAAAGCAATGTAGTGTTTTAATTATTGAAATACATACATTTCTTAAGTGTTTTATATGCATAGAAAGGTAAAATATATGCTATATACTAAGGCAAACATTGGACTAATTGATGCTAAATAATACCGGTTGTACCTGTTCCGACTTACATACAAATCCGAATTAAAGACAGACTCAGGAACGAAACTTGTTCATAACCCGGGGACTGCCTGTAATCAATTTTTGAGGAGATAGTTTCCTGTAAATTATATTGTCCTTGAGAGATTTGTAGGAAAGTTGTCCTACAGACAGTTCACAATGTGCTGAGTTCACTTAAACAACTGCTAGGATATAGTTAATACATGCTATTGACCTATAAAAAGATTTTAGTAAACACAAGTTTTCACAGCTGATCACATCATAAACCTTCTAAGTTAATTACATCGTTAAAACTTAACTTGGCTTTAAACAACCCTTATGATTATTGAAAGCTACTATTGACTGGACTCAAATAATTTACAACAACTTAAACTAATAAAGATGTCACGTCCTCCCATTTCCTTAAAAAAACTTTGATATATGCAAGATAGTTATGAAGAAGTTGTAAATCACCGATTCGAAGTGTCTATCACACTCAAGTAATGCCATGCTTCACTGGTGCAACAACATTGCCAGAACATCACAGTGATCTTCCAGCCTTTCTATTGCTTCTATTTATGTTTAAAACAGAATTTGAGAAATGCAACTTGATAGAGGTTGGTCTTATGAGAAAGCATGCTCACGTTCAGAATAAGCTACCACCATAGTTAAGTGTGGACTAACAGAGGAAATCAGCATGGATTGATCAAAGACCAATCATAACTTCAAACAGTATGTCTGGTGAAGTAGTGGAGAAGGTGAATGAGTACAATGCACCAGTTGTGCTATATATGGAATTGTGAAACGGCTTTTAACATGTTATTACCTACTTGGCAGGTATACAGATTTTTCTGAAAAATTTCCCTGGTGCTTGTATTTGAAATGTAAAGTTGCAGCATATGTAGTGTATTACATATTTTAGACTGAGTCTACCCAGTATTTACAAGCAAAGGAAGATCCAAAATACATTGTATAGTTTAATCAAAGACATAGGCCATAGATTGGAATCAAATGATTCTCACAAATATTTAATGTACCTTAATGTATAATTTGCCATTTTAAACAAGGGTTAATTGAAATATTCTTTGACAGTGTTATTTCCTATCTGGATTTCATAGCTTACCAGTGTTCTGGAATGACAGGAAGAAAACCTTCCACTTTTCTATATCTTATTGCTAACTAATGAAACAACCTAACTGGACTTTTTAGATAAATGAGTATCTCCCATTTTAATCACAATCTCACCTCTAGTCTCCCTTAACCTTCCCTCTTAGGCGTGCAAAAATAATCAGCAGTGGCTCACTTTGTTGAAGGTTTTAAGCAGAATCCAATGTTTGCAGAGAGAAAGGCTAATATTGAGATTTCATTCTTTCAGCAGAATTTGTTGCTTCTTTTCTGCTCCATTGCATGCGTACTAAAAACCATTCATTGGGATTTCAGTTCATACCACCAGAAGAGAAACTGATCATGTGCAACAGAAAATAAATCTTCTCATCAGCTGCCAGAGTAGCCAAGGAAAAATCAAAAGTTTAAATGACAAATGGATAAATAAGCGAATACATGAAAGTACAAACTTCCTTTTCAAGTCCAGGTTTAATTGTCATTCAACCATATACATGTATACAGATCAATGAAACAGCATTCTTTTGAGGCCAAGGTGTAAGACACCGTACATACACTGAAACACAGCAGACAGAAAGTAGAGTTATGATAAGACGTACAGCCACAAAATAATATTTGCACAGGTCTCTGAGTGGCATATCTGAAGACTGATTGCACATGGATGTTGTTCTACAGCTACATTTCTCCAAGAACAAGTATGCAGCACCAACTCATCTCCAGCAGCCACAGAGAAATGCAATAAAACTTGACTTCCAGAGAGCAAACTACAGGCTCTGCAAGTAAAAGCTTTTGACCCAAGAGATTTAGAATTGGAATTGTCAAAGTTCTAAATAAATCTATTATCAAAGTAAATACGTCACCATATAAAATCCTAAGATTCATTTTCTTGAGGGAAATCACAGTAAGTACAAGAAACAGAAACAATGGAAGACCACACCCAACTGGAGCAAAAGCAACCAATAAGCAACTCTACAAGTACAAAACGAAAACAAAAGAAAGAAATAGTAATAATAAATAAGCTAAAATTGTTAACGACATGAGATGACTCCTTGAAAGTGAGTCCAGTTCAGAGTGGAGTTGACAGAGGTTATCCCCTTTGGTCCAAGAGCCAGATGGTTCAGGGATAATAATTGTTCCTGAACTTGGTGTTGTGAGTCCTGAAGCTCCTGACGGTAGAAGCGAGAAGCAAGCATGGCCTAGACAGTGCGAGTACTTGATGAAAGTTGCTGCTTTCCTGCAACAGTGCTCCATGTAGATGTGCTCAGTGGGGGGGGGAGGACTTTACTTGTGATGGATTGGACTGTATCCGCTATTCTTTTTGGCTTTTTCATACAAGGTGTTGGTGCTTTTGTGCCAGGCTGTGGTGCAGCCAGTCAACATAATCTCCACCACACATATACAGACGTTTGGCAGAGTTTTGGATGATGTGCTGAATCTTTGCATACTCCTAAGGAAGTAGAGACACAGCTGTGTTTTCTGCATAATGGCACAGGTGCTGGACCGAGGATAGATCCTCTGAAATGATAATATTGAGGAATTTACAATTGCTGACTCTCTCCACCTGGATCTTCTGCCCTCGCTGATGAAGACCGGCTCATGGACCTGCAGCTTCCTCCTCCTGATGTCAATAATCATCTCATTGGTCTCACTAACATTGAATCGGAGGTTGCTGCTGTGGCACCACTCAGCCAGGTTTTCAATCTCCTTCCTATATGCTGATATTTCACCACCTTTGATTCAGCCAACAACAGTGGTGACATCGGCAAACTTAAAAATAGCTTTGGAGCTGGGCTTAGCCTCACAGTTATAAGTATAGAATGAGTAGAGCAAGGGGTTAAGGACACAGACTTGTAAGACACCTGTGTCATTGGAGATTATGGGGAAGATGTTGTTGCCAATCTGAACTGACTTGGTTCTGCAATTGAGGAAATTGAGGATCCAGTTGCACAAGGAAGTATTGAGGCCTTGGATTTGAGGCGTATTGATTAGTTTTAAGGGGTTGATAGTATTGAATGCTGAGCTCTA
Source organism: Hypanus sabinus (assembly GCF_030144855.1). Taxonomy (NCBI): domain Eukaryota; kingdom Metazoa; phylum Chordata; class Chondrichthyes; order Myliobatiformes; family Dasyatidae; genus Hypanus; species Hypanus sabinus. Next base: position 28,780,173 of record NC_082710.1, on the reverse strand, counting down.
GTCAATGAAGAGCGTCCTGATGTATGCATTTTCACTGTCCAGATGTTTCATGTTAGAATGAAGAGCCAATGAAATGGCACCGCTGTTGTTTTCATCTGCTTCAAGCAGGCTACAATTATAGCAGTGCCCAAGAAGAACATGGTAACCTGCCTCAATGACCATCACCCAATAGCACTTATATCGACTGCTTGAGAGATTGGTGATGAAACATATTTCCTGCCTGAGAAATGACTTAGATCCATTCCAATTTATCTACCAAAGGGATGTAGCTTAGAAGACAATCCCATCTAATGGCGACCCCTTTGCTTGCACCTTTGAAAACAGGTCTCTTTCTATCTTCAATACCTCTATTTTCCCTTTCAGGATTCTCATAAACACTCTGATGCGGAGTTACACGCTGATTTTATTCCTTTGTGGGAATGGGAACCGCTCTTGTGGTCTCACGACTGGCCATTATTCGATTTACCAAGGAGACGACCTAGAAAATTGGCACGCCTTCAGAATTTCGTGTTTTCGTGGCGCTGGAGGTGGGAAATTGCTGGAAACTGGTATGTCGTGGGAGACAGAAGATCAAAAGCAGCCAGCTGGTTGCTGGTTGTGTGCCCAGAGACCCAAGTTCTTTGGGTACAGAGCTCGGAAGAAGTGACGCTCAGACTTTTAACATGGTATAACGACAAGTTGTTTGTTATGTCTCCCTTCCTGCTGTGAAACAGAGACACCTCTTTTTCTCTTATTAAGGAGAGAGAGAAAGAGCCTGTGGTATGTCAGATACTGGGTGAATGAGTAGTCTTTGGGGTACTGCAAGTGTGTGTCTTTACTGATGCTCTGCTGCACACTTGAATGCTTGGTGAGGGGGGGTGCTGATTTTTTTTTGCCGGTGGAGGAGGGGGGATTGTTGCTTTGCTGTCGCTTATGCGTGAGAGAGGGGAGCTGGGGGAGCTTTGGGGTTCTGACCATTAACTGTCATTCATTATTTGAGGCACTCCCCTGTTTTCATGGATGGTTGAAAGAAAAATAATTTCATTTGCATATTGTATCCATTTCTCTGACATTAAATGTACCTTTGAAATCTTTGAAACCATTCCAACAGGTCAACAGCAGATGCCATTCAGCACAGGTCCTTTTTACTCAAGTAGGTACTCTATCTGGGTTGAATGATTTCTGTAAGTTCATCTGCCTGAAGAATGTTGGACGTCATGTTGGCCTCAGATACTGAAATCACAGAATCATTCAGGGCTGTGAGAGTTTGTGATGGTTCCTTCATGTTTTCATGGTCAAAATGAGCAAGAAAGCCATTGAGGTCATCTGGGAGTTGTCACCTACAGTATGTTGCTTGGTTTTACTTTGCAAGAGGTGAAAGCATTCCAGCACTGCCACAGCTGTCAGCACTCTTCAGTGATTCAAGTTTTGTCTGGAATCGCCATTTCACATGTCAGATGGCTTTCTGGAGATCATACCTAGGCCTCTTGTATCTAATTTGGTCACTGGATCTGAATGCCACTGATCTGGCCCTCAGCAGATTGCAGATCTCTTTGGTTCTGCCAGGGCTTCTGCTTAGGGATCTCTGAATGATTTTGTTGGGACACACTCATCAATCATTGCTTTTATAAAGTGTGTGACAATCATGGTGCATTTGTTCAGATCCTCTGATGAGTCCTTGAACATGGCCTAGTCGACTGACTCAAAGAAATCCTGTAGCCACTTCTCATCCTCCTACGACCACCTCGTTTTTGTTCTAATCTCTGGAACTTTGCTCTTTAGCTTCTGCCTGTATGCAGCTGAGAGGAGGAAGGCTAAGTGATTAATTTTCCTGAAATGCAGTCCAGGCGTGGAACAGTAGACATTCCTAATCATAGCGTAACAGTGGTCAAGTGTGTTGGGACCCCTCGTGCTGCAGATGATATGTTGATGATAATTAGCTGCAAACAAGCCTGATTGAAGTCCCTCAACAAGGATCTGAAAGACGTCAGAGTAGAATGTTTCTTGTTTGTTAATTGTGGCATTCAGTACATTAAGTGCTTGTTCAACATCTGCTTTTGGTGGTATGTAAACTGCACTCAGGATCATGGAGGAGAATTCTCTTGGTAAGTAGAATGGTCAGCACTGAATCTTCGGATGTTCACATGATTAAATATTTTGTTAGGTTTGTTTGAAAAAGCTGATTCCTCTTTTGTTGATGTTAAGCCTGAGTATCAGAGTTTTGCAAGACTGAAAATCACATCTTATTTTAATGGCAATTTTGATGTAGAATTTCAGAAAAAGGTTTAATACCATCAGCATGTTTCATGAAATTTGCTGACTTTGCAGCAGCAGTACAATGCAATACATAATAATAGGACAATAATATGAATTAGAGTAAGTATATATACAATAGTTAAATTAAGTAGGGCACAAATGGAAATAAAAAACATAGTGAAATAGTGTTCATGGTTCAATGTCTTCAGAAATCTGATAGCAGAGGGGAGAAGCTATTCTTGCATCATTGAGTTTGTGCCTTCACGCTTCTGTATCTCCTTTCTGATGATAGCAATGAGGACAAGGGTGATGGGGCTCCTTAATGCTGGTGACAACCTTTTTGAGACATCGCTCCTTGAAGATGTCCTGGAAATGGCACAAATGCAGAAAATTATAAGTCTATTCGGATTTGGTCTGAATATATCTATTTGAATTTGCTCAAGTCATGGTCTGTATCTATTTATTGACCTAAAAATTCTGCTGATAGTCAGCCATGGGGTTCAGAGATGGATAAACACAGACTCTTCCCCATTAAAACATTCTCGTTGTGATAATCATCGAATATCAAACAGAGTAATATCCCTCAATGACATCAGGCTGGATCACTATATTGACCTGCCCATGCCTTATAACAAATGGAATGAGGATGTTGGTGTTGGGGAATGTGTATCTGGAAGAAAGAAAAAAGATATGAAAAGTTGAAATATTGCTGTTCTAATACTTCAAAATGTTTTGTAAGGTTCAGGAAACTGCTGTGGGGATGATATACTGTATTTCCCCAGAGTGCGGCAAAGTGGAATAATCTCTTTAAAATTTCTTAAACCATATGGTAGTCCCTGACCAATGAAGTTTCCAGAATTACTGCTTTTCTATAGCATGTATATTTTTCAGTTGGTATTGTTTTTAATGCCTTGGGGTATTACATGAATACAAAGTTGAGTTATTGCTCTAATCAGTCAGTGAATCTAGGGTTTTTACATAGAGAATGGTAGATGCATAGAACATCCTGCTGGGGTGGTAGTAGAGGCAGGTACATTAGGGGCATTTAAGAAACTCTTAGGCATATCAATGATAGAAAATAGAGGGCTATGGAGGAGGGAAGGGTTAGATTGATCTTAGAGTAGGTTAAAAGGTCACTACAGCATTGTGAGCTGAAGAGCCTATGTTGTACTCTAATGCTCTATGTTTTATTCAGTGTGGCTTTCCAATACAGCGGCTTCCAACCTCTCTAATGCAGCCCGTGGTACATTCAAACAAAGAGATCACCTGCTGGAAAATTTTCAATGACTATAATTTCATATACTTACTGTTCAGGGATAGAGATCAGCATCACAAACCAAAGAAAATCAGCAGATGCTGGAAATACGAGCAACACGCAAAAAATGCTGGAGGAAGCCAACAGGCCAGGCAGCATCAATGGAAAAGAATATACAGTAGTCAATGTTTTATGCCGAGACCCTTCGGCAGGACTGAAGTTAAAAAAGATGAGTAGAGTTAAAAGGTGGGGGGAGGGGAGAGAGAAACACAGGGTGATAGGTGAAACCTGAAGGGGGAGAGATGAAGTAATGAATCAATTATTCAGGTACTTATAGATCAATCTCTCTAATGATTCAGTGATGGGGAAAATTCTACGGGTAGGGTTAATCTACGTATGGAACGGCAGAGATTGATCATTGATGAGCAGTCTATGTAGATTTATTGTTGTGAGATCCTGTTTGACTAGTTACATTGAATTTTTTTGACAATGTTCCACAACATGAGTGGCTGGAATAATTGGTTAAAGCTCAATGAATCCAAGGCAAGTTATTAAATTGGATCCACGATTGGGTTGGTAATAGAAGGAATATTGTAGAGGTTTGCTTTTCTAATTTAAAATCTATGGCTAACAGGGTAGTCTAGATGCTTATTCTATCCATTAATAACTTAAATATGAACGCAGGAGGTATGATTAAACCACTCAAAAAATCTATGGCCTTCAGAGGACAGGCAGCAAAATGATCATTTGGGTAATTGGGTAGGGCAGTGGCAGAAAAAATTTAATCCTGATCAGTGCAAGGATTTAAAAAGATATTGTATTAATGGTAAGACATGAGACAGCCCTGAGGTTAACATAGCACAAGTCCAAACATTCTTGAAGTTGGCAACACAGATAGATAGAATGATGAAGAAGCTATATGGAATGTTTGCCTTTATTAGACAGCATGGTTTTGGAGCAGGGTCAACTTAGTACAACTTTGAATCAGAATCACGTTTAATATCACTGTAGTATGTCTTGAAATTTGTTGCTTTGCAACAGCTGTACATTGCAATACATAAAAATAAAAACTATAAATTATAATAAGAATAAATTTTGAAAAGAAAATTGAATTAAATAAGTAGTGCAAAAGGAAAGGGAAGGTACTGCAGTAGTGTTCATGGGTTCATTGTCCATTCAGAAATCTGATGGTAGATGAGAAGATGCTGTTCCTGAAATGTTGAGTGTGGGTCTTCAGGCTCCTGTACTTCATCTAATGATAGCAATGAGAAGACTATAACGATGTATGCCATTGATTCATCATCTGAAATGTTGTGTATATTTCTGCTTTCTAAGCTCCAAAAAAGGCATGATTACATTAGAAAGGATGTAGAGAAGGTTCACCAGGATGTTTCCTGGGACAAATTGATTCAGTCATGAGGAGAGACTGAGTAGGCTGGAGACAAAGAGGGTGAAGGGGGATCTCATACAAGAGAACAAAATTATGAGAGGCACTGATAGGGTAGACAGTAAGCAACCACTTCCTTTGGCAAAATTGACTGAACTTAAAGAGCATAGGTTTAAATTTAATTAAGGGTTTAGAGGGGATCGAAGAAAAAATGTTTTCCACATATAGGGTGGTTGCTATCTGATATGCATTGCCTGAGAAGGTAGTAGAAGTATTGACTCTCACACACCATTTATGAACCATATGGACAAATACTTCAATTGCCAAGGTCTTGTAGGTTATGACCCAAGTGCAAGATGGTACCACACTCCTTTGGTCGACATCATCTGGATAGATTATGAAACCACATATTTCATTTCTTTTTTGTTTTTTACATCTTGAATGTGATTCTGGAACTGTTGAAGCCTGTGATTTGCAGTTTGGAGATCGCTTGAGTGTTCCAGTGATCTGCAGTCTCCGAGGAGATTCCAGGAGGCAGAGGCAACATGCGAGGACCTCGTGGTGACAAGGCTGCAAGCCAGCATTCAACTCCATTTCACCAATTAAAACCTTCATTATTCACCAATTAAATCAATGAAAGAGATTGAAACACTTGCTGCCTGCCTTTTTATCCCTGGGGAATCACTTTGCATTGGAGAGGGGGACTGCCTTTTAATCGCTGGTGAGATCGCTCTGCCGTAGGGCAAGAATGTTGCACAGGTTTTCTGCATTTTAGATGTGGACGTTCTTTCAGTCTTATGTTTTTTTTTCTGTATTCTGTGTTTTTTTTGCCTGATCTTTCACATTTTTTTATGTGCAGGGGAGGAGGGTTTGGGGTTGATGTGCCTGTTCCATTTTTGTTTTTTTTTGTGCAGAGTGAAAGGAATTGGGTGTTGATGATTGTGCTGCAGTTCTTTTCTTTATTGGTTTCATGACTACCTGGAGAAGAAAAATTTCAGAGTTGTATACTTTGATAATAAATGAACCTTTGAAGCTTTGAAGTTCTGGTAAATAGGATTAGTATAGCTAGGTATTTGATGGTCATCAAGGACCTGCTCCTATGCTGTAAAATTCCATGACTTTGAATCCCTGACTAATTCCATCATGTGTCACTAGTCATATACGTGATTCTGTACTGTTGAATGCATTGAGTCAAGCAGTGCCATTGTCACATAATTTGGGAGCATGGACATTTATACATTTGAAGCTAACAATGCTTTTTTCTCAACTGATGACTTTTCTTCCATACCACTCATACATTCTGTTTCTTTTTCCCAAATGTAATTGCGACCTTTCCACCCTCCTGCATTTTTTTAATTGTTTATATCAAAGGTAGTGTGGCACTGGCCATTTTACTTCAGCCTAAGCTGTAGGAATCTATCCAGGCACCAGGTTATGAAGCACCATGACCAGCATTCTTTTTCTATAGTTCTTGTCAATTTAACTGCTCACTGGAGGCGAGAGCGTTTCTATAAACGATCTCTGAAAAGAAAATCAAGTAAAACTCTGAACACCCAATGAATCTGTAGCCCTGAAACTTTATTTTATTTAATCTTCATGCTATTGTGGGCATCCAATTTTAGAAGCCAGGTTATTGAAACAAATGATGTGAAAAACTGAGCCAAAGTAAATGGGGAAGAAAAGATTGGTTAATTATAGATAAAAATAAAGACATAAATCTTAAAAAAGTTCTATAGGTCTGTTTAAAAATCTATGTGAAATTGCACATTCAGAAAAGTATCATATTTCTACAAAAAAATTGCAGTTTTAAAACAATTGAGAAGATTTCCAGGGAGTGGTCACTGTAGAAGATGTGAGTTATTGACATATTTCTGACTCCTGTAGCTTCAGTAACCAAGGCGATGGGTGAAAGTATTTTGAGAATATAATAGTTGGTGTTGGTGAAATGCAAAACATGTCCCATAAAAGATTATCCAGTTGGATTAGGACTGTAATACAGAAGGAACCATGCCATAATAACTCCAGACTTACTTTATCTGAGTATCTCATGGATATTTATATGACATTTTGGAAAGTTTCTGAAGCTTTAAACATCAGCAGAGCATTAAGCATCAGCTGTCCATTTTTTAAAACTGAGATATCATTTCTGCATACAGCATGAAACAAGAAACAAGAAAGACTTAAGGAGAAGTAAACTGATGAACGAAATCCTATTTCCTTATAAAGCTAAGTACTGTGGATTCTGCTTAATTGGGCCATCAATTGGGACAGCTGCTTATTTGGGACAACTCTTAAGAAGTGAAACCACTGTTGTACTTTCTTGACCAAAGAGATGGTATTGAGGGACCAGTTGAGATTGGCTGTTACATGCACTCCATGAAGGAGACTTGTACGTGCAGTGAAGAATGGTCAGGTCCTGTACCTTCTTAAAGTCTGCATTCATTTACCTGGTCATGGCCATGTTGAGACTCAAGTTGGTGTTCCTGCAGCAATCTACCAGCCACTTCATCTCCTCCTGGTACGCTGTCTTATCATTGTTGTTGATGAGGCTAACCAGTGTTCTGTCATCAACGAACTTGATGATTCAGCTTGAACTGGATTTAGCAGCGCAGTCGTGCATCAGCAGCGTGAATAACAGCAGACTGTGCATGCAGCCCTGGGGAGCGTTGGTGTCAGCATGATAGAGCTGGAGATGTTTCTGCCAACCTGGGCTAACTGTGACCTTATGTTAAGCCCAGGACCCAGTTACAGAGAGAGGAGTTGAGACCCAAAGAGGGCAGTTTACCCACTAGCTTCTGAGGGATGATTATATAAAATGCTCAGCTGAAGTCTATAAACAGTGTCCTGGCATATAAGGAACTACTTTCTAGGTGGTACAGGATAGCGTGGAGTCCAAAAGTTATGACATGATCAGTGTACCGGTTTCAGCAATAAATGAATTAGAAATGGTTCAATGTAGCAGGATTTAATGTGATCATAACCAGAACTTCATTATTGTTGAGGACAGTGCCACTGGATGGTATCTCCCTTTGAACAAGTTTAACCCTTACATACTGTTCGGGTCAAATTTGATCCGTTTTGACATTTGACAGCAGTAAAAACACCCTAAATACTATCTTTTTAGCCAAAATCTGATGACTTTTTCTAAAGTGACCCTAAATTCACAAAAATGAAAATATTAAAAAAAACATACTTTTGTACAGGTGCTACAAAGCTCTGTACATTGAGGCTGTTCCAGGTCAAATTTGACCCATATCTATTGAAATGGATTTTAAGATCTCTGAAACATTAATTAAGGATTAAACACCCATTTTTTAATGTCAGATAGGCTATTTATACATTCTAAATAGATCTGTGGTTCAAAATGTGGTATAGACACCGGTTATGAGGGGATTCTTGGGCCGGGTCAAAATTGACCCGGACCATACTGTGAAGGTATAGAATATGAACAGTATGTAAGGGTTAGCATATTTAATCAGTGATCAGTATGCAGGAATTAGCATAACAGAAAAATGCTCAGAGAATCAGATGTGGGGATGGGGAGCAACTTTGTATGCACCAGATAAGTTGGTATAAACCTGGTCTAATGTGTTCTCACCTCTGGTCGCAAAGTGACCATACTGATCAAATTTAGGGAGAACTGTTTTTAAGTTAACAAGGCTGAAGTCACCAGCAACAAAACAAACCACCTGGCTGTATGGTTTGGAAGTTACTAATGATGCCAAAGAGCTCAGGTAGCATTTTCCGAGCATTAGCACGTGGGAGGGGGCTGGTGTAGATTATGCACACAGCCACAATCACAATAGCAGTGAACTCTCTTGGTTACTAGGAGTGCCTGCACTTCACCATTAAGAACTCTGCCACGGGTGAACAGTGAATTGTCACTATCGAAGCATTCATTCACCAGTTCTTATTCATGTGGAAGCATACAGCTCCATTGCTGGTCTTGTCGGTGTTCACGGGAACTATGTCGGCCCAAAATTAGGTGAAACTGAATGACTGTTTCGGAAGTGGGACCCTGCAACCATATTTCCATGTGAATGAATGTGCAGCTATTTTCATTTCAGTCAATTTGATCAATAACAATTAAGAACTAATACATAGTACTGTAGTAATAATGTTAATGTCCAGAATACAGTGGATTCTGATTAACTGGGATACGTCAGGACCAGTACATTTTGGTCCAATTAAATGGCTGCCCCAATTAGCCGAAATTTCATGGGAATATTTTAAAAATGACGAACTACATTTATTGAGTAACAAAGTTATGTATTTAAATGAAATATAGAATAGGACGAAGGGTCTTGGCCCGAGATGGCTCATTTCAATGGATGCTGCCTGACCTGCTGAGTTCATCTAGCTTGTTTGTACCTGTTGATTTGACCACAGCATCTGCAGTGTACTTTGTGAGCAATCTGTCTATAATGCTCTCTTCTCATTGCTACCATCAGGTAGGAGGTACAGAAGCCTGAAGGCACACACTCAATGATCCAGGAACAGCTTCTTCCCCTCTGCCATCTGATTTCTGAATGGACATTGAACTCATGAACACTACCCTACTACATTTTATTTCTATTTTTTCTGCTACTTATTTAATCTATATATATTTGCTCTAGTTCACAATTTTCTTTTTCTCACTATTATCATGTATTGCATTGTACTGCCGCAAAGTTAACAAATTTCATTAATGCCAGTGATATTAAATCTGATTCTGATTCTGATAATGCGTAGCTGAACCATGTTTTTTAAAGCTAATACAAAATTGGGTTACATTCATAATAATTAGTTGAGATACCAATCCTTATCATCATCCATCTATGGGCACTGAATAATTCAATATTATTTCAAAATTAAGTTTGTTCCCTCTTTTAATTTAATGCACCAATGACTTGTGCAACAAATTGGGAACCAAGGAGATGAAATTTGCTGGACTGTATGAGTATTATATACTAGCTAAGCAACTGAGAAATGAGAGAACAAAAAACGAAGGGATTGTCTACAATTGTACAATCTTTCACATTTGTCCACTTAATTCCCTGATCTCTTTTTTACTTGATTTCTAGCGTATTCAATTACCTACTGATCATGGTCTTGAATATTGTCAATTACTGAATTTTCTTAGTCAATTCTTTGCACTACAAAGCTTTGAGCTTTTGTGAAATGTAAACCACTTACACTCAACATTATCATAAATCTTATTAAAGTCCAAGTACATCTAATGTTACTAACTATGTAAACTGACACTCAGATCTTCAAGTATCTCTGTTAAGTTTATTGAAATTGATTTCCTTTCATAAACTGTTGATATTTTTTGATTTTATAATTTAATTTATTTTTGATAATGTATTTCAGCAAATATTTCTATAATCATTCAAACGTATTTCTCTAACCTAGTTTTGTTAACACGATGTCCAGTACTTATACTCTCTGTGATCTAATTGATCTTAACCCTTCTTCATATGATCTTTTGTCTTACAATTCACTCCTCCCTCCAGCTCTGCTTTTAAACTTAAATTTCAAAGTAAATTCATTATCAAAGTACATATGTCACCTAAAACAATCCTGAGATACATTTTCTTGCAATCTTAATAATTTCATAATAGAATAATAACCAAAATAGAGTCAATGAAGGACTGCACCGAGTGTTCAAGCACTGTGCAAAAGGCAACAACTGCAAATACAAAAAGAAAGAAATAATAGCAATAAATATCGAGAACATGAGATGAAGTGTTCTTGAAAGTCGTGGGAACGTTTCAGTGATGGGCAAATGACGTTATCCCCATTGGTTCAAGAGTTTAATGGTTGAGGATTAGTAACTGTTCTGGAACATGGTGGGCGTGAGTCCCAAGGCTCCTGTAACTTTTTCCTGATGGCAGAAGTGAAAAAAAAGTATGACATTAGTGGTGAGGTCCCCAATGATCGATGTTGATTTTCAGTGACAACACTTTGAGCAGATGTGCTCAGTGGTGGGAAGGGCTATACCCATGATGGACTGGGCTGGATCTACTACTTATTGGAGGATTTTCTGTTTGAGGGCATTGGTGGTCCCATACCAGGCTGTGTTGCAAGCTGTCAATTAACTCTCCAGCACACATCTCTAAAAGTTTGTCCAAGTGTTAGCTGACTATAAGTTCTCTAGTCTCTGCCAGTTCTGAGCAAAGGTCATTGACAAATATTGATTTTTTTTTATTTCCACAGGCTCTTTCTTGACTAGTGAGTTCTTTTGGCATTTTGTTTATTTTCAGATTCCAGAATCAGCAGTTTTATTTGCTTTCCCAATTACTGATCATCAGGCTAAGTGGTGTGTTGTTCCTTACTTTCTTTTTCTGTTCTTGAACAGGAACTTAACACCCCAATTCATTGGGATGGTTCCAGGATTAAAGGAATCTTGTTTGATCAGCATCAACATTGACTTTATCTTCAATTAGTTTCCCTTTATTATTATTTATTATTTTGTTCTTTGTTTTATTTAACACTTTATAATTAGAGAAATGCACCTGAGAAAATGCAGTTCAATTCTACATTGCTAAAATTTTGAGGTTTAAAACAAAGTAATGTGGTCGAACAAATGTTTGAAAGTCAGTTATGTCTAAATTGCATCTGTCAGCAAACGCTACTGATACAACCACTATCTCCTATCTCCCCACCTCCCCTCCAACTTTTGGAAAAGTGGCTAGATTTTATGAGTGGAAGTTATTTGCGATGAAGGGAAACCCAAGGAATTCTGAAGATGCTGGAAATCTAGAGGAATGCAAAATTGCTGAAAGTGTAGAGTAGATTAGAAATGTTATTCTATTTTAGGAAGAATTGAAGTATCATGGAATAATTGAAATCTGGAGGCATCTTTAAGGTTCATTACATTTATTTCTAATCTTGATCTTCAAAGTTCCAGCTGAAAATTTCAGATTTTACCCTATGTGAAGCCCTTCAACAAAATTGTCCTCTGGAATGCCCCAGTTGAGGGCCAAGGCAAATAACCCTTCAGTAAAGGAAATTTCTGTCAATATTTTTTTGAGCAACCTTGTAAATAATTTGTCAACTAATCTAGATTATCCAAGCCGATGCTGGAGAGCAGTACATCTGGGTACTGGTGATGTTCTACGGCTGTTTCAAGGTACGAAGACCGTCTAACAGAACAGCCAATGCATATCAGTTTTGAAACTATCAAACCATGAAGCTAAAACAGCTCCTATAGGAGTTATTCACAGTTAAGAAGACTGGCAGTTTTATAATGGTTAAGAGTTTATGTCATGTCAGGGTTACCTACTTACTGATTGAACTTTTTATTAGTCCTGTATTTAAATTTTCATTTGAACTTCACAAGTATGCTATTCCCTGAAAATGCAAATAAGTAGCCTTTATCTCTTTACCACTTCCCTTTCATACATCATTATTTTGCGTATTGAGAAAATGCATGATATGCCATTCATCAACTGGAGCTGAGAAGCCAGTTTGCTGGAGAATGAAGTTTAGCAAGGCTGTATTTCTTGCTTCATCCAGACGCCAAGAGAATCTTCTGACAGGTTCTTGCTCAATGAACTGTTGCAATGATGCTACAGTGATATCAGAAGCATTATTCCAAAAATGTTGAAGGAACAATGATGAATGCCCAAAACGTGCTGGAGTAACATATTCAAACTTTATCTGGGGGAGACCAGGCAAGTGATGCTGGATCCATCAAGACCTTATTCTTGATCTTGTTGTTATTCCTTTTCACGCCTGTGGCACATTGGGTGGCATTTTACCATTTCCGTAGCATTTAACTGTTTTTTACGAGGCCGAGTTGTTAGCTCGATGCTCAACCCAACATGGAAGGAAAGTGTGCAAGGAGCTGGCCTGATTTGAAGTCCGGACCATTCGCCTCTACGCCACTGGCTGGCTACACCTTATTGAATGTTGGAGCAGATTCGAGGAACCAACTTATAGTTTGTAGCTGTTACATACCTCAAATATTCTAACGTCAGAATCAGGTTTAACCTCTGCCTTGCTTTGCTAAATCTGTAGTTTTGAGGCAGTAGTAAAGTATAATAGAAAAAACGTACTATAATTACAATGATATATGTCTTTAATATATATTATTACTATTAAACTAAATAAGAAGGGTAAAAATGAAATAAAATAGTGAAGAAATACACAAACACAGGGGGAACTCAGCAGGCTAGGCAGCAACTCTGGAAAAGAGTACACAGTCTACATTTCAGGCTGAGACCCTTCATCACAACATAACTTCTCATTGCTACCATGAGGGAAGAGGTGTTGCTTTGAATTTCCAGCATCTTAAGATTTTCTTGTGTTTGCAAAGATTGGTGCTGAGGGAGTTAATGGCCATGATGGAGCTGGCTAACCACCACTTCTTCGCTTTTCCAATCCTGTGTAGTGGTCTCTCTATACCAGATGGTGAAGTTACCATCTGTTTAGATTGGATGGCGATGTCCAATCTGTTTAGGCTCCTAGTAAGTGGATGTATAACCATATGTCTGTTGTATAGCTACACAGCAATGTCTCAGTATAATGTCGATACTTGCAAAGATACCAACAGCAGATATAATCTGATATTTTGAATGGATCCCTGCAGATAGTTTGTAATAATGAATTAGTGGGATTAATTGTGTGACAGTAACAACACTAAACTAAAGTTCTTATCTCCAAATTCCTCCATGACTTCAATTCCTTCTATTTCTGTATCGCAGGCAGCTAAAAATGTTTTCCTCAAATCTTGGACATTTGTACGTTTCTGGCTTCCCATTTTTTCCACAGGGAGCTGTGTGTCATCTTTCCAGGCCATAAATCATGCAGTTGCCTGCCTTAAATATTCCACCTCATTGTCCTCCTTCAGTCAATTCTTAAAGCTCAATTATTCTTTCTGGTGTATGTCTCCTTACTTAGTTTGGAATCATTTATGAAGTGTTTTGAAATGTTTCACCACATTAAAGGTGCTATGTAAATGCAAGTTGTTATCATTATGGCTTGCAACCTACTCATTGCAACAGCTCTTTGAATTTGCCTCAGACTGGATAAGGAGCTGCTAATTCTTTTTCCTTACGTTGTATTCTTCCCTGTGCCCTTGAAGGTCATCAAGGAATACAAATGAGGCTCTCTGAAAAGATGTTCAGAACTTTACTTCTGTTGTATCTGTAGATCCCTTTGTATTGTTGCTTATATAAGCCATTAAACAAAGGTGCAGCTATAAACAGAACATCTTTTCTTGGATGTAATAAATCTCAACTAACAATGTCTGGTGTACCGTGTGTCAAAATCAGACAATAGACAATAGACAGTAGGTGCAGGAGTAGGCCATTTGGCCCTTCTAGCCAGCACCACCATTCACTGTGATCATGGCTGATCATACACAATCAGTACCCTGTTCCAGCCCTCTTCCCATATCCCTTGACCCCGCTATCTATAAGAGCTCTATCTAACTCTCTCTTGAAAGCATCCAGAGACTTGGCCTCCACTGCCTTCTGGGGCAGGGCATTCCACATATCCACTACTCTCCGGGTGAAAAAGTTTTTCCGCATCTCTGTTCTAAATGGCCTACCCCTTATTCTTAAACTGTGGCCTCTAGTTCTGGACTCACCCATCAGCGGGAACATGCTTCCTGCCTCCAGTGTGTCCAATCCCTTAATAATCTTATATGTTTCAATCAGATCCCCCCTCATCCTTCTAAATTCCAGTGTATACAAGCCCAGTCACTCCAATCTTTCAACATATGACAGTCTAGCCATTCCGGGAATTAACCTTGGGAACCTACACTGCACTCCCTCAATAGCAAGAATGTCCTTCCTCAAATTTGGAGACCAAAACTGCACACAATACTCCGGGTGGGGTCTCACCATGGCCCTGTACAGCTGCAGAAGGACCTCTTTACTCCTATACTCAATTCCTTTTGTTATAAAAGCCAGCATGCCATTAGCTTTCTTCACTGCCTGCTGTACCTGCATGCTTGCTTTCATTGACTGATGTACAAGAACACCTAGATCTCATTGTACTTCCCGTTTTCCTATCTTGACTCCATTTTGATAGTAATCTGCCTTCCTGTTCTTACCACCAAAGTGGATAACCTCACATTTATCCACATTAGAATACACCTGCCACACATTTGCCCACTCACCCAACCTGTCCAAATCACCCTGCATTCTCATAACATCCTCCTGACATTTCACACTGCCACCCAGCTTTGTGTCATCAGCAAAGTTGCTAATGTTACTTTTAATCCCTTCTTCTAAATCATTAATGGATATTGTAAACAGCTGAGGTCCCAGCACCGAACCTTGCGGTACCCCACTGGTCACAGCCTGCCATTCCGAAAGGGACCCGATAATCACTACTCTTTGTTTCCTGTCAGCCAGCCAATTTTCAATCCATGTCAGTACTCTGCCCCCAATACTATGTGCCCTAATTTTGCCCACTAATCTCCTATGTGGGACTTTATCAGAATCTTTCTGGAAGTCCAGGTACACTACATCCACTGGCTCTCCCTTGTCTATTTTCATAGTTACATCCTCAAAAAACTCCAGAAGATTAGTCAAGCATGATTTTCCCTTCATAAATCCATGCTGTCTCAGACTGATCCTTCTACTGCTATCCAAATGTGTCGTAATTTCCTCTTTTATAATTGACTCCAGCATCTTTCCCACCACTGACGTCAGGCTAACTGGTCTATAATTCCCTGTTTTCTCTCTCCCTCCTTTCTTGAAAAGTGGGACAACATTAGCCACCCTCCAATCAGCAGGAACTGTTCCTGAAACTATAGATCATTGGAAAATGATTACCAATGTGTCCACGATTTCTAGAGCCACCTCTTTAAGAACCCTGGGATGCAGAACATCAGGTCCCCGGGACTTATCAGCCTTCAGACTCAACAGTCTATCCAACACTGTTTCTTGCCTAATATAAATTTCCCTCAGTTCATCCTTTACCCTAGTTCCTTTGGCCACTATTACATCTGGGAGATTGTTTGTGTCTTCCCTAGTGAAGACAGATCCAAAGTACCTGTTCAACTCATCTGCCATTTCCTTGTTCCCCATAATAAATTCACCTGTTTCTGTCTTCAATGGCCCAATTTTGGTCTTAACTATTTTTTTGCTATTCACATACCTAAAGAAGCTTTTACTATCCTCCTTTATATTCTTAGCTAGTTTACCTTCGTACCTCATTTTTTCTTGGCGCATTGCCTTTTCTGTTATCTTCTGTTGCTCTTTAAAAGCTTCCCAGTCCTCCGGTTTCCTGCTCATCTTTGCTATGTTATACTTCTCTTTTATTTTTATACTGCCCTTTACTTCCCTCGTCAGCCTCGGCCACTCCTTACTCCCCTTAGGATCTTTCTTTCTCTTTGGAATGAACCAATCCTGCACCTTCTGCATTATTCCCAGAAATACCTGCCATTTTTGTTCCACTGTCTTCCCTGCTAGGGTATTGTTCCATTGAACTTTGGCCAGCTCCTCCCTCATAGCTCCATAGTTCCCTTTGTTCAACTGTAATACTGACACATCCAATTTTCCCTTCTCCTTCTCAGACCACATAATACATTGTCCTTAAAAGCGCACTTACATTTTGAAACATTACAAAGCTTCCCCTTTAAAACTGAATCAAATCCATGCCAATCATTATCAATTTATACATATCCTTTTATCTAATTGATTTAACAGACATTTACATGTGCTGTATATATTAAGGGAATGTTAAAATATGTACACACTTTCAAAATATGACTCAGTCTATTGTCATCTTAACCTATGAGACCTCTGCAAATGCAAAGATGCTTTTACAATCCCTGAAAATGCTACCTCAGTTCTGGTCAACTACATCAGCTTTAAGGCCCAGTGTCACCTACACAGTTTGGATTTCTGTAAGGCATAAGGCAAAGGAGCAGAACTAGGCCATTTGGCCCATCGAGTCTGCTCTGCCACTCAATCATGGCTGATCATTTTTCCCCTCCTCAACCCTATTCCCTGCCCTTCTCTCTGTAACCTTTGCTTTATATTCCTTGTCTTTTTAACAATGACCACATCAAAGAAGAGATCCTGTAATACTGATCCATGTTCATCCTTAAGTTTTTGACCACTACCTTCTTGGTCTGTGTGAAATATTCTATTTTTTTTTACCTGTCATCTCTGTGTAGGTTCTGGTTCGCAGTAGTTCCACAGTCTCTCCAGAGCTCTTGAATCATAACCCTTCATTTCCTGGTAGTCAAAGCATCTCACAGAGTTTCACTGTAAACCACAAACTTATACTCAGGTTATGAAACCAGAAACAGCTGCAGAATGAAGTAGAAAAGATAATCAACACTTTTGTGATGCTACTTACATAATGATCTGTGATGATCAGAGATGTTGACACCCAGGAATTCAAAACTGCTCCCCCTACTGATACCTTGAATAGGATCGGTACTGCATTTGTTCTCCTGACCTTCCCTTCCTGAAATTCACAATCAGATCCTTGGTCTTATTGACATTGAATGCAAGATTGGTATTATGATTTCACTCGCCCAGCTGATTGATCTCATCCCTGTATGCCTCCTTGTCACCATCTGAGATTCTGCCAACAGCGGTTGTGGACCCTGAAACATAGCCAGCCCCACAGTAATAAGTATAGAGGGAGTAGAGCAGTGGGCTGAGCATGCATCCTTGAGGGGTGCCTGCATTGATTGTTACTAAGCAAGAAGACACTATTTCCGATTTGCACAGTCTGTGGTCTCCCTGAGTTGCAAAGAGAAGAACAGAGCCCTAAATGTTGAAGTACCGAGGGGGCTGACGGTGTTGAAAGCTGAGCTGTAATCAAAAAGCAAAGATATTGCTGCTGTCCGGGAGGTCCAAGGCCAAGTGAAAGCCAGTGAGATTGCATTCACTGTAGCCCTATTGCAATGGTAGGCAAATTGCAGTGGGTTCAGACCTTTGCTTCAGCAGGAGTTGATTCTAACCGTGGCCAACATCTCAAAGCACTTCATCACAGTAGATGTAAGTGCCACAGAGTGATATTCATTGATCCAGCTCAGTCTGCTTTCTTGGACCCTTTTGAAGCAGGTGGAAGCTTTCAACACACCCTTGAGATATCGAAGATATTGGACAGTTGGTTGGCACAGGTCTTCAGTGCCCTGCCAGGTACACTATCAGAACCTATCCTCTTGAAATAAGTTCTGACGTTGCCCTTTGAAACAGATATCATAGGAGCACTCGATGCCTCGTGTATTTAAGCAACACTCCAAAAATACTAGAGGAACTCAGCAGGCCAGGCAGCATCTATGGAAAGGAGTACTGTTGACCTTTCAGGCTGAGACTGTTCATCAGGACTGGAGAAAAAAAGATGGGGAGTCAGAGTAAGAAGGTGGGGGGGAGGGGAGAAGGAAACCCAGGGTGATAGGTGAAACCAGGAGGGATGGGGGATGGGTGAAGTAAAGGGTTGATTGGTGAAAGAAATACAAGGCTGGGGAAGGAGGAATCTGGTAGGAGACGATAGAAGCCCATGAGAAAAAGAAATGGGGAGGTACACCAGAGGAAGGTGATGGGCAGGTAAGGAGATAAGGTGAGAGAGTGTAAAGGAGTTGGAGATAGTGAAGAAGTGGTGGGGGTATTACCAGAAGTTCAAAAAATCAATGTTCATGCTATCAGGTTGGAGGATACACAGGCGAAATATGAGGCGTTGCTTCTCCAACCTGAGTGTGACCTTATCGTGACAGTAGAGGAGGCCATGGACTGGTATGCTGGAATGGGAATGGGAAGTGAAATTAAAATGGGTTGCCACTGGGAGATTCCACTTCTTTGGTGGACAAACATAATTGCTTGGCGAAGAAGCAATCTCCCAAACTACATCAGTTCTCATTGATATACAGGAGGCCACACCGGGAACACTGGTTATAGTAGATAACACCAACATATTCATAGGTGAAGTGTCACCTCACCTAGAAATACTGTTTGGGGCCCTGAATGATAGTGAGGGAGGAGTTGTAGGGGCAGGTGTAATACTTGTTCCACCTGCAAGGATAAGTGGCAGAAGGGAGATCAGTGGGGAGGGACAAATGGACAAGGGAGTTGCATTGGGAATGATCCCTGCAGAAAGCAGAAAATGGGAGAGAAGGAAAGATGTGTTTGGTGGTGGGATCCCGTTGGAGATGAACCTATGCTCTTTCTGCCAGAAAAAGTGGGATCTCCCAGTGGCCACCCAATTTAATTCCACCTCCTAATCCCATTTTGACGTGTCAGTCCATGGCTTCCTCTACTGCCATGATGAGGCCACATTCAGGTTGGAGGAGCAACATCTTATCCTCCATTTGGGTAGCCTCCAACATGATGGCATGAACATGAATTTCTCAAACAATCAGTAATGCTCACCACCCCCCTCCTCACTATTCCCTATTCCCGTTACCCTGTCTTACCTTATCTCCTTACCCAGCCTATCACCTCACTCTGGTGCTCCTCCCCCTTTTCTTTCTTCCTTGGCCTTCTACCCTCTCCTAGCAGGTTTCCCTATCTTCAGACCGGTATCTCTTTCACTAACGTCCCGGCTCCTTACATTACCCCTACCCACTCCCCCCCATTTCACCTATCACCTTGTATTTCTTCCTCCCCTCCTACCACTTTACCTTTCAGGCGCTTCATCCTTTTTTCTCCAGTCCTGCTGAAGGGTCTCAGCCCAAAACATCTATCGTATTCTTTTCCATACACACAGCCTGGCCTGCTGAGTTCCTCTAGCATTGCGAGTGTGTGTGTGTTGCGTGGATTTCCAGCATCTGCAGATTTTCTCTTGCTTGCCTCAGGTATTTACACAGCTATATTTTTTTCTCCTTTTCAAAGCATGCATAAAAGGTTTTAGGCTCATTGGAAGCATTACAACCACATACGATGTTAGGTTTCGTTTTCTAGGAAGTAATGATCTGCATATCATTTAGTTTCTTTTATAGACAATAGACAATAGGTGCAGAAGTAGACCATTCGGCCCTTCGAGCCTGCACCGCCATTTTGAGATCATGGCTGATCATCTACTATCAATACCCGGTTCCTGCCTTGTCCCCATATCCCTTGATTCCCCTATCCATAAGATACCTATCTAGCTCCTTCTTGAAAGCATCCAGAAAATTGGCCTCCACTACCTTCCGAGGCAGTGCATTCCAGAACCCCACAACTCTCTGGGAGAAGAAGTTTTTCCTTAACTCTGTCCTAAATGACCTACCCCTTATTCTCAAACCATGCCCTCTGGTACTGGACTCTCCCAGCATCTGGAACATATTTCCTGCCTCTATCTTGTCCAATCCCTTAATAATCTTATATGTTTCAATCAGATCCCCTCTCAATCTCCTTAATTCCAGCGTGTACAAGCCCAGTCTCTCTAACCTTTCTGTGTAAGACAGTCCAGACATCCCAAGAATTAACCTCATGAATCTACGCTGCACTTCCTCTACAGCCAGGATGTTCTTCCTTAACCCTGGAGACCAAAACTGTACACAATACTCCAGGTGTGGTCTCACCAGGGCTCTGTACAAATGCAAGAGGATTTTCTTGCTCTTGTACTCAATCCCCTTTGTAATAAAGACCAACATTCTATTAGTCTTCTTCACTGCCTGCTGCACTTGCTCATTCACCTTCAGTGACTGATGAACAAGGACTCCTAGATCTCTTTGTATTTCTCCCTTAGCCAACTCTACACCATTCAGACAATAATCTGCCTTCCTGTTCTTACTCCCAAAGTGGAAAACCTCACACTTATTCACATTAAACGTCATCTGCCAAGTATCTGCCCACTCACCCAGCCTATCCAAGTCACCCTGAATTCTCCTAACATCCTCATCACATGTCACACTGCCACCCAGCTTAGTATCATCAGCAAATTTGCTGATGTTATTTTTTATGCCTTCATCCAAATCGTTAACATAAATGGTAAACAGCTGTGGTCCCAATACCGAGCCCTGTGGTGCCCCACTAGTCACCACCTGCCATTCTGAGAAAAACCCATTCACCGCTTTCTATCTGCCAACCAGTTTTCTATCCATGTCAATGCCTTCCCCCCGATGCCCTGAGCTTTGATTTTACCCACCAATCTTCTATGTGGGACCTTATCAAATGCCTTCTGAAAATTGAGGTACATTACATCCACTGGATCTCCCCCGTCTAACTTCCTGGTTACATCCTCGAAAAACTCCCAACAGATTAGTCAAGCATGGTAAATCCATGCTGGCTCAGCCCAATCCTATCACTGCTATCTAGATATGCCACTATTTCATCCTTAATAATGGACTCTAGCATCTTTCCCACCACCGATGTCAGGCTGACAGGTCGATAGTTCTCTGTTTTCTCCCTCCCTCCTTTTTTAAAAAGTGGGATAACATTAGCCATTCTCCAATCCTCAGGAACTGATCCTGAACCTAAGGAACATTGGAAAATGATTACCAATGCATCCGCAATTTCCAGGGCCACCTCCTTTAGTACAATAGGGTGCAGACCATATGGACCTGGGGATTTGTCAGCCTTCAGTCCCATCAATCTTCTCATCACCGTTTCCTTCCCAATGTCAATCTGCTTCATTTCCTCTGTTACCCTATGTCCTTGGCCCATCCATACATCTGGGAGATTGCTTGTGTCTTCCTTAGTGAAAACAGATCTAAAGTACTCATTAAATTCTTCTGCCATTTCTCTGTTTCCCATAATAATTTCACCCAATTCATTCTTCAAGGGCCCAACATTGTTCTTAACTATCTTCTTTCTCTTCACATATCTAAAAAAGCTTTTGCTATCTTCCTTTATATTTCTGGCTAGCTTGAGTTCGTACCTCATTTTTTCTCCCCGTATTGTCCTTTTAGTTAAGTTCTGTTGCTCCTTAAAAACTTCCCAATCATCTGTCTTCCCTCACCTTAGCTCTATCATATTTCCTTTTATTAATGCTATGCAATCTCTGACTTCCTTTGTCAACCACTGTGGCCCCTTTCTCCCACTTGAATCCTTCCTTCTCTGGGGGATGAACTGATTTTGCACCTTGTGCATTATTCACAAGAATACCTGCCATTGCTGTTCCACTGTCTTTTCTGCTAGGCTATCCGTCCAGTCAACTTTGGCCAGCTCCTCCCTCATGGCTCCATAGTTTCCCTGTTCAACTGCAACACTGACACCTCCGAGCTGCCCTTATCCTTCTCAAATTGCAGATAAAAGCTTATCATATTGTGATCACTACCTCCTAATGGCTCCTTTACTGCAAGATCGCTTATCAAATCCTGTTCATTACATAACACTAAATCCAGAATAGTCTTGTCCCTGGTTGGCTCTCGTACAAGCTGTTCCAAGAATGCATCCCGTAGGCACTCTACAAACTCCCTATCCTGTAGTCCAGCACCAACCTGATTCTCCCAGTTCACCTGCATGTTGAAATCCCCCATAACTACTGTGACATTGCCTTTGCCACATGCCAGCGTTAACTCCTTATTCAACTTGCACCCAATATCCATGCTACTGTTTGGTGGCCTGTAGACAACACCCATTTGGGTCCTTTTGCCCTTACTGTTCTTCAGTTCTATCCACACAGATTCTACTTCTCCTGACCCTATGTCCCCCCTTGCAAAGGACTGAATCTCATTCCTCACCAACAGGGCCACCCCACCCCCTCTGCCCACATTTCTGTCCCTACGATAGCACGTATACCCTTGTACATTCATTTCCCAGGTCTGATCTCCCTGCTGCCATGTCTCCATTATCCCAACAACATCATAGTTACCCATTCGCACCTGGGCTTCAAGCTCATCCGCCTTATTTCTGACACTTTGTGCATTCAGATATAGAATTTTTAACCCATTTCTCCTCTCTCTGTTTGAATTGCTGCCTATTGTGCTTAACCCAGCTCCCCAAACTCCCATCGGGCTATATGCCCCTAGAATTTTGTTGTCCTTCCTAAATTTACTTATTCTTTCAACACATTTAACTCCATGTTCTGTCAGACCATCCCTCTGTACATGAGTCCTCTTTATCACTTGTTCCGCCCCACCTTCCGCTACTACACACTTAATATTCTGGAACCGTGTAGTCCCCACCTGTCCTTTATTCTTCCTCTCGCTATCCTCCCTCACATTCTGGATCCCCGCACCCTGCAAATTTAGTTTAGACCCCCCCCAAGAAGCACTAGCAACTTCCCTGCAAGAATGTTAGTACCGCTCCAGTTCAGGTGTAAACTGTCCCTTCGGAACAGATCCCACCTTCCCTGGAACAAAGCCTAATTATCAACAAACCTGAAGCCCTCCCTCCTGCACCATCCTCTCAGCCAAGTATTAATCTTTATAATCCTTCTGTTCCTTGCCTCACTCACACGTGGCACAGGTAGCAATCCAGAGATTGTTACCCTGGAGGTCCTGCTCTTCAGCTTCGCACCTAACTCCCGGAACTCCCTACGCAGGACCCCCTCACTCATCCTACCCATGTCATTGGTCCTTACATGGACCACAACATCTGGATTCTTGCCCTCCCTCTCGAGAATAACCTGCACCCGATCTGAGATGTCTTGGACCCCGGCACCAGGGATCTTGTGATCTTTTATGATCTTGATACTTCGAGGGCACAAGCCATAAGATCATAAGACCAGTAGTTGTAGGAGCACAACTGGGTTATTTAGTCCATTGTGTCTGCTCCTCCCAATCTCCTTCTCCCCAGCAGAGGAGTGATCTCTGTTTGCAGACTTCTTTTGTGTACAAACACAGGAATGACTACACCATAGGATAAATATTACAGAGAAAATCCCAGGTACAAATAGTCTGATATGTATCAATGTGCCTTTATGAATAGAGAACAATTATTCGGCAATGAGTTCCTGCTTTGATATGCACTGGTCC
Source organism: Hypanus sabinus (assembly GCF_030144855.1). NCBI lineage: Eukaryota > Metazoa > Chordata > Chondrichthyes > Myliobatiformes > Dasyatidae > Hypanus > Hypanus sabinus. Next base: position 28,756,497 of record NC_082710.1, on the reverse strand, counting down.
TTCAGCACTTTCCCATCAGGTAGAGCAAGTTGTTATGGTTAAACTTCAAAAGAGTTATAATGAATATACTGAGAAAAGTCAAAGGTAAAGAAGAATATAAAACAATGCCATGAAAGACTGATTCAATAGAAAAAAAATGATAAGCTAATTTAGGAAGGGGAAATTGGTAATTATAGGAGATGGTTTGTGGTTATAGCTTGGGTGGATGTAGTCACGAGCCAGAGCCAAAAGAACGTTGCCAGGGAAAGAGATATTAGGATCAAGGTAAGAGGCCCTCGGTTGGGAAATTTGGGATTGTTACTCACTGGTATAATATAGTATGGGTTATAAAGTCACCATACCGGCTGATTCAGGGAAACCAATCTGCAGTGGGATGCTGAAGAGCTTTTAGGTTACTCATTTGCATCTGCTTGCTGTTGAGTCTAAGTGTGAGTAGGTTTGTCAGATGTTTGTGACAGGCAGATATAAGAAATCTGGCCAGAATTATGTAAACCTACTTTGACTACTGCATTGACACTTTGGTCATAGGGCAACCGAAAACCCGGCATCACACATTCAGTTCCTGTGCAGCAAATACTCGCATATGGTATACTTGCAAAACAAGCTCATGCTTTATTAGGTCAAAAATGTATTGCATATTTAAAATATTACTTAGTTAAACTTCAAAGGATTGAAAAGCAAATTACTCTCAAGATTTCAAAGCTCTGAAAACATTTGTTCCATCACATAGGTGATTTGAAAAGATGGAACGTTTGAAATTCACTTTGACAGTAGATATAAGCTTGCATTATTAATACAAAAAACATTATAACAATTTTCAGAAGGAATGCTAAGGGCAATTGAACTTTTCAATTCTTCTCAATATATTGCATGCAAATTTATGGCATGAAGTTCAAAGCCAGTGAGTTGTGCTCCATATATAGCTATAAATAAAAGTATTGGTCATTTTCACTCTGCAAAATCTGAACAATATTTAAAATTATTCATTCCAAAATAATTGATAACATAACATAATACTATGAACTAAATGAGAAGATTACTGCAAGCGAAGTTTACACCTTTGATGTGAAATCATGCAGTTTCCAAAAAGTAAATAAATTAAAAACAAAAGGGCACTTACATTTGAAACCTGCCTTGGAAACATTAGATTAATTCATTGTTAAAGATTAATCAAGTTATAGTTTGAGCTTTATATAAAATGCATTCTTATTACTACAGCTTTCATGAGAAAACATTCTCATTCTCCTGCCCTGTTGTGAGTCTAAAGTTGGTGGAAAAACCAGCCAAAACCAAAAGATTGTCTCTTTTGTACATACTCTTGAGATTGGAATCAGAAATTCGTGTTTAATTTTAACTTTCAACAGGCACATCGGTATTTTGATATCTGGTCACTTGCAACGTGCCACTATCCTATTTCTTCTTTCAAACAGATGAAAGATGATACGGAAGAGTTGAAAGCTTCTGAAAGATTGAAGAACCCAATTCTCCTAACAAGGAAAAACCTTGCATGATATTCTTCACAATCTAAGTGTAAGTACTTAGGTTATACAGTGTCTTAGAAAAGTATTCATTCCTCAACCCTTTGTTCACATACAGTAAATGAGTATTACAGCATTATTTGTGAATCACATGCTTCATTTTTCACAGTAGACCCCCGAAACAGAGAAAATTGTGAAGCATTAAGAAATTAAAAATCAAAAACTGCAATGTCAGCAGTTTAGAAGTATTCATCCCTTTTGCTCTGTACTGATTTGAACCACCTCTCGCAGCTATTGCAGCCATTAGTCATTTTGGATAAGTCTCCATTAGCTTTGCACAACATGATGGAGCAGGATTTGCCCATTCCACCTTGCAAAATTGCTCAAGCTGTACCAGATTAGTTGGGAAACACCAGTGAATAGCAATCTTAAGGCCTTGCCAGAGATTTTCAATCAGGTTAAGGTCAGGACATCAATTCTCTTCATTTGAATCATTCCATTGTTAGTCTGGATGTGTGATTTGGGTTGCTCTCATGCTGAAAAATGAACTTCCTTTCCAGCTTACGCTTCCTGGCAGAAGCTAGCAGGTTTTTATCTTGATCCCTTGGTATATTGCAGCATTCAACTTCCAATCAATCCTGCCCTGTCTTCCAGTCCCTGCGTCTCCATAGCATGGTGCTCCCTCCACCATACTTTATAGTGGGGATGGTATTACCTGGCTGATGCACAGTGTTAGATTTTTACCACATGTACTGCTTAGTAGTGTGGCCAAAAGTTGCACTTTAATCTCACCTGACCACAAGACCTTCTTCTATATCTTTACAGTATCTTCTAAGTGATGCATTGCAAAGTCTTTACAGGTAAGGATATGCTTTATTTTTAGCCAGGCCTTCTTCTCTGTCATAAATACCCTTTTTTTGTGCAAGGCCTTAGAAATTGTAGAGCTATGGACTTCCTTTCCAGCTGCAGCCACTGACTTCTGCAGTTCACTCAGTGACTTTTGCATCACAGTAGCCTCTCTGACAAGTGCCATTCTTCTGCGGCAAATATGGTTAGAGGGCCAGCCTGACGTAAATAGTGTGGCTATGGTTTCATCCAGTTTTTCCACCTTTTAATGATGGTCTGTACTGAGCTCCATGGTATGTCAACGCCTTTGAGGTAGTTTTGTATCCGTCCCCAGATTTGAGCTTCTATGTTACCATTTCCCTGACGTATCTTGAATACAATTTTGTCTTTATGTCTTTTATCTCTGGAGACAGCCTAACCACTGACATCTACTACAAACTTACTAACTCCCACAGCTACCTAGACTATTCCTCCTCCCACCCTGTCTCCTGCAAAAATGCTATCCCTTTCTCTCAATTCCTCCGCCTCCGCCACATCTGCTCTCAGGATGAGGCCTTTCATTCTGGGACAAAGGAAATGTCTTCCTTTTTTAAAGAAAGGGGCTTCTCTTCATCCACTGTCAACTCTGCCCTCCATCGCGTCTCCCGTATTTCACACACCTCTGCCCTCACCCCATCCCCCCGCCAGCCCACCAGGGATAGAGTTCCCCTGGTCCTCACCTATCACCCGACCAGCCTACAGATCCAACGTATAATCCTCCGTAACTTCCGCCACCTCCTACGTGATCCCACCACCAGCCACATCTTCCCCTCACCCCCACTCTCAGCTTTCCGCAGGGATCGCTCCCTACGCGACTCCCTTGTCCATTCATCCTCCCCACCGACCTCCCTCCGGGCACTCATCCCTGCAAACGGAAGAAGTGCTACACCTGCCCCCACACTTCATCCCTCACCACCATCCCAGGCCCCCGACAGTCCTTTCAGGTGAGGCACCACTTCACCTGCGAGTCAGCTGGGGTGATATACTGTATCCGGTGCTCCCGATGTGGCCATTTATACATTGGGGAGACCGTTTCGCCGAACACCGGCGCTCAGTCCTCCAGCAGTGGCGGGATCTCCCTGTGGCCACACACTTTAATTCCACAGACCACTCCCACTCCGACATGTCTGTCCATGGCCTCCTCTACCGTCAAGATGAGGCTGCGCGCAGGTCGATGGAGCAATACCTTATCTCCCGCCTAGGTAGCCTCCTACCTGCCGGCATGAACATCCAATTCACAGATCTCCGTTGATACCCCTGCACCCCCCCTCACCCCCATCCCTATCTATTATTTCAGTCTGGTTCTCTTTCTCTTTCTCTTTCTTTTCTCCCTTCTCACTATAATCTCCCCCCAGCCCTACCTTTCTTTCTCTTTTATTTCCCATAATTCTCCACCTTCCCCCTAGCCCATTTCCCTCCAACCTATCACCTCCCAGCTCTCTACTTCACCCCTCCCCCCACTTCTTATCCCCCCTTGACCATCCCATGTTACTTCACTCCTGATGAAGGGTTTCGGCCTGAAATGTCGTCACTACCTCCTCCCATTGATGCTGTCTGGCCTGCTGAGTTCTGCCAGCATGTTGTGTTTTTATTTGTCTTTATTTTGTTTTTTTTTGTTAAAAATCTACAGAGAGAGAATGCATTTATTTTTATAAAGCTGTTGAAAACAGGTGACCCTACAATTTTCTACATCAACAAATTGGGTGAGTTGGTAAGGTAATATTGCACCTGAGGAAAGTTATCGTAGTAATTACAAATGGGATGAATACTTTTTCAGCCTCACAATTTTGGTTTTTAATTTTAAGTAAATTCTTGACAGGTTTAGAAATTTGGCTTTTGATTTGTCATGATGTACAATGTTTTGTAGATTAGCTCAAAACATCCTATTCAATATATTTTGAATTTAGAAAACAGGACAGCAAAATGTGAAAACAGTTGTGGGGGCTGAATATTTTTTCAAGGCACTGTAAGATGTGGAGGAGCATATGATTGTAAACTATGTACATAATTGGAAGGCAAATACACTTTCATTGTGTAAGGAAAGTAATCAAACGAACTACACACAAAAGAGCTAGAGGAACTCAATTAGCCGGGCGGCATCTGTGGAGGGAAAACATCAGCTGACATTTCAAGTTGAGACTCTTCATCAGGACTGGACAGAAAGAGGGGAGATAGCCAGAAAAAAAGGTAGCAGGAAGGAATGGAACAGGAGCTGGTAGTGATGACAATGATGAAGAGAATACTCTGCCTTTTATGCTTGCTTTGACTGACAAAACATAGCGACATCTTCCACAAACTCGCACAGCCATTGCTAACCCTGTGATTTCAGTATCAGGCCAAAATGAGAGCATTCTTCAGAAGGGTGAACCCACAGAAAGTATCTGGCCCAGATGGAATACCCAGTCAAGTACTGAAGACCTGTGCTAATTAACTGACTGGAGTGTTTACTGACATCTTCGATCTCTCCTTTCAGCAGCCTGAGGTACCCACCTGCTTCAAGCAGTCTTCAATTATACCGATGCACAAGAAGAACATGGAAACATGCCTCAATGTCAATCCTCCAGTAGTGCTTTCTGTAAATCAACTCTTGCCTGAAGAGTAACTTGGATCCAGTCCAATATGCCTAGTGTCACAGTAGCTCTTCAGCTGATGCCATTACATCAGCTTTTTACTCTACTCTGGAATATCCGAACAATAAATGTGATTTTGTCAATCTCTTTATTGACTAAAGCTCAATATTCAGCACTATCATCCCCTGGACACTAACCAATGAGCTTCAAGACCTATCTCCTTGTGCAAACAGATCCTTGATTTCCTCACTTGCAGACCCCAGCCAGTATGAAATGGCAACAACATCTCCTCCAATTATCATCAGCACTGGTACATCACAAGACTGTGTGCTTAGACCCCTCTCTACTTGCTTTATAGTGTGTGGCTAAGTACCACGTCAATACCATATTTAAGTTTGCTGACCACACCACTATTGTTGGCCTAATCAAGGAAGGTAATGAATTGGCATATAAAAGGGAGATTGAAAATCTAGTTGAATCATGCCATAACAACAACTTAGCACTCAATATCAGTAAAATCAAAGAGCTGACTATTGACTCGAGGAGGAGGAAGCTGGATGTCCATGAGCCAGTCCTCATTACTGGATCAGAGGTGGAGAAGGTCAGCAACTTTAAATTCATTTGTATTAGCATATCAGAGGATCAGTCCTGGGACCACTCACAATAGCATCTCTCTTTTCTTAGAAGGTTACGTAGATTCAGCATGTCATCTAAAACTTCGACAAACTTCTATTGATGCATGGTGGATTGCATCTTGATTGGATGCATCATGGCCTGGTGCTCCAATGCCCAGAACTGGAAATGTCTACAGAATGTTCTAGACACAGCTCAGTTTACCTCAGGCAAAGCCTCTCCATTATTAAGCACATTTACCTGTAGCACTGCCACAAGAAATTGTCATCAGTTATCAAGGGTCTCCATCATCCAGACCATGCTCTCTTCTTGCTACTACCAACAGGCAGGAGGTTCAAGAGCCCCAAGCCCCACATCACCTGGTTCAGGAACAGTTATTACCATACAACCATTGGAGTCCTGAACCAGTGTAGAGAATTTCACTCACTAAGAACGTCGAACTGACTCCACAATCTATAGATGTTTTCAAGGACTCTACATCTCAGTATTTATTTACTAATAACTTGTCATTTATTCACTTTTGACATTGAATGTTAGTCAGTCCTTGTTAAGTATAATTTTTCATAAATTCTATTGTATTTATTTTTTCTTGTTAGTACCTGCAAGAATGTGAATCTCAAGATAGGTAACAGTGACATATATATACTTAGAGATTAAATTTACTTTGAACTTTGAACTTCTTGTAACTCATACTTAACATCTCCATACTAGCATGTGTCCTTTTCATCAGAACTCAGGCCTTATCACCATATAAAAGAAAGTAGATACTTGGTGTGTATACATCTTCTGTAGACTAACTCTTGAAATCTATTAAAATAATTTTGACAGGAATAAAGTAAGAAAATGGTGAAATACCACTCAGGGATTTCAACAGTTGGTGCCTTATGGAGTGTGGGCTCTCATTCCTATTATTTACTGTATTTAAACATGATACCTGGATTTGGAAGGGATATTCGCCGCTGAATGTTTGAAGTTCAATAAGATCACAGAATCATTATAATGTCTGAAGCATCGCTTGTTTTATATCATCCAGTTTCCCAAAGTATTTTTTCATCATTCTTTCATTTTCTACATGCCAAATTTTATTTAGTTGTAAGTTTTTTATATATTCATATAAATTCCCAAGCATTTGGGAAGTATCTAGTATAGATTACGTCCCCCCCTTATCCGAAATGCTTGGAGCTGGACGTATTTCAGATTTCAATTTTTTTTTCAGAATTTGGAATATATAACAAGATAGCTTGGCATCACCATAATTTCCAATTCCGGATTTATGTGCTACCAGTAAGCAGTCTTTGTCTTACACTTGTTCATCGCACATATGTATTTAACAATAAAGTTATTTCATACTATTAATACAATGAAAATATAATGTGTGTGCAGAGTAACAACAGCAGCACAGTAGCATCGAGAGAATACCTGAATCAGGTGTTGAACAACAAACAGAGGCAGGCATTCAGTCTCCCACCTATGATATCATGTTTTGATTAAAAGATTACAGTACACTATATTTGTATTTAATTTTCTAGAGGCTTTATGTAAGGTATAAAAAGAATCAGTATTATAGACTTGTTCTGGTGTTGGACTTCCATCAATGACGATCTTGGCAAACTCATCAATGAATTTTTCAGCTGCTTTGTGATCAGCAGATGCTTTATCACCAGAAGGATTTAAAAATTTAATGCTGCGCCTTTTCTTAAATTTCTGCAAGCAGCCTGATGAATATTCACAATTACTTTCAATTTTCAGTTCATAATGCTGGATCTTTGCTTGTTTCGTGACTAGCATACCATTAACCAGCATATGTTCAATCCAACACTAATGAATCCACTCCATCAATACATGATTGAGACCATTTTTTGATTTGTGCAGTGTTTTTCTATTTTCATTAACGTCGGTTCATTACAAATGTGAGGTCACTTGGCAGAACTATCGGTGGTATGCAATGACCTGGGCATTGCCTGGGAGACTTCCCAGCACCTTGAAAAGTTTTCCATGTGCGATCTCAGGTCAGTGTAAAAAAAAATCAGATTTTGGAAGTTTTCGGATTTTGGATTTCAAAGAGTGTTCGATCTGTATTGTTTCTATTTTGTGTAAATCTCACAAAATATTTAATAATGCTGCAGTTTCTATAGCCATTAGATAAAGATTTCATCTATTTGTCACATGTACATTGAAACATTAGTAAAATGTGTAACTTGCGTCAACGACCAACACAATCTGAGGATTGTGCTGAGGGCAGCCACAAGTCACCAAGTTTCTGGCACCAACATAGCGTACCCACAACCTACTAACGCTAACCCTAACCCTAACCCATAGGTCTTTGAAATGTGGGAGGAAACCAGAGCACCCAGAGGAAACCCACATGGTCACAGTGAGTACGTATAAGCTCCTTACAAACAGCAACAAGAATTCTGCTGAAGTTATGACAGGGAGCCCATAACAGAAATCCAACACAACAGCATCTAAGAAATTAAGATGGAAATTAGTTCAGCGAGAAGAGCTGTGATGAGAACAGGAGCCGTCAGTGGGATGAATGAAGAATGCAATATGGGAACCATGATAAAGTATATTGTGATATGGCTGATGAAGTGGATACTGTCATTCACAATCATATCCTGACTGTTATATCATCTGCAAACCTTTTTCATGGTCCCCACATTTAATTCTAAGCCATTTACTCACATCTCAAAATGCCAAAGTATTGAGTACCCCAGAATCACCTTTGTTAAAAGTTATACATGGATATTACTGTGATATGTAGACCTACTTGGATTCCACAATGTTACTTATGCTGTTCTGTCAAAAACACGCAGATCTGCTCTAGGTTTCAGAGTTTTGACACTTGAGGTCTATCATCAATGGAATGCCACAGCACCTTGAAAGTAAATCCAACAAAATTCCACCTCGGCACCTACTACATAAAGCTGCCATGAGGTTCAGTGGTATGCAACACTGCAGTTTTCAGGCAAATATGTTTCAATTCAATGAGATACCTGAATCTAACTAATTACTTGAATGAACCATGTGTTCTTATGGCTGTGTGACATTTAGAGTTTTCAATACCTATACGTTATTCATTCATCTCTACCTATAGAAACCATTGAAATACCTATAGCTAGAGAATGCCAAAAGTACTCAACAGGACAAGGAATATTTGATTTTGAAGCTAGATGTCCCACTGAGCATATGCAGCATTGCCAGCTTTTGCCTTAGACTTCCAGCATCTGCATTTTTCTATTTTGCTTTTCTATTTGAGGAATGTGTGATATCTTTGACCAGTTCTTGTGACTGATGTTAGTCTTTCTTAACAAGAATCACTTCATATTTCACATAAATTCATTTGTATTTTTGGTTATATAAAAACTAAATTAAAAGCTACAATAATTAGAATAATTAAAATATGAAGCTTTTCTCATGCTATATTATTCAGCCATTTTACTGCTAAAGCCTATAATTATGTGTATGCTGAAGCAATATGGTTGAAAAGTACAATCTTATCTTGTTCTACTTGATTTAATAATTTTTCTAAATTTAGGATCCCGATGAAAACTGTGTCATTAACTACTAAAAGAAACAAATGTCCTGTTAGGCAACAGGGCAGATTGACAATTGAGTTCTTGCACACAACCTATTAAATTAAATAGTGCACCTGTTGAGTCTGATCTTTGTTATGAATGGACGGCAAACCGTTGTCTCTGTCTTCACTATTCAGCAGACAAACTAAATAATCACAGTGGTCCTGCACTTTGATTTGAAACCCAAACATGCTCAGCCCTGTTCAGTGATAATTCACTGTTTCTTCAGGAATGATAATATAAAAAAGTGATCTTTTCAATAGCTGAATTTGTCTATTGAGAATTTTGTCTTGAAAGATGCACTTAGAGTGAATTAACTATATGTCATAAGCAAGGGTTCAAATGTATCTACTGAAGATTGAACTCTATTCTCGCCTAATTTCTGAAACAAAATAAATTATTCTGAGGATAAAACGAGAATCGAAATGTGATTGGATTTTCCCATCTAAAGAAATAATAAATGTCAGAGTGGTATTTTGTCTATTTCTTTATTTGAGAATTGAGGCAATTTACAACATACAGCACCTATAAAAAGTATTTTCTCCCCATCCCACCCGGACGTTTTCATGTTTTATTGTTTTACAATATTGAATCACAGTGCATTTAATTTGGCTTTCTTTAACATTGTTCTACATTGTTCAATAGATGCCAGCTTTGTAACTCTACTGAGACAACATGGCTAGAAATACAACTGATGCTGGAACACAAGTCTAGCACTACAAGTGGGATGTTAAGGAGTTACAGATTTTACTGGATTTACTGCATAGTTATTTCTTGATATTTGTGATGAATAAACTAAGTTGACTGAAGGCTTCATTTTTTTTATCAGCCTCATCCTAAAGTCCACATTGTGATGGATCATTCACCCAGCATCGTCTTTTGCTCTCAACAATCCAACATTGATCCGATGAATTGATATAATTAATCTTGCTTTAACTAGTCTCCATATGTTTTTAGGATGCTGAGCTTATGCATATAATAATCATGTCATGCAACACCATAGAAAATATCCAGATTGATAAATAGGGCATTATATCCACAAGGCTGTAAAGCAGCAGCTCCAATTGACACTGTCCTGGACGGATACTCCTGCAGCAGATAGATTGGTGAGAATGTTGCCAAATCAGTTCATTTCTATTGATTCGTTGAACTGTTGTCATAGGGTCAGAGTACAGATTTTGTCCTTCAAGACTTTGCAAGCTAAGGTGAGTTCTACTGAGGCAATCTGGTGGAAGAAATATTTTTTTAACCCGTCTTTGACGTGGTGTCATGAGTTTTCTGGAGATAATCAAAAATACTTATAGACCTTCAGATGGCTTTATCCCAACAACGGTAATGAACATATCCAAGGAGATTGATGAAAGAGTTCAGGCTATGGTTGGGAGCTAAGATTCAGTGGGAAGTCAGAACATTGCATTAAGAGGTTTTCACTTTTGACACAAGTTTCCAGATATTAGTAAGGAAGAAATTGCATGGATGATTGAACGGCTTATGCTTTTGACATATCCAGCTTGAGTGTTTCCCAATGGTCAATTAAGTATAATCTATATGGTCATTTTTACCAGTTTCAACTGAGTGGCTTACTTGGCCACTGCAAAGGATAGTAAAATCACTGTAGGTCTGGAGTCAGCAAAAAACACCAAATCACAAGATCACATTTATTTCTCTGTCTAGCACTGGTACATCAGATAGCATTTTATGAGAGTTTGGTGGCACCAGAGTCATCTTTTATTTCTTCAATAAAATGTTTAAAACATTAATTGAACTTAGTTTTCCCCACTGTCTTAGTCGAATTTGACAGGATTCAGGATTATTTTCCCAGACTTCTAATTAAGTAGTCCGGTAGCACTTCAATATGTATAAAATTGTAATCAGAAATATTACAAAACTATTAGCACATGCACCAGTAAAGCTGAGAGCAATTTTTGTTACCCGAATGTCCACAGTTAATGATGGAAATCTGGAAACGATCACTCTGTGACCCTTGTTGCAGTCTTTGCAGATGCTGCAAGTCACTTGATATGAACTTCAACTTCTTCCCGATTATTCCTATTCTGAGAGTTAATTAGAGCATTTAACCTGGTGAATGAGGTGTAACTGAGCTTTTACTGATATTGTATATCATAATTATTGCTTAACAACTTCCCATGCCATGGAAAATAGGGCTTCTTATGTTAATCTTCTATATTAATTCCAAGAATGGAAAAAAGAACATATCTCTGACATCCCCTAGTTATTTTTAAGGTAATTGGAGAAAAGTATGAGGTGGGGGGAGATGTCCAGGGGTAATTTTTTTACACAGAGGGTGGTAGGTGCATGAAATGCCTTGCCAAGAGTGGTGGTAGAGGCAGATACATCAGGGACAGTTAAGAAGCTCTTAGATGTGCACAGGGATGATAGAAAAATGGAGGGTTATGTAGGAGGGAATAGTTAGATTGATTTTAGAGTAGGTTATAAGGTCAGTACAACATCATGGGCCAAAGGGCCTGTACTATGGTGTATTGTTCTATTTTTTAATATCTCTCTTAATTCAGTAAATGAGTACCAAATTAATTCTAAAGGGCTATTCATTGTTTGATTTTGTGGCAGCATCTCAATTTAACAAGCTGTAATACTTGCTGATGTTTCTGGAGAATGCAATTGGTACTGATGGTACCCTTTCCAAATACACTAAAGAACCTTCCTGGTTTCTTTTGTTTTAAAATGTCAACCACACTGAACATAGAATCTAGACTGTTGAGAAGCATGTGTAATAGAAAACCTTATTTCACAGTCATGCCCTAAGAAGAAAAGCATTCATTTAGCAATAACTAGCTCTAATGGATGTAGTTATGGGTTTAATGCAAGTTGGCCAAGCATATTGTACTAATATCAAGCTACTTATTGTCAGCTTAACCACAATTGTCATCATAAAACATTGTAATGACATTGCTTCATGTACCTGAATGTAACATTAAACTGGTCTCTGAATTTCAAGTTTCAAAGCAAAGATACAAGTGGAATAAATAGGTTCACTCAAAACTGGTGTGATCTGCTCCCATAACTGATTAGGGAGAGAAAAAAAACACTAATTTAATAAAGGTGAACATTTGATTGCTCTATTTTTAATTATCTTTAAAAATTCTTAAGGCAACTTCCATGCACAATGTAGTTCTTTTGTGTATGGTATAGTGATTAATAATGCAAATGAATGCTCATAATTTCAACTGAAGATCACTTCCATGATAGTGCTATTTTGTTTGAAGTCACAAAGGATCAAAAGATGCTCCAATATTTCAAAGAGATAATTGCCAGCGTGTTTTAACTATATATTATAGTGTGCTATGTATTATAACTCAGAGCTTTTCCTAGCTTATACAACCACATATTTCCACTTGGTCATTATCCATTTGGCTAATTTATCTGGGAATGATTAAATATTAGCTGCTGATCATGCACCCTTAACTGCAAGTACTCATTCAAAGCAGACAAATAATCACAGGTTCTAACCAAGAAAGTGTGTTTTCAATATGGTAAATAGTCATAGTTACTTTTGCTAACTGTATATAAGTAATCTTAGTCCGTTCTGTTAATGCTGCCAATTGATTTAATCAATTTAGCTTGTTGTTCATGTAGGTTATAGAAATAATTTAGAAAGATCCCTGTAAATCAGATTTCCCACTGGGGATATAATGTCTTCAAACATCTGCTAGAACGTCTTCACCAGTTTTAATTTGATTAGCCATCCAGTCAGCTGTTACTTTCAATTGACAGTTTCCATGAAAATACCAAGTTTGGTGGCATTCCCGTGAAACTGCGAAGTTAAGAAATAACATGACATTTTACCTTTCATATAACAAAGCTGGGAGATGTATTTAAGTTTTGTCTGCATAGTCTACTTGTACATGATGTGCTGTCTTCTATGAACATTTATTGGGGGCATATTGACAAAATTAATTAGATTTCCTCTGTCTTTAAATGAATGTAAGTTGAGCTTTTATGAATTTTTCAGTTTTATTACATGGAGAATAGGGATTTATGTCAGTGTTATTGAGCCCATATGCTAGATCCATGGTGTATATTAGTGTGGGGATATGTGTAGTGAGCTGACAGAAGTGGAGCCAGAAGAATTAATTTGAAAGTTCTATTATTTTAAATATATTGTGATTTCAGTTCCTGACAACCACATTTTTTCAATGCTGAAACAGCACAAATGATGGACATTTAATCCAAAGCACATAATTTTTTTTTTATAATTACATTTCAAGTGTCAAATAGATCACAAAACAAAATCTTTCCTATGTTTTCCACACCTGAAAGGTAACTTCGAGGTTTGTCATCTGACATTGAAAGTATTCATCATGGACGTAACAGAAGGATGAGCTGGCTTTGAAGAATACTATGAAACCAGTTCATGAATCTTATTTAAACATTGAGTTTTATATTTGCATTAGAAACTTGTTCAAGCAACTGATTTAACTGGCATGATAAGATCTTCTAATCATGCAACTCTTTAAAATTGAACCATTAATATTAAGAGATCCACATCTAGGATTTCATCCTTGATGATGGACTCAATGGCAATGGGTGCAGGTTGTACTCTACCTCCAAAATTCATTTCTATTGCAGCCACCCATGACTGTATATGGGGTGATTAGATAGCACTGTTAATCTAAGGCAAATTGCTCTACCATAATTACCCTGGCTTCAAATGTGCCTCAGAATTGTGAAGACCTTTCAAAAATCTTTAAACTAATCACATGTCCTGAAGTACTTCAGTTTTCAGGCGTTGAGTATAAGAATTGGGACATCATGTTACAATAGTACAAAATATTGGTTAGGCTTTACTTGAAGCATTGCATGCAGTTCATTTCACTACACCACAGGGCTGATGTGACTAAGCTACAGAGGCTGCAGGAAAGGACTCTTGCCTGACAAATCTGTTGAAATTCTTTGAGGAAATTACATTTTTGGTAAGTGTATGGTCATGAACTTCAGTAAAATAAATAGTTTCAAAATGGAGAGAAAATTCAGAAATTGGAGCTGCAAAGAGAATTGGGAGTCCTTGTGTAGGATTCCCTAAAGTTTACCTTGCAAGTTGAGTTGGTGGTAAGGAAGGCAGATGCAATATTAGCATTCATTTCGAGATGACCAGAATATTTATTTTATCTTTATTTAGCGACACAGCATGGAGTGGGCCCTCCTGCCCTTCAAGCCATACTGCACCTGCAACCCCAACAAACCTGATTTAACCCTATTTACAATGTCCTCTTGAACTATACGTGTAACAGTTTAATATCTCTGCATCTTCCCACCATCACGTACAAAATAAGTGTTAAGTACTGTTGTATCCATACAATGGGATGTTGATTTAATTCTTGCATATGTAGACAATCAGTTAACTACCTGTTTCTTGGTCTGCATTTTAAATTTAGTCTTCAGTGTGTTTTTGAATCTGAAGGCTAATGCACGAAGTCAGCTAAATTAATTGCTACATGTGCGAAACCCAAAAATCGCTCCAACAAGGGGAACAGACAGGAGGTTCAATGGAGAACAAGACTCCCGGATGGTATGTTGCTTCCCAGGTGCCAGGGTCAGGCTCATCGCAGATCTACTCCACAGCACTCATAAGTGGAAGAATCAGCAGCCAGAGGTCATAGCCCTCATCGGTACAAATGACATGTGTAGGAAGGTTGATGAGGTCCTGCAAAGTCAGTTCAGGGAAACAGGTGCTAAGTTAAAGGACAGGATCTCCTGTCACGATTGCTACCCATGCCATGCGCTAGTGAGGCCAGAACAGGAAAATCATGCACGTGGCTAATGAGGTGGCACAGGAGGGAGGGCTTCAGATTTATGGAGCATTAGATCTCTTCCAAGGCAGGTGGGATCTGGACAGGCTGAGTGGTTTGCACCTGTGGTAGAGGGAGTCTAACATCCTTGAAAGATGTTTTTAAGAATACATACTAAGTCAGGCATCAAAAGGTTGAGCATTGTGGGAGCAATGTTCTGAGTTGTGTATTGTAGGAAAGGAGGATGAGCTTAAGGAATGGATCAAGACATAAACTTTGGACATTGTAGCTGTTAGGGATATTTGCTTGCAGGAGAGGCAGGACTGTCAGCTCAGCTCCAGGGTTCCATTGTTTTAGACATATGAAGGTAGAGGGATTAAAGAAGGAAGGTTTACATTACTCCCCATGGAAAACGTCATGGCAGTGCTCACATAGGGCAGACTGGAGATCTTGTCTACTGAGGCTATATGAGTGGAAATGAGGAATGAGAAAGAAATAACCATGTTAATGGGATTATATTATAGATCATGCAACAGTCTGCAAAATTTAGAGATGTAAGTTTGTAGAGAGATCAGAGATGGTTGCAAGAAACATAAGTTTGCAATAATAGGTAATTTTAATTTTTCTCATATTGGCTGGGACTCCCGTGCTGTAAAAGGACCCGGATGGGATAGCGTCAGAATAAAAGGCAAGAATAATAGGTTTAGAGAATATTAGTTTTGAGAGATATGGAGGTGCTTGATTAATATTAAGGAGGTGCATCATAGGTATAGGCAGGAAGGAACAAAGGAGGTACTTGAGTATAAGAAATGCAAAAGAAGACTTAAGAAAGAAATCAGAAGGGCTAAAAGAAGGCATGAGATTGATCTAGTAAACAAGGCAAAGAAGAATCCCAAGGGGTCCTACATATATATTAAGAGCAATAGGATAGCAAGGAACAAAACTGGTCCTTTGGAAGATCAGAGTGGTAATCTATGCATGGAGCCAAAAGAGATGTGGAGAATCTTAAATGGATTTTTTTGCATCTGTATTAATAGGGAGACAAGCACAGAATCTATAGAACAGAGAGAAAGCAGCAGTGAGCAGCGAGGGGGGCTTCTGAATGGATGGCGATGCGTATACACGGATCGGCCTGTCAGGGGCCAACCAAAGGTGCTTTCTTCTTTGCTAAATGCGTTTATTTATATACATAGTAAGACTATTTTTGACTCCAATAACTAGCATCCAGCAGATCCATCGCATCAGTGAGCGTCGCATTGTTCGGAGTAGCTGGCCGGCAGTTCAGGGGAGGCGAGATGGCCCTTGGACCAGGGATGACAAGAAGTGTCATCAAGCCTGGGGATTAAAAGTGGACCATTGGGCTGGGGAGGTTGAATTGGGCCGTTGGCCTGGAAGAATTTGAGACAGGCCATTAGGCCGGGTATTTGGAGCCATGCCATTGGGCCAGGGGATTCAAACTGGGCAGGAAATGCCGAGTTTAGTTCAGAAGAGCTGACCTGGGTGGAGACTGTGCTGCTGTGTAATACTCAGAGGCACCAGAGTTGGTGCAAAGGCGGCAGGCAGTGAAACCATGACTGACTGTCTGGGATGTTTCTCCTGGAGTTGTAAGACCGCATTGGACATTTATTGATGCAGGCCTGCTTCCCTTGTTGGTGGTGAGACAGGTGGTGAGGCAGCAGTTTTGCCTTGGTTGTAACTCGGAGGAGGCCTCAATCCTTGGGCTTGCATTGTAGAATGGCATCTGGGCTTGTTTGGGAATGGCCTCTGCTGTCAGTGCTGCCCTCCAGTTGTGAATCAGTGGAATTACAGTCAGGACTGCAGGGAACCATCGATTTGTGGGACTTGGACTAAAATTTTGTTTTCTTACATGACTATTTTATTTATTTTCTTCCTTTCTTGTAACTTTCAATGCACATGTATGTTTTTTTCACCTTGGCCCAGAGGAGTGTTCGGCTGTATCCATGTATGGTTTGAATGACAATTAAATTTGAATTGAGGTCATGGACGATATACAGATTGCAGAGGAGTTGTTGGCTATGTTGAGGCAAATTAGGGTGGATAAATCCCTAGGTGTTCTCTTGGATCCTGTGGGAGGCCAGTGCTGAAATTGCAGGGGTCCTGACAGAGATAATTAAAACATCCTTAGCCATGGATAAGGTACAAAAGGATTGTAGGCCGGTGAACCTCAGATCAGTAGTGGGTAAGTTATTGAAAAGTATCCTAAGGGTCCAGATATATAAGTATTTGAATAGGCAAGGACAGATTAGGGATAGTCAACATAGCTTCATGCTTAGTTGGTCATGTCTAACCAGACTTATAGAGCTTTTGGAGGAAATCACCAGGAAATTTGATAAGGCAAGGCAGTGGATGTTGTCAACATAGATGTTAGCAAGGCCTTTAACAAGGTCCTGCATGGAAGGTTGTCAAGAAGTTTCAGTCATTTGGCATTCAAGAGCAGGTAGAACATTGGATTAGAGATTGTCTTTGTGGGAAAAGCCAGAGAGCCGTAGAGTGGTAGTGTAGATGTTTGCCTCTCTGCCTAGTGGAGCAGTGCTGAGCCCATTGTTTTTTGTCATCTATATCAATGATCTTGATGATAATGTGGAAAAACTGGATCCGCCAATTTGCAGATGACAGCAACATTGGGAGTATAGTGGATAGAGAGGAAGACTATCAAAGCTTGCAATGGGATCAGGACTAGCTGATGAAATGGGTTGAAAAATGACAAATGGAATTTAATGCAGACAAGTGTGAGATGTTGTAATTTGGGAGGACAGACCAGGGTAGGAGTTACATGGTGAGTGGTAGGCAGTGCACTGAATACAGAGGATAAACAGAGAAATCAGGAATAGGGTTTCATAATTCCTTGAAAGTGGCTTCGCAGGTAAACAGGGTCGTAAAGAAAGCTTTTGGCGTTTTGGCCTTCATAAATCAAAGTATTGAGTACAGGAGTTGGGATGTTATGCTAAAACTGGGTAAGACCTAATTTGGGTATTGTGTGCAATACAGGAACACTATCATTGAGATTGAACATGTGCAGAGAAAATTTGCAGGGATGTTGCTAAGAATTGAGGACCTGAGTTATAGGGAAAGACTGAATTGGTTAGGACTTTATTCCCTATACTGTAGGAGAATGGGGAGAAACTTGATAGGGGATAAATAAGGTAAATGCAAGTGGGCTTTTTCCACTGAAGCTGGATGAGACTAGACCTGGAGGTCATGAGTTAAGAGTGAAAGGTGAAGTGTTCAAGAAGAACATGAGGGGGAACCTCTTCAGTTAGAGTGTGGTGAGAGTGTTAAATAAGCTGGATGCAGGGTTGATTTCAATACTTGAGAGAAACTTGGACAGGTACATGGATTAAAGGGGTATGGAGGACTATGGTCTGGGTGCAGTTCGATGGAACTAAGCAAAGTAATGGTCTGGCACAGACTAGGTATGCTGGAAGGCCTTTTTCTATGTTATAGTGTTCTATGACTCTATGATTCTAACATAAATGCAAAGTATTATTTATATAATACAAGGTGTTGCATGCTGGTGTTCTAAGAGATAGGATACCTGAGTTTAAGAGATGCAGAAGGATAGTCTGCAGGAAGTAATTGGGAAGACTATTGTCCTTTATTGCAAAGAAGTTGGAGTAAAAGAGTAAGGAAGTCTTGTTAAAAATTGTACTGGCCTTGGTAAATAATGCAAATTTGATTACATGAAAGGAGGCCCCTATTCTCATGGTGGTGTAGCAAAACCCAGTGGATTGATGCTGGGATGTGGGGGAGTCAATAGTTTTCATGTTAGTTTGAGCAAAATACATTACCATTTTCAGGAATTTGACTTCAAGATGTTGCGGAGAATCTGTAGCATCAAGAGATGACCAAATCTGGACAAATAAGGAGAAACGTCTTCTTTTAGCTTCTGGTATTCTATATCCCAGAGAACTATAATGTCGAGACATTAAACATTATACAACTGTGTTTATTTAATTTTAGACCACAGAAGATTCAAAGATTGAGGAGAGAGGGACAAAAATGATATTGAATCCAAGGATCACATTAGATTAGTCATGATTTTATTGCATAGGCAAAGCAGCTGCTCCTGCTCTCTTTTTCAGCTCTATTCAAGGATGAGATGGAGTGGCTTGTTTAGTGAGCATGATGTGTTACAAATGCTAGACACTCAATGAAGAACTATTGGTACTTCGGGAGCATAGTCTCAAGATTCGGGGGAGTAGATTTGGGATAGTGTTGAGGAGGAACTGCTTTTCCCAGAGAGTGGTGAATCTGTGGGATTCTCTGCCCAATGAAGCAGTGGAGGCTACCTCAGTAAATATATTTGAGACAAGGTTGGATAGATTTTTGCGTAGTAGAGGAACTAAGGGTTATGGGGAATGGGCTGGTTGGTGAAGATGAATCCATGACCAGATCAGCCAAGATCTTATTGAATGGCGGAGCAGGCTTGACAGGCCAGATGGCCTACTCCTGCTCCTATTTCTTATGTTCTTATGTACTACCCAGTAAGTTCTAATTCAATGTTTTATTCTCCATACTTTTAATGTGGTTGCCTGAAACCAAGGGTACTTGTGATCTGTAGAATACTTTGTTGCCTTTTTGTGAAGACTCAGCAATGTGGTTATGGTAGTTTCCAGCAAAAAACCTCAAAGCACTTTTTTCTTATATACACATATAGGATGTGGTAATCACCATCAGGGCCAGCATTTGTTATTCATCTGATCAACAATCGTCTTTGAAATGGGTACAATGCCAGATACTTTCAATGTAGTTAAAGGTCAACCACAATGCTGGGAACTGGAGTCACACACAGATTAGTCATGGTAAAAATAGCAGATTGAAAAGCAATAAACTGTAGATGCTGGAACTAAATAAAAATAAAAAAATGGAAATCATTGGCAATATGTGGTAGAATAGGCAGAATATGCTAGGACAAATGCATTTTTAACATAAAGAATATAGATAAAATTTAAGGTCAAGGAGGCTCAATAGTGTAGTGGTCGGCAAAAAGCTCTGCAGAGCCTGTGTTCAGGGTTAAATTCCACTGCTGTCTGTAAGGAGTTTTCACGTTCTCCCCGTGACATCTTAGGTTTCCTCCTAGTGTTCCAATTTCCTCCCAGTCGAAAAATGTACAAGTTAATAAGTTGTGGGCATGTTATGTTGGCACCAGATGTGTGGCAACATTTTGGGGTCTTCTCCCAGCACTTCTCTGGACTGTGTCGGTTGTTGATGCAAACAACACATTTCACTGTATGTTTCGATGTACCAATTATCTGTGACAAATCTTTACCTTTATCTTTACTAGCAGAATCGGTAAAAATGAGAACATCAATGTGTTTTCATTTGTGGTGAGGGGAGAAGTTAGAGAAAACTGAAAGAATGTCTGTGATACGGAGGAAACAAAGGTTGAAGTTTGTCATACAAACCCCAGTGCCATCTCAGTGAGGGTGATAATTGTGTGGTAATCATAACTGATCTGTGGGGGGAAAACAGCAGTTGCAAAAATCCTGAAATTGAAGAGATGGAATGGTAGTGTAGTGGTTAGCACAATGCTTTACAGTACAAGTGTCACAGGATCAATTCCCACAGCTGTTTGTAAGGAGCTTGAACATTCTCCCTATGACTGTGTGGTTTCCTCCCAAAGACCTACCAATTGGTAGATTAATTGGTCATTGTAAATGGTCCTGTGATTAGGCTAGGGTTAAATCGAGGACTGCTGAGCGGCAAATCGCAATGGGCTGGAAGGACCTACTCCGCACTATCTCAAAAGCAAAAAAAAAGAATGCAATCAGGTAGCATTTGTGAAAGAGAGAAAAGAAATGGATCTTCTCGGAGGCTGTCCTTACATCATGCATGACCAACAGATTCCCTATTGTTAGACTGTTGCAAATCCACAACAGGAGATGGATTTCCAAATTGCATTGATTGGAGTCTTAATAAACTTTGTTCTGTAAGCAAGTATTGTTAGCCTAATAAGTAGTTCCTTCTTTTCAAGATTAAAATTGATTGACCTTAGGAGCATAAATCTTTATGACATAGAAGCAGAATTGGGCCATGAAGCCCATCGAGACTGCGCCACTATTCCATTATGATTGATTTATTAGCCCACTCAACCCCATTATCCTACCTTCTTCCCATAACCTTCAACACCCTGACTAATCAAAACCTATCAATCTCGGTTTTAAATATACCCAATGATTTGGCACCATAGCCTTCATTGGCAATGAATCCCACAGATTCGCCACCCTCTGAATAAGAAACCCTTCATCATTTCAGTTCTATTTGGACATCCCTCTATTCTGAGTCAGTGCCCTTCAGTCCTAGACTGTCCTACAACAGGAAACATACTCTGTCAATATTTCTTTCAATATTTGATAGGCTTCAATGAGATCCCCCGAGTTTGAATAAAATGGCAATGAGTTCAGGCCTAGAGCTATCAAACACTCTTCATACATTAACCCTTTCATTCCTGGATTCAGTCTCGTGAACCTCCTCTGGACCTTTTCCAATGCCAGAGCATCTTTTCTTAGATAAGGGGCCCAAAACTGCTCACATTACTTCGTGGTCTGACCAATGCCTTATAAAGACTCAGCATTACATCTATATTCAGGTCCTCTCAGAATGCATACCAACATTGCATTTGCCTTCCTTACCACTGATTCAACCTGCAAATTAACCTTCAGGGAATCTGCACAAGGACTTCTAGGCCCCTTTGCACCTCTGGTTTTGAATTTCTCCCATTTAGAAAATAGTCTACATTTTTTTCCTTCTACCAAAGTCTATGATAATACTTTCCTACACTATACTATATCCCATTTGCCACCTTTTTGCCCATACTTTTAATCTCTCCTTTTGCAAACCCCCTACTTCCTCAGCACTACCTATCTTCATATCATCCACAAACTTGGCCACAGAGCCATCAATTCCATCATCCAAATCATTGTCATATAATGTGAAAGGAAGTGGTCCCAACACTGACCCTGCAGAACACTACTAATCACCAGCAGCCAAGCTAAAATGGCCTCTTATTTCCACTCTTAGTGTTTTTCCAATCAGCCAATCTTTATGCTAGTATTGCTCCTTGATGCACCATCAATAACTCACTCTGAGAAGTAAAGGCGATATATCGGCTTTTATTGACTGGAAGAAGGGACAAGCAGTGAGTGACCACCATACTACATCCTGGAGACTGAGAGGCCTGGCTCAGGCCTAAAACGCCTTTATACAGGGGTCTGTGGGAGGAGCCACAGGAGCAGTCAGCAGGGGGCGTGTCCAGACAGGTATATGTAGTTCACCACACTCCTATACATCAATGGGTTCTTATCAAGCAGCCTCATGATTAAGATCATCTACTATGTGCTTTCCAATATAACACCTTCAGTCCTGTATTCATCACCCTCTTTGATTTTGACAACATATTACACTTCAATTCATTCCACTGACTAAGATTTTGCCCTGTCCTTCCTTACAGACTCACTACATACTGCATCAACCCATATACCAATTACTCCATCAGTGGCCAAAACTCTCTCCTCAACAGCTCAAGCAAACCTGCCCACAAGGATATTGGTCCCCCTCAGGTTCAGGTGTAACCCATCCCTTTTGCATAGGTCATACCGTTCATTGAATAGATACCAATGATTCAGAAATCTGAAACCCTGCTCCCCAGACACCAGAAATTTCTACCCTTGTGGTCCTGCTTTTCAGTTATCTGCCTAACTCTCTTTTTTCCCTGTTTCAGGACCTCATCCCTTTTCCTACCTATTTTGTTGGTACCAATATGTACCATGACTTCTGGCTCTTCACCCACTTCCTTTAGAAGGCTGTGGACCTGATCTGAGATATCCCCGAGCCTGGCAGCTTAGAAGCAACATACCATCAATTTCACATCCACAGAATCTGCTGCCTGTTTCTCAAAGTATGGAATCTGCTATCACTACAGCTTGCTTCTTCTTCTCTCTTCCCTTCTGAGCCATGGAGCTAGAATCAGAGATCTGGTTGCTGAGGTCATGACCCCCTCCCCATCAGTATCCAAACTGAGATATTTATTATTGTGTGCAACAGCATCAGGGGTACTCAGCACTGGCTTCCTATTTCCTTTCCCTCTACTGAGTCACCCAGGTACCTGTCTCTTGCAACTTCTTCCCTACCTCCTTGCCTACCTCCCTGTAGCTCCAATCTGTCACCTCATATTCTCCCATATGAACCAAAGGCCATCAAGCTGCAGCTTTAGTTCCTTAAAACGGTTCTTAAGGAGTGGTAGCTCGATACGATATGCAGGTATAGTTATCAGGGAGACTAAAGGTCTCCCGGAGTTCTCACATCTCACTTGAAGAATGCACCATTAACCTTGGATCTGTTCTCAAAGCACAAGCTATGTACCAATACACAAAGAAATTAACATATGTTCTGTTCTTCTACAGTTTGACCCAGTGAAGTTTGAGCATAACATCATTCATATTACTACTACCCAGTACTGAGAAGCTATTTGGCATTGATCACTTGTTAAAGAACATCAAAATGCATAAATAAATAACCCACTTTAGTTTACCTAATTAATGTGTGGAGGTATATGCAATTTATTTTTTATTCTGAAATGTTATAAAATGCTTAAAATTACTTTTGCCAATTTATACAGTAAGATGAAAAAGTCTAGCTGTATATATGTGCCTAAGAATTTTGCACAGTAGCATACATTGATTACTTTAGGATTTCAGATTATTTTTCATACACAGAGAACATCTGTTGCAACTTTGGCGCTACCCCAAATAAATCACCTCTGGTTGAATACTTATGTTGACACCAAGGTACTGAGAAATGGTTGTGAATCTCCAGCCAATAAATTGCAATTACTTCCACTTCATCTCAAATACCAATCATGAACTTTTTCTACAAATATTCATAATAATGTCTTTGCAATATTTGTCACCATAAAATCATTCATATTTTGATTTTCTAATATTTTTTGAAGATAGATTGGAGTTTCTTTAAATTCCATTCCTTTCACTGTGATGTATTACTTTCCTATTCTTCCTGGCAAGAGACAGAATCATTTTCTAATTATACTAAACCACTGCACTTTCATTTTGAGGTTGGTTAACCTGAAATACAGCATAAATAAAATAATCCCATTATTCTATGCTCACTGAAGATCTTAAATTAGTGTTACTTAGTTGAAAAGCTGTTGTTTCTTTTATGCTTTGAAATAAAAGAGATAATATGAAATCTAATTTATATCAATCTTTAGATCTTTATATCAACCTTCCTTTATCTAGCATATTTGATCAGAATTCCTTCACACTAATTATAAGATATCCAGTTCTCACGTATTGTAGGTAACTCATGGTGACACAGAGTCTACTTCTATGCAGTGTCGACTATGATCAAAGAAATAACTCAAAGTTGATTTATTATGATGGCCTAAACTTTTCTCCTAATAGAGACTCGGATCATTGTACACAAGCCTGATAATAAATTGAACAATAGTGGGATATTGAATTCTATTGAAGAGTTATTTAAAAATTAGTTAGCAGTTATTGTTTTCATCTGCTACATAAAATAACTGACAACCCAATTTTATAAATGGGGACACAAGCAAAATAGAATCAACACAAACTTCTGAAGGATGGTCTGACTTTACAACTCAGAACAGGATGTAGTAAGCTTCAACAAGGACCTAAAAATATATGTATAGAATGGAAGAATGAGCAGGGAACACAAACTCTAATGTCCTAAAATATATCATTCTCCAATTAGAATATACTTAATAACAGAAAATCTACAGCCTTTCTGAGACTGCAGGGATGCTTCCATCATATTAATCCTATATCGCTGACTATAACCCGAGCTTAAGCCTGTTAGTTCTCAACTGTAACTAAATGAAACATACTCTAGGGACCTGTGCAGTCAATCCCTCTTAGAATGACATTCCGTGAGACTGCACATCAATGAAAATAGGACAGACTTACTCAGTTACTCATATATCCTGGTAAGTAATATGATGAAAAATCATGTCAAAAGTGATGACCTGTTTGTTCTATCTCACTGTAGCTTTAATCAATGTCACAATTGGTTGGTAAACTGAAGAGAAACATCCCAATCCAAAATGCTGCCTATCCTTATTAGATTCAGGTGCAGTGACATGAAGTATTGTTGGCTTATTTCATACTTAACTATAAATCATTGTAAGATGGAAAACATGAGCCAACAAAAATTGTAGGATGGGTCATCTCAGTATATATGCAGTTGCATGCCTTATCTTCATTGGGGTCACAGAGAATCCAATGATTTAAAATCACTGAGGTGGCACAATCACAATCCTCACTGTTTTGATTTGATTTCACTATACATTTTGATGTACATGAGACAAATAAGTAAAATCTTCGGTAGCTGGTGGCAGGAGACATGGGGTTAAGCTGAGGGATCTTCCCTGCAGAATTATATTTTGATCATTTGAAACGACCAAAGTTGGAAGCCATTTTCTGAGTGAAGTTGAGGAGGATGGGGAAAAATGTCAACTTCCATTGCTGTTTGAACTCCATAGCCATTCTAAAGTCTGACACCTGGCCTTAGTGCTTTTCAGAGTATATGTAATAAAACTGCACAGTGGTCAAAGGTATATCTAATAGATCACGCAACAGTGGAAAATGAGTGCGAAGAATGTGGAACTGCTGGTATATAAATTGTGCAGAGCCAATAATATAAACAAAGTAAAGAGCACGATGAGAAGAGTAACTTGAATAGGAGTCATACTGGAGTATAGGCAGCCTTACAGCTAACCAAGCCAATGAACCAGTTTCAATGCTGTATGTTACCTGAAACATAATTTTGTGCAAATTGTGGCAAAATGTAATCAGTTTGGCTGGAGGTTATCTAGATGGTTTATTCCCAAGTACTTTGTCTTTCATATCAACAAAGTATCTGAAGAAACCAGGTGTCTTTTGTGCATTCAACCATAAACACCAGCTGGCCCCTTCTGATACTAACCAAATGACCAAACCCACAGCTCTCCAGAGCAAAGAATTGCAAACATTGACAAACTTCCAGGGGAATAACTTTCTCCTCATTTCTGTCTTCATTGGTGGTCCCTTCTCCAAGTGATGTTCCCTAAACTCAGAATCCTCACCTCTCAGCATCCACACCCGAAGAGTTTTCTGCCTCAATGAGAGTATGTCTTAGTCTTTGAAACTCCAATGATTATCAGCTCAACCTCTCTTCAAACCTTAACCTTTTCCTATCAATAATCAACCTAGTTAGCTACTTCTAATAATGCATGAGTATCCTTTTGGATGCAGATCATATGTCTTTTGTGAGCTGCTTCAACAGTGGTCGTGTAGTACCATAGTAAGGCATTTGCTACAACAAAAGTTTTAATGTAGAAAAGTACAAAGCTTCTAGAATGGCACATCATTGCTTTGGTATTAGGATAGATTCCAATATTTCACTGAGAAAATAATGGAAAAATCATAAAGAAATCATTAATTGCCATCTTGCTACTGGGGGAAATTACGTTTCCTGATGGTAATTGGGAATGATATGTTCAGATTAGATATCCAAAATAAATGTCTTGGAAACCAGATTCAGATTCAGATTCAGAATTAGATATCCAGAATAAAAGAGGATGTGAAATATCCCTGGAGTGGAGGATCAAAAAGAATCTTAAGGCATTTTATTCATACATTATGTTAAAGAGAATAAGCAAGGAGAGGGTCAGTCCACCCAGAGATAAAGACTTGAATTTGTTCTTGGAGTCAGAGCAAGTGGATGAAGCACTTGTTTTGGTATTGACTGATGAAATGGATTTGTGGGATATTTAAAGAGGAATGTGACAGACTGGTGTGCTGGGACATTTTGATGTTAAGGACGAGATACCATTGGGTCTGAAAATCATTATAGTGGATAAGACATACGGGTTGGGTTAATAATTTGTCAACGCGTTATGCTGGCACCAGAAGCAAGGCGACATTTGCGGGCTGCCACATATTCAGACTTTGTTGGTCGTTGACGCAAATGACACAAATGACGCATTTCTTCATACGTTTTGATGTATGCATGGTCATATGATAATTAAAGCCAATTTTGATATAACTTTATATATGTCACCAAGGCTGATTACATAAATCCCAGATTATTGAAGGAAGCAGTGAAGAGGTTTTCACAAAGACCTTTGTGTCCTCACTAGTAACAGATGAGGTAGCTGAGGTCTGAGGAGTAGCAAACATTGTACCTATGTTCTAGATGGGGAAATAGGAAGAATCCAGATAATTATAGTCCGTAGAATCTCACATCAGTGGTAGGGAAGCTACTGGCAAGGGTGCTTAGAGATTGGATTTTGTCCCATTTGGAAAAGCATGGTTTGCCTGCAGAGTGTCAACATGGTTTGGTGTAGAGCAGGTCATGCTTTATAAGCTAGATTGAATTTTATAAGGAGTAGGCAAAGGTGCTTGCTGCAGGTAAGGCAGTGGAAGTCATCCACAGGGGATGTTTACCATGTAGTAGAGGAATCGAAGAGTTTGGTTGAGTTTAAAAGGTTTTTAGGTAGACACATGATGATGAAAGGAATGGAGGAATATGGATGATACACCAAAAGAGGACATTTAGTATAAATTAGCATCAACAATGTGGGCTGAATGGCCTCTCCAATACTTTACAGTTCTATATTCTATTTTCTAAATCTGTTGTTACTTCCAAGTTTGAGTTAATCGACAGTGCTTCTCCTTATAGATGCTGCCTGGCCTGCTGTGTTCCACCAGCATTTTGTGTGTGTTATCTAATTTATATCTGGTTTCTATATCTGTATAAAATTACTTCTTAATTTATTGATCTATCTCAATGTTTCTCATCAGCAATGCTAACATTCTGTGCATGGAATCATAGTTTACTGGTCAGACTCCCAGAAGTTGATTATTTTCTTGAAGCACACAACAGATGGAGAGCATATTCTCATAAGCCTTGAGCCAAGAATGTAACTTATCTTCTTAGAAGTGATCTGATGTTACTTGATGCAGTAAGAATACACTGCTGGAGGAACTCAGCAAGTCAGGCCTCGCTCGTGGAGGAGAATCATCTGTCAGCATTTCAAGTTGAGACCCTTCTACCAGATTCAGAACAGCACCTAATATTCCACCAGGGTAGTTAACACCATGAACACTGAATACTCCAGCTTTAGGCAGGTAACATGTTCCTCTGTCCTATCTTTCTCCTTTTGACCTATCAAGCCCCCTCACATATATCTTCTTTCCCAAACACCCACACCATTAATTTCTTTACCCACCCATGACAGGTGACCATCACCCACACACTCCTCCCGCTGGGTCCCCTATCACAACTCCCCCCCACCGTTTCTGCCTGCCCATATTCCCTCCCTTATTTGATTCCGCTCTTCACCATCTGTTTATCTGTAGCACTTGGTTGCCTTCATTTATTAATCCCCAGCCTCTGTCACAACTTCATCCTTCCCTTCCCCACCTGACTCCACCTGCCAATCAACCCCTTCTAATCCTGAATCCACCAGCTTTTGCCCAATTTCCCCTCCCCACTCAATCACCTATTTATATTATCTATCTTCCCTCTATCTTTCGGTCCAGGTTAAGGGACTTGATGTAAAGCGTTGACTGGCCATTTCCCTCCGCAAACTTTGCCTAACATGCTGACGTTTATCAGCAGCTCAATGTATGCGTTGGATTCCAGCATCTGCAATCTTTTATGTCTCCGTTTACCTGCTGTATTCTCAGTAAAATGTTTCATTACTTCTACTTCTATATGTCTTAAATATTCTGATTAATTGCAAAGTCCATCTGAAGTTGCCAGAAGTCACAGTACTGCCTGTCTGTGGCACAATGGAGCTTTACTGCTCTGCTTAGTGGCAAGATGTCATCTGAATACTTCAGGCACTCCTGCAGAGCTCATGCTTCAGGCATAAATTGGGTGTCCTGAGGGCGCCATGTGCAGAACAGTGCTTGTGCCTCCATCTGTGACCAGAATGAAGCTGTCTGCTGTTTTAAATTGGCTTCTCTACAGGAGTCCAAGGCAAATAACAGCATATTTAAGGAGGTCTGATGTAATATTTAAATAAAGGCCTAGTCAGGAACCTATTTTGTCTCATTGCCACCCCTCAAGAACATCATCCCTCAGAAGTTTCCATCAGTTTTAGCTTTGAGAAGACAGATGGCAAAAGTGTGTGCCTAAATGAATCCTATTACAGCTGTTAGCAAAGGCTCCTTCCTACTTTACAGCATTATAGCTGAAGCTGGTAATAATTGTCATCAGCTGCTTTCGGTAGCATGGTACTTATTTTATTGCCCGTTATGACATGGAGGTTTAGGGCAACAATGAAGGACCTCCATCTCTGGTAATATAGAAGGGTTCTCCATTGCTGTTTATGCAACAATTAATTTTTGACCAGTCAGGGTTGTTAACCCTGAGTTGAATCCCCAAACCTGGAGGACCAGGTGGCCTCTATCCTTTGACCTGTTTTGCATGGGTGACCCTACCAAGAACCAAAGCACAAGATCCTGATTCCAACCAACGTAGCTCTCCAGGTCATTGAGGCATTCTGGCAATCCTCCAAACTCTGTGACAAGTTTATGGTTCCCTTGGAGAAGGCAGCATGGTAGTGCCGTGGTCAGTGTAATATTTTACAGTGCCAGTGACCCAGGTTTAATAACCCTGCTGTCTGTAAAGAGCTTGTCTGTTCTTCAGTGCTGATATGGGTTTCCTTAGAGTGTTCAGATTGCTCCCCAAGTTTCAAAAACATATGGGTTAGGATAACCAGAAGCATAGCAACACTTGCAGGCTGCCCCAAGCACGTCCTCAGTCCATGTTGGTTGTTGGCACAAATGACGCATTTCCCAGTATATTTTGCTGCACATGTGACAAATAAAGCCAATATTTTCTTGCCTTACCATGAGGCTCTTTGAAACTACTTCACCATTCAGTGTGGTCGATTTCCTTTTTCCCTTTCAGCTTCATTCTACCAGCTTCTCACCATCACTCACTGCCAGTCAAGAACCTGCCAATCTCTACCCAATGACTTGGCCCCTGCTGTCCTCTGTAGCAATGAATTTCATAGAATCACCATTATTTTACTATTTTTAAATAAAGAATATCAAAGTTCATTTGGATCAAAGTGACCCCATCATACTAACTAACCTTGGCTCATTCTCCTGAGGAAAACTATGTCACCTCTAGGTTGTGACTATTCACGGATAAGAATCAGTCCTTTGATCATGATGTCAAGCATGTCCTGTAAATAGAGGAGAGGGTGCAGATTTGTGTTTCTATGGTTCTGGTCATCTCCTGGTGCCTGAATTCATGTTTAACTTTCTCCTGCAATAAAAGGGTCTCCTTCCATTAATTTTGTCAGCTGTTCTGAGAATATGCTTGGCAAAGCCAAGTAATGCTATGTTTGGGAGGTCACAGAGTCACGGAGTATGGAATCAGTCTACTGGGCCCACCATTTCCACAACTAGCAGTGGGCATAGAGTCATAAAACACTGCAGCACAAAAACAGGCCCTTTGACCATCTAGTCCATGCTGAGCTATTAGTCTGCCTAGTCTGATCAACCTGCACCTGAACCATCGCCCTCGAAACACCTCCTATCCATGTAGCTATCTAAGTTTTTAAAATGTTGAATTCAAACCCAAATACACCACTTCCACTGGCATCTTCTTCCATAATCACACCACCATCTGAGTGAGGAAATTCCCTGTCATGTTTCCCTTAAATATTTCACCAGTTACCCTTAACCCATGACCTCTAATTCTAGTCTCGCCAAACCTCACTGGAAAAACACTTGCTTGCATTCTTCCTAACTGTACCCATTATAATTCTGTATACCACTATCTAATCTCCCCTCATTCTCCTACACTCTAGGGGATCAAGTCTGAACCTATTCAACTTTTCCCTGTAACTCAGATGCTCAAGTCCTGACAACATCCTTGTAAATTTTCTCTGCACTCTTTCAATCTTTTTGATCTCTTTCCTGTAGGTGGGTGGCCAGAACTGTACATGTTACTCCAAATTAAGCCTCACTATCTTCTTAAATAACTGCATAACATCCCAACTCCAGTCCTCAATATTTTGATTTATGAAGGCCAATATGCAAAAAGCACTCTTTATGACCCTTTCTCCTTGCTACACTGCTATCCATTTTATTGGGCATCTATCCATTTTAAGCCCATCTCTTTGTTTTTGGCACTTCAATGCACAAGCAATTCAGGTGCTTGGCTAAATATTTAAATCCCTTAAGTGCTGATAGTGTCACTCTGGCTGTGCATTCCAGGCACTACTTACTCTCTGCGTAGAAAAGATCCTCCTCAGATCGCCTGTAAATCTCTTACCCCTAACTCTGTATCTATGTCTTCTAGTTTTATTCCACTTTAATGTGGGGAAGGTTTCTGATGCACCATCAATAACTCTCAGAGACGTGAGGCGAGATAGGCTTTTATTAGCTGGAAGAGAGCAGTCAGCTGCAAGAAACCATCACACAACATCCTGGAGACTGAGGGAGGAGCAGTGTCTCCAATCGCCTTTATACAGGGGTCTGTGGGAAGAGCCACAGGAGCAGTCAGCGGGGGGTTGGGGGGTACGTGTCCAGACAGGTATATGTAGTTCACCACAGTTTCATCAGCATTTTGGACAAATCAAGCACAGCAAGGAAAATAGAGAGAAAGGAAAGGGAATTGAAAATTGGAAATGTAGGGAAAATATAATAAACAATAAGTATTTTCAAATGCTTTCAAATAATTACTATATGTAATCATGAACTCAACAGTTTAATTTGTTTCCTTTCTGCCCTGGAGAGAGTAATTAGTATTATTTCAACCATTCTTATAATATTAAGCTACTTACAGACTTAATTGTGAACCACCAGCTCTCTGTGGGAAATTTACTAAGCTAATTAAATGTAAACAAAGCTAGTTTTCAAAAGTAACTCAAAGACAATGGAGATAATACTTCAGCCCACTTTTACCAAAGTGGCTCTATGTCCTCTTAGTTGTAGCTTTGCCATCCGTTTTGTTGTATTAGGTCTTTTTTCACCTCTGAAAGAGTTTCTGTTGAGTTGACCTCTAATAAGATGTAGCTGATCCCATGGAGACTGGGTTTAAAATAGGAATCAGCCAGGGTGCACAGACCCAACAAATAGCAGCTCTAACTATAACTCAATTTAACGCACTGCTATCCTGCTAACACAGTACTGTTGCTGGTCGGCAAATAAAATAAACTCACAAGCCACTTCTCCTGAAGTGGATAATGTCATCTGGCCACTTGTTTCCCAAACACAAAGAACATTAAATAGAAGTGTGATCAGCAAGTCCAGGTTACTCTCTCTCTCTCAAAGTAAGCACTGATTATGGTTCGGGGACAAAACTCATCACAGTCTCTGTAACTAGATCAGCTGGGCTCATATAAATATGATGCATTCTCAAGGCAGAATAATGTACACCTGTAACTTATTTTACAAGCTTGTTATTGCATTTTTAAAGCAAAAAGAAAGCAATTAAAAACTATACAGAGTAGAAAACATCGCATCTAATTATCAGTGCCATGGACACTAGGGATGTATTAACTTATTGTAGGGTATTTATTTATCGAGATGCACCCACACTGGAGCCCCTACAATTGACAGATAACACAATAGCCACTGCTCTACACACCGTACTTTCACATCTGGAGAAGGGGGATGCTTATGTGAGAGTGTTCTTGGACTACAGTTCAGCATTCATCATCGTAATTCCCTTCAGGCTTGACAAGGAGCTCAGAGACCTCACCCTGCCTTGTGCAGCTGGATCCCGGACTTACAGTTAGATTGCCGGCAGGTGGTAAGAGTGGGCTCCCTCACCTCTGCCCCTCCAACCCTCAACACAGGAGCCCCTCAGGGCTGTGAACTAAGTTCCCTCCTTTACTCTCAGTACACGCATGACTGTGTCACCACCCACAGATCCAATCTGCTAATTTAGTTACATTAATTGCCCTTATCTCAAATAATAATAAGGCAGCCGACAGAGAAGAAGTCATCACCCTGACACAGCAGTGTCAAGAGAACAACCTCTCCCTTAATGTCACAAAAACAAATGAGCTGGTTGTGAACTACAGTTGGAATGGAGTCAGACTAACCCCTATTGACATCAATGGATCTGGGGTTGAGAGGGTGAACAGCTTCAAGTTCCTCGGTATACACATTTCCAAGGACCTCACTTGGTCAGTACATACCAGCTGTGTGGTGAAAAAAGCACAACAGAGCCTCTTTCAGTTCAGAACGTTAAAGAAGTTTGACATGAATCCACAAATCCTAAGGACTTTCTACAGGGGCACAATTCAGAGCATCCTGACTGGCTGCATCACTGTCTAGTATGGGGACTGTACCTCCCTTAATCACAGGACTCGCAGAGAGTGGTGTGGACAGCCCGGCGCATCTGTGGATGTGAACTTCCCTCTATTCAGGATATTTACAGTGACAGGTGTGTAAAAAGGGCCTGAAGGATCTTTGGGGCCGAGTCACCCCAACCACAAACTGTTCCAACTGCTACCATGCGGGAAATGGTACCACAGCATAAAAGCCAGGACCAACAGACTCCAGGACAGCTTCTTCCACCAGGCCATCAGCCTGATTAATTCACACTGACACAATTGTACTTCTAAGCTATATTGACTGTTCTGTTGTATACCTTATTGTACATACTATTTATTACAAGTTACTATAATTTGCACATTGCACATTCGGATGGAGACGTAACACAAAGATTTTTACCCCTCGTGCATGCGAAGGATATAAAAAAAAGTCAATTCAATACAGAGTGGAGGAGGCCATTCTGGTTCACTAAGACACACTGCCCCATAACCCTGGATTTAACCCTCACCTAATCATGGGACAATTTACAATGACCAATTAACCTATTAACAGCTACACCTTTGGACTGTGGGAGTAAACCCTGGAGGAAACCCACACAATCACGGGGAGAAAGTACAACCTACTTACAGACAGCGGCAGGAATTGAACCAGGATCACTGATACTGTAAACCATTTTGCTAACCACCAGGCTACTGTGTTTCTGTGTATAGAACGGCAAGACAACTCATTTGCAGGGAAATTACTGAAAACAGGTCTGTCCTCTGTAATTGGGCCTCGCAGCTTAAGAGCTGGTCTTGTCAAATGCCAGGAAGCACATATTTGGTCAATGAATATGATGACGCACTTATGTAGGGCCTCTAAACCTTGGTCCATCTCATTGATTGCTACCTGGAACATCCACCCCAGATATGTCACTAACGTACAGCCGTACAAACAGCCATCAAGTACTGAGGATTTGTAAACCATAATGCACATAACTCTTCCTTGAACTTGCAGGTTGATTTGCACATTAATAACAATATGCAATATGAACTTGCTATTATTTTTTCCCCCCAACGATTTGGTCCATTAAGCTTTTGAACAATAACATTACTCATCATAGATTTCAAGCAAAAGGTAAACCACTAAAATATCAGGGATCATAAAGCTATACAAATAGTAATTTACAGAGTCTCCTTGAAGAAAGAGCTTGCATTTATGTAGTGATTTTTTTTATGATGGCAGAAAATCCCAAATCACTTACCAGTGAATGAATCATCTTCATTCTGATATTCAAAATCATGACAGCATTTCATATCCTAATGAATTAGTATGTCCCTTGTGACAGAATAACTGTTGTCTATGGTTTATCTTCCTTTTATTTCACCAAACCCCAACAAGCCTTATCTGAAGAAGAATGCCTATTTTTCCCAGTTAGTTGCTCCGATTAAAAGTGCATTCTTTAATTATTTATTCTATTGTTGCAATCCAAGCACAGAAATGTTAAAGCTAGTTTTCAGACAAATAGAAAATTTAGAGTACAGCCTTAATAAATAAAACACTTATAAATTCTAAAAACATTAACTGAACAATATTCTGTGACCTGTTTGAGTAATGTTTGTACTCAGTTATAAAATGTGAGGAACTATATGAATAATTTATTATTGTTTTCATCTATTGCACATTTAGAGGTAATATTATGGTTGCATTTACCCAGAAAAAAAGAGCTAGATGTGTCTGTTAATCTTAATTAAATCCCTCTCGTTATCATTCTGACGTTATCCATAAACACGTGACCTTGCATGAAACAGTTGTTATTCCTTATGGTTATGAAATTTATAAATCATCTACTTAATTATAGTTACCAGTTATGAATTTTATGCTCCATTAAATTTAATTAAGATACAGGAGCTTTCACAATTTTTGCTGATCTCTGCATTGTTATTGTTATTAACATTTCAGTCAGAAATAATGTTTTTCAATTGTACTATTGTTCTATATGGCAAACATTTACAAGTAATATTTACCCAGGACTTTAAATTGAAGAAGAAATTTAAACATTTTGCCACTTTTCTATTTCTGTGTCATTAAAATAAGTGAACCTGACCACTTCATACTTATTCACCTAC
Source organism: Hypanus sabinus (assembly GCF_030144855.1). Classification (NCBI taxonomy): domain Eukaryota; kingdom Metazoa; phylum Chordata; class Chondrichthyes; order Myliobatiformes; family Dasyatidae; genus Hypanus; species Hypanus sabinus. The sequence goes on along the minus strand of NC_082710.1, from coordinate 28,721,124 downwards.
TTTAAGTTCATCAATTTGCTTGAGGTTTTTCTCTGAAGTCAGAGCTGTGTGCCCATTATGGCACAGTCATCCAGTAAAAACAATGACTGTGAATGAAACGAGTTAATTCATTCCTTGTGTGGCCAAAACAACAGAAGTTCTCTCTTGTTTTCCATTGGTAAAAATCTTAACGCCTTTTAACCAGGATACCTACATGACCTGCTTCCTCAACCCAGTTGTCATCCAAAAGACAGAACAAAGTTGAATGATTTTTAAAAATTTTATGTTATTAATGTACTCGGGTCTCACAGACTTCTGTCCCAGCTTTTATTCAATTCCCATATTGGATTTGGCCATTATAATATTAAACAGGGATAGAGTTTTAACTGGGTAGGTTTCATTCTGATTTGATTTACCTCATCATGTCTCCTCCAATTTGATGACCCCCCTATATCTGGGTCTTATCTCAAATTAAAGTACTCATTAAAAAGATATAAAATGACATTAATGCCAGGCCAAGGCCATTAGACCATAAGACAGAGGAACAAAATGAGATCATCTGGCCCATTGAGTCTGCTCCGCCATTCAATCATGGCTAATCCCTTTTTTCCCCTCCTCCTCAACGCCAGTTCCTGGTCTTCTCCCCATAACCTTTGATGCCATGTCCAATCAGGAACTTATCAATCTCTGCTTTAAATGCACCCAAACCTGGCCTCCACAGCTGCATGTGGCAACAAATTCCACAAACTCACCACCCTTTGGCTAAAGAAATTTCTCCACATCTGCTTTGAAAGGGTGTCCCTCTATCCTGAGGCTGTGCCCAGTTGTCCTAGACTCTCCCACCATGGGAAACGTCCTTTCCACATCTACTCTGTCTAGGCCTTTCAACATTCAAAAGGTTTCAATGAGATTCCCCCTCATTCTTCGGAATTCCAGTGAGTACAGACCCAGAGGCATCAAATGTTCCTTGTATGATAATCCTTTCATTACTGGAATCATCCTTGTAATCTCCTCTAGACCCTCTCCAATACCAGCACATCTTTTTTAAGATGAGGGGCCCAAAATTGTTCACAATGCTCAAGGTGAGGCCTTACCAGTGCCTTATAAAGCCTCAGTATCACTTCCCTTCTCTTGTATTCTAAACCTCTAGAAATGAATGCTAACATGGCATTTGCCTTCCTCACCACTGACTCAACCTGCAAGTTAACCCTCAGAGTGTTCTACACAAGGACTCCCAAGTCCCTCTGCATCTCAGATTCCTGGATTTTCTCCCCATTTAGATAATAGTCTGTACACTTTTTCTACTACCAAAGTGCATGACCATGCATTTTCCAACATTGTATTTCATTTGCCATTTTCTTGCCCATTCTCCTAATCTGTCTAAGCCCTTCTGCATCCAACCTGTTTCCTCAACACTACCTGCCCCTCCACCAATCTTTATATCATCAGCAAACTTGGCAACAAAGCCATCTGTTCCATCATTGAAATCATGTATATACAGCATAAAATAAGTGGTCCCAACACCAATCCCTGCTGAATACCACTAGTCACTGGCAGCCAACCAGAAAGGGAACCGTTTATTCTCACTCACTGCCTCCTGCCAATCAGTCAATGCTATAACCATGCTAATAACTTTCCTGTAATACCATGGGCTCTTAAGTTGGAAAGCAGCCTCATATATGGCCCTTGTCAAAGGCCTTCTGAAATTCCAAATATGCAACATCCACATCATCCCCTTTATCTATCATACTTGTAATCTCCTCAAATAATTCTGACAGGTTCGTCAGGCAGGATTTTCCCTGAAGAAAACCATGCTGATTTTGTATTATCTTGTCCTGTGTCACCAAGTACTCCATAACCTCATCCTTAACAATTGACCTTAACATCTTCCTGACCACTGAGGTTAGGCTAATGGTCTATAATTTCCTTTCTGCTGCCTTCCTCCTTTCTTAAAGAGTGGAGTGACATTTGCAAATTTTCAGTCCTCTGGCACCATGCTAGAATCCAAAGATTGTTGAATGATCCATTTCTGATGCCACCACAATCTCTTTCAGAGTTCTAGGGTGCAGTTCCTCTAGTCCAGATGACTTAAATACCTTTAGTTCTTTCAGCTTTTTGAGTACCTTCTCTCTTGTAACAGTAACAGCATCCACTTCTCTTCCTTCACACAACACAACATCAGGCATACTCCTAGTGTCTTCCATGATGCAAAATACTCATTTAGTTCATCAGCCATCTCCATGTCCCCCATTATTATTTCTCCTGTCTCATTTTCCAGCAGTCCTATATCCACTCTCATTTCTCTTTTATTTTTAACATAATTGAAAAAAACATTTACTATCCACTTTGATATTATTTGCTAGCTTGCTTTCATATTTCATCTTTTCCCTTCTAATGCATTTTAGTTGCTTTCTGTAGGTTTTTAAAAACTTCCCAAACCTCCATCTTCCCACTAATGCTTGCTTTGCTGTATGCCCTTTCTTTTGCTTTTACAATAGCTTTGACTTCCCTTGTCAGCCACAGTTGTGTTATTTTACCATTTGAGTATTTCTTCATTTTTGGAATATGCATGTCCTGCACCTTCCTCATTTTTACCAGAAATGCACACCATTGCTGCTCTGCAGACATCCCTGCCGGCAGCTCCTTCCAATTTACTTTGGTCAACTCCTCTTTCGTATCACTGTAATTTCCCTTACTCCACTAAAATACTGCTACATCAGACTTTACTTTTTCCCTAACAAATTTCATTTTGAACACAATCATATTGTAATCACTGGTTCCTAAGGGTTCTTTTACCTTAAGCTCGTTAATTGCCTCTGGTTCATTACATAACACCCAATCCATTATAGCTGATCCCCTAGAAGGCTCAATGACAAACTGCTCTAAAAAGCCATCTCTTAGACATTCAACAAACTCACTGTCTTGAGATTTTCCCAATCGACCTGCATGTTAAAATCTCTCATGACTACCATAACATTGTCCTCTGGACTCACCTTTTCTATTTCCAGTTGTAACCTGTGGTCCACCTCCCAGCCACTGTTGGGAGGCCTGTATATAACTTACATCAGTGTCCTTTTACCCTTGCAGTTTCTTAACTCAACCCACAAGGATCAACATCTTCTGATCCTATGTCACATCTTTTTACTGATTTGATGCCATTCTTTACCAGTGGAGGTACACCACCTCTTCTGCCTACCTTCCTATCCTTCTGATATAACATATAACCTTGGATATTCAGTTCCCAACTACAACCATCTTTCAGCCATGATTCAGTGATGGCCACAACATCATACCTGGCAATGTGTAATTGTTGTAATGAGCAACTGAAGCGAACCCAAGTGCAGGACATAGGCACAGAGATTGAGTTTGGATGCTTACATGGGCATAAACGCCGAACAGCAAGCAGGAGGGATCTTGATACGGAGCCCTAATATGGATCCTTGACACGGAGACTTGACTCGGAGCGACAGAGTCTCATAGGAAAACCTTGAAACTGGAACTAAACTTAGAACAAACTGCTCCAAACAGTCAAGAAACGTAGTTATCACACAGGAATAAGACCAATGAACTGGCAGATTCTGCAGAAGAAAGCAGGACGACAGATTTACTGAGGCTCCAAGGGCTTGACAAAAAGATCTCCAAACTTGACAGACAAATTGGGGGCCCCGGTCAGAAATAATGTCCGAAGGAATCCTGTGAAGGCGGAAGATGTGATGGATGAGAAGGTTGGCTGTTTCATGACCTGTTGGGATTTCGGGAAGGGCTAAGAAGTGCACAGTTTTGGAGAAGTGGTCCACCACAGTGAGTACGGCAGTGTTCCCATGTGAAGGGGGTAATCCCATAACGAAATCCAGCGCAGTGTGAGACCAAGGGCGGCTAGGAACAGGTAGGGAATGAAGCAACCAAGCAGGTGGTCGGCGGGAAGCTTTTCCATGGACACAAACAGAACAGGCAGAGACAAAGGAACTGGTGTCAGTGTCTATGCAGGGCTACCAGAAATGTCTCTTCAGGAGGAACAGAGTCCGATTAATCCTGGGATGGCAGGCGAAACGAGACGTGTGTCCCCACTGGAGAATGTGAGATCGAACAGAATCGGACACAAAGAGGCAATTGGAGGGTCTGTTGCCTGAGTCTGGTTGAGTCCGTTGGTCCTCTTTGACTATGGCCTCAATCTCCCAGGTGAGGGCAGCCACCACACAGGATGGTGGAAGGAAGGTCTCAGGGTTGGGAATGTCCGCCTCAGAAATGCATCGGCCTTCCCGTTCTTGGACCCCGGACGATAGTTGAATGTAAATCTGAACCAACCAAAAAATAATGCCCAACGGGCTTGTTGGGAATTCAGGCGTTTGGCAGTTTGGATATATGCAAGGTTCTTGTGACCGGTCCAGACGATAAATGGATATTCCGCTCCCTCCAGCCAGTGCCTCCACTCCTCCAAAGCAAGTTTGACCACCAGTAACTCCCAGTTCCCTACATCATAATTTCATTCGGCAGGGAACAGTCAGCGAGAAAAGAGGGCACAGGGATGAAGTTTTTGGCCAGGGCCGGAATGTTGGGAGAGGACCGTTCCCACCCCAGAGTCGGAGGTGTCAACTTCCACAATGAATTGACACCAGGGGTCTGGTTGGAACAGTATGGGAGCGGATGTGAAACACCTCTTCAACTCTGAGAAGGCAGCGTCCTCTTCGGGGTCCCAGTGAAAAGGGGTCTTAGGAGATGTGAGTCGAGTAAGGGGCGCTGCCAACCCGCTGTAATCCCTGATGAAATGACAATAAAAATTCGCGAACCTCTGAAATCGCTGGAGTTGCTTGAGTGTTGTGGGTTTTGGCCACTCCGCCACCGCCCGGATCTTTTCGGGATCCGCTCTCACTTGCCTGCTCTCGATGATGTATCTTAAGAAACTGACTGAAGGAACGTTAAATTCACACTTCTCGACTTCTACGAATAAGTTGTTCACCCAAAGCCTCTGCAGAACCTGATGGGCATGGTGGGTGTGTTCCTGAAGATCTCCGGAGAAGATTAAAATGTCATCCAAATAAACAAACACAAAGCAGTTAATAAAATTTCTGAGGACATCATTTATCAGGGCTTGGAAAATGCCGGGGGCATTGGTGAGGCCGAATGACATGACCAAAGTGAGCAAGAGGGCTGTTGAACGCTGTTTTGCACTCATTTCCCTCCCTTATCCTGACCAGGTGATAGGCACTTTGTAGGTCCAACGTGGAGAAAATGGTGGCTCTGTGAAGTGGTTCAAAAGCAGAGTTGAGAAGGAGAAGTGGATATTTGTTCTTTATGGTTATGCTATTTAGGGCTCGGTAATCAATGCAGGGACCTATGTGGGGAAGGAAGGATGAGGTCTAGATAATCCCCGCCATGAAAGATTCATTTATGTAAGCCTCTGTTGCCTCCCTTTCTGGCCGGGACAAGTTATACGGCTGACTGGTGGGTAGAGGGGCTCTGGGGAGAAGGTTGATTGTGCAAACATAATGGTGGTGTGTGGAGGCAGGGAAAGGGCCCATTGTTTGCTGAACACTTCTCCCAGATCATGGTGCTCTGCTGGAACCTTGGATAGGTCAGGGGTCTCAGCAGCAGACAAGGTCGTGGTGACTTTCACAGTGGAAAGGGCCGATTGAAGACAAGTGGAGTGATAGAACGGGCTCCAGCTGGCTATCTTCCCAGAGGACCAGTCGGTCTGAGGATTATGGCAGACCAACCAGGGATACTCAAGAACTATAGGAGCTTGCGGGGAGGAAATTTAAGTTAAATTGTACCTGCTTCTGATGGTTCCCATAGAGAATTAGAGACAGGGGTGGTGTGCAGTGTGTGACCGGGCCTAGTTCGCCGTCTAGTGCTCCAGCTTCCAGAAGGGCACTCAACGGCTCCTGAGGAATTCCAGCCCGGGAAGCTATGTCTTCATCCAGAAGATTGCCCTCAGCACCGGAGTCCACTAGAGCTGGCAGGGGCAGGGATAACTTGTTGTAACATAAAGTTGCCAGGGTCTGTATCCGGGTTCTGGGAACGGAAGGGAATGTTGTCTGGCTCACCAGGGTCTGCCTGCATGATTTCCTCTCTCGGGGCAGTGGAAATGGCCAGGCTGGGAGCTACTCTTGGAGCAGGAGGAGGAGAGAGACTTGTTCTGGTGGAAGGCGGAAACGAGTGCCATGGAGTGGCCAATGGTGGTGGATGACCAGATCTTTCCCTATGGAGTTCTTGGAGACGATTGTCCAACCTGCTGGCGAGGGAGATTAAGGAATCAAGGCTGTTCGTGTCGTCTCTTGCCGCCAGCTGGTCTTTCACCCTGTCACTGAGACCATCCCAAAATACCTCTTGGAGTACCTCATCATTCCACCCTGAGTCAGCCGCTAATGTCCAGAATTCCACGGAATACTCGGCGACACTGTGGGAGTCCTGACAGAAAGTGAGTGGATGCTTAGTGACGTTGTTACCACAGACAGGGTGGTCAAAGATCTTTCTCATCTCTGTGATAAAGGTGGGGAATGAAGAGCAAATTTCCGACTGATTATCCCAGACTGCCATAGCCCATGCTAAGGCACTTCCCCATAACAACCCCATGATGTAAGGTACCTTTGATTTGTCCATTGAATATGTGGATGACTGCTGACTGAACATCAAGGAGCATTGCAGAAGGAAGTCCCGGCACTTCCCCAAACCCCTAGCATAGTGCTCCGGTTCAGGTATGTGCGGCTGTCTTGGCGGGGGTGTTGCTGACACGTAGGGGGTTGCCCTACAGACCGCCTGGACTGCTTTGACAGTGTGCCAGGAGAGGATGGGGTAAGATTAGTGGATACACAGTTCACCAGGTCACCGATCTTCCTTCTGTTAGCGGACAGGGAACGGAGGTTGTCCACGACATCCCGGAGGAGTTGATGGTGCAGACCCAGTAGGGAGCCCTGGCTGGTGAGGACTTGTTGCAGGGTTTTCGGGTCCGCTGGGTCCATAGTGGCCAGTTCGTTCTGTTGCAATGAGCAACTGAAGCAAACCCAAGTGCAGAACACAGGCATGGAGTTCGAGTTTGGATGCCTACACGGGCGTAAATGCTGAACAGCAAACCAGAGGGATCTTGACAATGAGCCTTGACTCAGAGGGATGGAGTCTCATAGATAAACCTTGAAACTGGAACTAAACTTAGAACAAACAGTTCTAAGCAGTCAAGAAACATAGTTATCACACAGGAGTAAGACCAACAAACTGGCGACTAGTGGTTATGACGTCAGGGTTCTTTTACTGAGTTCTTGATGGAAACCAGGTGTGCCATCATCAAAGAGAATAGGATGCAATTGGGAAATTAATGATTTGGACCATGGCATCATCAAAGAAAGTTAGGAGCAAGATAGGGAATTAACGATCGGGACTATGACTGTAATATTGCAACAAGATCATCCACTCTATTTCTTACACTCATGCATTTAGATACAACTCCTTGAGTTCTGTATTTGCAAAATTTTCTGCGTCTGCATCCCTAATGATTTGATACTCAGCCTATTAGCTGCAACTAAGTACCATCACCTGCCTGCCCTTCCTGACAATCTGATTGCATGCTATCTTTACTTTTTTACCACGTGTCCATTCCTGAATCTGGTTCCCACCCCCCTGTCAAGTTAGTTTAAACCCTTCTCAACAGCTGTAACAAATCGGCCCACGAAAATATTGGTCCCCCTTGGGATTCATCACTTTTGAACCGATCATACCTCCCCAGAAGAGATATCAATTATTCAAAAACCTGAAGCCTTGCACCCTGCAGCAGCTTCTCAGCCACGCATTTATCTGCCAAATCATCCTGTTTCTATCCTCATTGGCGCGTGGCACAGGCAGCAATCCAGAAAATACTACCCCGGAGGTTCTGCTTCTCAGCTTTCTATCTAACTCTCTAAATTTACTTTTCAGGACCTCATTGCTTTTCCTTCCTACGTCATTGGCACCAATATGTGCCAAGACATCTAGTTGCTCCCCCTCCCTCTCCAAAATGTTGTCGACACGATCTTAGACATCCCTGACTCTGGCACCATGGAGGCAACATACCATCCCAGTGTCCCATTCACATCCAGAGAACCTCCTGTCTGTTCCCTTCACTATCGAATCCCCTATCACTATATGAAAGTAAGTGAAGCATGAGAAAATTAATAAGAATAAATATTCTGTAGAACACCTTTACAATGGGATGAGACAAACAAGTTATTTTTTTTATTCACTTAGCACAGACAAAAAAATTAACTCTGGAGTCTAGATACAAAAATAAATATTCTTGTTATTGAATATGAATTGAGAGATTGGAGTTAGATGGCAAAGAAAACAGAAGAGTTATGAGCAGCAAACTTGAAAATAAGGAATTCCTGACGTCTTGTAGTTTTTAACCATGGTGTGTATTTAATTATGTTCTCCAGGTATATGTCCTGAAGCCAGCTCTTTGTTGGGTGGGCAAGGCTGCAGCAAGAAGAATGAGTGGAGCTTAATGGTGGGCAGGGAAATCAGATAGTGGGAGCAAAGTATGATTGAGAAGGAGTCTGAATTTGAATATCAGATGGTGATTGGCATGACAAGATGACAGAAATATCATGTTGTGTAGATGAGAAGGTGAACACAATGAAATAAGTTGTGATTGGTGACGATAGTTTTGAAATGTGGAATGTTGTTGAAGGATGTTTTATTCTGGTTTTTGAAAATGGGTTTGACCATGAGTACAGGAATTGGTGAGATGATGAGTTCATTAGCGCTGGGGATGGATGTTCAGAAGATTAAAAGCAGGAGAAAAACCAGACAGTTGTTCTCACTGCTTGACTTGCTGAGCCCGGGAAAGCACTCACACTTTGCTTAGTTGACTGGAAGTGCTATAAATAGTTTCAGCTCATGCGTCTGGGCCTCCCCACCTCCTTCCACCTGCAGGTCCATCCAGGTGGCATGTGAATATAAAGAAGAAACTCTTTTCACCTGGACACATGCAGCCTCCTTAAAATATTCCAATGGCTGGCCAACCTCCTTCAGTGAATGGGTCACCCCACTAACCAGCTTCCATTCTGTTTTAAATTTTAACCAACACACACAAAATGCTGGTGGAACACAGCAGGCCAGGCAGCATCTATAGGGAGAAGCATTGTCGATGTTTCGGGCCGAGACCCTTCATCAGGACTAACTGAAAAGAGAGATACTAAGAGATTTGAAAGTAGTGGGGGGAGGGGGAAATGCGAAATGATAGGAGAAGACCGGAGGGGGTGGGATGAAGCTAAGAGCGGGAAAGGTGATTGGTGAAAGTGATACCGAGCTGGAGAAGGGAAAGGATCATGGGATGGGAGGCCTTGGGAGAAAGAAAGGGGGAGGGGGGGAGTCACTACAGGGAGATGGAGAACAGGCAGAGAGAGAGAGAAAAAAAACAACTAAATATGTCAGGGATGGGATAAGAAGGGGAGGAGGGGCATTAACGGAAGTTAGAGAAGTCAATGTTCATGCCATCAGGTTGGAGGCTACCCAGCCGGTATATAAGGTGTTGTTCCTCCAACCTGAGCTTGGATTCATTTTTTCAGTAGGAGAGGCCATGGATAGACATATCAGAATGGGAATGGGACGTGCAATTAAAATGTGTGGCCACTGGGAGATCCTGCTTTCTCTGGCGGACTGAGCGTGGGTGTTCAGCGAAATGGTCTCCCAGTCTGCATCGGGTCTCACCAATATATAAAAGGCCGCACCGGGAGCACCAGACGCAGTATACCACACCAGCCGACTCACAGGGTAAAGTGTCGCCTCACCTGGAAGGACTGTCTGGGGTTCTGAATGGTGGTGAGAGAGGAAGTGTAAGGGCAGGTGTAGCACTTGTTCTGCTTACAAGGATAAGTGCCAGTTAAATTTTAACCCCTAGGTTTCAGGAGACTAATTTATGTCAGACTGGATTTTTTAGGAAAAAGAATTTCTCTCCATTTTGGAGAATATTTTTCAAAGGAAATCACACTACATTCAATTTTAATTTGATTTGAAGCTTAGTAAGTTGGGTGAAGATTATTCCAACTACTCAGCAACATCTTTTCCCTTCTGAAAGGTATTAACAGTGTACAGTTTTATAACTATTTTCATTGATTGTTGTCAGATCTTATTGTTCACATAGTCATGGATTTATGGAGAACTAACTCACAGAAGCAGGCCCTTCATCCTACCTAGGGTGTGGCAACGACTTTTCTGCCTAGTCCCATCTACCCACACCTTGAACATTATCTCCATGCCACTCTCATCATACTGTCAAATAATATAACTATACAAACCTAAAGCCAGAAGAGACCATACCGTCTATCATATTTCTGCTGGTCCTTGGTAGACTTTAGATTCATCCTATAGTTACTATTAAAGCTTCTTCTGAGGGGACTTTGAACTTCGTATCAATTAGCGCCTACCAAGTAGTCATTATCTATTTTGGCAGATCATTCTAATTATATTGGTGTTAGTGTATGATTCCTCCAAAAGGACCACAGCTCTTAGGGTTTGGAGGCTTGTATGCCTCTATGACCTGGAGAGCTATATTGGCAGGAGTCAGGGTTTTATGCTTCGGCTTTTGGTAGGGTCACCCAGGCCAAACCGGTCAAAGGGTAGAGGCCAGACAGAGTGGCCCAGCAGTCCTCCAGGTTTGGGGGTCAGCTCAGGGCTAACATCCCCGAATGATAAAACAAAACTTTTACAGAAATGGCAATAAAGAACCCTTCTACATCTGAGTGCAACGGCATTCCTGAGTCTCCACCTGGGACTTGTGTGTCTGACAGCAGAGAAAACTGAGCTATTGACATGATGAAGGAAGCCCTGAACACTGCCGGAGATGCAGGACATACATTGTTGCCCCAAACGCCAGCAGCGTGACGGGCAGTATGTAGATAGTGTATAATTTACATTTACAACATCCATTGTTGACGATTTGAGAGTTACAACAGTCACACAATGCAAAAATAGGCCCTTTGGTCTATCAACCTGCCTCTGACCAATAAATCCCCTTTTATAATAACCCCATTTTACATTGTCCACATTGCAACTAGCTCTCCCTGGTCCTTCCTTTCACCTCCATGCTCAGAGCAATTTACAGACCTACATATCTATAGGATGCAATTGGAAACAGAGCAGCGGAGAAGATCTGTGTTATCACAAGGACGACTTGCAAGCTCCACACAGGCAGTACTGGAGGTCACTTTTGAATATGGGTCACTCTGCTGTGACAGAGAAGCTCTGGTAGTGCACCACTGTGTTGCCTTTACTAATCACATCTTTGGTACCTTCTAGCTTGAGGATCCTGCTGCTGTGAAAGGTTTCACAAGAATGAAATTTCTCAGGCCAATGCTGCTTATATGCAATCAGTTTAGGAGTATGGTCAAAAGAGCAGCTGCACGTATCCCAACTTTATACTATTCTGTCTTCTGTGTTGAGTCATTCCCAAAGTTTCCATAGTCTTTACTAATGATATCTTAACATTTCAAGGTCAGGTAATGATTATCTCCCTCTAACCCACGTATGTGGATTCATACCACATGGAAAAACTGCGACAACAGAAAATGTTTTTGCAGAATCTAGACAAGTTCATGTGAGAGAAAGGAACACTGGCTGTGCTGACAGGATAAGAGACGTTGGGTAGGACAAAGGATTATGTGGAGCATAAAGGCTCAACTAGGACAGTTGGGTCTATTTTGAGGTGCCGTGTTCATAAACTCCTGTTTTTCTATTCCAGGAAAAATAATTATTTTAGCTGCACCTGAAATTTCACTTAATCTTTACTTCTGCTTCTCATGGCCTTGCACCTTCAATCCAGAAAAGTGTGGTAAAGATAGAAACACAGAAAACCTACAGCACAATACAGGCCCTTCGGCCCACAAATTTGTGCTGAACATGTCCCTCCCTTAGAAATTACTAGGCTTACCCATAGCCTTCTATTTTTCTAAGCTCTATGTACCTATCTAAATGTCTCTTAAAAGAACCTATTCTATCTGCTTCCACCACTTTTGAGGGTAGCCGATTCCACACATTCACCGCTCTCTGTGTAAAAAAAATACCCCTGATATCTCCTGTGTACCTACTCTGAAGCACCTTAAAGCTGTGCCCTCTTGTGGCAGCCATTTCAGCCCTGGGAAAAAGCCTCTGACTATGAACATGACAATGCCTCTCATCATCTTATACACCTCTATTAGGCCACCTCTCATCCTCCATCGCTCCAAGGAGAACAGGCTGAGTTCACTCAACCTGTTTTCATAAGGCATGCTCCCCAATCCAGGCAACATCCTTGTAAATCTCCTCTGCACCCTTTCTATTGTTTACACATCCTTTCTGTGGTGAGGCAACCAGAACTGAGCACAGTGCTCCAAGTGGGGTCTGACCAGGGTCCTATATAGCTGCAACATTACCTCTCAGCTCCTAAATTCAATTCCATGATTGATGAAGGCCAACACACCCTGTGCCTTCTTAACCACAGAGTCAACCTGTGTAGCTGCTTTGAGCATCCTATGGACTCGGACCCCAAGGTCCCTCTGATCCTCCACACTGCTAAGAGTCTGACCATTAATACTATATTCTGCCATCATAGTTGACATACCAAACTGAACCTCAGGCTCTGGATTAAACTCCATCTGCCACTTCTCAGCCTAGTTTTGCATCTTATCAATGTCCCACTGTAACCTCTGACAGCCCTCCACACTATCCACAACAATCCCAACATTTGTGTCATTATAAAACTTACTAACCAATCCCTCCACTTCCTCATCCAGGCCATTTATAAAAATCACAAAGACTAAGGGTCCCAGAACAGATCCCTGAGGCACACCACTGGTCACTGACCTCCAGGCCAAATATGACCCATCTACAACCACTCTTTGCTTTCTGTGGGCACACCAGTTCTGGATCCACAAAGCAATGTACCCTTGGATCCCATGCCTCCTTACTTTCTTAATAAGCCTTGCATGGGGTACCTTATCAAATGCCTTACTGAAATCCAGAAACACTGCTCTTCCTTCATCAATGTGTTTAGTCACATTCTCAAAAAATTCAACCAGGCTCGTAAGGCATGACCTGCCCTTGACAAAGCCATGCTGATTATTCCTAATCATATTATACCTCAACAAATGTCTATAAATCCTGCCTCTCGGGATCTTCGCCATCAACTTACCAACCAGTGAAGTAAGACTCACTGGTCTATAATTTCCTGGGCTATCTCTACTCCCTTTACATCCATAACCTTTCAATCCTCTGGAACCTGTTCCGTCCCCATTGATGCAAAGATCATTGCCAGAGGCTCAACAATCTCCTCCCTCGCCTCCCACAGTAGCCTGGGGTGCATCTCATCCGGTCCCGGCAACTTATCCAACTTGATGCTTTCCAAAAGCTCCAGCACATCCTCTTTCTTAATATCTACATGCTCAAGTTTTTCAGTCCACAACAATTCATCACTACAATCACCAAGATCTTTTTCCATAGTGAATACTGAAGTGAAGTATTCATTAAGTACCTCTGATACCAAATGAATACTCCGGTTCCATACACACTTCCCCACTGTCACACTCGATAGATCCTATTCTTTCACATCTTAACCTTTTGCATCCTAAAGAATGCCTTGGAGATTTCCTTAATTCTGCCTGCCAAAGCCTTCTCATGGCCCCTTCTGGCTCTCCTAATTTCCTCCTTAAGCTCCTTCCTGTTAGCCTTATAATCGTCTAGACATCTAACATTACCAAGCTCTCTGAACATTTTGTAAGCTTTTCATTTCTTCTTGATTAGATTTACTACAACCTTTGCAAACCATGGTTCCTGAACCCTACCGTAATTTCTAAGGTAGGGACATGTTTGGCATAACTTTGTGGGCCAAAGGGCCTGTATTGTGCTGTAGGTTTTTTATATTTCTATGTTTCAAAATGCTCTCCCACTGAGAGATCTGACACTGGACCAGGTTCATTTCCCAATACCAAATCTAGTAGTCTCTCCTCTTGTAGGCTTATCTACATATTGTGTCAAGAAACCTTCCTGAACACTCCTAACAGACTCCACCCCTTCTAAGCCCCTTGCTCTAGGGAGATGACAATCGATATTTGGGAAATTAAAATCTCCCACCACGACAACTCTGTTATTATTACACCTTCCTAGGATCAGTTTCCCTAGCTGATCCTCGATATCCCTGTTACTATTGGGCAGCCTATGAAGAACACCCAGTAGAGTTATTGACCCCTTCCTGTTCCTAACCTCCACCCACAGATATTCCATAGACAATCCTTCCATGATATCCATCTTTTCTGCAGCTGTGACAATATCTCTGATCACCAGTGCCACGGCCCCTACCTCTTTTGCCTCCCAGCCTGTCCTTTCTGAAACTTCTAAAACCCGGCACTTGAAGTAATCATTTCTGTCCCTGAGCCATCCGAGTCTCTGTAATGACCACCACATTGCAGTTCCAAGTACTGATCCACGCTCTAAGCTCATCTGCTTTATTTACAATACTCCTTGTGTTAAAATAATCACATCTTAAACTGTCCTCAACAGAGCATGTCCCTTCTCTATCACCTGCCTATCCTCCCTCATACACGGTCTACAAGCTTTCTGTATTTGTGAGCCAACCTCCTCTTCCCCAGTCTCTACAGTTCGGTTCCCACCCCCCCCAACAATTCTAGTTTAAACTCTCCCCAGTAGCCTTAGCAAACCTTCCCCCCTGAATATTGGTCCCCCAGGACTCAAGTGCAACCCATCCTTTTTGTACAGGTCATACCTGCCCCAAAAGAGGTCCCAGTGATCCAGAAATCTGAATCGCTGCCCCTTGCTCCAATCCCTCAGCCACGCATTTATCCTCCACCTCACTCTATTCCTATTCTCATTGTCATAGTAATCCTGAGATTACTATCTTTGTTGTCCGGCTTCTCAACTTCCTTCATAACTCCCTGTAGTCTGTTTTCAGGACATCTTCCCTTTTCCCACCTATGTCATTGGTACCAATATGTACCACGACCTCTGGCTGTTCTCCCTCCCACTGCTGGATATCTTGGATGCGATCTGAAACATCCTGGACACTGGCACCTGGGAGGCAAACGACCATCTGAGTTTCTTTCCTGCGTCTACAGAATCGCCTGTCTGACCCCCTAACTATAGAGTCCCCTCTCTCTGCTGCCATCTTCTTCCTTTCCCTAACCGTCTGAGCCACAGGGCCGGACTCTGTGCCAGAGGCATGGCCACTGTTGCTTCACCCAGGTAGGCTCTCCCACCTAAAAGTACTCAAGCAGGAGTACTTATTGTTCAGGGGGACAGCCACCGGGGTACTCTCTAGTACCTGACTCTTCCCCTTCCCTCTCCTGACTGTTACCACTTGTCTGGCTCCCCTGGCCCCGGTGTGACCAACTGCCTATAACTCCTTTCTATCACCTCCTTGCTCTCCCTGACCAGGTGAAGGTCATCGAGCTGCAATTCCAGTTCCATAACGTGGTCCAGGAGGAGCTGCAGTTCGATACACTGGGTGCAGATATAGTCGTCCGGGAGGCTGGGAGTCTCCAAGACTTCCCACATCTGACACCAAGCACAGAACATCGGCGTCACACAATACTTCCTTCTGCAATTAACACAGGTAAACTTACCTCTGCTCGTGCCGTTATCGCCCAAGCCCTATCACTCTGCTGCCCACTGGATATGGTGGTCTTCTTTTTAAACGTTTCCCGCTCTACTGGCTGACGTCACCCACCTGCACAGTCTTGCCTCTCTTTACCTCAAGTAGTAAAACACTTTCTCTCTGGAAATCCTTAGCCTTTCCACTCACAGCCTTCTTACTTCGAATGTGGAAATTTTAGAGAAGGTGCAGAGAAGATTTATCATGATGCTTCCTGGACTAGACAGCATGTCATACTATACAAGGAGTGACTGAGTGAGCCAGGGCTTTTCTCTTTGGAGAGCAGGAAGTTGAGAAGTGACTTGATATAGGCACACGAGTTGGGAGTAGGCATAGATTGAGTAGACAGGCTTTTTTATGGTATGGAAATGGCTAATAAGAGGGAGAATAATTGTAAGATGTTTGGAGGAAAATATAGAGGGGATATCAGAGATAAGTTTCATTTATATAGAGAATGGTAGGGGCATGGAACGCACTGCCTGGGGTGGTGGCACAGTCAGATACATTGGGGACATTTAAGACACCTTATATAGGCACATAATAGCTCCATCAAAAGCAAATCATAATTAAATGGCAATTTTGCTATATGTCTATCACTAGGTTAATTTTAGTCGAAGGTTGGAATGGTAGGCATTCTTGATGGTAGTGTCGCAGTGCTTGTGTGTTACATCCTCTGCTGTTGCAGGTGATGTATTGATGGTAGTTGGGAAGAAATTTCTTCAAGCTAGCCTGATATAAGTCCCTGGCAAGGATGTGAAAGGTGTCAGGTTAGGCCGTTTCTTGTTTGTTAATCATAACACTCAATGCATAGAGTGTTAGTTTGACATTTTTCTTTTGGTGGCATTTAAACTGCAGTCAAGTTCACAGTGGAGAACTCTCTAGTCAAGTAGAACAGTCAGCACTCAATCATTAGGTGTTCCAGGTTAGAACAACAGTAACATAAAAACATAGAAAATCTACAGCACAATACAAGCCCTTTGGCCCACAAGGTTGTGTCGACCATGTCCCTACCTTAGAAGGGTAATGCAAGACCACTATGTCTGAGTACCATGATGAGTTTATCATGAAGCAGACACCACAGCTTCTGCCCTTCTTGATGATGTTGTCCAGACTATCTGATGGAGTGAAAACTCCTCGGGCTGGAAGTGTCAGAGGTGAACCAGATTTCAGTAAAACAGAGAATTCTGCAATCTTACATTTCCCTCTGATACAGTAATCTTGCTCTTCATTCCTCTATATTACTCCCCAGAGTCTGTACATTGGCCTGCTGGATTCTAGGGAGTGGTGATCATGTTCCCTATCTCTTCAGTCTCAACTGATGTCCCCCGTGGCACCCCTGCCTCCTGGTGCTGTGCCTGTATTCTTGAGAGTCAAGTTCGCTCAAGTCCTTCAAGTTCCTCATGTGATCATTTAGACAATTCAAAGTGCGTTTCTTAAAGGAACATCACAGGCTGCAAATTGCAGTGATAACAGTCCAGAAGATGCATATCTAGTAGTTTTGAGAGCTGCCCAAAAAAGTTACCGTACAACAGCAGTGCTATCTTTGTAGACTTTCCCTTGGAAAAAGACAATTTGCTTTCATCCTATTTATGGCTGGCAAGATCCCATATATCTCAATCAGGTCATCCCTCAGTCTCCTAGATTCCAGGGAATAAAGTCCTAGTCTATACAACTTCTCTTTGTAACTCAGTCTTTTCTGCACTCTTTTCAGTTTATTAGCATCTTTTCTATAATATGATAACCAAAATTGAACAATATGCTCTACCTATGGACATAACTTTCCAACTCCTATACTCAATATCCTGACTGATAAAGGCCAGCATGCTACTGCCTTCTTCCCACCCTGTCTACTTCTGATGTCACCTTCAGTGAAGTACTTGCACTCTCAAACACTCCCCTACCACTTGCTGTATAAGTCCTACATTTTGATCTCCCAAAATGTAATACCTCACATTTATCCAGATTGGAGGCAGTCTGTCAGTCCTCAGCCCTCATACCTAGCTGATCAAGATCTCTCTGTATTTTTTTCATAGCCTTCTACAGTATCAATATATTTAAGTACTTATTTTAAATATCATCTGTAAACCTGCTAACCATGCTAACGTACATTCACGTCCAGATTTCTTACATAAATTACAAACAACAAAGGTCCCAGCACAGGCATCCAGTCTGAGAAGAAATCCTCGACTGTTGCCCCGCTTCCGATGACTGAGCCAATTATGAATCCATCTATTTCTCTTGCCTTTTTGCAGATTTCACAA
The DNA here is from genome assembly GCF_030144855.1 of Hypanus sabinus. Taxonomy (NCBI): domain Eukaryota; kingdom Metazoa; phylum Chordata; class Chondrichthyes; order Myliobatiformes; family Dasyatidae; genus Hypanus; species Hypanus sabinus. The sequence continues at coordinate 28,703,277 of NC_082710.1, read as the reverse complement.
GAGACCTTTGTCTCAGAGGTTTTGTCTGTATCATTCTAATTTTAATCCCAGAGTTTGCTTTTATATCATCAGAAATTTTTCACCAATAAATGGGGGAAAGAATGCAAATAGATCAGCAAAATATTTTCTGGTGTAAAGAAGCCAGAAGCACCACAGTGGAGCAGTATGTTCAGTCAGGTGAATCCTCCTGGTTTGCCCCCTTATTTGGTCCTTTCTCTAATCAGGATATGTCCAGACAGGCGTTTCAGTTGGAGGGCACCCTTATCTCAGAGGATTCACTCCAGGGTTTGACAGGCAGATCTGAAATAACACTGTAAATTGTTGAAATAAACATTAGTCTCAATCACTGGCCTGTATATTCCTTGTCAATTTGATGATAATTGAAAATGATAGGACCCATGTGATTTGAAATGGAAGGTCAGCGTGAATTATGAGGAAGAATGTACTACTGCAGCTCCCGACAGTGCAAATCTTCAGTGTCAGTACACTCTCAGGATTCACCTCTGAGGCACCAGACCACTGCAACATTTATTTTCTGTCTTAAGAAACAATGGTATTTCTGCAATCTTAACTTCCCGGATTCAGATAACATGCATCACTATGAATAATTCAAAGTTCAAAAGGTCAAAGTAAATTTATTATCAAAGTTCATATATGTCACCATGCACAATGCTGTGATTCATTTTCTTGTGGGCATACTTGGTAAATCTATAGAATAATAACTATAACAGAACCAACGAAGACCGCCCAAACTGTGCAAATACAATGAGAGAAATAATAACAAATAAATAAGCAATTAATATCAAGAACATGAGATGTAATTTTCTTGATTGCCAATCCATTGGTTGTAGAACATTTCAATAATGGGGCAAATGAAGTTAAGTGAAGTTATCCCCTTTGGTTCAGATCCTGATGGTTGAGGGGCAGTAACTGTTCCTATACTTGGTGGTGTGAGTCCTGAGGGTCTTGTACTTTCTTCCTGCTGGCAGCAGTGAAAGGAGAGCATGTCCTGGGTAGTCACTGATGATGGATGCTGCTTTCCGATGACAATGCTTCGTGTAGATATGCTCAGTAATGGAGAGAGCTATACTTGTGATAGACTGGGTTGTATTCACTACATTTTGTAGAATTTTCTATTCAAGGGCATTGGTGTTTCCATACCAGGCTGTGATACAGTCAGTCAATATACTCTCAACCACAGATCTGTAATTTTGTCAAAGTTTTAGATATCATACCAAATCTCCACAAACTCCAAAGGAAGTTGAGGTGCTGTTGTGTATTTTTCATAATTACACTAATGTGCTGGGCCAGGACAAGTCCTTCAAAATAATTTAAAGTTGCTGACCCTCTCCACCTCTGATCTTCTGATGAGAATTGGCTCATGGATCTCTGGTTTCCTTCTCCTGAATTCAATTATCAGCTCCTTGGTCTTGTTGACATTGAGTGAGAGCTTAGTGTAGTGGCAGCACTCAGCCAGGTTTTCAATCCCCCTCCTATACGCTGATTCACCACCATAGGATTGGGCCTACGATCATGGTGTCATTAGCAAACTTGAACATGGCATTGTAGCTGTGCCTAACCACACAGTCATAAGTGTAAAGCAGGTCGAGTTTAGCTCACAACCTTGTGCTGCACCTGTGCTGATGGAGATTGTGGAGGAGATGTTGTTGCCAATCTGAACTGGTGGCGGTCTGAACATGAAGGAATCCAGGATCCAATTGCTCAAGGTGATATTAACGTTATGGTCTTGGAGTTTATTAATTCGTTTTAGAGGATAATGGTAATGACCGCTGAACTGTAGTTGATGAAGAACATCATGATGAATGCATCTTTGACGTCCAGATGTTCCAGGGTTGAGCGAAGAGCCAATGAGATGGCATCTGTTACAGACCTGTTGCTCTGTTAGGGAAATTGGAGAGGATCTAAGTTGCTTCCCTGGCAGGAGATTTCATCACCACTCTCTCAAAGCACTTCATCACTGTGGATATAAGTGCTACTAGGAGATAGTCATTGAGGAGCATCACCAGGCTATTCTTGCAGCAGATGGGCACCATGCATTGCCAAACCAAGAGGTTAAAGATCTCAGTGAACGCTCCAGCCAGTTGATCAGCACAGGTCTTTAGTACTTGGCCAGGTACTCCGTATGGTCCAAGTGATTTTTCCTGGGTTCACCCTCCTGAAGGCTGTTTGCACTTTGGCCATAGAAGCTGAAATCAAAGATTCAAAGTAAATTTATTATCAAAGAGTGTATGCAGTATACAACCCTGAGATTTGTGTTCTCACAGATAGCCACAAAACAAAGAAAACCATGGAACCCAATCAAAGAAAAACATCAAACCCCTCCAAGGCACATAAAAGAACAAATTGTGCAAACAGTAAAAAAATGAGTGAAAAACGCAGAATATAAATCATCAAACCACAATGGCATTGAGAGAGTCTAGACATATTCAGTCCAGTTCAGTTCAGCTCAACCCAGTGCTTTATCATCGTTACCTGCAGGCCACAGACCCAGACCACCCTTTCAACACTTGCATGAGATAGCAGCAAAAAAAGGATTAACCAGAAATTAGAAGCATATCGTAACATGAACTACAGTGTCCAGTTCATCCTCCCACATCATCAAACGAGAGGAAGAGGTAGCAGCGGTTGAGAGGGAGGGAGGGAGAGAGAGAGGGAGAGGGAGAGGGATATCACACACAGGCATCTTTCTCTGGGAGCAGCAGGCGAGAGGGAGCAGAGGGCCGGATACCTGCAGATATTTGTTATTGGACATCTGTCTGCCTTCTGCTCTTGACCTTGTTGATTTTAACTTTCATTAACACGTTAATCGACAAAATCAATGAGAAATGGAGTCAATCATGTACTTGTGCCACATCTCCAAGTTCCTTGACCTCCAGGGGCACACTTTGCTCTAAATCTCACTGAATTCCCTCAGAGACAGCAAAGCATCAGATTGCTCAATCAGTCCGAAATCACAACTCCAAAATGTAGATCACAGGCTCCAGAAATAGCAGAACCGCATTTGAAAGATAAAGAAAAAGTTAAAAAGTGAAAGAAAGTAATTTCATGAACCTTCTGGAGGATATCACCCTTGGTCGCGATATTCACTGGCCTCGTGTTCATAAGATCATTGGGGGATGCGAGAATTGGTGATGGTTCCTCCATGAAGTGAAGCCTTGCTGTTGCCTATGATGCTTGATTGAACCTTGTAAGATGTTAAAGATGCTCACAACTGTTGAGCATCCTTCATTGATTCAAGTTTAGTTCAGAATTGCTACTTCACCTGTAAGATGGCTGTCTGCAAATTATACCTGGACCTCTTGTAATTTTCATGGTCAACAGGTATGAATGCTCTGATCTGGCTCTCAATAGATTGGAGATGTCATAATTCATCTAGGGTGTCTGTTTGGGGAGGGCTCTAAATGATTTTATGGGGACATATTCATCTACAACTGTTTTAATAAAGTCCATTACAACCATGGTGTATTCATTCAAATCCACAGATAAGCCCTTGAACACGGCCCTGTTGACTGACTGAAAGCAATCCCATAGTCGCTCCTCAGCCTCTTTGTTGTCCTAGTCTCTGGAGCGTTGCTTTTTAGCCTCTGTCTCTATGTAGATAGAAGGACAACCAAGTGAACCGATTCACTGAAATGTGGTCTGGGCATGGAACAGAGGCATCCCTTATCTTAGTGTAACAGTGGTCAAGTTTGTTAAAGCCTTTGGGGCTACAGGTTATGTGCTGATGGTAATTGGGCAGGATTTCTTCAAGCAAGTCTGGCTGAAGTCCCTGATTATGATTTGAAATGCATCGGGATGGACTTGATCATAGTCGGCTGCTGGTGGTATGTAAACTATGTTCAGGAATATGGAGGAGAACTCCCTGTGTAAATAGAATGGACAGGATATGACCCTGAGGTGTCCATGGTCGGAGGAACGTAAGTTTGGCAAAACCACCACATTGCATCACCACAGAGAGTTTATCATGAAACACACACCTCCATCTTTTGCTGTTTCCAAATCAGCAGTTTAGTCCATTTAGTAAATCAAGAAGCCTTCCAGTATGATCGCTGTATCTGGTGTGCTGGGAGACATTCAAGTTTTGTTCTGACATAAGAGTACAACATTCTTTCATTTCCCTCTGATACAGCAATCTTTCCCTCAGGTTCTCAATTTTGTTTTCCAGCAACTGAACATTTGCTGACAAAATGCCTGGTGGAGGGGGCACTTCAGCAAGGTTTGGCGTCGCCCCTCCTCCTGCCTCCCTTGCAGCCATGACGATGAACTTTCATCTGCTTAAAGGTGCCATACCAGTCTGGCCCACTGAGGCCTTCAGACAATTGTGAAATCTATTGATCATTACATTGACTTAAAAGTGCATTGCTTATAGGGAAATTAAATGCTGCAGATTGCAGCAAGAATGACACGAAAGCCGTATGTTTAAAAGTATATTCAGAAGTATTGTCCACAGCCCACTGAATAATCCAGTGGTTTGCTGACACCATCTTTCTTTTTATAAAAAATAATAATTAATAACTTACCAAGCAATTATCACTAACCAAATCAAGATTTCTGGCTGGAGAAGTGTTTGGGAGTAAACATTGCCAAAGTTAGGGTCAGTATGATTTAAAACATTAGCACGCTCTGCCTGTTCTTGGAAAGGCAGTTGACACAAGGATCTTATAAAAACTTTGTTATTGATAGACAGAAGGTTTGTCACATGCAATGAGATACAGTAAAAACCTTTTGTATTGTGGGCTGTCCAGACAGATATTGTTATGCATAATTACATTGAGGTTAGTAAAACAGAATACAGATTGGGTGAGAGCAAGGCCCATCTACCAACTTGACCACTATTTAAGCTACAACATGCATTGAGCAGAAGCCCGTGGATCTGAACTGATTTCTGATTCAGTAAGCTCCATGTAGTGATATATCTCAGTTGATCTCAAACCCATCTCATTAATTTTATTAGTTATATGACCTCATCCATTCCACCAACCCAAGCATTTCAAGAAGCAAAGCCACTGAACACGCACATTTCTCCACTGCTCTGCCCCGAGAAATATCAAATGGCAAAATATGTAGTACAACTGTGGCTGACAAAGGAAGTCAAAGCTAATATAAAAGCAAAAGAGAGGACAATACAACAAAGCAAAAATTACAGGAAGATAGAGGATTGGGAAACTTGTAAAAACCTGCAGAAAGCAACTTAAAGAATCATTAGGAGGGAAAAGATGAAATATGGAGGCAAGCTAGTAAACAATAGGTACATACACAATGCTGGAAGAACTCAGCAGGTCAGGCAGCATCAGTAAGAAAAGAGTAGCCAAATTTTCGGGCCGAGACCCTTCATCAGGAAGGACACTGTGTGAGGGAAGAGAAGTGAATGCAGCTACTGTTATAAGGGAGAAGATGTTACTGCACTCCAGGGTTCTGAAAGGGGTAGTGGTAGAGATTGTGAAGGCATTAGTAATGATCTTTCAAAAATCATTGGACTGAGGGCTGGAAAATTGCAAATGTCACTTCACTCTTCAAGAAAGTAGAGAGACAGCAGAAAGGAAATTATAGAAGAGTAGTCTGACCCCTGTGGTTGAGCAGATGTTGGAGTCAATTATTAAGAATGAGGTTACGGAATACTTGGTGACGCAGGACAAGATAGGACAAAGTCAGTATAGTTTCCTTAAGGGAAAATCTTGCCTGACAAATCTGTTGGAATTCTTTGAGGAGATTACAAGTAGGATAGATAAAGGGATGCAGTAGATATTGAGTATTTGGATTTTAAGAAGTCCTTTGACAAGGTGCCACACATGAGGCTGTGTGGTGAACTACATATACCTGTCTGGACATGCCCCCCGCTGACTGCTCCTGTGGCTCCTCCCACAGACCCCTGTATAAAGGCGATTGAGGCCTGAGCCTGGCCTCTCAGTCTCCTGGATGTAGTATGGTGGTCACTCACTGCTTGTTCCTTCTTCCAGTCAATAAAAGCTGATATCTCGCCTTTACATCTCAAAGTGAGTTATTGATGGTGCATCAATTTTATTGACTGGAAGTTTTAAAACATGGAAACCATTTTACATCCGGAAAGATTGGATTTGGACCCCCAAGGCCCTGAAGCAGCTCTTGCCTTTGAACTCTGGCTTGCATGCTTCCAATCATACTTGGAGGAGGTTCGTGCAACTGACCCGCTGTCATGCGCAGAATTCTCCTCTCGAGGGTCACCCCAAAAGTTTATTCATTTATCAGGGACCTGGCGACCTTTGAAGGGGCACTGGACGCCCTCAAAAGACAGTACCTGCGGCCGGTGAACACCGTCTATGAAAGATATCGTTTAGCTACGTGACAACAGCGGCCTGCAGAGTCAAGCACCAAGTTTCTCTGAGCACTACAGACACTCGAATGAACTTGTGACTGCAAAACGCTCACGGCAGAACAGCATGCGGAGCTGCTAGTACGAGACGCCTTTGTTACAGGAATTAGGTCAGTGTATGTGCGCCAGCAGCTGCTGGAAAATGCCGATCTTACCTTACCTTATGATCGAGATGGCCAACACGCTGGAGGCTGCTCTGCACAACACTGTCGCTGTCCAGCTGTGCGATTCCCCGTCGGTTCCGTGGATGCCTCAGACCCCGCCGCCGCCAGTTCCCACCAGCAAATTCGCCAACGCCGCTGCCAGTCGCAATTCTATGAACTCCCCAAACCCGACCACAGCTGTGGCCAGTCGAAAGCCTGTGCACTGTTACTTCTGCGGACTCGAAAAGCACCCCCGAAAACGCTGCCCGGCCCGAGAAGCGACCTGCTCCAGCTGCGGGAAGAAGGGTCATTTTGCCAAGGTCTGTAAATCTAAACTGCGAGCGGGGTCAAGCAGTGCTGTGTGTGAGACGTGGGGGCCGTCATCTTGCATGCCCGGACGTGGGCGGCCATCTTTGTTGGTGTCAACATGCCCGGCCCCCTACCCACCGGTGCTTACCGGGTACCAAGATGGCAGTTCAACTCTGACCACCGTAACCCTCGACCAAAGCGCCCCACACCAGCTTGCAAGGTCAATGATGGTCATCCTGGTGGAGGCGTACAGGACTAGCTGCCTGTTTGACACGGGCAGCACTGAGAGTTTTATTGACCCGGACACAGTGCAACGCTGTGGACTCGTGACATGGCCGGTAAGCCAGAGGGTCACTATGGCTTCTGGGTTGCATTCCACAGACATCTGGGTGGGTTGTGTAGTGACATTGGTGGTGCAGGGCACAGAATATCGGAACTTTGCGCTACTGGTCATGCCTCAACTGTGTGCACCTGTGCTATTGGGGCTGGACTTCTAGAGCCACCTCGAAAGTGTGACTATGGCGTATGACAGGCCCTGCCCACCACTCACTGTCAGGAATCCTCAGTTTTGTGGGACTTTGTCATATACCCCGCTACTGACCACACACACACACCGAACCACACGTCCCGCCCAGCACCATGCCGACAGCTGCGCTACTGACACCACTTGCAGCCTCTCCACCCTCAAGATCCCTCCCCCATCGCTATTCGCCAACCTGACCCCCGACTGTAAACTGGTGGCAACTAAAAGCAGGAGGCACAGCGCGGGGGACAGGGCCTTCATTCAGTTGGAGGTGCAGCGGCGGCTCAGGGAGGGGATCATTGAGCCAAGCTCAAGCCCTTGGAGGGCCCAGGTAGTTGTTGTTCGGACTGGGCAGAAAGATAGGATGGTGGTGGACTATAGCCAGACCATCAATCGGTTTACGCAGCTTGACGCGTACCCTCTACCCTGCATCGCGGATATGGTCAACCAGATTGCTCAGTACAAGGTGTACTCGACAATAGATCTGAAATCCACTTATCACCAGCTCCCCATCTGCCCAGAGGACTGCCCCTACACTACCTTCGAGGCGGGCGGCAGGCTCTATCACTTCCTGCGCATCCCATTCGGTGTCACAAATGGTGTCTCTGTCTTCCAGAGGGAAATGGACCGGATGGTGGACCAGTGCCAACTGAAGGCCACATTTCCCTATCTGGATAACATCACCATCTGTGGTTGTGACTGGCTGGATCACAACGCCAACCTCCAATGATTTTTCCAAGTGGCCGAAGTTCTGAATTTTACTGATAACAGGAACAAGTGTGTGTTCAGAACCACCCGACTCGCTATCCTTGGGTATGTCGTGGAAAACGGGGTCATTGGCCCTGATCCCGACCGTGTGCGCCCCTTGTTAGAACTCCCTCTTCCCACCACTCTCAAAGCCCTCAGACGGTGCCAGGGTTTTTTTTTCCTATTACGCCCAATGGGTCCCACATTACGCAGACAAGGCCTGCCCCCTGGTCAAGTCTACCTCGTTTCCCCTCTCTGCCGAGGCCTGTGTGGCCTTCAGTTGCATTAAAGGGGACATTGCCAAAGCAACGATGCATGCGGTGGACGAGACCATTCCCTTCCAAGTAGAGAGTGACGCCTCCGATTTCGCGCTGGCTGCTACCCTCAATCAGGCAGGCCAGTAGCATTCTTTTCTCGTACCCTTCAAGGCCCTGAAATTCGGCACTCCACGGTGGAGAAAGAAGCCCAGGCCATAGTGGAAGCTATTAGGCACTGGAGGCACTATGTTGCCGGCAAAAGGTTCACCTTGCTGACCGACCAGCGCTCTGTTGCGTTCGTGTTCAGCAACCAACAGTGGGGCAAAATCAAAAATGATAAAATTTTGCGGTGGAGAATAGAACTCTCCACCTAAAACTATGATATCTTGTACCGGCCTGGCAGACTCAATGAGCCCCCTGATGCCCTATCCCGGGGAGCATGTGCTGGCGTACAGCTCGACCAGCAATAAGCCCTCCATGCACATCTTTGCCATCCGGGGGTCACCCGATTTTACCATTTCGTGAAAGCCCGGAACCTGCTGTACTCCCTGGAGGACATCAGGACAATGACCAGGGACTGCCAAGTCTGCGCTGAGTGCAAACCACACTTCTACCATCCTGAAACGGCACAAATTGTCAAGGCCCCCCGCCCTTTTGAGCGACTGAGTGTTGACTTTAGGGGCCCCCTTCCCTCCACTGACTGCAATGCCTATTTTCTCAATATTATCGATGAATGCTCGCTGTTCCCCTTTGTCATCCCCTGCCCCGACACCACTACCACGTTCGTCATAAAAGCCCTGTGCCAGCTCTTCACTCTGTTCGGATATCCCTGCTATATCCACAGTGATAAAGGGTCCTTCTTTATGAGTGACGAGCTGCGCCAGTACCTGCTAGCTAGGGGCATTGCTACTAGTCGGACCACAAGTTATAATCCCCAGGGAAATGGACATGTGGAGAGGGAGAATGCCACAGTGTGACAGTGTGGAAGGCCACACTTTTAACCCTTAAGTCAAAAGGGTTGCCGGTCTCTTGATGGCAGGAGGTCCTCCCGGAGGCACTCCACTCTATCCGCTCTCTGTTATGTACGTCCACCAATGCCACCCCTCACGAACGCCTATTCTCTTTTCCCAGGAAGTCTGTCACTGGGCCCACCCTACCAGTTTGGCTGATGTACCCAGGGCCAGTGCTGCTCCGGAAACATGTGAGGAGTAATAAATACTCCCCGCTGGTCGAGAGGGTTCACCTTCTACATGTGAACCCCCAGTATGCCTACGTGGTCTTACCTGATGGGCGGGAGGACACGGTCTCTATCTGCGATCTAGCGCCCGCAGGAGCAGTAGACCACTACCCTGAACACTCCCCGGTAACTATGAACCCTGTACCCGAGGTGACACCACGCACACCAAGCCCTACACAGACTCCTCATGACACTCATATACCGGGCGTTTCGTATGCGTATATACCAGGCGCTTCGCACACACATGAGGGATCACTGACGCCTAATGGGCTGACACCTCCAATTAGGCCGGAACCAGCACAACCACCATCTCCGGTGCAATCACAGCCGCTGCTACGTAGATCGCAGCAACAGATTCGACCACCTGATAGACTTAACCTGTAAGAAACTTCGCCACATGGGGACTCTTTTTAAAACAAAAGGGGGGGTGAATGTGGTGAACTACATATACCTGTCTGGACATGCCCCCTGCTGACTGCTCCTGTGGCTCCTCCCACAGACCCCTGTATAAAGGCAATTGAAGCCTGAGCCCGGCCTCTCAGTCTCCAGGATGTAGTATGGTGGTCAACCACTGCTTGTTCCTTCTTCCAGTCAATAAAAGCCGATATCTCGCCTTTACGTCTCAGAGTGAGTTATTGATGGTGCAACAGGCGGCTTCCCAATTTAAGAGTTCATGATATTTAGGAAAGTTATTGGCATGGTTAGAGCATTGACTGATTGGTAGGAGGCATTGAGTGGGAATAAAATGATCCTTTTCTGGTTGGCTATCTGTGACTAGTAGTGTTCCACAAGGGTCAGTGTTGAAGCTGCTTCTTTTTATGCTGTACATCAATAATTTATCAAGTTCACAGATGATACAAAGATTGGTGGAGGGCCAGGTAGCGTTGAGGAAACAGGAAGCCTACAGAAGGACTTAAACAGATTAGGAGAATGGGCAAAGAAATGGAAAATGAAATACAATGCAGGAAAATGCATGAACATGCACTTTGGTAAAAGAAATATGTTTACAGTCTATTTTCTAAATAGAGTGAAAATCTAAAAATCTGAGATGCTAAGGAAATTGAGAGTCCTTGTGCAGAACATCCTAAAGGTTAACTTGCAGGTTTTGTCTGTGGTGAGTAAGGAAAGGTTGATAGGTTCTTGACTGGACATGGCATCAAAGGTTATGGGGAAAAAGCCAGGGAATGGGGCTGAGGAGGGTTAAAAAAAAGGATCAGCCATGACTGAATGGCGGAGCAGACTTGATGGACCAAATGGCCTAATTCTGCCCCTATGTCTTATTCTCTTATGGAGTGAAAGGGAGGCAGCACAAGAGCATTCAATGGTTGGAATGTTGTGGAACAGTGCAGAACTACTGCTATTTCTGAGTGTAAGCACTGCCTGGCAATGGAACAGAAATTTCCTAGTGTTTATGCTGGAGAATTTGATAGGGTTCCTCTGCCAGGATTGTCCTGGCACAGGATCTGTGAACTTATTCATTTAAGTGGAGATTGTAGGGTTGCAGGCAAGAAAGGGAATCAGATCAGTTCTTTTTTAAATTAATTTACAGTTAATTTAATATTCTTAATTAAGTAAATCTAAGAGGTTTTTAGAATAATAGTTTTGAAGTGTGAATTCTATTTTTAATTGATTTTACATGCTTCTGAATATTAGAGGCTGATTACAAGGTTTGCTGAAGCATGAATTTACTTTTTTTTTAACTGGGAGGGCAGCATTTGTGACGCCTCCCTTGTCACTTCATTACCGTGCTTGAAGTTGCCTGTTGACAAGCAGCTCACATTCACTGGAGCCTACCCACCACTAAATGCACATGACTTAGCTCATGAAGGACCAATCTCAATATTGCCTTCAAACCCGCTGCGAATTGTGGTGTTACCGTGGTTTGGCAATCTGACCTTTATCTTGCAGAGCCCAGATATTATTACTTTTTGTACTTTTAGGGATACAGCATGGTAGCAGGTCATTCCAGCCTAACAGATGTGCACTACCCAGTTACATCCATGTGTCCAATTATCTTACTAGCCTGTACATCTTTGGAATACGGTGAGAAACTGAAGTACCCGGAGGTGACTCACTCATTCATGGAAGGAACAGACAAATTCCTTATAGACAGCAGAGGAGCTGAACCCAGGTTTATGATGCTGTAACGTCACTACTCTAACTGCAATGCTTTCGTGCCTGATGTATGGATATTCAGTGTCCAGGCTTTCTAGAGCTGAATGATGGGTCAATGCCATCTGCTGTCGACCTGTTGCGATGGTAGGCAAATGAGAGCAGATTCAAGTAACACCTCAGGCAGGAGTTGATATGCGTCATGACCAACCTCAGGACAGTGGATGGAAGAGCTACTGTAACAGGTTACAATGTTCTTCTTGGGCACCAGTATGCTTGAAGCAAGTGGGTACCTCAAACTACTTAAGTGAGAGGTTGAAGATGTCCATGAACACTAGCCAGTTGATTAGCACCGGCCTTCAGTTCTTGGATACAGTCACCGGATGCTGTAAGGATTCACACAGGTGTATTTTTATTCTCTCTTTCAAAGTCTGCATAAAAGCAGCAGTCTGGTGTATGTTCTGGTGTTGTCTTGGTGCTCCAAAGTAGAATGGAGGGCCATTGGGCTTGCATCTGCTGTAGTCAAACTGCAGTGTCCATGTCCTTTCTCAGACAGGAGTTCATTTTTTCCTTAACCAGCCTTTCACAATATTTCATCACAGTAGACACAACTGCTACCAGATCACAGAGGTGAGAGATTGATGATGTCCTTACACACTAGCCAGGTGGTTGGCACAGGTTTTCAATACCTGGCCAGTTATGTGATCCCTTCTGAGGGCTTACCCCCTTGAGGCATGTTTCTGGCAACAGCTTCTGAGACAGAGATCACAGGTGGCCTGCTGCTCTGGAGATTGGCACATGTGGGGTTTGTATTGTTATTCTCCTTTTCAAAGCTTGCATACAAAGCACATTGGGGAATGAAGCATCAGCACTATTTATGCTGTTAGGTTTCGCCTTTGGGACATACTGGCATGTAAACCCTGTCACAGCTGTGTGCTTCTGGTTGTTAACTATAATTGCATCCATGTTGTTTCCTGTAAGAGCCCCATTCCATTCTCCAGTTCCTCCATCTCTGTCACATCTGCTCTCCACATAGCTGCCTCTAAGATATCTTCTTTTCCTCTTGAACAGTGACTTTGTCTCTCTTATATTGGACAGAGAGGTTGAAGACATCCCACCTACTTCACACACCTCTGCTCCCACTCCATCACTTCCTGGACAGAACAAAGATAAAATTCCTCTGGTCCTCACATTCCACCCACCAGTCTCGACACTCAATGGATCATCCATTGTAAGTTTCTCCACTCTTCTAGATACCACCATCATATTCATCTTCTTCTCTCATATTCTGAAAGAGCTATTCTCTTTGCCATTCCCTGTTCTACTCTTACAGCTCTGACTTGCATTTCACAGCCTTGAGTGTCACTTTCTGTAAACAGGACCTCACCCTATCAGAAATATTCCCTTTGCCTTTTCACCCCTCCTGCACCTTCTATGCAGCTTAACACTGAACTGCTTTCTCTTTTTCCCATTTCTGACAAAGAATCCTCAACTTGACACATTTTCTCTTTTTCACCTACCTCCGTTGCTACATGACTTGCTAAGTGCCTCTGGCATTTTCTGCTTTTTTTTACAGATTTCCAGTACTTGCAGTTTTTTTAAATCCCACCCTATTACTTCCCAGGTGAAAAAGATCCACTCTCAGCTGAATTTTCAGGACATAGAGTGACGGTGAGTACTCCTCCAAGACCATCCACAGTCTCCTCTACTGAAGATTCCTCAGTATATGTAGCTGCTATTAGAGTATTACCAAGGCAGGAGTGCCTGGGGGATATACAACAGCAACGGGTAAGATATTCAATGATTTAAGTTACACGTTTTCTTTGGATTGTTTATTTTATGGTGACTTGTACTTTGACAATGCTGTGTTTTTGTGTGACATCATGGCTTTCATTGTTTGAATTATAAACACAAGAGATTCTGCAGCTTTTGGAAATACTGAGCAAATCACACAAAATGCTGGAGGAATTCAGCAAGTCAGCAAGTCATGAAGTATCTAAGGAGGTGAATAAATTGTTGATGTTTCAGGTCAAGATCTTTCGTAGCCTCCAACCTGATTGCATGAACATCAATTTCTCTAACTTCTGGAAATTTTACACCTTTCCTCCTTTTTTCCATTTGCTATTCTGATTACCCTGTCACCTCTTTTCTTTCTCTTCACCTACCTATTACCTCCCTCTGGTGCCTGTCATCCTTCCCTTTCTTCTGTGGCCTACTGTCCTCTCCTGTTAGACTCCTTCTTATTCAACACTTTACCTCATTCACCTATTCTCTCCCAATTTTTTACTTCATCTCCCCTCCCCTACCCACTTATCTTCCCTTAGGTCTCAACTATCAATTTTATGCTCATTCTGCTACCACCCCCACCCCACTTATTCTACCTACTGCCATTTTCCTTACAAGTCCTGGTGAAGGGTCTTGGCCCGAAACTTCGACTGCCTATTCCCCTCTCCAGTTGCTGCCTGACTTGCTGAATTTCTCCATCATTCTGTGTGTGTTTAATGAACTGTGCTTGTTTGAACATTTGAGTCAGAACCGGAATCAAGTTTATTATCGCCATCTTACTTGGCATGAGTTTTGCTTTATGGCAGTAGTACAGTGCAAAGACATAAAATTATTTAAATAATCTAAAGAAAAAAAAGATATGATGATTTAGTTTTCATGGAGTGTTTAGAAATCCAGTGTAGGAGGAGAGGAAGCTGTTTCTGAATCATTGAATGTGGATCTTCAGGTTCCTGTATCTCTTCCTGATGGTAGTAATGAGAAGTGGACATGTCCTGGACAGCGTTAGCAAATAGCTCCTATTACCAAGTAATTACCCTGTCATTTGGCTCATATATAGCTGGTGCAGCAAATAGCTGCAGAATAACAATCTAATGAACAACAAACAATGTGCTGGAAGAACTCAACGAGTCATGTAGCATCTGTGAGAGGAAGGACATTCAAATGCAAATCAAATCATATCAAATTCAAGTTTAATTATCATTCAACCTTACATGAATTCAACCAAATGAAACAGTTTTCCTCTGGGGCCAAGCTGCGCAAGGTACACAGCACATATAAGATAGTGAGCACACATAGAGTCATGCAAAAACAAAATTAGCCCAGGTCTAAGTGATATGGTACCATTCCTGGTAGTCTGTAGGCAAACACACACACAATCTAGCTTGTCTTTCCACCAATTGAAGACCAGAGGGCAGCACAGATGGGAGAGGCCAGCCCCCAACTGAACATGGACACCACACAATACCGCTTCTGGTGTCTCCTCTCCTGGACTGCAGTAGCAGGCGTGCCCTTGGCTTGAGGCCTGGACCTCACTACAGCCAAGGCCATGCAGCTCCTCTGTGTCATCTGCTGAGCCTACAGACAAGGGAAATGGGCAAGTGGCATCTTACATTATTAATATCCAACAGGGTCATGCGATCACAAGAGAAACACCAAAGACAATCACCTGCGGTTACTCAGCATGCTGCCTTCGCACACCAACTCCGATGCTTTCCTGTAGCATGCAGCAACACCGTCTGCACCAAGTCCAGCTCCTCCGGCAACGAACAGCTCACTGATGGGGGTAGACCTGAAGTACTTGAAGTTCTTGGAGTTCAGCATTGTCTTGCCATCATAAAAAATACACTTCAAAAAAAAGGCAGCTCTAGTTACCCCTGGGAGGCTGATGTCTTGAAGCTTCTCGTTGAAACCTTGCATCAGGACTGAAAGTAGCAACTCTTCATTCCAAGTCCGGATACAGAGTTTTGAATAGAAATGTTAACAATTTCTTTCCTCCCTCAGATGCTGCGTGTCCCTCTGAGTTCCTCCAGCACATTGTTTATTTCTCTTGATTTCTACACCTGCATTTCCTTGTGCCTCAATAATCTCATGAATCTTGGAAAGATTTTAAGCCTCGATTCTACACTGCATTGCCTATGGTCACTCATCAGTTGGATGCTATGAGGTATGGAGCAACTTTTAGTTCAGGAAAAGAGCAGAGTTAATAAGATCTGGAATAGGTATGCAATAACTGACACCCTGCGCTATGCCTGCAGTCATAACAAAGATGCTCTCCTTCAGTTACTCTTTTGCAAGGGCGGATTACATATAATTGGTTCTCATTGAGTAGGAGCATCAATAAATGTCAGGAGATAGCAAACCCTTGAGAAGTGGCAAATAATTTCATCTTTGTCATAAAGAAAGGCAGATAGAGAGAATTTGATATAGTCATCCTTAACTGACATTTTTTTTAGAGGAAAGCAGCATTTCACATCTCACCCCAGTGCACTGTCAATTCTCTGGCTATTGCTTGGTTCCCAGCCAGCCTGTGATGATGCAGCCCGAGGCTGGTTTCTTTTGCATGCAATTTAATTGATTTTTTAAAAAAAAGTTATTTGGCATCTTCTGGAGCTGGTGAGATATGTTTATATTATGATGGCTACTTTTGGTGAAGTATGGTCAGGTTCCTGATCAACAAGAGAGGGAGGGTAAGGTGTGAGGTAAGGTATATTTCGAAATACACCTCCTATACCAAAATTTTACAGATAGGCTTGCTTTGTTCCTTGAAGTGAAGTACTTCTGAAGGTTGAGGTTGTCATGTCAGATGGCAGTGAACTACCATCTAATAAAGACTTTATAGTAATAGCATATGCAAATATTTTGTCTCAAGATCAATACAGTCTGTAACCTCTTTAAGAGCCTTGTAGTCATCCAGACAAAAACACATCTGGAAGTGAGGAAACAGAAACTGAAAGTTTTGATAAACCTTCCTGAGATTCAACACCTCAGAATCGTAGAAGTTAGTTATGACAACTCAGGCGTCAGAGTTCAGAGTTCAATTCCAATGCCACCTGTAGGAAGTTCGTACATCCATCCTGTGAGCGCATGGGTTTACTCCGGGCGCTCTGGTTTCCTCCAACAATCCAAACAATCCGTTGGTAGGTTAATTGGACGTTGTAGGTTGTTCCGTGATTAGACTGCGATTAAGCAGGTGGGTTGCTGGGTGGTGCTGCTTGTTGGGCCAGAGGAGCCTGTTCTGTGTCGTATCTCTAAACAAAAAAAAAGCTAGAATGAGCGGGCATATTATGGTTGGATTCAAAAGGTGTAGAGTGCAATCAGTTTAATATATGAAGCCGTTTGAACACTACTGCCTCTACCTAAAGTTTTAAAAAATGCATGAGATGTCCCAAACATCATTATCCATTCCGTCAGCTATTTATATCCTCATTCAGTGAGACTCAGTATGTGTTGACATTCAGCCTAGAACAGGAAAAGTACAAATTGCCATTTAGCACAGAATAATGGGCAAAATGTAAAAAAAATTCTGATCACATTTTATTTGACATTATAAAATTGGAAACTTAATAACATATTATTGTGTCAGAGACCTCTGTGTATGTTCAAATGAATTCCATTTTCTGCAATTTATGCATCCTGCAGGTTTTTCATTGAGCACCTTATGTGATTTTGACTGAGGTTAAAAGTTGATAATCTCCCTGTTCTTGGCAGCCTCGGTCTTTGGGGATGAGGTAACATGAATGTTGAAGGATGGTTGGGGGACAGGAGTAACAAGTGAAGTGGGAGTGCTTTGGGAAGAACTTTTGCTATCATCTGAATAATAGACCTGCACCATATTACCATAATAAATCTCCATTGTAGAGTGTAACATATTATAAAGACATGAATTGGATACTTGTTTAATGTGTCATCCTGCTTAAGGTGACAGGACTTCATGACTATGGACTCATTTGAAAGGCTACTCTCTGAGATAACCATTTGCTCTATTGAAACCATTCTTGGGTTTCCCTGTTTTTATAACTCCCCTAATGATTGAGTTAATGCCTGCGCTTTTGCAGTGTGTGTAATTGACCTTGCATTGACAAACCTTCAACATTCTCCTTCTGGTTAATGGCCTCAGGCATTTAACATAAGCAACCAGTTCCAAACAGCCTGCAAAGTACAGTTTCCTCCCCAGGAAGGTCTTCCTGCTGCTGTCCGTGTCTTCTGCGCTCACTCATCTGACTCACTCCAACCACTAGGAGATTTCTTCTGTGTTTGAGCTGCCATGTGACTATCCACCCAGTGATGCACATTCTCAGAAGAAATCATGTGCTTTAAGGGATTGTTCTCATGCAAATGTGATGGTTGAAAGAAGGTTTAGGTTATTGTTCATAATGCTGAAATTTATCATCCCTTACATCAGTCATTGATAAAATAAATGTATGTTAACATTAAATATATTCTTATCTTTGACATCAGATATTTGCAAGCATTATCTCTCTCCATTTGAGAGTATGGCATCAATGCCATCTCCTCTACAACATAACCTGTAATATTTTAGGTATCACTTCTCTAGTCCTGCCCCTCTCCCTAACAATTCATATTTCCTTTACCTAATGCATCAAAAAATGACCCGGGAACGTATGAAGTAATAAACTTCACCTGAAGGATGTAATGCATTTTATGACAGTAGGGACGATATTAATGCATGACATTTTGCTGTTGGGGAACAAAACACAAGCGTGAATGCCCAGTTTCATTCATTGAAACTGCATCATGAAATCATAGTTCATTTGTGACTTGACTCCATTGACTCTCCTTTGGTCTGCCATTTTGATAACTGTGATCAAGTTGTATTAACCAATCTTAGATTTAAAATTAACCACTGACCTTGTATCAATTTTCATTTGCAAAATTGACTTACAACTTTTCCTTCTACTCACAATTAGAACACAACTGAAAAACCTTGCTTTAGCTTTAAAATTATGCCCTATCACATCAAGTGTTTAGCTCAGAGACCATAAACGCTTCAAGCCAGGTGTAAGCCTTTCAATTCAATTACATTGACATGTTGAGTTGACCTTTGGTCATCACCCCTCAAATAACTCTATTTCTAGTACTACCACTGCCATGCCATCACTTACTTGGTAAAAAGACATGGCCATGACATAACGTTATTCTGTGGTAAATTGTGAGCTCAACCAAGTTGATTCCACTTACAAATGTCCAATTTATTTTAAATGCAATGGAAGTCCCCAACTTGTTTCATCTTTTTAATGTAAAGAGGTGGATTTGAAGGCCTCCAACTGTCAGAGTTGACCATGATATTGCATCCTAGCTGTCTAGATATACAAGCCTGGGCAGTTTGATATGAAGGGCAAGCAGTTACCCATGTAGCAAACCCTCCTCTCCACACATCTGATGAACTCAAAGGAACAGCAGAGACCGATACAGTTTCGTACCAGAAGCGTCACAGGAGTTGCCAGTCAGCATTGAACTTTTCGTAGGACTGCCTTAGGGACTCCAGCTTTGGATTTTTCCCTTGGGACTTTCTCTGGAAGCCTTCCCTATGAGTGGGTATAGCCGCAAGGCAGCTGAGGTTTGAAATTGTTCTCTTAGGTGAGCTGTCAACCATGGCTGATAAGCCTCACCTGCCTGAAGTGACTGGTTTTAAGGCACCAATAACCTACATTTGCCCTTTTTCCTGTCAGTAAAAACAGTTCTGCAGGGCTTAGTAGCTAAACCACAACTGAAGACCAGGACCTGAACTTGGTTTAATATAATGTTAAAAAAAAGTTAGTATTTTTGATTCCCAACAATCCTGCCCATTAATTTCTGTTGGTAGGTGATTGGTACATCGGTGTTTAATTAAAATATTAATACTAATTATAATATCTTTTAGGTCATCAACCTGAAATGTTAACTCCCTTTTTCTCTCTCTATAAATGCTGCCTGACCTGCAGAGTATTCCAAAATTTTTCTGTTTTTATTTCAGATTTCAAGTGTCTACATTTTTTTTCAGTTTCTATTAAGATCCTTGTACGGCCGTATCCTAAGATGGAAGTCAATTTATAGTACAAAAGAGAAGGTACCTACAATATCAAGTGTATTTCTGTTACATATTTGATTGCTAATAATGCTTTCATCTGAGGGATGAATCACAAATTGTATCACAGGTTGTGGCTGTTAGCGTGACAATGAAGTATTACTCTTTCTGTAATACAATCATGGCTCAAAAATCGTCACAATGTGGATGGATTTCTTCTCTGCATCAGGTAGCTCACATAATGCTCAAGGTTATTTTCATTTCTATCACAACTTCAATGTGATGAAAGCAGTTAGTTCAATGTGAAAAAGGTCTCAATAATATGTGATGGTTCATGGCGCACTGCATCTCCTTCCACTTCAGTTTCATATTCACTGCTGTGAATCAGAGGAAATGTAAATCCTCCCACTGTCCGCACTTCTTTTTTCCCTAAATCCATGAACAGGCGATTGGAAAATAAATGGACTGAATCAAAGAACCATTTATTGCATACTAAAATTGGTGGTTGTTGGCTGCAAGTGGAAGAATGAAACAATAGTATCATCTTATTGGAAACAATGTGCACAAACGAGAGTTAAACTGGTTAGGAAAAATTGAGTAGCAAAATATAGATTGCTATTGAGATACAGAAAAATGATATGGAGAGGGCAATATGTGAATGGGAGAGCAAGTGAAAGTCAGAATGATAAGATCAAAGATTTATTGATGATTCCAAATGTCCACTTCCACTTGCAGTTCTCTCGTGAATGAAATGCTGCTATTTGCATGCTGCATCTACACAACACTCAGGCATTGACTGCTAAATAACAAGTAATATTCATGATATAAAAGTGCTGAACAATGCCGATCTCTCACAAGAGATTCTGACCTGCTAACTTTGACATTCCATGATATTATCATTGAAATATCACAGTAGCATTATCCTGGGGGATTCCATTGACCAGAACTTCAACTGGACTGTAAATATTATCACTACAAGAGCTGGGTGTTCCACAACCAGTGACTTAATGTCTGATACACCAAAGTCTTTCTACCATCTATGTTGGGATAATGATGAAATATCCTGTAATGGTGTGATAAATAACTCCAACAGTGATCAAGAAACTTGATACCATCCAGAACAAAGCAGCCTAGTGCTTTCTACCAACAGGTTTAATCCCTTCACGATCAATGCAAAGTATATGTCGTGTAAAGCATAGCAAAATGAACAACAGCTATTCATCTGGCCTGCTCTGGAAGCCTCTCCAAAACTCCAAACAATCTTCCACCAAGAAGGATGTAGGTTTCAGACAGAATGAAACATCATCCAACAGTGTTTTCCCAACTCTTTTTCACCATCCTGACTTAGAAATAAATCATCATTCCTTTGTCATTAGTAGCTCTAAATCCTGAAGCTCCCTATATAGTTGTTATCCTCGGAGTACTTTCATCTGAATAACAAAATGCTGGTTTTGTCAGTCACATCCAACTGACAAAATAAAAATTAAAGAACAAGCTAAAAATTAAGCAATGTGAATAATGAAATGGGGCGGGGGAGAGGATGGAGCATAAAGGACAGATGGAGTGAAAACTGTTTACATCTATGATGCTGAGGTGGAGACTGTTGAGAGCTCTTCAGGTTAAAGTAAATATCAATAATGTGCTCGGGTCCAGCCAACAGACACCATGGCCAAGAAAGTGCACAAATGCCTCTTCTTCCTCAGGAGGCTAAATAAATATTGGCATGTTCCATTAACCCTCAAAAAATTTTAATAGATGCATAGCCTGGTATGGTAATGCATTTATAATTTTCCATTCAATCGTCTTGATTGGAAAATCCCTACAAAAAGTAGTGGATTCAGCTCAGACAATACCAGGTAAAGCCCTCCCATCAAGCACATCAACATGGAATATTGTCAGAGGAAAGCAGCATCCATCAGCAGGGATTCCACCACCCAGGCCATGCTCTCTTCTCGTTGCTGCCATCAGGAAGAAGGTACATAAGCCTCATGCCTCACACTACAGGCTCAGGAGCAGTAATTACCCCTCAACCATCAGTCTCTTGAACCAGTGAATACTTCACTCAACTTCAGTTAACCTTCATTGAAATGTTACCATAACTTATGGACTCACTTTCACGGACTCTTCACCTCATGAGAAAGGATTTATTGCTTTCCTGGTGTATATGACAAATAAATTCTCCTAGGGTTAAAATCGATACCTGTACCCAGCTGGAAGATGGAGAAGAGTTTATTCCTCTTCATCTCATGTTCTCAATATTTATTGTGTATTCACTTATTATTATTAATACTGCATTTTAAATTTTTTCTCAGCTCAAGCTGGTAAAACCTGAAGTATGAGCTGTTCTATTTCTCGACTGTTAGGAACCTTTGGAGTATTCTAGTGGTGTTTAGTATTGTAGCTTTACATAAATATTGCTATTTGTTTTAAATCCGGATATATCTGTACCCAGATTGGGGGTTTTCTGGTCATGAAACTAACACCTGGTTGTAGGTATAAGAAATAATACCTTTTAACTTTAGAAATGGACAGATGTCTATCGAACAGAGCGATATGACTGCTGCCTGAGGATCAGGAGGGCATCCCTGGGGCAAGTGCTGGGCATGACTGTAAGTGGACAGCGAGTGATGCTCTGCTGAATAGGTGGGCACTGTTTGTTGTCTTTTGCACTCTGATTGTCCATCCTGTTGGTTCAGTCTTTCATTGATTCTATTATAGTTATTGGATTTATTAAATATGACGGCAAGAAAATGAATCTCAGGGTTGCATGCGGTGTACTTTGATAATAAATTTACTTTGAACTTTGAAAGCATCCAATTTGGACATGTCAGTTTGGCAACTGCTCCATTGTGACCATAAGAAAATGCAGAGTTCTATGTCATTCACCTCAGTTCATCATGAAATCCAGACACCCCCCCCCCCTATACACTCTGCTTTCTCACAGCCTCTGTAAAGCAGTCAGCCCAATCAAAGATGCCCTCCATCCTGGACATACTCTGTTCTACCCTTTCCATCTGGCAGAAAGTATGTAAACCTGAAAGCAGATTCTACCTGGCTCAGGGGCAGCTTCTACTCAACTGTTTTAAGACTTTTGTATAGACATTGTTTATGATAAGATAGACTCCTGACCTCACAATCCACTTTGCCACAGCCTTGCACTTTATTGTCTTCCTGCACTGCACTTTCTTTTATAACTTTAATACTTTATTCTGCATTCTGTTATTTTTTTTTTGCTAATACTACCTCACTGTCGTATTACCCACTGGGGGCAGGTGAGGTCTGGACCTGACGTCCTGCTCACCCAGGGGAAGTCCACGTGCAGTACATCGCCTCTCCGTTCCCGGTGTAGTGATCACTGTGTGGTCACTGTCTGGCTTGCTAGGCAGGAGACCACTGCAAATGGCCTCACCTACACTACTGCATCCATACCAACACCTTCTCATCGGTGCCCCCTCCCCCTGTTTCCACCAAGCTTGCTATGTCATGGCACGACCGAGTGTCTGGCGGTATAACTGGATGGGTAGGCTGGCCTCGTTAGCCTTGGTTGGCAGCCAGCCTAAGAGAAGGACAGCTCTGACTCCAAACCTGGGCAGGTGGGGCTCGTCAGCCTTGTCAGGCCATCCACCTAGGAGAAGGACACTCCGACGTAACTCCTACGACACGAAAACCTTGCTGCCATCGTCCCAGCTTGCTAGGCTATGGCAGATGAACCCCGGGTGTAAAGGGTTGGGCCAGTACCGCGCATACTGCACTCCACCTAAAAAAACCATTGCGCAGGCCGAAGGACACACCCACATCTATGACCATCCTCCCCGATTTTCCCTTGCAGCCACCGCAGATGGATCTGCCTGTCCCGTATTGGCCTCGTCAGCCACCAGCAAGCCTGCAGCAGATGTGGGCAGCCCTCTTCCTAAATCTTCATTCACGAAGCCAAGCCATGACCTCACTGTACTGATGTCATGAAATGATCTCTACAGATAGCATGCAGAACAAGGTTTCTCATTACATGTGAAAATAATAAACCAATTTACTAATTAAGAATGGGTTAAGGTATAGAAATGTCTGTGGGAGAGAAAAAGAAGATTGCTGTTAACAGGCAAGACAGTCAGGGATGAAAAGAGAAGATGGAATAAATGTGGGAAAAGGGAAGATGGAATAAATGGGCAAAAAAGAGAGAATTTGAACAGTTTTGGCAAAATGCAGTATTGATTGGTACAGCTTTAGGAATTACATCATGTGACCATCGGTATTGTTGCAACAACTGTCACTTAGAGTGAGGAAGAGTTCAGAACCTTACTGTCTTTGCTAAGACAGGCCACAGTGAGAGTGTCTAGGGACATGTTTTCACTTTTTTGCAAAATACTTAAAAAAATATTTGAATAATTATGTTTCTAGTGGGTTGGAGAAGGATGCTAAAACGTGGTGTCAGAATGCCTGTAAATAATACTACAAAATTTGGATTCTGTGCCAGAATGGGGATCTGCCCACACAGATAACACATGACCATGCGCCAAGAGGCAGCAACCTGCCTAAGTCAATGGAGTGAGCATTTCTTATGTTGGCACAAGGGATTGCAGGTGCTGGAATCTGGAACAAAAATCCAATGAGACAGCTGCTGGAGGAACACAGCAGGTCAAGCACCATCTGTTGGAGAGAAAGAATTGTCAGCATGTGGAGGCATCTAGATCATTGCTGGATCATTGATCAAGACATATTGATCTTTGTTGCATTTATCTAAGCAATTGGAGGGTATTTCATCCCACTCCTATCTTGTGCCTTATAGAAGATGAAAAGGATTATTTTTTGTGTGTGTCAGGAAGTAAACCACTCATTGCACACTACCTTGCTCTTGGAACAATGGTATTTACGTGGTTAGTCTAGTTAAAGGAATTGTCAACACTTCCTTACCACCCACAGGTTTTTCTCAACCTGTTAGGTCTGTGCAGCAACTTCTTCTTTTGCTATGTACTCTTGCATTGCTGCATTTTCAAACAAGTAGCTTGTCTGGAGAATAGGGAATAGAAATGAAAGTGGAACTGTACTTCTTCAGCTGGGCAACCAAAATATGAACATACTGAATTTTCCCAAGCCCGAACCCCTGTATGAACCAGGAGGTTTGCAATGTGCTAAGGGCTCAATTTGTGGCGTTCAAGACAACCGATCCAGAATCCTCTACAGTGTCCCACGCAACCTAGGAAGGCCATCGTGAGAGCAAAAAGGCAATTCAGTGCGAAGTTAGAGACACAATCAGTTGCACCAAAGCTGTGACAGGTTTTGCAGGCCGCCACTTCCTAAAAGGCAAATCCTAACAACGTAAGTGGAAATGATACTTCATTCCCTAATGAGCTCAATGCCTTTTATACTCACTTTGAAATGATGCCAATCGTTACATAACTGTCAATCACATTGTGTCTTGTGACCCTGAGATCTCCGTCTCAGAGGCCTATGTCAGAACATCAGTCAAGATGGTGAAACCCAGTTATGTGTCAGGCCTCAGTGGTATACCTGAATGGTTACTAAAAACTTGTTCTGACCAACTGTCCAGTACGTTCAAAAACATATTCAGCCTCTTACTGCTGTGACTATCACCCAAAAACAGTCACATCTACTATGATGATGTGCTTTAAGAAATTGGCTATGGAAAGAATCAATCCCTGCCTGGGAAGGGATTGACTATGACTTCCATTGACTATGATTTGGTGTTCATCACCATCATCCACTCAGAATTAATCAACAAATTTCAAACCTAAATATCTGTACATTTCTCTGCAAATTGCATCTTTGATTACCTCTTCAAGGGACCATATCCTGTATGGTGAAAGTATCTTCTCCTCACTGACAATCAACACAGGCAAACCTCAAGGATGCATGCTTAGCCTACTGTTCCACCCTCTCTGCAGTCAAGATTGTGTGGCTAAGCACAAACACCATCTATAAATTCACCAATGACAGTGCTGTTACAGATAGAATCAGAGATGGTGACAAGGATGCATACATGATTAAATACCACAGATTGACTGACTGGGTGGTGTCACAACAACACCCTCACAGTCTAAGTCAGCAAGACCATATAAATTATTGTAGATTTCAGGAGGTGAAGTTGGGACAACACACAACAATCCTGATTGAGGAATCAACACCAGAAAAGGTGAGAATCTTCAAGGAAAAACTGTTGAGGGCCTGTTCTAGGCTCAACACATTGAATCAATCATGAAGAAGGCATGCTAGCATCTCAACTTCATTAGGAATTTGAGGAGATTTGGTATGTCACTAACTACTTCAGCAAATTTCTGCAGATGCGCAATGCAGAGCATTCTGAGAGTTGCCTCAGGGCCTGGTATGGAGGCTCCAATAAACAGGATTGTAAGATGTTGCAGGCGGTAGCAGAGTGGGCCAGCTCCATCACAGGCTCAACCCTCCCTAACAATAAGGGCATCCTGAAGATACGATGTGTCAAGAGGGTGGCATCCTCAAGGAGGACCCTCAGCATCAGGGGTACACCCACTTCTCATTACTAACATCGGGGAGGAGTTACAGGAGCCTGTAGACCCAAACTCAAAGGTTTTGGAGCAGTTCTTTCCACTCTGCAAACATATTTTTCAATAGTCCATGAACACTGTGTTGCTATTTACTTTAGCACTATTTTATGTCTTTCTACTGTACTGCTGCCACAAAACAACAAAATCAGTGATAATGAACCTGATTCTGATTTCTTATTCTAAGATGCAGATGAATTTCAGGAAACAGGAAAAGATGGCAAATGGTATCAAAACCAGAATCATGTTTATTATCACCAGCATGTGAGGTGAATTTTTTAACGTAGCAGCAACATTTCAACACAATACATATTACGGAAGAGAGATGTAAATAAATAAATTACAGTACTGTATATGTATATTGACTAGATTAAAAAAGTGCAACGAACAGAAATACTGTATATTAAAAATTAAGTGAGGTTGTGTCCAAGGGTTCAATGTCCATTTAGGAATCGGATGGCAAAGGGGAAGAAGCTGTTCCTGAATTGCTGAGTGTGTGCCTTCAGGCTTCTGTACCTCCTGCCTGATGGTAACAGTGAGAAAAGGGCTTGCCCTGGGTGCTGAAGGTCCTTAATAATGGATGCTGCCTTTCTGAGATGCCACTCCCTGCAAATGTCCTGGGTACTTTGTAGGCTAGTACCCAAGATGGAGCTGACTAGATTTACAACCCTCTGCAGCTTCTTTCGGTCCTGTGCAGTAGTTCCCCCTACCCCCCATACCAGACAGTGATGCAGGCTGTCAGAATGCTCTCCATGGTACGTCTGTAGAAGTTTTTGAGTGTATTTGTTGACATGCCAAATATCTTCAAACTTCTAATGAAGTATAGCCGCTATCTTGCCTTCTTTAGAACTACATTGATATGTTGGGTCCAGGTTAGATCCTCAGAGATCTTGACACCCGGGAACTTGAAACTGCTCACTCTCTCCACTTCTGATCCCTCTATGAGGATTGGTATGTGTTCCTTTGTCTTACTCTTCCTGAAGTCCACAATCAGCTCTTTAGTCTTACTGATGCTGAGTGCCAGCTTGTTGCTGTTATACCATTCCACTAGTTGGCATATCTCACTCCGGTACGCCCACTTGTCACCACCTGAAATTCTACCAACAATGGTTATATCATCAGCAAATTTATAGATGGGATGTGAGCTATGCCTAGCCACACGGTCATGTGTATATAGAGAGCAGTGGGCTAAGCACACACCCCTGATGTTCACCAGTGTTTATTGTCAGTGAAGAGTGTATGTTATCACAGATTGTGGTCTTCCAGTTAAGATCTCGAGGTTCCAATTGCAGAGGGAGGTACAAAGACCCAGATTCTGCAATTTCTCAATCAGGATTGGTGTTAAATACTGAGTTATAGTTGATGAACAACATCCTGACATAATGTCTAGCCCTAAATGAATGAAGGTGAATCAGTAGCATGCTAACTGAAGCAAGCTCCAATAGCTCTTAAAGGAACATTTCATCAGAGGCCTTTCTGCAAAGAGTGTATGCCATACTTGAAGGTCACAGCTGAGTAAGGACTGTAGAAGATGACCTTTGATCTTTGGAGAATGAGGATCACCTAACGTGGTAAAGTTACACCATAACCAAAAGATGATATGCTGATGGGAGAAGCAGCTGAACAAGCTGCAATCAAAGTACAAAATAAAAAAAAAGTCTCTTTCATATGACATTTGATCAGATTAAATACCCCAGATCTGGCAATAGTCATGGCATCAAAGTAGATACCAAGCCAAATAAATAATTCAGGGGTACACCAACTGCTCTGGAAATTTCCTGCCCAAATGAAATTACTTAGCCGACTAACCTAGAAGAATATGGAATGATTAAATGGTTTGGGGTTTAGCATTCTTGATCAAGTTGTCAAATAGTACAAGAAGACAGTCTCAATCAGTCTGGCATTATGTTACTTTAATGATAAGACTGAGGCAATACGACAGACAGGAACTTGGACATCTATGCACTAACCACAGAACAACAGATGCAGAAATGTTTCACTTAAATTGACAAAGTAGTTAGAACAGTATCACACAGAAACAGACACTTCAGCTCATAATAACATGATTAATTATGTTAAAGTACCTAATTAAACTGATTCCTTCTGTCTGCATGTGATCCCTATCCCACTACTCTAAGTGCATATCCAGGAGCATTTTAAATACCTCTGTTGAATCTACCTCTAACGCCACCCCTCATAGTACACTCCAGGCACTCACCTCTCTGTGTAAATGACCTGTCTGCAGGCCTTCCATATCATTTTTGAACTTGCTCCCTCTTATCTTAAGTGCATGCCCTTTAGTATTAGAGGCTACTATGATATTTGGAATAAAGAAATTTCTTCCTTGCAATTGTGAAAGAATTTTATATGTAGTGGTAATAAACTTCTCAGTCATTAATGTATCATAACTCCACGAAAATCTAAAATCCCAAAGAATGCTGTGAAGCTGCAGGGGTACAATGTAAAGATTTGATTTTGTCTGAACTAATGCATGTAGGCAGCCAATAGCGTAGCTAAGCCTCCTTCAGGGACACAAGAGATACTGAGAATATTGAGCCTGAAATAGCAAACAGTAAAAGTCCATAGTCATGGGAACAGTTCAGCGATGGGGCAAGTGAAGTTGAATGAAATTATCTCATTGGTTCAAGTGCAGGATGGCTGAGGGGTAATTACCATTGCTGAACATGCAGTGTGAGTCTTGACGCTTCTGTGCCTTCTTCTTGACAAAGAGCAGCAAGAAGAGATGCTGCCTGGACTGCTGTGTTCCACCAGCATTTTGTGTGTGTCGTTGTTTGAATTTCCAGCATCTGCAGATTTCCTTGTGTTAGCAAGAACAGAGCATGCCTTATGTGATAAGTTCTCAGCTCTAGACAAGGCGAAGAGAGTAATGCATGGTGGTACTCTGAATCAAGGAGGCATAGTGCGCAGCAGTTGGGCACTGACGTTTTAATAGCACCAAGGATCCAGTTTATTCCTCACCCATTTGGTGTGATCTGAACACACATTCTCTCTGCAGCAAATTATTCCTTTCTGATGCTCAGGTCTCCTCCAAAAGACATGGTAGGAATAATGGCTTCTTTAAATTGTCCCTCAACTTGTGTTAATAGCAACAGGAAGCAAGCGAGTGTTGATGGATGTATGTGAGAATGAGTAACTTGTAGATTATACAGGAAAGTAAGGAGTAGGGGAATGGGGTTAATGTGATGGCTCTCCTGGGAGTAGGCAAGGACCCAACAGGCCTAATGGCCTCTTTCTGTGTTGTATCATATAATATAAAAAGGATTATGTAGAGCCAGTATGAGGGATTATCTTTCATATCAGAATAGAAGTCATATACAGAAGATTACACTGAAGATACTTGCTTCATGAAAGCAGAATGGTAGTACTAGAAGATGCACTTGCAGAACAAGGACATTACATTTTGACAATAGACGCTGGAAGTAGTGCAAACATTTAGGACCAAATCGGGAAGGACAGTTCACTAACTCAAGTGTCTGAAAGACTTATTACCAAAGTAAAGCCACACAGACTCCAGACATTTGCAACACAATCTAGACTTTCCTCTGAAGTTGGAATTCTGCTCCAGCAGGTAGTGGATTTAGTAAGGATGTTCTTATTGTAGATGTTGGTTTCTCCTACACACTGTGTCTTGCTAAGATTAGATTGGAGAATTCATGCTAGGAGAATCTGTGTAGATATGGCTGTGGCTTAAAACCTCTCCCCCTTTCTCCTTTTCCTTCTTATCCTATTATTTTAATGTGGGGGTGGCACAGCAGTATAGGGGTTAGCGTGACATTATTGCAATACCAGCTGTAAGATTGGAGTTCAATTTCTACCACTGTTTGTAAAGAGTTTGTACATTCTCCTTTCACCCTGTCAGTTTTCTCCCACATACCATTATGTTTAGTGAGTTGTGGGAATGCTCTGTTCATCATGAAAGTGTGGCAGCAGCACTTGCGGGCTGCTTAGTGTAACGCTCGCTGATTTGATTTAACAAAAACAACACATTTCACTGTGTACTTTGATGTAAATGTGACAATAAAAGACCATCTTAATCTTAATTTATCATCTGAAGTAGGTACTGAATGTGCAGTCTTGCACTGTAGGGTGCAGGTACTGCAGTAGCTTTGCTCCCTTTACCACGTCTACAGGCCACTTGAGCCTACGGTCCCACCACATACTTGTCCTTCCTCTGTATTAACACCTAATTATTAGTCTTTGTGTTGGTGACAATGAGTGAACACCACTGAAAGTGTGCTGTCTATTTGCTTTATAGACAGGTTGCAAATTCTTCTATCTCTAAACTGTAATGGATACAAGTAAAATGGAAGGGACAGAAAAATTACAACTGCCTTAGTATCAATTATAATTTGGAGAAGAAAGTTTCCAATCTTCTAAGATTCTCCATTTCAATCTTCAGGCCATATCCTTTCTCAAATTTTCCATGAGAACAGAAATGGCCCGTCTCCAATAATGCCAGGCACAGCTGCTGAATCCCTGGAGATATAGACCAGCAATATTACCTCTACTGCCCAGGCATCATCTTGATATGGGCACCCACTCTGAAGCTTACAACTCACATTGAAGAGCTGAGCTATCCACACCGCTACAGACCAGGTCAACCAGAGCCTAACACAGAAAATCATTCTCCAGACATTCTCCAGGTGCAAAAGTTAGCATTCCTCCAGACTTTCTGTTCATCCTTTGCACCTATAATGTTGTGCTGTGATGATCCACATGTCCTTTTCCATCATTACCACTTCCAGCCTCTGAACAGCCAAGACTTATTCTGTCAGATGTAAGAGCAGTAAATCCTGGAGATACCCAGAAAATCAGGCAGGATCTGTGGAGAGAGAAATGGAGTGAATGTTTTAGATGTTCACCTTTCATCAGAATTCATAAATGTCATCAACCTGAAATGTTAACTCTATTTCTGTTTGCACCTGTTCTTCTTGACCTGTTGAGTATTTTCCAAATTTCCTGTTTAGATCACGGATCTTTTTCTTTATTTTTCAAGTATTCTGCACGAATAGGAAACAAGCTGGACAAGCTGCAGACTGTGAGCGAGGCGAACTATGAATGGCAGTTATATATCCTGATTCAGATCATTGGTAGGTGAGTGTGGGGGCAGGAGTGCAGCCAATTTGACAGCATCTGAGATGCATATGAAGATGCATTCCAAACATAGCCGGTCAAATAACATCAATAAATCTTTTGCAGCAGAACATACAAGTCACTAATGTTGCACGCCTGGCATTGATGGCATTTGGCTCATTGTCTTCTTGTCATGTCTAAATGACTGGGGCAGCACAGTAGAGTAGAGATTAGTGTAATGCTATTGCGGTGCCAGCAACCTAGGTTCATTGCCACCGCCATCTGTAAGGAGCTTGTATGTTCTCATCAAGAGTTCGTGGGTTTGCTCCAGGTGCATTGGTTTCCTCCTGTTCCAAAGCTATATGAGTTAGTAGTTTAATTGGTCTCATGGGTGTAATTGGCTGGTGTACTGGAAGAGAATGTTACCATCTCTAAATAAAATAAAATAAAGGGCTGTCTAGCCATCAGTGCACATTAAAGGTCCCTTCTGCTATACGTTCCTCATTTAATAAGGTATCAAAAACCTCAGAGTCCTTGTCTGCCAAGTTGAGTCATACTTTAATGCTTCCCAGATCAGCACCACTCTCTGCATGGCTGGCTTCATCCACAGTGAACCTCTCTATTAAAAAAAAATTGCAGACAAGACTGATGTAGTGAAGGCTCATTTTAGGTGGACCTGATCCTTTCGTGTGTGTCCAGTTAATCCACAGTTGGCTGCAGGCTACAATCATTTAAATTACAGGCAGTACCCATTTCCTGTGCAGTCTCAGAGTGCATGTTGATTGCGCATCACAACCTTATTCTTGTTTTTGAAGCCTATCATCTTTAGTCTCCAAAATCTGTAAGGGAAGAAGAACTTCAGAAGGATGTAATTACTGTCTCAACCATGAAAAAATGATTGGAGTGAAATCCAGGAAACCATCTGTGCAAAACTTCATATCTTATTGTGGAGTTATTGGAAATACATCACAGGGATGAAGACTCTAGTTGGATTAAATAAATATAATCCAGGAGATTCTTAAAAGGAATGCAATTGA
The DNA here is from genome assembly GCF_030144855.1 of Hypanus sabinus. Classification (NCBI taxonomy): domain Eukaryota; kingdom Metazoa; phylum Chordata; class Chondrichthyes; order Myliobatiformes; family Dasyatidae; genus Hypanus; species Hypanus sabinus. The sequence goes on along the minus strand of NC_082710.1, from coordinate 28,671,102 downwards.
TAGCTACACTTTAAATCTGAACAGTAGATACCAGAGAAACAAGAGGATTTTTCCTGAAAGTTGATTAATTAAATGCCCACCATCAAATGTTGCTAGCATGTAGTTAACTGGTAGAATTTGAAAGGAGTGGATAGGAATGTGGGAAGATAGATGGGCAGTAAGTGAGGTAGTGGTATTGTTTTCTAAACTGGTAGTGACTACAACAGGCAGATAGGATCCTTTGTTGTTATAAAGGAAGTTTGGAAATATGGGTATGCTTGCACTTCCATTGGACAACAGTGACATTTGTTGTATCGTGATTAAAGCAAATGTTACTCTTGACGTGTATTCCACCATTAAGGTAATAAGAGCCAGCCACTAGATAGCAATTCATTGCACATAGGCCAAAAAGAATTATGTCTCTTTGTTCAATATGTCAGGAAGTATATTTGAACAAAGTAAATTAGGTAAGCATGTGAATCAAGGGGTAATTGTTTTGAGTATATGCTCCTGGCAAAAGCTTTGCCCATCAGGATTGTTTAATCAGGATTTAGGGCACATGCCTCAACAATTTTGAAAGCAGTTTGGATATTCCATTCATCAAAATTAATGAATAAAAAATGGCAGAGAGTTTGCAATTAAATTCTAGTGCATGCTCCTTGTAGGTAAAGCTCTCTGCAGCACTGACAGATTATAAAAACCATGAGAATAATTTGATTTCCCTGCTTATTTATTGTTAGCAGTGAGAGTGGATGATCCTTTCCCAATAGCTGCGTTAGACGTAGTGGTGATGAGGTGGATTTACTGTTAATGCTGCAGTACTTAAAATGCATGAAAGATATCTCAGACTGAAACTAGAGTAATTTTGTCCTGAGCAGGATAACATCAATACTAATCATGTTGCTGAGAGTTTCAAGCATATATCCTCCCCAAAAGGAGAAGCAGGTGAATGTAGAATGTTGTTTTACTATAAAACAACATACTGTAGCTTGCAGATCCAGTGTAAAGAAAGTGCCAGACATTAAACCCCTGCAATTTTGAAATCAGCTGTCATTGTGTGAAAAAATGGAATAGTCCTTTGAGCAGGCTGAATATTACTGCAGCACAGAGGAACCAGGTTCATGCAATGTAGGCAGCTTAACAGGACATATTGGACAGAATAATGTATTGATAGAATAGTGTAATTAGCATTAAATTGTTCTGATATAAGTTTATCTCTGAGCCCAAATAATGTTTTGTTTCCTTTAGAGGTAAGATAAAAGGATTTAAGATTATCTTTCAGAGAATTTCATGCATCCAGAAATATAGAAAACCTACAGCACAATACAGGTCTTTTGGCCCATGATGCCGGACATGTACTTACTTTAGAAATTACTGTCACATCAGTCTGTTTGAAATGGTTTTAAGCGAACTTTATCGCTGAAACCTCCGGGTGTCTGTCTTAAGTGCTGCTCTATAGCTCTGCACACTTCCGTTTGGTGAGAAGATTTAAAAAAAAATATTATCTTACTTAAATAATTTAGTTATACTGTATCTCTATAAAATTAAATTTATTTAAAATTAAATTATGGAAACCCAACTTCTTTTCTTCTAGAACATTTGATGAAACATCTGAAAGAAAATAAAACGTTTGCAGCAATCCCAGAATTACAAACATGAGGAAGTCTGCTGGAAATTCAAAGCAACACACACAAATCGCAGGAGCTCAGCAGTTCAGGCAGCATCTATGGGAAAGAAGAAATAGTCAACGTTTAAGCCTGAGACCCTTCTTCACGAATGAGAAGGGGGGGGGGGGAAGGAAGTTGTCAGAATAAAAAGATGAGGGGCGGGGAAAGAGGCTATCTGAAAGTTGATAGGTGAAGCCAGGTGGGAGGGAAAGGTCAAGGGCTGGAGAAGAAAGAATCTGATAGGAGAGGAGAGTGAACTATAGAAGAAAGGGAAGGAGGAGGGAATTTAGGGGAAAGTAATAAGCAAGTGAGAAGTAAAAGATCAAAGTAGGGAATAGAGGAAGAGCGGTACAATTCCGGAATTAGCATTTTTCATGAAACATATTGCAATTTAATTTCTATACAATAGGTACAGGGTAGAATGGGGACAAATTGCACACTTCCACTACCTCATCTGTCCTGAAGTTTATAGTAGAAACCAAACTAAAATGGTTAATGGGTCTAAGAGTCACTCAGCTCCATCTGAATGCTCAGGCAGGGTATGACCCAGGCAGAGAGATGATCTTAAACACATTTACTATTCATTGTCAGATGTCACGAAGTGCGAGTCCAACAAACCTCTCATCTACCTGCTGACAATTATTATCCAACAAATTTGTGTGACACAGACTGTGATGTGGAAACTACCTGTAATGCAAGGTGGCGTTTAATCTTACATAATTTCAAATTTTTTTGGCCCAGTTTCTGCTCGTCCTCTGGCAGAACTCCCAACACTAATCAAAGTTCAAAGTAAATTTATTAACAAAGTACATATGTTATCATATACTACCTTGAGATTCATTTTCTTCCAGGCATTCATAGTAGAACAAAGAAATACAATAGAATCAATGGAAAAACTCCACACAGGCTGATGAACAGCTAACATGTTAAGAAAAACAAACTTCAAATTCAAAATAAGTAAATAATACTGAGAACATGAGTTGTAGGGTTCTTAAAAATGTCTGCAGGCTGTAGAATCAGTTCAGGTGAGGCTATTTTCATTAGTTCAGAAGCCTACTGGCTGAAGGGTAATAACTCTACCTGAACCTGGTGGTGTGGGATCCAAGTCCCCTGCATCTCCTTCCTGATGGCAGCAGTTAGAAGCAAATGTGGATAGGATAGTAGGGGTCTTTCTTAGACCATAAGACCATAAGATATAGGAACCGAATTAGGCCATTTGGCCCATCGAGTCTGTTCCACCATTTCATATGTCTGATCCAATATTCCTCTCAGCCCCAATCTCCTGCTTTCTCCGATATCCCTTCATGCCTTTCTTATGGTCCTACTCCTTGTAGATGTGCTCAATGGCAGGGAGGACTTTGCCTGTGATGTACTGGGCTACATCCATCACTTTTTGTAGGCTTTCCGTTCTTGGCCATTTGTGTTTCAATATCAGTCCATTGTGCAACTGTGGAAGTTGCAGTAAGGCAAGAGTTCAAGACAACTTCCAGGCAAGGATAGCCTGGGGCAGGAGCAGTCAAGTGTGACCTTTGAAGTGAGACTGCCACAGCCCCTGCTTACAACAGACGAGATACTCAGGGTGACTGTGGCAGTGTGTACTGAAGTCACATGAGTGAGGCTTCTGTAAGGACTTTCTAAAACATAGCATCATTTTACACAATAAGAGGTGCCAATGGCAGACAGGGATGTGAAACACATCCAAAAACAGAGGGACAATTGCTTTACTAACTTTAAAGGGTCACTGGTGGTCAGCTTGTATTTTCTATTGACTTGTAATGTCTCTATTGTGATCTTGCAAGTGAGGAATTCAAACATATACAATACAATTTAACAAATGGTTACTATCTGTAACTGATAAGCCAATTCTGTATAAAGATAACAGTTTTCTGCCCTGGCTTCAGACAGGAGCCATACTGTTCTCTTTGTGCACAAGTAAAATAAAAGTATGTTTGAGTCGTAAAAGTTTGCATGTTCTGGTCCCAGTTATTTTAGTTATTTTATTTGTTATCGTTGATGACACAACCAGTCAGGATACTCTTCACTGTGCACCTATAACCCTGCAAAGTGTCAGATTATATAGGATTCTGAACATAATGACTGACTTCCAACACCATTTTCCTGGTTGCTCTCTACTGTTGCACCTCTCATTGAATCCAAATATGAAGCAGGAGCTTGCTGGAATTCCAAGGCATTGAGACTGGGATATCTCCTCTAAAATCTTTATCAAGTTAGCCTTGAATGCATGAACCTAGTCACTTCATAGAGATTTGCGGCTAGAAGGGAGAATTATAGATAAGTAAATTGTAAACTATCTTTTAAATCATCTGTTTTGGGATTATTGTTAAACCTTTAAAGGTGTTTTGTAATAAATTAAGACATTTAACATGGTTCAGGTGATTTTATTGTATTGTTTTATAAATAAAGCAGGGACATTTGATCACAGTAAAATACTGTTACAAGGATAGAAGTTTGTCAAAGTTTTAGATGACCTGTGAAACGGAGACTCCTCTTTCTCCCTTCTAAGGGAGATGGAGAGCCTGTGGCATGTCGAATACCGGGTGAATGAGTGGTCTTTGAGGTAAGTGCAAGTCTGTGTCTTTGTTGTTGCTTTGTTCACGCTTGAGTGCTTGGTGGCGGGTGCCGATGCCTTTTTTTTGCCAGTGGGGAGGGGGGATTGTTGCTCTCGCGTAAGAGGGAGGGGGAGCTGGGGGGGGCTTTGGAGTTCTAATATTTAGCTGTCATTCCTGGCCAACAATACCTTGGCAAAAAATTTCAGGAATGGAACTTGTTCTAGCCTACCTATATTACACAATTATATTGCACAAGCTCCAGGAACTGCTTAAGGCCTTGCTGACCAAGGCCTGGGAGCTCCCTGACAGTAAATTATTCTTCAGAGACATGCATGTGTTAAATCTGGGAGTTACTGTGAGCAGTAGGCTAAGTCAGCCAAATTTAAGATCTTGTCTCTGCTTTAAAACTGTTGGTCTGCCGAAGAAGTAAGGCATCATATTTACTTTTGCCTGGAATTGTCTTGGAATCTAATATTGGTGAAAGGAGGAACGACGGGAAGGATAAAGGGTAGGAGCTGTATGAAAAAGAAGCCAATGGCCACAACAGCAGACAAGAAGACTTGTAGGAAAAATATAATAATCATTTGTCTCCCAGCATCATAAAGTCCCAAAGGAATTTACAGGTTTAGAACAATGTTCCTTCATTCTTTGGGGGAGGGAGGGGGTGTGATGGCACTTTACCTCTCTGGAGAGATTGTCAGAAAATTGTGCCAAATTGTGGACATCTTAGACAGCGTGGACATGCAGAAGATGTTTGCAATAGTTTCCAAGGAACAAAAGGCTCAGCCTCAGAGTAGTGGGATGTCAAATTAGGAGGCATTTCTTTAGCCAGAGGGTTGTGAATCTGTGGAATTCATTGCCACAGACAGCTGTAGAGGCCAAGTCATTGGGTATATGTAAAGTCGAGGATGATACATACTTAATTAGTAAGGGTGTCAAAAGATATAGGGAAAAGGCAGGAGAATGGAGTAGAAGGGGAAAATAATTCAGCCATGAATGAATGGCAGAGAAGGTTCAATGGCCCTATATGGATTAAGCTTGCTTCTATGTCTTAAGGTTTTATCCCAGAAAAAGACCTACAACCAATTGTTATTGGTAGCAGAGCTTTGTCTGTGGCAGTCAGCATGGTTGTAAATAAGATGTTCTTTGTTTCTGGTTTCTAAGATGCTGTATGGAATGGTCAGTAACATCAGTCAATGGGTCCATTCTTACAACTGTTTCATGAACTATGAGTGATTTGTTGTAGTAAATACAAACATACATATATTACACTGTTCATATGCATGGAGTTAATATCACCACACTGATTGCCTTGCCTATTGCAGAAAGTTACTTTTATTTGGAAATAAAGGTTTGAATTTGCTGTGCTCAATTTCATTAAGATTTATTTGGCGACAGGTGGAAAATCGCAAGCCATGAGATAAGGCATTATTAATGTCATTCGAGAAATTCTAATATAAACTTAACAAAGTAGTGGAAATTTTATTCAATGGATTAACAAATCTGCCAATTCTTATAAAATTAATATTACATGAAGCCATGCTGCATATTTCAGTTAATTATATTTTACACGGTCTTTAGCAGCACTATCAATATATTTTGACTAAACCTTATTAATGACAATGGACCAAAAACACACAGCTTGAATAATCCTTCATATTATCCAAAAGGATTTATTATTACTTTGAGGATAGATGACATATGGATGAATGGGCAGACACTAAAAGCACAAACAGGGCAAGGCCCTTGAGAACCTTTATTCATCTTCTATGCACTACCTCTAACTCACTCACTTGCCAATTTTGCTGAGGTTTGCCTTCAGGACATTTTATTCTCCAAATCTGCTTCGGACTTGGACAAGTAAGAATCTCTCACTAGATCATCTTAGCAGTCCTCTGCTTTGATTCTTTAAGAGGATGTATTTCAATTTTCAGCTTTTATTTACTTTGTTCAGGATTTTTTTTAAATTTCCTAAGCTGTATCCTTAAGCCTCTTCGTATCCAGAACAGATGGAATCGGGAACAAATGCAATCAATTTTCTCTCTATAATTCAATCTCAGAGTGATCACAAAGATGATGAACTTGAGAAATACTAATTTTAGCAGTCTTCTCAAGTCTCTCAAATCTCTCTGGTATCAAGGTTTCAGGACTGTTTACAAATCAGTATTTGTGATGTGCATTTGGATTCTAGCAATATTTAGGAATCTTTTGAGATGTGAATGAAATTCTTTAATTTTAGCTCTCCATCTTTTGGACTGACAGTCGTTGCTTTTAAGAGACCTATTTCTGAAGATGTGCTGCCATTTATTTGGCCCGGAGGTTGCGAGTTTTGCTTTATATTTCCACCATGTCAGCATTGATCTCATTTTCTTAAAATCTGCAAAATTTCAAACAGCAGAATAGTGCCAAAGACAACAGATGAATCTTTGATCCATGAAACACTTCAATTCTGTGGAAGAGATTTTCAGCATATTTTCTTCAAAAATTATTCTCTGCAATACAGTAATATTGTCTCAGGATCTGCAAGCTCTTCACAGCTTTACTGTGGCACTGTGCTACGATGTTTTACTGTAAACCTTTTATTTCTCACAATCAGTTTTCACTTAGCTATGTTCCTAAATGGAAGTCCTATCATTGGATTTTTTTTAACCTTGCTGAATGTTGACTGGAATGCTGAGAAGCAAAGCTTCCTGGATAGGACACCTATTCTTGTCCATAATCTGTAGAAACTCATGTCAATTGTGGGCACTTTGGCTACATTTCTCCACAACCCGTGGAGTGAACCTGCTCTGTACTTCACTCGTTCTTTCTTCAACCATCTCCTTGACAGAGTGATGTGGTTTGTCAGTGAACACCCAAAAATTATCTTCTCCCATTAATTTGTCCTTACATTTCGAGAAGAAATAGGTAATGTCCTAAGGGTTCAAAGCTCAACAGTGAATAGAAAAAGACTAGAATAATTTTATTTATTTATTTATTTATTTATTTTTAATTTAGACGTACAGTGCAGAGCAGTCATTCCTGGCTCAATGAGCAGCCTTCCTATTTAACCCCAGCCTAATCACAGGACGATTTACAATGACCAATTAACCTATTAACCGGTATGTTTTAGAATGTGGGAGGAAACCAGAACACTCGGAAGAAGCTCGCGTGGTCACAGGGAGGAATGCACAAACACCTTATAAACAGTGTCAGAATTGAACTCCAAACTCCGTGAGCTGTAATAGTGTCACGCTAATCGCTACGTTGCCGTGGCGCCCCACAATACTGAGTAGGAAAACATGGCAAACAAAAATATAACTACCAGAATAAACCCTTTCAACCAATTTTATTTCATACACTGCTATAGATGATCAGATTGACTAACTTAGTCAAAAGGACTAGATTATAAAAGCAGAGTTCCTCTTGTCCTCACCTACCACTCTATGAGCCTCCATATCCAGCACATCATTCTCCGCAACCTCCATCATCTTCAATGGGATCCTATTACTAAACACACCTTTACCTCCCCTCCACTCTCTGCTTTCCGCAGTGATCACTCCATCCATGATTCCCTTATCCATTTGTCCTTCCTGCTACCTATCCCAGCAGATGGAATGAAGTGCTTCATGTGTCCATTCATCTCCATGCTCACCTCCATTCAGGTCCCAACAAATCCTTCCAGGTGAGGCAATACTTCGCCTGTGAATTTGTTAGGGTCATCTACTGTATCCGGTACTCTTGACGCAGACTCCTCTACATTGATGAGACCTGAAGTCAATTGAGGGAACTGCTTTGCTGAGCACCTTCGTTCCATTTGCCAGAAAACTGGATTTCACAGTGACCAAGCATTTTAATTCCAGTCTCAACTTCCATTCCAACCCGTCAGTCCATATCAACCTCTACTAACAAGGTGTGTCCACTCTAAGGTTGGAGATGCAACACCTCGTAATCCATCTGCTTACTTTCCAACCTGATGACATAAGCACAGATTTCTCCCATTTCTTCCCCTTTCTTCAATTTTCCATTCTTTTTCCTTCCCCCCATTAGCTGTTTTTCTCACTGTCTATCACCTGCCCCTGGTGCCCATCCTCCTTCCCTTTCTCCCATGGTCCACTTTCCTTTCAGATTGCTTCTTCTCCACCCCCTTACCTTTGCAACCTATCACCTCCCAGCTTCTTTCTTCACACCCTTCCTCCACCTACATGGCTTCATCTATCACTTTCTAGCTTGTACTCCTTCCCCTCCCCCCCCCAGCTCATTATACTAACTTCTTTCTCCTTCCTTTCCAATCCTGATGAAGGGTCCCAGCCCAAAACATTAACTGTTTATTCATTTCCATGGATGCTAAATGACCTGTTGAGTTGCTCCAGCATTGTGTGTGTGTGTCTGTGTGTTGTTACCATGGGTGTAATGCTAAGACTTTATAAGGCAAGCTACATTCTCATAAAACTGTTCTGGTTCCTTTCTTCCCAATGAGCAGTTCTGGGCCACATATCTTAGGGATGATGTGTTGATGTAGGACAGGGCCCAGAGGATGTTTACAAGAATTCTAGGAGGATAACCAATGATGGTTGATGACCCTGGGTCTGTACTCAGTAGAGTTTAGATGGATGAAGGGAATCTCATTGAAACCCATGGAATAGTGAAAAATCTGCATAGAGTGGACAAGGAGAGGCTGCTTCCAATAATGGAGTGTCTTGGGTCAGAGCCACAACTTCAAAATTGAAGGTTGTCCTTTAAGGCAGAGATGAAGAGGAATTGTTTTAGATAAAAGGTGGTGAATCTGTAGAGTACATTGTCACAGACAGCTGTGGAGACCTAGTCTTTGGATATATGTAAAGCAGAGGTTGATAGGATCGTGATTAGTGTCAATGCAGAAAAGGCAGGAATGTGGCGTTGAGAGGGAATAATAAATCAGCATGATCAAATTGAAGAGCAGACTTGATGGGCAGAATGGTTTATTTCTGCTCGTATATCTATCTTTTGTGGTACAACCATCTGTACTGTAATGAGTTACATGGGGAGTGAATGTGAACAGGAAAACAGCCATTGACTGCAAAAAGCATTAAACAATCTGGCTGTTGACTGTATGATTTCCCAGCTGTGACAAATTCTGAGTGTTGCTGAGATTCAGTAAACCATACATATTAATACCATAAAATAAGATATTTTGAAAAAACATTAAAATATAATTAAAATACTTTAAATATTTGAAATATGTAAATTATTTAAACACCCCTCCCACCTCAGACATTCTCTCTTTCCAATACCCGCCCCCCAAATGAAAACACAAATACTACCAGGCTCAAGTACGACTTCTATCCAGCTGTTATTAGGCTCTTCAACGGACCTCTTGTGTCTTAAAGATGAACTTCTGACTTTAAAATCTAGCTCGTTATAACCCTTGCACTTTTACTATACTTTCTCTGTAGCTGTAACAATATATTTTGCATTCTGTTATTGCTTTCCTTTTGTTACTGACTCCAAGGATGGCTCGAAAAACAAATATATGTGTGTTAAACTACATATACCTGTCTGGACACGCCCCCTGCTGACTGCTCCTGTGGCTCCTCCCACAGACCCCTGTATAAAGGCGATTGAGGCCTGAGCCTCTCAGTCTCCAGGATGTAGTATGGTGGGCACTCACTGTTTGTTCCTTCTTCCAGTCAATAAAAGCCGATATCTCGCCTTCCGTCTCAGAGTGAGTTATTGATGGTGCATCAATATGTTTGTACATGTAACAATAATAAACCAATTCCAATTTCAATAATTAAAGATGCTACTGGCCGACTGTAGGACACACGTCTAAGCAGAAAATCCCACATTTGGCCTCTGAGAACAATGTAGTGTTGGAGGACACTTGAAAGATAATAAATAAAAATGTCAAGCTTGTGTTGATATTGTAAATGATCATGTGTTACACAGGGCGATGTCAGCAGCACTACCAACATTTCCTCACAAAGACTGAGCCCTGGGTATAAGAAGTGTTGATGCTGTCCCCTAAAGTCTTGTCCTCAGCTCATTGATAGTGAACCTCAGCAAAGGGAGCAACACGTTAGATTAGATTTAGTCTTTATTTAGTGCTTACAATGCTTGTATAGTGTGCTATAAATAAAAACAGAAAATTATTTATATCAGTGGTATATTTTTAGAATCATTTGTTTCATGCTTTTTGCTGTTAAAACTGTGGAACATTGTATTTCAATATTGTTAACACTTTCTGTTGTTTTATATTCTTTGCTTTTCAGATTACCGTATTTAAAGAATATCACTTTGTGATATACATATAAATATATGACCTCACAATCTATCTTGATGTGACCTTGCACCTCACTGTCTACCTGCTCTGTAACTGTAATGCTTTATTCGGCACTCTGTCACTGTTTTACCTTGTGCTCCCTCGATGCACTGTTGTCGTGAATTGATCTGTATTGAGAGTATGCAACAGCAAAGTTTTCACTGTGCCTCTATGCATGTGACAATAATAAAATTATATGGCCAATTTAATTAACATAATATAACACAACTTGCAAATGAGTAGATGTCACTTGGACAGATTTTGTATAATATCATTTGGTGATCAAATGTCAGCTGTTCAGTTTTCTTGGATTAAGACAAATTAAAGTTGGTGGTCAAAAGGCTATTGACACCATCTTGAAACCAAACCGCTGACAATACTATTTAAGTACAGTATGTAAATATTAAGGTTTCCAAAGTTTTGATGCTACCTATTTCTTCCTCTTCAGTTATGAGTTAACAAGTTGTCCTGAAGGCAGTAGCGTTTTTCATGTTTTCTCAGTTAGGTATAATAGATGATATATAGTGCATAACTCCATTTCCTCATGCAAACCTGCCTGATGCTCAGAATCAAAATCAGGATTAATATCCTTGGCATATGTTGTGGCATGTGTAGTTTTGCAGCAGCAGTACATTGCAATATATAATAATGAAAACTCTAAATTACAATAAGAAATATATGCAGTACTTTGCCAAAGTCTAATGCACAAGTAGTGAGATAGTGCTGATGATTTCATTGCCCATTCAGAAATTTGATGGCGGAGGGAAAGAAGCTGTTCCTGAAGCAACGAGTATGTGTCTTCACAATCCTTTACCTCCTTGATGGTAGCAATGGCAAGAAGGCATATCCTGGGTTTTGGGGGTCCTAATTGATGGATGCCACCTTTCTGAGGCATCACCTTTGAAGGTGTTCTTAATGTTGGGGAGGTTAGTGCCCATGATGGAGCTGGTTGAGTTAACAACCTTCTACAGCTTTCTCCAATCCTGTGCAGTGACCCCTCCATACCAGATGCTGATGCAACCAGTCAGAAAGCTCTCCATGGTACATCTGTAGAAATTTGTGAGTGTCTTTAGTGACATACCAATTCACTTCAATCTCCTGATGAAACATAGCTGCTGTCATGACTTATTTGTAATTGCAACATTATGTTGGACTCAGCATAGATCTTCAGAGATGTTGACATTCAGGAACTTGAAACCGCTCACTCTTTCCACTACTGATCCTTCAGTGAGGACTGGTGTGTGTTTCCTCAACTTCCCCTTCCTGAAGTCCTCAACCAATAGAGCCGTGGGCTAAACACACATCCTTGAGGTATGCCAGTATTGATTGACAGCGAGGAGGAGATGTTATTTCTGATCTGCATAGGCTGCTGTCTCACAGTGAGAGAGTCAAGAATCCTGTTGCAGAGGGAGGTACAGAGGTAAAAGATTTGGAGTTTGTAGATTAGAATTGAGGGTATGATTATGTTGAGTGCTGAGCTGTACTAAATATCTAGCAGCCTAAGGCAGCTGTTACTATTCCCCAAGTGATCCAAGGCTGAGTGGAGAGCCAGTGAGATTGCATCTGCTGTAGACCTATTGTGGTGACAGGCAAATTGTAGTCGGTCCAGGTACTTAGCAAGACAATAGTTGATTCTAGCCATGACCAATCTCTCAAAGTACTTCTTCACAATAGATGTGAGTGCTACTGGGAGACAGTCATTGAGGCAGCTCACTCTGTCTTCCTGGGCAATGATATGATTGTCATTCTTTTGAAGTAGGTGGGAACCTCCGACTGCAGCAGTGAGAGATGGAAGATGTCCTTGAATAATCCGCCAGGTGGTTGACACAAGTTTTCATACCCCTACCTGGTACATCTTCAGGGCCTGATGCCTCACAAGGGTTCACCATCTTGAAAGGTGGCCTGACGTTGCCTCAGAGACTGAGATCACAGGGTCACTGGATGCTGCCGGGATTCGAACAGATGTAGTTTTATTCTCCTTTTCAGAGCATGTATAAAAGGTGTTGAGCTCATCGGGGAGTGAAGCATCACAGCCATTCATGATGTTAGGCTTCATGATGTTAGTTGGAAGTAATGGTCTGCAAGCTCTGCCAGAGTTGATGCACACCTGATTCCATCTCTAACCTCAATCAGAATTGTATTTTTGCTCTTTAAATAGCCTTTCACAGATCATTCCTAGATTTCTTGAATCATTCTGTATCACCGGTCCTGAATACCACAACTCTAGTGCTCAGCAGACTATGAATCTCCAAGTTCATCCATGGCATTTGGTTTGGGTATGTCAGGTATATTCTCAAAGACACACACTCACCCATACAGGTCTTGATGAAGTTAGTGACAACTGTGACATATTCATTCAGACTCAATGATGAATCCTGAATATTGTCCATTTCACCAATTCAAAGCAGCCCTGTAAGTGATCTCCCTCTTCCCTTGACTATACCTTCTTGGTCCTCACTACTGGTGCTGTGATCTTTAGTCTCTGCCTATATACTGGAAGTAGAAATACAGCCAGGTAATCCAATTTTACAAAATGTGTGCATGGAATGGCATGGTAAGCTTTCTTCACAGTAGTATAATTGTGGTCATCTGTGTTGGCTTCTCTAGTTCCACATGTGATATGCTGGTGGTAGTTGTTTGGAGATATATGGGCAGGAAAGGAATGGAGGGTTATGGGCTGAGCGCGGGTCAGTGGGATTAGGTGAGAGTAAGCATTTGGCATGGACTAGAAGGGTCAAGATGGCCTGTTTCCATGCTGTAATTGTTATATGGTTATATTTCTTCATCTGGCCTGGTTGAAATCTCCCACCATGATAGGGCAAGCATCAGGAGGTTAGTTTTGTGCTTGCTGATTACTTTGCTCAGCTCCACCTGTGCCTGGTGTGAATATATACCTGAGGTGGAATATATACCGCTACCAGGATGAATCATAAAGTACACTCCTCGTCCTCTGTCGGTAAAAGACTAAGCTGTCCTGCCTTTGCGGAGAATGGTGAAACCATCCGGCTGCAACATTACGTCCGGAATTATGGTGTGAGCCATGTTTCCAAAAAGCAGAATACACAGCAGTCCCCAATGTCTCTCTGTTGCAGCCATCTTGCTCTGAGGTTTCCAATTTTATTTTCTAGAGACTATACCTCCACCAGCACAATATTCAGGACTGGAGTCTAAGCCCTCTGTGTTTCAATCATACCGGTAGACTGGCGCGGCACCCCCACTTCCATTTTCTTGGGGGATCTGCACTCACGACCTGAGTCTGCCATCTGAGGTTTGTTGATTTTGAGTGTGGATAGATTTTTTAAGTGTTTTAAAACAATGCTGCTCGCTGAAGTATCCATGGAGGTGACTGTGGATTTCAGCTGCGGTCGTGCTAACTGAGAATATTGGATGTACATGAAGAGTCACCATTTAATGGTGCCAATTTATTGGACAAAGCAGCTAGATTAGCTTAAAAAGCCATTTGCGGTTATATTTACTTTAATCAATAATACAAAAGATTTGACAAGCCATCTATTATATTTTATTTCTATTTTTAATTTGATGCAAGAGAAATATATAACTGCTCAAAATGAGGTGGCAAAAACATGTCTATGCCCATCACGAGCCTTTCCATTTCTAATTTAATATCCAAGGTGCATGGATATTTATTGTATGAATTGCTATAACCACCATGTTAGGCAGAATATTGATATATATGAAGCCTTTAAAACTAGAAGGAACTTATATTAGTTGTTGTGCAAGGTAAATTTAATGTCAAATTGGAGAACAACAATCCAGCAAATGTTGTGTTTCAGTTTCATAATGCTGGACACCCATTGAGGAGAATCAATATTTCAGCAATATTTCAAAGAATCATCAGCTACTTACAAGTGCTGGTTAATTTCTGTTGGCATGTTTTTATTCAATTCAGCTTGCACTTGGTGCCTCTAGACTTGCTAACATTTTCCAGTTAACAGGAAATGGCGTGCCAGGAACTGATTGACATGTCTGGACTTCAGAGCTCCTGCTAAAACCACTTGCTCTCCGATATGATGCATTGATGGAAATTGCTCCACATATGTTCTCTTCTTTATAAACTTTTCTAATCCAACAAGTCATGTGATGCTGCAAATATTTAAATAGTGTAGGCTAACTAAGCTGGCGTTTGTCATCCTGCTGATGCAATAAGGTGACACAAAAGCAACATTGGTGCATGTCTGCTGGAATCACTATGACAAATAGGTTGTGTGAAAGTCATGTGTTCTTTGTCCCCTTTGACCCCTGATTCAATTTGCCTTTCCTCCCCGGTCATATAGGTATGGGTTAATTATTAATGCCCCACTTGTTTTCATCTTTCAATCTTTGCTTTAATGTCCATCGGTTCTGTGAGCTTCCTATTTGTAGAATTGCCATGTGTTTTTCATGAAGCAAACGGCACTGAGGAGTCAGGTGTCAGACAGGGACTTCGAACAAAGGAGTTCCCAATTCTTCAGCTCAGTAAGGAGTTCAGGTGTGAATAAATGCCGAGTCCATAAGCCTCATGTAGTGTCATACTGATCCATCCATTATCGAGAGATTTGAGCAGTCCATGGCTACAGTAGCGAGGTAGGGGCAGGGGTACACATTCTTTTCAGAGTGGAATTCAAATACAATTGTAGATGCTGCAATCTGAAATATAAGTGGAAATGCTCGAGTTCTCAGACAGGAAAAAAAAAGCTCTGTGGAAATCTGAGTGTAGCCGGTTAATGTTTTAAATCAGTGACCCTTCCTCAGAACTTCCAGTTGACTGGTTTCTCTTTCCACAGGTGCTATGTGAGTGGCTGTACATTTCTGTTTTAAATCATTCTGAAAACGTCAAGACTGGAGATAAGCCATAACTTAGACATCCCACTTAATGAGATGCCTTTTGATAATTCTGAAGAAAATGTATCTTCACAGTGATTCCAATGTGGCTCATAGGATCAACATACAAATATTCTAATTATTAAAGACAGTAAACAACAACGTATCATTCCCCAAATAGTCTAATGTTTCAGCAACAGCAGATGTAAACCAAGGTATCTATCCAAGATAGGTCCTTGTTGTTTGCCATTTTAATTCCTATTTTCACATCTCTTTATCTCTCTCCCCACTCCCCTCACCAATTCTGCCTCCCGCACACAAACGAGTTGGTTGCATCTCTTCATCTAGTCCTCAAATGATCCCATTATGACCATCCAAACTTTCTTGCCACCTTCAACCCCTCCTCAAGCCTCCTGACTCCACTTGCCTTTTCTCCCCAGTCTTCTTCAACCTATTAGCCACCCAGGTCTGTCTCCCAACTCCACTTCTCCACCTCCTTCCCTTAGCTCCTTTGTACTTGCCTGCTTCACCCCTCTAGAGTACATCTATCGCCTACAAGTACTGAATCACTCCTTTCCCACTCTCTACCATGATCCAAATATCAACAATTCCTTTCCTTCCTCAGATGCTGCTCAACCTCAGCATTTCAGATAACATCTAGTTTAGGAACAAACAGTCGACATTTTCAGCTAGAATTTTGAATGCTTGTTTCCCTCCCAAGATGCTGCCTGACCTGCTGAGTACCTGCAGCATTTTGTGTTCTGCTATGGATTTCCAGCATCTGCAGAATCTCTGTGTTTGTAGTTAGCTGCTCGACCTATTGCGTTCCACGAGCAACGTGTCTTTTGCTCCAGATCCCAGCATCTGCAGTCTCTTGTGCATCCAATATAAGACTGCGTGTTCAGCAAAGTCTGAGAACATGTAATCCCCTTTCAAGCATGTAACATAATGAAAAAAGGTCTGAAACTGTCCATGAAGTGGCAAAATTTAATTTGTACTTTTGGTGTACCCTGAGCAATTGATGTGTGTGTACTGCTTTCAGTTATCTTCATCTGAAATCTGAGAGAGTCTACAGATTAAAAGGTTAAAAGAAAATGGACCGTTTCTGAAAATAGATTATTTGTTTTGGATGAGGGAATTTGAATTTTAATCATAAAAATAAATAGTTAACCTGTATTATTAAAATATTATTTTTATATATTTTGTAAAGAAAGTATATAAATTAATTTTATCTTTTGTTAGGCACTGTAATTTATGGTCCTCATTATGACATCTAATGCCAACCATCTGCTGTGAGGAAGTTACTGGAATCTCTAATTAGTAAGAATACGACTGAGCACTTAGAGCAATTGATCAGATTAGAGAAAACCAACATGGGGTCAGGCCACCCCTAAGAAATTTGATTTAGTTTTTGGGGACGTAAGTAATGTAGTCAATACAAGGATGCTTCAGAATGTAGTTAATATCGAAGTCCAATAGAGATTTAGTGAAATTCCATCTAAGAAGTAATGCTTGGGGAATTAAAGGGTAATTATTAAACTACTTATGAAATTAATTAGTAGCACTGAATAAGATCATTTGCTGGGACATAAATTATTCGCTGTATTTTTTAAAGGCAGACAGCAAATACATTTAAAAATAAAAACCAAATATTAGGAAATTGGACATATGTAATAAAACTAAAAGCAGTTGGAAATAAAGAGCATTAACCTGAAACACAGCATTTCTGTCTCATTCAAGCATCCCTGGTCTGTGAGTATTTCCAGCTTTTTTCAGTAGCAATATTTCAAAACTTGACATAAAGATTGGCAGTGTAATAAATATCATAGACAGGGGATTAAAATTGCAAAGACAGATGAAGTGCTGGGAAATCACAAGCTAGAGCATGGATTTCAGTGTAGCTGAATGTGAGATCACCCATTCTGGATCAAGAAAAGATTGCTCCAGAAAAACAGGATTATGGGCCAAATGCAGCAAACAGGATTAGTGCAGACAATCAGCATGATTGGCATGTGCAAATGGTACAAAAATGCTAGGTTATGTGCATATAATTCTATCATTCTGTGATTTATGGATACAGCCTAATATTTATAGACTTGTCAATAGACACCATTTTTTCCTAATGTTGGAAGTTGGGCAACATGAAATTAAGATGGAAACTGGGGAGTCAGGGAATCAATAAAATGTAATAGCTAGGCACAAATATTAATCAAAAAGTTAAATAGAACATACGTCCATATAGCCAGTAGGGTAGAATGTTATTACCATGCAAAGGGATAGTCATTGGTCACAGCTCTAATATCCTGGGTTCAAACCTGATCTCAGCTGCCAAAATGTGTGAGGTTTCCATTTTTTCAGTGGTGTTGTGGGGCTATCTCTTCCATCTGTAAACATATGGTTTTGCATATCAATATGTAGCTGTAAATAGCTCTCAGTTTTAGATGGCTATTAGAACCTTGTGGGGAAAGGAATTGAAATAAGGTGAAGAGGCTGTAGGGAAAATTAGTGGGGAACATGACTGCTTCAATATTAAAGTTGGACAAGTTTATTCCCCAAAGTGTCTTCAATCCAAAACAATTATCTTTTCAACTTTGTTCACATGGAGGGTAATCTGCAATGGGACAATGAAGCTGAATTGCTTGTGTTCATAGTGTAGCTTTTATTCATTTCCACATAGCACTTAACTCTTTACAAAGTAAAATATGAATTATCAAAGAAAAACTGAGCTTGTTTAATCATTTCCTGGTTAACATAGCCTCAGGATTAGGAGCCTTCTCCCATTGATCTGCAACAGGACGTTTGCCTCCCCCTTATCTCTACTATCCACATACCCATCCAAACTTCTCTTAAAAGTTGAAATCGAGCCTACTTGAACCATTTGTGCTGGCAGCTCATTCCATACTCTCACGACCCTCTGAGTGAAGAAGTTTCCCCTCTTGTTCCCCTTAAGCCATAACCTCACGTTATAGTCCTACCCAGCTTCAGTGTAAAAAGCCTACTTGCACTAACCCTATGTACACCACTCACAATTTTGTGCAATATACCTCCATCAAATCCGCTCTCAATCTTCTATGTTCTGAAGTACACAGTGCTAACCTATCCAACCTTTCCTTTTAACTCAGGTCCTTCAGACTCAGCAACATCCTTGTAAATTTTCGCTGCTCTCTTTCTACCTTGTCTACATCTTTCCTCGAGGTAGGTGACCAAAACTGCACACAATACTCCAATTAGGCCTCACCAAAGCCTTATGCACAAAACATCTATAAAACATCCCATCTTCTGTATTCAATACATTGATTTATAAAGACCAGCGTGCCCAGAGCTTTCTTTACGGCCCTATCAACCTGTGATGTCACCTTCAATGAATTATGGACCTGTATTCCTAGATCCCTTTGTTCTTCCGAACTCCTCACTGACCTACCATTCACTGTGTAAGTCCTACCCTGATTGGTAGTGTATCCTCTATTTAAGCTCTATTTTTCCACATTCTTCCTTTTCTTAAACACAAGCAATTTTGCAGATGCTGAAAGAAACAAGAAACACACACAGACCGCTGGAGGAGGTCAGCAGGTAAGGCAGCATCTATGGAAAGGAATAAATTGTCACCATTTCAGGCCGACCCTTCATCAGGACTGGAAAGAAAAGGGGAAGAAGCCAGATTGAGAAGGTGGGGGGTGATTGGGTGGAGAAGGAATACAAACTGGCAGGTGATAGGTGAAGCCAGGTGAGGGGAACTGTAGGTAGGTGAGGGGGTGGAGAATGAAGTGAGAAGCTGGGAGGTGATAGGTAGAAAAGGTAAAGGACTGAAGAAGAGAGAATCTGATAGGAGAGGAGAGTGGACAATGACAGAAAGAGAAGGAAGGGCATGAGAGAGAGGTGATAGGCGGTTGAGGAGAAAAAAAGTGGTAAGGGGGATCCTGAATAGGAAATGGAAAATGATAGAAGGGGTTGGGGGATTCCCTTATCTTGAAACCTATTGATCTCTGGTTTAAATTCAACCTCCACAGCCCTTTACAGTTGAGAATTTCAAGGACTCATCATCCTTTGAGTAAAGGCACTTTAAATTATTTGGTCTAATTCTGCGATAGGGACAATTTCTTCTAAAACACAAAATATAAAACAGTAGAGCACAGGAAGCAGACCTTTGGCCATGATATTGGTGCTGACTATGATGGTATTTAAACTGCATATCTGCATGAACATGGTCTATATTCCCCCCCCCCACCCCACCCCAATTCCTTGCGTGGTCACATGCCTATCTAAACATGTGCAAAATGTTTCTTTGTATCTGCTTCCATCATCTCCTCTGGCAGCAAGCACCAGGCACCTACCTCACTCTGAGTACAAAAAACTTGTCTACTCACATTTAAGCTATTTCCAATAATGTTCGACATTTGTCCGCTCAGCCAGGGAGACCATCCTCCCTGAATGCTCTCTGTCAGAACCTGCAAAAAGGTTTTGTAAGGCTCTGTTGATGGAGTTAACTATTTACCAGATCAGAGCTCTAAGTTTCTTCGTACTGAGATGGTACAGAATGTTAAACATACTGAATAACAACATTAACAACATTTAAACTGGAAAAAACACAGAACCAAAGGATAAAATTTCTATCCTAACAATTGCACATATTCCACAGCAAGCCATCAGAAATGATTTTCTATTCTAGCAGTCTAAGAATTTTACTCTAGCTTTCAGAGACATGACAACATTCTATAAAGTTTTGACTACGGTATTTGTAATAAATCAGTAAAAAATAATTACAAGGCAAAATAGTAATCCAAAATAATAAATCCACATGATGTTTCAACTATAATTACAGATACTATATACTGTCAACTATTGTTTGCTGTAAATTTTCCCACGGACAGTGTGTAAAAGCTGGATACAAAGGCATCAGTCACTAAATTATCTTAAGAGCTTTGTAGCCATGAATGGCATGAACTAATTGCAGGACCAAAGATATTGGGCAAGTTATTCTGAAAAAAATAATTCCGGCTGACCCATTAGGTATCAGAAGATACATAGTTCAAATAATGAGTTTGCCAGTTAGGCTGCCACAGGGCAAGGATTTGCTTTCATTTTGCATACTTTGTTAAGCCAAAGATGCTGAAGTGAAGTGTTTGGATCGTAAGTGCTTATAGTATCAATGATGCTCCAATACCTCAGCCTCAATATCTCACTGTGCAGCTGGATCCTCGACTTCCTCATTTGCAGACGGCAGACAGTTTGGATTTGCAACATCTCCTCCACAAATACTATCAGCGCAGGTGCACCACAGGGCTGGGTGCTTACCACAGGACCCCTGATCTACTCACTTATGACTGTGAGGCTAAGTACAGCTCCAGTGCCATATTTCAGTTGCCTGATGATACCACTGTTGGGTGCTGAATAAAAGGTGGTGACAAATCAGTATATAGAAGGAAGATTGAAAATCTGGCTGAATGGTAAAAACAATCTCTTATTCAGTGTTAGCAAAAGCAAAGAGCTCATTATTGACCACAGGAGAAGGAAACTGGAGGTCCATGAGCCAGCACTCAACAGGGGATCAGAGCTGAAGAGGGTAAGCAACTTTAAATTCCTTGGCATTATCATTTCAGAGGATCTGAACTATTTCAGGCACATAGATGCCATGTCAAAGTAGGCATTGTAGCACCTCTTCTTTCTTAGAAAGTTCAACAGATTCAGCACGTTATCTAAAACATTGACAAACTTCTATAGCTGATTGGTGGGGAGCATACTGACTGCATCACAGCCTGTTATGGGAACACCAATGTCCTTGAACAGGAAATGCAGTGGATGTAGCCCAGTCATCACAGGTAAAGCTCTCCCCACCACTGACCACATTTACAAGGAACGCTGTCAGAGGAAAGCAGCATCCGTCATCAAGGATCTCCACCATCCAGGCCATGTTCCCTTCTCACTGCTGCCGTCAGGAAGAAGGTGCAGGAGCCTCAAGTTCTACACCACCAGATTCAACACTAGTCAACCATCAGGCTCTTGAACCAGAGAAGATAACTTCACTCACCCCAACACTGAACTGATACCACAGCGTATGAACTCATTTTTAAAGACTCTAGAACTAATGTTCTCGATATGTATTGCTTATTGATTTATAACAATAATTATTATTATCATTTTTGTTAGTATTTGCACAGTTATTTGTCTTTTGCACATTGGTTGTGCATCTGTTGTGTGCAATTTTTCATTGATTGTGTTGTGTTTCTTTCTACTTATTGTGAATGCTGACAAGAAAATTAATCTGAGGGCAGAATATGGTGACATATACTTTGATAATAAATTTAGTTTGAAATTTTAAATCTGGTATATTATGGTGAAACTGCGAGTAGAACATCTTTTAATATTCATATTTCCTTATGAGATAGAATGAGGCAATCTATTGAATCTATTCAGTCCTTCAAAGCAACCCTATCAATCCCATTTTCCACATTTCCCTATAAACTATTTGCTCTTGAATGCCTTTCAATTACACACTGATCTTCCTACCAGTGACCAACAAAGGAATAATATATAGGAGACAATTAACCTATTAACCGGTACATTATTAAGATGTAGGAAGAAACCAGAGCCTTCAAAGGTGACCCACATATCACAGGGAGATTGTGAGGCTCCGTAACAACTGCACCAGGAGGCAGGGTCAAATTTGGTGACTGGAGCTGTCAGACAGCTGCATTATCTATGACACCAATGTGCTTCCACACAAACAGGGCACAAGATGTAAAGAGAAAATTTTGGTAAATTTTGTAAGCTTATGGTAGACTTCTTTCCATATCTCATGCAAATATCACACAATTATTGAATCCCTGAATAGCATCAATAATTTTTCCTCAAACTGTATGAGCTAGATGTGAGAGATGAGTCATAAACTGATAATTTGTTTGATCTGAACATTAATCTATGACTCTATGACTCTAATCATCTTTTTCAGTCCACGGTGAAGTGTGATTGAATTGTCTAACAATGTCCTCTGTGTTTTCAGGGGATAAAATATTCAGACTGGCAATCACTTGCAACACTATAGATAATGCAATAGCCTTCTTGGAAGGAATGGAAGAATAAATGTTTGCCAAAGTTCACCTTTGATCTTGAAGTTCATCCAATTTTCTTAGAAACTGCAAGACTGAGAAAATGAAGTATGAATTCAGTTATTCTGCAGAGCATGTAGCAGTTGGTCAGAAATAAATGTTTTCTTTGCTGCTTCTCTCTAAGATCTTAAATTATAATCTCATCTAAATCCTTCTCTTCCTGTGTTGGAACAGAAAAAATTGATTCTCAAAGTGTTTCCTTCATGAGCCAACCCCGGCTGCTCACTCTCCTTCAAGGACCCGTTGTCATTCTCCATCTTGATGATTACTTAGGTTTGTACATCTTCCACTGCTACTATTTTCTTTGAGAGATTGGAACTAATGGGAAAGGAAAGAAGGGAAATACAGTATGCCTGCATTACTGCAGAAGTCATTATATGAAGGATGTATAAGTTTTAGAGAGGGTGCACTGGAGATTTACCAGGAAGCTGCCTGGATTAGAGAATATGTCTTATAAGGTTAGGTTGCTTACGTACTTTGATAATAAATGAACCTTTGAACTTTTGAATGAGTAAGGGCTTTACTCTTTGGTGTGAAGGAAGATGAGAGGTGGCTTGATAGAGGTGTACACGTAGGATAAGAGGCATAGAACGAGTGGACAGGCACTGCCTTTTTCTGAGGGCGGAAGTGGCTAATATGAAAGGGTATCATTTTAATGTGATTGGAGGGAAGTACAGGGGCAGGGGATGTCTGAGGTGGTTTTTTTAAATCCCGAGAATGGTAAGAGAGTGGAATGCACTGCCAGGGGTGATGGTAGAGGCAGGTACAATAGGGTAATTTAAGGGACTCTCAGATAGGCAGATGGATGAAAGAAAAATGTAGGGTTATGTGGAAGGGAAGGGTTAGATTAGATTAAAAAGATGGCACAACATCAAGGGTTGAAGCATCTGTTCTGAGTGATATTGTTCTAAGTTTTACAGTACATTCTAAGTGAACTTCACAATACTCAGCTATACTTGTATACCTCTGCTATATTAGAAAAATACATAACTAAGCTATTTCCCATCCAACCAAAAGGTTCTAAAATCTGGATTATTCCAGCTGAGAACACACAAGCTGGACAAAATAAAGCTACACTTAAGAATGTATAAAATAATTTATGAATCAAAATCAGATCGGAGCAGGTAGCACACAAGCATTGAAATATACTCTTATTAGCCTATTACAGTCAGAATGTGAAGGAGGTTTGAACGGATGAAACACAGGAGATTGAACCTGAATCTTGTACTAGGAAAACCCAGAAGAATATCTAGAAATCAACAGCAAACGTGAAGTGAAGTGACAAGGTGAGAAATGAAAATGAATGTGCCAACGATGAAAGTGCCGCCAATGACAATCATAGTAAATTGCAGATATCGGATGAATTTGCAGGAGTCCCTTTTTGCCTGACCTGAAATAATGCAGGAACCTGCTGCAACTTCAACACAGCGAGATAAACAAAAACAAAGAACATGGCTGAGGACTGATATAACAGAGTGAATATTACAGAATGATACAGCAGAGGAAGATAATCCACATATGTTGCTAACCATTACAAATGTTGCATTCACTGAACTCAAATATTTCACTGTTTTTTATTTGTTTACATTACATTTAATGTAATGTCACAGTCACCAGATTTTATTAAATTATACACTGTTTGTAGACTATTTGAACTGGAACTTATAATGTCAGGGAATATTTGGCCCATGTAGGGATTGCACTAAATCCTTTTATTATTAAAGGTTTGCTACATATGAATGCAGAAATTCAATTTTTATCCGTTTTATGTTACCTTTACTTTGTAATAATATTCTTTTCATCTTGCTAAAAATCACCCAGTTACTGGGGTGTTGAAGATAAAAAATTTGTCTAGCCAATCACATCACATCATGTTAATTCTGCCTGTCCTTAACAGTAGTGATACCTTCAGATTAAATTAGCCTATTACCCCTACTGGGAGATAGGTCACCAACAGCAGCTACCAGAGTTCTCTGTCTTGGGGTGCTCCTTCAGGTCATCCCTAGCTGTAGCCCATTTTAAAAGTTCCTTCCTCTCCCAGGACTGAGGTCTTGTTGGTGTTTCCATAGGTCTGGGCTTTTTTAAGAGATGGGGTTGCTAGCTTCAGGCCTAACCCTCCTCCTTTTGCTGCCGAGCTTGGGACCATGCACGGTGCAGTTTTCAAGTTAACTAGGATAATTTAATTGCAGATTCACAAAAACAAATAGAGCTCTGTGAATGATGTAAAATATTCTTCTGTGCCACCATTTACCCAGAAATATACACATGCATAGTGGGTGTAAAAAATAAAGTTGATTAGCTTACAGGAGTAAATGACTACATAGTAGTTTTTTTTAACAAGCTGTAAATTAACATATTCAAAGTCAAATCAAGAATGGGAAAGTTTCCAGTGCTGATATTCATGTTGTAGATAAAGTTTATCTACAACTTAAGTGTACAATACAGTTTATCCCTGAGTAATGAACATCTTTACAAATGTCCATAAATAAATTTCTTCACAAATCAGGAAATATATTAATCAGTCATTATAATAACTATATCTGCACAGAATTTTAATGAATGGCACACAGGACTAATAAAAAAGAAAATTACCAAAAGTGAAGGGAGAGATTTTGTGAAGAAAATAGTTTTGCTGTTCAAGAAATGAATGTACAGTATGAATTTACACTTCTGAATTTATGGGACCTCATTTTGTACATAGGGGTGTCCATACGGTGTGTGTTCTTAACCCGCGGATGACCTATACTGACAAAATAATCAAAGGCAATAACCAGACAACTATCAAGTGAAACATCAGAAATTATCAACACATTTATATGGAATTTATGTACCTAATGGGGATCCGATCCTTGTTCTGAATGATCAGCTGATTCACATCAGGTTTGGCTTTCCCTTCTATTAAGTTAAATGAAGCAAAATGTAAAATGATGTAAATTTTTACTTCAATATCTGGCATTAGTAAAACAAATTTTAAGGTAAAGGGCAAAATATAAAAAGAATAAATCATGAAGTAAAGCTGAAATGCATTTCAGTGAACCGAACAAGAAAATAATATTTTGAAATGTATTGTTTCATAATATCCCTAGCCAATAATTTAATGTTTGTTCACAGGCATCCCTTGATAGTGAACTGGCAATTTGGAAATGTCTGCTTCTCTCTTTCTGGTCTCCAGGAAGGATGTCTAAGTATAGTGAAACAGGCTAGGCTTTTCACACATTACTGTTTTTTTTCACAGCAATGCCCCTAAATAGCTAATACATTGAATCCACTTACACAGAGTGATCACTCATGTAGGAACTTATTATGTAGGAATAGAGTTTAATACCAGAATAGAGTTTAATCTGAGAAAATGTGAGGTGCTAAACAAGAGATTTGCAGATGCTGGAAATCTTAAGCAATGCAGCATCTATGGAAGGGAGAATGCACTCAGCCTGTTATTCCCTTCCATAGATGTCCCTTGACTTGCTGTGTTCTTCCAGCATTTTAAGTATAATGTATTGCACTATTCAGGGGGAAGTGTGTAGTTAATGGCTACAGCATTGATATACAGTGGAATGCCTTCTGGGAAGCCAAGTATACACTGTGCTTATTATCTTCTCAAAGAAAGCTTAGCAAACAGGACCTGCCCTTCCTGAATCAATGCTGTGTCTGTCTACCTGATGAAACTACTTCTTCCTCAATTATAGCTTCAAGTATTTTCCCAACTAAAGAAATTAATCTAACTGGCCTACTGTTAGTTACTTGCCTTTTCCCTAGATCCTCTTTTAAACAACTGTATCATATTTTCTATTTTCCAATCCACTGAACCTGTCCAAAATCCAGGGAGTTTTGGGAAAATATCATAAACACATATATCATAATTTTGCCTTTCTTTTGCTTTTCTTTCAGAACCTTGGAAGATTTCTATCAGGATCAGGGATTTGTCTACCTTTAGGCACACTAGTTTCCTCAGCACTGCCTCTTCAAGAGTAGTAAATATGTTCTTACCTAAGTTCACTTCAACCACCCTTTTCCACTTAATATACAGTAATTATAAAATCTTCTGTTATCTGTTCTTATATTTTATACTTACTTATTTCCACAATCTATCCTGACTTTCCATAATGTTTATTTAGTGGTTCTTTGTTGTTTTTTAAAGTTTTCCCAATCTTCCAGCTTCCCACTACTCTTGACATCTTTGCATGTATGAACTTTTACTTTGATGGCTTCCTTTATTTCCTTAGTTATCTAATGCTGGTTCTACTCACCCTTACAGTCCTTGCTTTAACTAGAATATATTTTGATGAGCACAATGACATGTCTCTTTGTCGTCCACTGTTCCTCAACTGTCCTACCATATAGCCTGTGCCTCCAGTCTATGTTGCCAGCTCCACTCTCATCCTGTTGGGGCAGTCTCCCTTGTTTAGGCATAATTCACTGGTTTCACAGAGACAGTGATAGGTACCTGGAATAGGTTGCCAGAATAATGTTGGAAGCAGAATTTGTTGCAATTTAAGAAGATTTTAGAAACATGGATATACAAGGAATAGAGGTTTGGATCAAGTAGTAGCAGTAGTGTGATGAATCGAGTCGAGTATGATGTTCTCCTGAGATGTTGTTTATTAATAGGTCCTCAGGTGGTTGTAGAGGCTGATTGGGGATCTATCCACATATTCTGCTGAAATATGGGCAAGAGGAAATGGTGGCTAGGTTTAGTGGTTGGGTCTTCTTGTTATTCAGTTTCTCCTTACAGAGCTGCCACTTGTTCTCTATGGCACAGCAGGGCTTATTCTTATGTAGCACAGCTCTTTCTTGGAATGCTTTCCTCTAGTTATATCTATTGAGTGCAATAGATACAACGGGAGGAAATGGAGTGCAGCTTTTCGATGTATTGTAGAGTTTCTTCAGGCTGATTTTGATCTTATCTTTGAAGTGTTTTCTTGGCCATCAAGGCTTGCTGACCTTTCTTCAACTGAGAGCAAAAGATCCACTCAGGGAGATATGAGAAAGGCATCTAGATGACATCAAGTGGAGGTAGAAGAAATTTAGTTCTATTTGACAATGTGTTCAGCACAACCACTGTGAGCCAAAGGACATGTTCCTGCGCTGTTTTGTTCTTTGTTCCATGTAATTTGTCAGGAGTGCGGTAATTTCAAAAAGAGCTATTTGTAAACTAAGGCACAGCTGCACTGTTGTTCAGAAAGAAGCTTAAAGAACAGGCTGTAACGATGATGGACATATTAGTATCATTTGTCAGAGGATGTCAGAAGCACTTATTATTTACACAGAGTGGTAAATGCATGGAAGACACAGCAGGAATGGTGGTAGAGGCAAATACATTAAAGACTTTAAAGAGAGTCTTAAATGGGCACATGGATGCAGGAAAAATAGAGGACTATATGCGAAGCAAAGGCTAGATTGATCTTGGAACAGGCTATAAGATCGGCACAATATTGTGGTCCTAAGGATCTGTAGTTTTCAATGTTCTATTTCTGGACAGTAACATTTCAGTTAAATAATCAGCCGCAATGCTGGAATGGAATCCTGGAAAAATAACTTTCTGCCTCCAGAGGCAATGGTGAAGTTTCAAATGCAATCATTAAATGATGGTGGACAGAAAGAAAAAAAAAACATTTTGTTGAGTAGCTGGATGACCTTGTGTATTAATGCATTATTTACTTTCCTACATAAAATAAAATATGTTTGAAACTAAAAAAAAGTTTGAAGTCATTCATGAATGGTGGTACTTTATGATTGGAGAAGAAAAGTTTCATTCTGCTAGTCTCTGGACAGGAGCTGAATGCTCAGCTAAACATTTGCAGGAATCATTGGTTCTTAATGAACTTATCTCTATGACATCCATAGACTACCTCATGAATGTCTTTCCAAGAGGTGGAAGGTGGGATGCTGCATGACTTCTGTGTGTGGACATTGCTGATGGAGTCTTGTGACTTGTTCTATGAGTGACCTCTTGCTATTGCTATTTGTGGGTTAATGAGCGGTAAAGAGTTGGCAAGATGTTGCACTGAGGTGTTTAAAACTCAAGATTAATTTTGTTTTTATTTTAAATTTACTTTTAAGCTGGTTCAGCACAACATTGTGGGCTGAAGGGCCTGTTCCCGTGGTGTACTGTTCTATGTTCTATGCTCTAAACAAGAAGATGCGCTGACAACAGTGAACTTACAGACATCTTGGTCACAGGGAAAATTACACTGATAGGTACTCCATGCAATGAATTGATCTTAGATACGGAACCCTAGAATTCATATCCTATTGACCACATTCAGTGCAATTTTTTCTTCTTTATTTAGTAAAGCTTAAATATGTTAAGTCTGAATCTGGACTGGATATTCCAATGATTTCTCTTTAACCAAGGAAGGATTATTGGCCAATCTACTCAAAGTTTAAGGGACGGAAGATAAAATTTGGAAGTTCAAGGTAAATTTATTATCAAAGTACATATATGTCACCATATACAATCCTAAGGTTCATTTCCTTGTGGGCATACTTAATATATCCATAATAGAATAATAACCATTCTAGAAGCAATGAAAGGTCACAGCAACTTGGTGTTCAACCAGTGTGCAAAAGACAACAAACTGTGCAAATACAAAGAAAGAAATAACAGTAATAAATAAATAAACAATAAATATCAAGAACATGAAGATTAAGAGTCTTTGAAAGTCAGTCCATAGGTTATGGGAACATTTCAATGATGGGGTAATGAAGCTGAGTGAAACTATCCCCTTTGTTCAAGAGCCTGCTGGTTGAGGGGTAATAACTGTAACTGAACCTGATGGTGTGAGTCCTGAGACTCCTTTAGCTTTTTCCTGCCAGCAAAAAGTCAGCATGTCCTAGGTGGTGGGGAATCCCTTATGATGGATAATTGATAATGCTTTCCTGTGACAACATTTCTTTTAGATGTACACAGAGGTGGGGAGGGCTTCACCTGTGATATACTGAGCTGTAACCATTACTTTTTGTAGGGTATTGGTGTTTCCATACCAAACTGTGATGCAGTCAGTCAATATACTCTCCACTACACATCTATAGAAGCTAGTCAAAGTTTTAGACGCCATACTGAACTTTCGCAAATTGCTAAGGAGGTAGAGAATCATGAACTTCAAGGCAATGAGGGACTAGCAAAGAAGATATAATGCCTGGGACAGATCAACTATGATCATCTTGGTGGGACGAACTTGAAGAATGGTTGACTGTTCCTGCTCTTTTTTTGATGTTCATACAAATGATTAGTTTAATGAGTTTGTGTAGTTAAATTCGTTTACTAATATTATAAATATCCAATATAAAAGACAAGGCATTTTGATGTTATGCAGGGGAAAAGACAGCATATGGGTGTAATCAATGTGAGTTTCAAATTAGATAGCTTCAGAGTTAAAGTGAATACACACTCATCCTCTAAAATACAATATAAGGGGTGGGGTTCTGCAATAATCTATTAACCTCCACCCTGGCATGAAATGTGAGCAGCAGGTCAATTTCATCCTGCCAGATGCCTGGTCACTTCCATGAAGCCAACAGCTTAGCAGCACTAATTATACTGTTTGTTAAAAAGATGCATTAGGAACAGTACCAAATCATGAGCGATTTGTTCCCTTAAAGCTGCTCTGCCCTTTATAAAGGGCGGGGGAGTGTGTTGGAATGTGGCTTTAGGGGACGTGGCATTTCTGCTGCACGTGAAGATGATCTTGGAACTAATGAAAAGTGGCATAACACAGGAGAGTCAGAAATCCAAACTGGGGAAAAATATATTTACTGATGATCTGGCGACCCTCATAAAAAGCATTGGGAGCAGATAGACCCAAGGATCAGTGCCCAGCGATAACATATAATCATCTGTATGCTTGGCCAGTTTTGTGACCACCATGAATAGTCAAAGTTTTTAATTTCTTCTGTAAACACAATATTCTTCTACAAAATCAGATATTGCTCTATTCACCGTCTGTCTATTTGCCATCATTACAGATGCCGACCTAACTCGCCACCTTTACTTAATGTGATTGCATAGCTCACATCAAGATCTTCCAAATTTATATACTATTGACAGTGCAACATCCTAAACACATTGCGTATCCACATTGTCAGCCTGGCTTCCTTCATGGCGAACAAGAACATACACAAAGATAAGAATAGCTAATCTAAGGAGGATAAATATAGCCATGAGAGCTAATACCTGTGGAGTCGATAATGACGATCATTGTTTTAAAGCATAGAGCTGATGCCAAGGCGATCCAAGGCTGAAATCATTAGAAGTGAATGTATCCTCATGGTAGTGTAGCTGTTAGCACCTGCGATGATAGTCATGGTTCAATTCCTGCTGCTGTCTGTGAGGAGTGTGCATGCTCTTCCTGGGACTGTGTGTGTGTGTCCTCTGGGTGCCCTGGTTTCCTTTCACATTCCTAGATTAGGATTAGTGAGTTGAGAGCATGGGAGTTGAGCGAGTTGGTTCTGGAAGCATGGCGATACTTGTGGGCTACACTTAGCATATCACAATGACACAAATGGCACAGTCCTTTATGTGATTTGATGTTTCAACACAGAAAGCTAGGCTTTTTCTTCATTTCTTTTAATTATATCTCAATTCACTCAACCCTCATTATAGTGTGGTGGGCTTGGTGGCCAACATGCCATCTCCTCAGTTCCAGTTGATCTTACATTTAGCCTGTGCCATCACAATAGCCAGTTTTCAATATCATTTGAAGGACAGGCTGTGGCTCTTGATTGCATCATGGAGACTTGGAAAACTAGTTTGCCTGTTCTGCATAATGATCAGCTATGTCTCCTTCAAACCCTAACCCCACGGTTCCCTTTAGAGTGGGGAAGCATCTCATCAAGTAAGGATATTCCAAATATGGAATGAAGAGAATACACCTCAAAAATGTCCCTGGTTCATTCATCCCTCCCCACTAATATCTCTACCAACACTTAACCCTGCAAGTGGTCAAGGTGTTATACCTGCCAATTCACCTCCTACCTTATCTCCATTCAGGCCCAGGTCTCTCCTGGTGAGATAACACATCACCTGTGGATCTGCTGGGGTTGTCTATTGTGTCTGGTGCTCCCAATGCCACCTCCTCTACATTGGTGAGACCTGTCATAAATTAGGGGATTGCTTTATCAAGCACCTCCACTCAATCTGCCAAAAGCGATACTCCCCGGTGGCCAAAGCATTTTAATTTTCATTCCTATTCCCGTTCCAACATGTTGGTCCATGGCTTCCTCTTGTGCCATGATGAGGCTACCCTCAGGGTGAAGTAGCAATGCTTTGTATTCCATCTGGGTAGTTGCCAACCTGATGACATGAATATTGATGTCCCCTCACCTCTTCTTCCATTCCCCAGTTTGGCTTCTTAGCTCTTCTCACCTGCCTATCACCTTCCCACGGTCCCCATCTTCCTTCCCTTTATCCTATGGTCCACTCTCCTCTCCTATCAGATTCCTTCCACTTCAGTTCTGTATCTTTCCTACCCACTTGGCTCCACCTTACACCTTCTAGCTATCCTCCTTACCCACCTCCTCTCCCAGCTTTTTATTCTGGCATCTTCCCCCTTCCTTTCCCATCCTGGAGAAGGGTCTCAACCTGAAACATTGACTGTTTACTCTTTTCCACTTACCTGAAGAGTGCTTCCACAATTTTGTGTGTGTTGCTTTGAATTTCCAACATCAGCAGAATTTCTTGTATTTGTAACACTTACCCAAAAGGCTGGTATATGTCTAGGGGAAAAGGAGATCCAGCCACACACCAACCCCAACTCCCGTACACGCAGGTGCTGTGAGAATCGAGTTTATGCCTTGCGCCGCCCACAGTATCAACTTCACACCAAATACCGTTATGAAATACACTTTAAAGAGTTTACTAACATTAACTAAAGAAGGATTAGGCAATACAATATATATATACAAGGAACAAAAAAAACAAAAGGCGCCAACTTATTAAAGTTCAGTCTGTTTAGTGCACATCGTAGGAGCTCAATCAACGAACCAACGACCCATCTGACCGCCACGCCGTCGCACCTGGGACCACCCCGGTGGTCTTACGAGCAGTCCAGCGCACGTCCACCTTCCTCGGCGTCTTCCTCCCTACTCCCCTCACACCAAAAACCCGCGAAAACCCCTCCCCCAAGTTCCCAGCCTCACAAGACACAATAACATTCCCCATTGATTAACAAATGAATACAATTACCATATCAGCCATTTTAAAGCGAAACCACGGCGAGAGAAACACTTATCAGACAAAGAAGCATTCCTACTCGTAACAAACCAAAGAAGCCATTTTGAGTCACATACACAGGACAGTGTACATATTTATTTCAAAGTAAATTGATTTCCAATAATCCCTGAAGTGTAATAGAGTTGAATATATTTCTTCACATTCTACCTCAGAAACACACCAGGAAATACCACTCACATTCTGTTCTTTCTCCCCAACATCACATACCCATTTGCCTGACAAGATCACACTGCAGCATCTCTCATGTTCTCTCCAAGCACACTCACCCCTTCCTCCTTTCTTTCTTCTACCCTTTACCTTTATTCTCTTTTTATCTGATCACCATATAAAGCTACTATTGAAGGTCTGAAGAAAGATTATTGAACAGAAGAGTTAAATCTGTTTTTTCCCCACTTTCCAGAGGTGCTGCTTGACTGTTTGCAGTTTATCCCTTCAGATATTTAGCACTGGAGTTTTTATTTTGATTTTTGTACTTTCAAACATTCACCCACAAAAAAATGCCAGGCAATGAAAATCTCCAATAAGAGACAATCTAACCACCTAGCTGCAAGAAGTCACCTGGCTGCAGCTCCTTGTGGACTGAATTTGGGAATTGGAGCTCTGGATCATTCAGAAGGGTGAGTAGTTGATAGGAGCTACAGGGAGCAGTTACTCCTAAGATGCAGGAGCCAGGTAGTTAGGTGACTGTCAGAAGAAGCAAAGGGAATAGGCAAGACAGTGCAGAGTATCCATGTGGCTGTTACTCTCAATAACAGATAAACTTCTTTGGATACTGTTGGGAGGGTATATCCTACCAGAGGAAAGATGCAGCAACCAAGTCTTTGGCACTGAATTTGGCTTTGTGGTAGAGAGCAGAAGGTTTGGGAGGGGGGTTATTGTGGAGAAGAGGAGATTGGTAGCTATAGAAAACTCTGTAGTCAGGGGATTTTGTGTTAAAGAGACTCCCAGATGGTATGTTGTCTCCCAACTGCAGGGTCAGGGACATCTCAGATCAAGTTCATAATATTGTTAAGCGGATGAGTGAGCAACCAAAAATCATGGCACATATTGATGCCAAAGGACCTAATGCTAAAAAAATGGATGAGGTCCTGTACACCTAATATAGGAAGCTGAGAAAGAAACTGAAAAACAGGACTGCAAGGATAGAACCTTAGGATTGCTGCCTGTGCCACATGACAGTGAGGTTAAGAATAGAATAATTTGGCAGATGAAAGTGTGGCATGATTTCAGATCTATAGATCATTTGGATCTTTTCAAGGGAAGATATGTCCTGTAGAATAGAGATGGATTAAACCTGAACTCAAGAGAGACCAATATCATTGTGGGTAGGTTTAATCCAGGTTGGCAGAGGGATGGGAAGAGGTATGATGATGGAGCACTTTGTGTACAGGTAGATGTAATGTGTGGAGAGAATCTGAGGAAAGATAGCAATAGATAGGATGTAATTGCCTACTGGAGGTCCATGAGCCAGTTCTCATTGGGGAATCAGAGGTGGATAGGGTCAGCAACTTTAAATTCCTGGATCCAGCACGTAAGTGCCATTACAAAGAAAGTACAACAGCACCTCTACTTTCTTAGAAGTTTGCAAAGATTTAGCATATCATCTAAAACTTTGACAAACTTCTGTAGATGTGTGGTGGAAAGTAGATTAACTGCTTGTATCGTCGCCTGGCATGTAAAGACCAAAGCCTATGAAAAGTAGTGAATACAACCCGGTCCATCACATCCTCCCCACCATTGAGAACATATACTTAGAGCGCTGTCGCAGGAAAGCAGCATCCATTATCAAGGACCCTCACCTTTCAGGTCATGTTCTTTTCACACTGCTGCCATTAGGAAGAAGCTCAACCAAAATGCTCTTGAACCAGAGAGGATATTTCCACATAACTTCACTTGCCCTATCACTAAACTGCCCCACAACCTATGGACCCACTTTCAAGGACTCTTCATCTCATGTTCTTGATATTTATTTCTTATTTATTTATTGATTCATTTCTCTGCTTGTTTGTTTATTTATTTATTTGTCTTTTTGTTTGTTTCAATGCTTATTTATTTATCTGTCTATCTCTTTTTTTTCTGCCTGTAATTGCAGTTTGTGTCTTTTGCATATTGATTGTCCATCTGTTGGGGCAGTCTTTCATTGACTCAATTGTGTTTTCTGTATTTACTTTGAAAGCCTGCAAGATAATGAATCTCAGGGTTGTATATGGTGACTTATATGTACTTTGATAATAAATTACTTTCAACTTGGGAACGTTGAAATGCAGTCATTTGGGTGGGTGTTTATTTTGATGCAATAAGTATTAAGAAGAAGAAGAATGAAATTAGAGCATGGATCAGTACTAGACAGGGATAGTATACTGAGCCAGTGGTGGTGAAACTCAGAAACAGAATGGAAGCAATCATTCTATTGGCAATATTCCATCTGTCCCAAATAGCAACAGGGACAGTGAGGAGGCAGATCAGTAGGCAGATTTTAGCAAGGTGCAAAAATAACAGGATTGTTGTCCTGGGTAACTTTAACTTCCTTGATATTAATTGGTGCCTCCTTAGTACAAAAGGTTAGGTAGAACAGAATTTTTTAAGCGTGTCCAGATAGTATGTGGACAAGCTGACTAGAGGAGAGGCCATACTGGATCTAGTTCTGGGCAATGGCCCTGGTCAGGTGACAGATCTTTCAGTGGGTGAGTATTTTGGAGTTAGTAACCTCAACTCCCTGATCTTTAGCGTAGCTTTAGACATGAACAGGAGTAGACTGTATGGGAACTAGCTTCCACAGTTTCCAGGATACCTTCAAGGATCGGTGCCTCAGAAAGGTGGCCACCATCATTAAGGACCCCCATCACACAGGACATACCCTCTTCTCATTACTGCATCAGGAAGGAGCTACAGAAGCCTGAAGGCACACACTCAATGATTAAAGAACAGCTTCTTCCCCTCTGCCGTTCGATTGAACCGATGAACACTACCCCACTACTTTCTTATTTCTTATTTTTGTCCTACTTAATTAATTTTACTATTTTAAATATATATTCATACTGTAATTCACGACTTTTTTCTTTATTATTATGCATTGCATTGCACTGGTGCCACAAAGTTACCAAATTTCATGAGATATGCCAGTGATATTAATCCTCATTCTGATTCTGAAAAATATTTAATTGAGGGAGTGCTAATTATCATGCAGTTAGGTGGAACTTGTAAGCGTAAATTGGAAATGGACTTTCTCAGGGAAATGTAAAACAGAAATGTTGTTGTAGTTTAAGGACCACTTGCATAGGGCTCTGGAAAGGTTTGTCCTATTGAAACAGGGAAAGGATGATCGGGCGAAAGAATTATGGTTCACAAGAGAGGGAGAACATTTAGTCAAGAGGAGAAGGAAGAAAACTTAAGGTTTAGAAAGCAAAGCTCAGGTAAGAATATTGAGAGTGATGACATATCCAGGTAGGAGGTTAAGAAGGGACTTTAAAGAGTTCGAAGGGCATATGAGGAGGCCTGGTGAGTACAATTGTGGAAAATCTCATGTTGTTCAATGTGTACAAGAGGAACAAGTGGATGACTGGAGTTAGGATAGGATCAATAGGGGTAATAAAAGGAAACATGGTTGCAGTCTGAGGAGGTAAAGGGGGTCCTTAATGAATGCTTTACTTCAGTATTCACAGCAAGAGTGACCTTGACAAATGTGAGGTCAGGATACAACCAGCTAATGTGCCGGAAAATGTGAAATTTATGAAAGAGAATGTGATGGAACTGTTGATAAACATTAGTATAGTTAAATATCCCATATTACTGTGAGAAGCAAAGAAAGAGCTTGCTGTGCCATTGGCAATGATCTTTGCATCCTTACTGGCCATGTGAGTAACATCAGCTGATTGGAAGGTGGTAAAAGTTATTCCTTTGTTTGTGAAAGCTAAGAGGAATAACCCCGGTAACTATAGCCCAGTGTGTTTCACATCAGTGGTGGGCAAACTATTGGAGAGATTTCTTAGAGACAGGACTTACAGGCGTTTGGAGTAGCCTAGTCTGATTAGGGATTGTTAGCATGGCTTTCTGAGGAGCAAGTCATGCTTCATAAATCTGATTGACTTTTTCGAGGACGTGACAAAACAAATTGATGAAAACACAGCAGTGGATGTGGTGTTGGTGGATTTTAGTAAGGCATTTGACAAGGTTAAAAATTCAAAGTCTGAAGTAAACTTATTATCAAAGTACCTATACATTACCATTTACTTCCATCAGATTGATTTTCTGGAAGGCATTTACAGGAAAAATGATATACACCAAGACTTTATGAAAAACTATACATAAATGCACAGCATGCAAAAGAAGGCTGGCAGTGCAAACAAAAAGTGATACTGAG
The DNA here is from genome assembly GCF_030144855.1 of Hypanus sabinus. Lineage (NCBI taxonomy): Eukaryota > Metazoa > Chordata > Chondrichthyes > Myliobatiformes > Dasyatidae > Hypanus > Hypanus sabinus. The sequence continues at coordinate 28,634,091 of NC_082710.1, read as the reverse complement.
AACATGGGCTGTAAAGAGACCTTGAAAATGAGTCTGTACATTGTAGATTCTGTTCAGAGTAGTGGCGATTGAACTACCCACACTAGTTCTGGAGTCTGATGGTTTTAGGTTAATAACTGTCCCTGAATCTGATGGTGTGGGACCTTATCCTCCTGCCCAATAGTAGTAGAAAAGAGGGCATGGCCTGGATGGTTGGGGTTTTGATGATGGTTATCACTCCCCTGTGGCAGTGTACATGTATTCAATAGCGGGAAGGGCTTTGCCTGTGAGGGACTGGGCTGTGTTCACCACTTTCTGTAGCTTTTATCCATTCCTGGACATTGGTGTTTCCAAACCATTCTGTGATGCAGTCAGTTAGGATACTCTCCACTGTGCAGCTAAGGAAATTTGTCAAAGTTTTTGGTAACATAACAGACCTACACAAACTTAAAAGAAAGTAGAGGCACTGTCATACACAAGAGAAAATCTGCAGATTCTGGAAATCCAAACAACACACAGAATGTTGTAGGAACTCAGCAGGCCAGGCAGCATCTGTGGAAGAAAGTACTGTCGATGTTTTGGGCTGAGACTCTTTGGCAGATCTGTCTCACACATAACGTTTTGTGAGAGAGGCTCTGTCATGTTTTTGTAATGACACTTACGTGCTGGTCTTAGGACAGATCTTCTGATATGTTGACACGAAGAAATCTAGAAGTCCTGTCACTTTTCACCTCTGTTCTCTGATAAGGACTGGCTCAGGACCTCTAGCTTCTTCCTCCTGTAATTAATAATCAGCTCTTTGGTTTTGCTAATATTGCATGAGGGGTAATTGTTGTGGCACCACTCAACCAGATTCTCAATCTCCCTCCTATCTAACAATTCACCACCACTTTCGATTTGGTCGACCATCAGCAAATGTACTGTAAATACAGTAATGAAGCTGTACTTAGCCATCAAATCATAAGTATGAAGTAGGCAGAGCAGGATGCCAAGCACACAGCCTAGTGGTACACCTGTGCTGATGATATCACCATCACTATGTCTACACAAAAATATTAAGTGGGTCACCAAAGCAATTGGATCACTTCTTCGAGAACAGACCAGAGTTTGTGTATCAAGAAACTTTCACCTTCTAAGTCTTCTAAGCCAGTCCACCAGCGACAACAAATGCGAGAAATTCATGGCACATTATTTTCCTGCCTGATTAAGTGCTGATCCAACAATAATCTAGAGATTTGAAACAATCCACCCATACATGGATCCATATATCAACCTAAATATTCATTCTCTCCATCGTTGTCATGTCATTTATAATTGCATTGTGTTCACTCATTGAGGCTATTTCAATTGCCCCTCCCAAACTGGTGATGTCAGTCACAGGGTGGAGAAAGTACTTGAGAACGACAGTACCTCCTTGTTCCTCACTAACTCACATAAACTCCTGACCTAGGAATATATCAACGTTCCTCCATTGTTGCTTGGTCTCAATCCTGGAACCCTCCACCCAATAACATTGTGGGAGCACTTTAAGCAGTTGTTTATTCGTTTATTCAGGTAGTTCACAATTATCTCAGAGAAATTAAGGATAGAGGATAAATGTTCAGTGATGTTTATTGTGACTCCCGTAGTCTGAAAAAAAAGAAACAAATGTCACTCTTCTCTTTCCATGTTGTTTCTTCTGACTATATTTACACACTTATCCTAAACAGGCCCATTTAAAATTTCTACAGCCATGCACTCCTACCCTCACTTTTTGAAGTGTAGGGTCTTTGTTGTCTATTTAATATTTCTGTAATATATCAGTAATCTTGTACATATTTTGATTGATTAAGCATTCTTGTTTGTTTAAATAATTAATTACTGGTTTTATACATAAATATGTGAATTGGATATGTCTTCACAATACCATGTGATACAAGCGCACCTCACTGAAAGTAAAGTCAAAGTTAGACCCACATTTTGGATCCTGTGTCTTCCTTTGGATCAGTTTAATGTTTTGAAGTTACAAAGCTGATGCACCATCAATAACTCACACTGAGACGTAAGGCGAGATATCGGCTTTTATTGACTGGAAGAAGGAACCAGGAGTGAGTGTCCATCATACTATGTCCTGGAGACTGAGGCCGAGCGTCAGGCCTCAGATCTCCTTTATACAGGGGCCTGTGGGAGGAGCCACAGGAGCAGTCAGCAGGGGGGCGTGTCCAGACAGGCACATAGTTCACCACATTCACCCCCCCCTTTGTTTGAAAGAGTCCTCATGTGGCGAAGTTCTTACAAGTCAAGTCTATCAGGTGGTCGAATCTGACGCTGTGATCTACGTAGCACCGGCTGTGACCGCATAGATGCCGGCAACATTGGTGATTGCACAGGGGACGGAGGTTGCGCTCGTTCTTGCCCACTAGGCGCCGGTGATCCCTCATGCATGTGCGAGGCGCCTGGTATAAATGCGTACGAAACGCCCGGTATACAAGTGTCATGAGGAGTCTGTGTAGGGCCTGGTGAGCACAGTGTCACCTCTGGTGCAGGGTTCATAGTTACCGGAGAGCCTTCAGGGTAGTGGTCTGCTGCACCTGCGGGTGCCAGGTCGCGGATGGAGACCGTGTCCTCCCGCCCATCAGGTAAGACCACGTAAGCATACTGGGGGTTCGCATGTAGAAGGTGAACCCTCTCTACCAGCGGGGAGTATTTATTGCTCCTCACATGTTTCCGGAGCAGCACTGGCCCCGGGGACGTCAGCCAAACTGGTAGGGTGGTCCCAGTGACAGACTTCCTGGGAAAAGAGAATAGGCGTTCGTGAGGGGTGGCATTGGTGGACGTACATAACAGAGAGCGGATAGAGTGCAGTGCCTCAGGGAGGACCTCCTGCCATCGAGAGACCGGCAACCCTTTTGACTTAAGGGCTAAAAGTGTGGCCTTCCACACTGTGGCATTCTCCCGCTCCACCTGGCCATTACCCCGGGGATTATAACTCGTGGTCCGACTAGTAGCAATGCCCCTAGCTAGCAAGTACTGGCGCAGCTCCTCACTCATAAAGGAGGACCCTCTATCACTGTGGATATAGCAGGGATACCCGAACAGAGTGAAGAGCTGGCGCAGGGCGTTTATGACGGACATGGCAGTGGTGTCGGGGCAGGGGATGGCAAAGGGGAACCGTGAGTACTCGTCGATAACACTGAGAAAATAGACATTGCGGTCAGTGGAGGGAAGGGGGCCCTTAAAGTCAACACTCAGTCGTTCAAAAGGGCGGGTGGCCTTGACAAGTTGTGCCGTGTCAGGACGGTAGAAGTGCGGTTTGCACTCAGCGCAAATTTGGCAGTCCCTGGTCATCGTCCTGATGTCCTCCAGGGAGTATGGCAGGTTCCGAGCTTTCACAAAATGGTAAAATCGGGTGACCCCCGGATGGCAAAGTTGTGCATGAAGGGTGTACAGCTGGTCGAGCTGTGTGCTAGCACATGTTCCCCGGGATAGGGCATCAGGGGGCTCATTAAGTCTGCCAGGCCGGTACAGGATATCATAGGTGTAGGTGGAAAGTTCTATCCTCCACCGCAGAATCTTATCATTTTTGATTTTGCCCCGCTGTTCGTTGCTGAACAGGAACGCAACCGAGCGCTGGTCGGTCAGCACGGTGAACCTTTTGCCAGCAAGATAGTGCCGCCAGTGCCTAACAGCCTCCACTATGGCCTGGGCTTCTTTCTCCACCGCGGAGTGCCGAATTTCGGAGCCTTGGAGGGTGCGAGAAAAGAATGCTACTGGTCTGCCTTCCTGATTGAGGGTAGCAGCCAGAGCGAAATCGGAGGCATCACACTCCACCTGGAAGGGAGCGGTCTCGTCCACTGCATGCATCGTAGCTTTGGCAATGTCCGCTTTAATGCAGTTGAAGGCCGCGCAGGCCTCAGCAGAGAGGGGAAACGAGGTAGACTTGACCAGGGGGCGAGCCTTGTCTGCGTAATGGGGGACCCATTGGGCGAAATAGGAAAAAAAACCCAGGCACCGTCTGAGGGCCTTGAGAGTGGTGGGAAGAGGGAGCTCTAACAGGGGGCGCATACGTTCGGGATCAGGCCCAATAACCCCGTTTTCCATGACATACCCAAGTATAGCAAGGCGGGTGGTACCAAACACACACTTGTCCCTGTTATAAGTAAGGTTCAGAGCTGCGGCCACTTGGAGAAATCGTTGGAGGTTGGCATCGTGATCTGGCCTGTCGTGACCACAGATGGTGATGTTATCCAGATAGGGAAATGTGGCCTGCAGTTGGTACTGGTCCACCATCCAGTCCATTTCCCTCTGGAAGACAGAGACACCATTTGTGACACCGAAAGGGACGCGCAGGAAGTGATAGAGCCTGCCGCTCGTCTCGAAGGCGGTGTAGGGGCGGTCCTCTGGGCAGATGGGGAGCTGGTGATAAGCGGATTTCAGATCTATTGTCGAGTACACCTTATACTGAGCAATCTGGTTGACCATATCCGCGATGCGGGGTAGGGGGTATGCGTCAAGCTGCGTAAACCTATTGATGGTTTGACTATAGTCCACCACCATCCTATCTTTCTGCCCAGTCCGAACAACAACTACCTGGGCCCTCCAAGGGCTTGAGCTTGGCTCAATGATCCCCTCCCTGAGCAGCCGCTGCACCTCCGACTGAATGAAGGCCCTGTCCCCCGCGCTGTACCTCCTGCTTTTGGTTGCCACAGGTTTACAGTCAGGGGTCAGGTTGGCGAACAGTGGTGGGGGAGGGACCTTGATAGTGGAGAGGCTGCAAGTGGTGTCGGTAGCGCAGCTGTCGGCCTGGTGCTGGATGGGATGTGTGTGCCCGTGTGTGTGTGTGTGGTCAGTAGCGGGGTATGTGAAGAAGTCCCACAAAACTGAGGATTCCGGACAGTGAGTGGTGGGAGGGGCCCGTCGTATACCATAGTCACACTTTCGAGATGGCTCTGGAAGTCCAGCCCCAATAGCACAGGTGCGCACAGATTAGGCATGACCAGCAGCTCAAAGTCCCGATATTCTGTGCCTTGCACCACCAATGTCGCTACACAACCCGCCCGGATGTCTGTGGACTGCGACCCAGAAGCCAAATGGAACCTCCGACTGACCGGCCGCGTTGCGAGTCCGCAGCGTTGCACTGTGTCCGGGTGAATAAAACTCCCAGTGCTGCCCGTGTCAAACAGGCAGCTAGTCCTGTGCCCCTCCACCCGGATGTCCATCATGGACCTTGCAAGCTGGTGTGGGGCGCTTTGGTCGAGAGTTACAGTGGCCAGAGACCCGGTAAGCATCGGAGGGCCGGGGGCGTGGCGTGCTGACGTCGACAAAGATGGCCGCTCACATCCGGGCATGCAAGATGGCGGACCCCACGTTTCACCCGCAGCGCTGCACTGCGCTCAAGGTTGAGACTTACAGACCTTGGCGAAGTGGCCCCGCTTTCCGCAGCTGGAGCAGGTCGCTTCTCGCGCTGGACAGCGTTGTCGAGGATGTTTTCTTTGGCCACAGAAATAACAAAGCACGAGCTTCTGACGGGCCACAGCCGTGGTCAGGGTCGGGGAGCTCGTGGAATGGCGACTGGCGGCGGCGTTGGCGAATTCGCTCCCGGGAGCCGGCGGTGGCGGGGTCTGAGGAGTCCACGGAACCGGCGTTGAATCGCGCGACTGGACAGCGTCGGCGTTATGCAGCGCAGCTTCCAGAGCATTGGCCGTCTCTATCGCCGAGCTTAAGGTAAGGTCTGAGTTTTCCAGCAGCCGCTGGTGCATGTACACTGACCTCAGTCCCGTCACAAAGGCATCTCGCACCAGCAGCTCCGCATGCTGTTCTGCCATAAGCGTCTTGCAGTCACAAGCTCGGACGAGTGTCTGTAGTGCTCGGAGAAACTCAGCGCACGATTCGCCAGCCCACTGTTGCCGGGTAGCTAAACGATGTCTTGCATAGACGGTGTTCACCGGCCGCAGGTACTGTCTTTTGAGGGCGTCCAGTGCCCGTTCGTAGGTCGGCAGGTCCCGGATAATGGAGTAAACTTTGGGGGTGACCCTCGAGAGTAGGATTCTGTGCATAACGTCGGGTTCAGTCGCACGAAGCTCCGCCAAGTACGATTGGAAGCATGCAAGCCAGAGTTCAAAAGCGAGAGCTGCGTCAGGGTCTTGAGGGTCCAAATCCAACCGGTCCGGACGCAAAACGGGTTCCATGTTGTAAAACTTCCAGTCAATAAAATTGATGCACCATCAATAACTCACACTGAGACGTAAGGCGAGATATCGGCTTTTATTGACTGGAAGAAGGAACCAGGAGTGAGTGTCTATCATACAATGTCCTGGAGACTGAGGCCGAGTGTCAGGCCTCAGATCGCCTTTATACAGGGGCCTGTGGGAGGAGCCACAGGAGCAGTCAGCAGGGGGCGTGTCCAGACAGGCACATAGTTCACCACAAAAGCATTACAGTCATGCCTCAAATTTGAGTGCGAGACAGAACTTTACGAGAATTCACCAGCTCATCACCCTCTCACATTACAAGAAACCTCAGTGGAAGAGGGAAGAGTCAAAGACCATAAGATATAGGAGTAGAATTAGATTATTTGGCCCATCGAGTCTGTTCTGCCATTTCATCATGTCTGATCCATTTTCCCCCTCAGTACCAATCTCCTGCTTTCTCCCAATATCCCTTCAAACCCTGACTAATCAAGCATCTATCAATCTCTGCCTTAAATATACCCAATGAATAGGCCTCTAGAGCCACCTGTGGCAACAAGTTCTCCAGATTGAACTCTCTCTGGCTAAAAAAATTCCACTTCATCTCCATTCATCTGCCGGCTAACTGTCGGCTAACTATTACTTGGATTGCACTACCTGTATGTATAATCTATATTTTCATTTATATTTATCATTATTATTGTTATGAGCAGAGAGACAACATCTGCCAGAAGTAAATTCTTTGTATGTGCACAGGTACTTGGCGATTAAAGTCTGATTCTGATTCTGATTCTAAAAGGATACCCTCTATTCTGAGACTATGTTCTCTGGTCTTAGCCATTCACACCATATGAAAAATCCTCTCCATATCAACTCAATCAAAGCCATTCTGCGTTTGATAGGTTTCAATGAGGTCACCCCTCAGTCTTCAGGTGAAAGCTATCAACTGCTCTGTGCCAACTGATGAAGTATACTACCAGGTGGCTTGAATATGACTTTTTCCCCTTTGAGTTAGCACAAATGTTATTACTTTTAAAACTTAAAATTGGAAAGGATGGGTAAAGATTCCTATCATCACCAACTTAATGACCAGTTGCTGAAACACAAGCCAGCTTAAAAAGAAGACCAAAGGATTGATCTGTAACCTTCTAAACAGGAAAGATGGAAGAACTAGACCAAGCTTTAGACAAAATCTCATATAATCTGATAGCTTGAGAAAAGATGAATATAACCAATGTAATCTGTTTCTCCCCCCAGAAATATACAGATATTTCTGGAAAGCAGAGTTCCACAAATTTATTGTCAACATTGGGAAAATTCTACTTTATTTGTAAGATGATATCAGTGCTGTCTATTGAAGCTAAAGGCAATAAGTCAATGTCAATATGGGTTTAAGAAAGGCAGGTCATAGATGATGAAGTTTGTGGATAATAGTAGTGCTGTTCAAAATCATATAAGTTGACTTTCAAGAAATGTTTTATAAGCCTCAGTTAAAACTAATAGCTCAGAGGACCCTAGGGCAAATATCAAGGTTGATATAAAATTAGTTTGAAAAAAAGAAAGCAAAGGGTAAGGTCATCTTATAAGGTTGGAATCAGTTAAATGAATCTCAGAAAGGTTACTTTTGGAGCCTTTGTTACTTATAAACATTTTAAATACAATTGATTACAGACCAGAATGGTTAAGAAAGAAGCTTAAAGATACTAGAAAAGACTTCAAATTAAAGTAAAATGCATTTGATAAAGGAATATACCTTCATCATTGACTCAAGGTATTAACTGTTTTGCATTTACCACAGATATGTTCTCCCTACATGTTTAATATTGTTAACAGATTCTGTTTTGATTTCAGACTTCCAGCAACCACATTTTTTCATTTCATATCTATAATTTGGATATTTTTTAAACTTCTACTGGTGCTGATTTTCAGTCTTGTCAACCAAAATCTTATGCACAGAAGCCTTCATTTCCAACCAATAGGCAAAGAAGCTCCAATCATTGAGTGCTTATGAAACGTTCACATATGGCTGGTAGCATCATCCTTCTGTATGATCTCTTCAAACTAATGGACTACGTGTTTTTTATGAAATGTCTTGCCTTCTATTTAAGTAAATGCCTTGACACCTCAAAATGTCCTTCATTAAGGACCCCATCACCTAGGACATGCTCTGTTTTTATCATTACCACCAGAAAGGAGTAATGGGAATTACGACGCATGCTAATGATATTAAACATGATTCTGATGTATTTTTCTCTCTGTCCATTTCCTTCCTGAAGGCATACAAAGAATCAGAACCCTTCCTTTACAATTGCTGTAAGAGCTTCTTGAAGATTTAGAAGTGAAAAGAAATGAAAATCTGTAAATATCCAAGGAAAGAAATAAACACCTAGCAATAACTTGAATGCTTCAGGGCAGGCTTTCTTTTAGCTGATGCATCCAATTGCTGTTTCATGTCTACAACACGTTCCAGATGATCTGAACTGGTCAAACATAATAACATATTTCTGCTTTTGCCATTGAAGATGGGGTCCTAATTACATTGTAGGACACAAACTTAAAACTCTTAATTGAGCACATGCCATGGGTGTCAGAGCTGTACAAGGGTAGGCCTCATAAAAAATATTGAAAGATGTGATCAGGACAGTTACAGTACTGAGTCATAGAGGCATACAACACAGATACAGATGTTTCAACCCTAATCTTCTATGCTTATCAACATGCCCTTCTTAAGCTGTTCCCATTTGTCAGCATTTGGCCCATAAAGTTGTTGTTTTACCTGCCTCTGGCAGCTCATTCCATATACACACCACCGTTTGTGTAAGAAAGTGGCTCCTCTGTTTTACAACACTGCTCAGGGCCCTACCTGTGAAAGTTCTACCTTGATTTGACTTTGAAGAAGAACAAGTTAAAATTCATCTTATAGCATTTACCTCCTTGTTTCTCTTTTAGCTTTATATGTCCAATTTAGATTCTATTTGCAGTCACATTACTTGCCTGAGGAAAACTAGGATGAACATTTTATACCAAGAATGAGCAACATCATTGTAGGAGAGCTCCTAGATTGCTACCTTGGCAACTAAATGTATCAAGCACACTGCAATTATTTGGAGTTGAACTGAGAAGCAGGGCTTGATTCATCCCAGCATTAATGCCAAGCTACATATTTTAGAGATGGTAATAAACCTCTTGAAAAATGCTGACATACTGAAAAAATAGCTAATAGCTGATAAAATAACAATTGGGAAAAAGACCTCAGTAAGGGTTTTGACAAAGCACAACTTTAGAATCACCAAAAAAATGAATCTTTCTTATCACAGTAGATTTCCCCTGTTTAACTATTATCTATGGATAATACTGCATATTTAATTTAGTTTTTCTGAGAAAATTGAAACCCAATGAACTTGCATATCAAATACAAAACATTTTTATAATTGGACATGTACTGAGACATGACCCTGAAATAGTTGGGCTGCAAGTTCGTTCAGTTTTCCAACAAATGAGTTGATGATTATCAGTGGTCAAATTTTATGTGTGAGGGGTGATTGATAAGTTTATGGCCTAAGGTTGAAGGAGTCATTTTTAGAAAACCTAGCACATTTATTTTTCAACATAGTCCCCTCCTATATTTACACACTTAGTCCAGCAGTCATGGAGCACACAGATCTTGGACCTCCAGAAAGTGTCCACAGATGGGTGATTGATAAGTTTGTAGCCCAAGGTAGAAGATGAGTTATATAGCTTTCGTTACATGCACATGCAGTTCAATTCTTTGAGTGAAAATGCAGAAAGTTTGAAGTTTCATCTCCTTCTACCTTAGGCCACAAACTTATCAATCACCCCAGATGAGTTATTAACTTAAACTTTCTGCATAATCACCCAATGAGTTGAACTGCATGTGTATGTAATGAGAGCTGTATAACTCATCTCCTTCTAGCTTAGGCCATGAACTTATCAATCACCCAACTCTGGACACTTTCTGGAGGTCCAAGGTTTGTATGCTCCACAACTGCTGGACTAAGTGTGTAAATGTAGGAGGGGGACTATGTTGAAAAATAAATGTGCTAAGTTTTCTAAAAGTGACTTCTTCTAGCTTAGGCCACAAACTTATCAATCAGCTCTGATAGGTAGACAAGTTTTCCAGCTTTTCTTTTGAAATTTTGGTGCAGTTACCTGCAAAGCAGTCTTTATATGTTTAATATAAATTGAGTCATATGCAGCATTTTCCTTTAAATGTTAACTGGTTAAAATGTATTTATTTATTGAGATTCAGCTCAGAACAGACCCTTCCAGCCCTTTGAGCCTCACCATTCAACAATCCCCTGATTTAATCTTAGTCTAATCGCGGAACAATTTATAATGGCCAATTAACCTACCGACCTGTACATCTTCAGACTTTGGGAGGAAATTGGAGCAATTCCACATTGTCATAGTGAGAATGTACAAACTTCTTGCAGACAGCTGCAGTAATTGAACCCAGTTCGTCAGAACTGTAAAGCATTGTGTTAACCACAATGCTACCGTACTGCCTAATCTACATTCAGAATCAATAACATGGTTGGTGCAGAGAAATTGAACCATATGTTGATACCTCTGTGTGTACTCTGCATCACCATATTACCACATAATCTAGGCTGATGTGACACATAGCTTCTGATAGTTGAGCATAAATCTTTACATACTGGGAGTTATAAACTCATGCAGCACAGAAATAGGTCCTTTGATTTATACCATTCATTAACTCCCCATTTATATTAACCTTACATTAATTCCTGTTTATTGCCCTCACATTCCCATTCAGTCCTCCCAGACTCACCGCTGGTCGACACACCAGAATCAATCTACAGTGCCCATTCTACCAGCCTTTGACTTTTAGAATGTAGGATGAATCTGGAGAACCTCAGGGAAACTCAGCATGACAAACACAATACGCTGAACACAATGTCTGAATTGAATGTGGTTCACTGGAGCTGTGGGACAGCAGTTCAACCGCCAGCACCACTGCTCTGATATATTGTTCCCATGGCGATAATTTATTTCAGAATCGGAATCAGGTTTGTGTGCAGATTTAATTTGATTTTATAATGTTCCTTTGTATTTACTGTGAATGCCCACAAGAAAATGAATCTTGGTTGTATATTCTGACTTATATCTACTTCGATAATAAATTTACTTTGAACTTTGAATTTAATATCACTGACGTACATTGTGAAATTTGTTGTTTTCCAGCATAGTGCTAAGCAATACATTAAAATACTATAAATTACAGTAAAAATATATGTTTAACAAAATGAAATAAGTAGTGCAAAGAGTGATCAAGATTAGTGAGGTAGTGTTTATGGGTTGGTCAGAATTCTGAAGGCTTAGGAGAAGAGGCTGTTCCTAAAACATCGAGTATATGTCTTCCAGCTCCTGTGCCTGCTCTCTGATGTTAGTAAGAAGAGAACATGAACTGGGTGATGAAGGTCTTTAATGACGGATGTGTTGCCTTTATGGCAGTTATTCAGTTTATAATATTTTTGCTTAGTAATTCATTTGTTAGCATATTAGTTAAAGTTAGGATTGTTTAAAGTAAATCCGTTGTCTGTGATATATCGCGGCATGTGATGACGTCACATCCGGTTTCGCCGCGTCCTGTGGGAAAATACCAGTTTGGAGAAACGGGAAGGTGCGGGCCACACATGTGCGAGTCCAGCACAAGAAAGTTTGTCTTTCTACGCACTAGGAACATAGTGAGAGCAACGCCGGAAGTCATGAGGTAATCGATATGTTGAATTAAAATGTTAACGCCGATCCTGTTAAAAGTAACAATGGTCAATAAGGTTTATGTTTTTGTTAGTTAAAGGGTTGTGGATAGTTTGTGTTGAAGTGTATTTAAAGCAGTCAATGGCGTAGGTAGATTCTGACTGTATGCTGCACTTTAATGTCATGTAGTTGTTGTAGTTTTACTCTTGCAAGTATTTATAATGTAAATGTAATATCAAGAAGGAAACAAATGCTGTACAAATCTTGTATTGTTTTATCAACAGTTTTCACCATACGTTAATGTGGAAGAGTGAACAGTAAATGGTTAATCTTACTGCAACCTTGTTTTCATTGACTACGGTTTACCTCGGTGTTTAGTTCGGTGTTCTGTTACACCCGAGCGAGAACACTACGACGGACGTCAACTTTCTGAGGCAATGCCTTTTGAAAATGTCCTTGCTGCTGGGGAAGCTGGTGCACATGAAGAAGTTGCCTAAACTTGCAGCCCTCTGCAGCTTTTTCTGACTCTGTGTAGTGGCCCCTCCATACCAGAATGAAATGCTCTCCATAGTACATCTGTAGAAATTGGCTAGAGTCTTTGGTGACATAGCAAATATCGTCAAACTCTGAATGAAGTCTATTCACTGGTGTGTGTTCTTAGTAACTGCATCAATATTTTGGGCCCAGGATAGACTTTTCGAGAAGTTGACACCCAGGAACTTGAAACTACTCACCCTTTCGACTGCTGACCCCTCAACGAAGACTGGTGTGTGTTGCCTTGACTTCCCCTTGTTGAAATCTACAATCAATTCCTTGGTCATACTGACGTTGAGTGCAAAGTTCATGTTAAGACACCACTCAATCAGCTGATCTATCTAGAAGGTTCAAAGTGAATTTATTGTCAAAGTACATAAAGGTCATCATATACAATCCTGAGATTCATTTTCTTGCGAGCATACACAATAAATCCCTAATAGAATAATAACCAAGATAGAATCAATGAAAGATCACACTAACTTGCATGTTATTTCTTTTTGCATTATCTGTGTGCAAATGATAACAAACTATGCAAATACAAAAATAAATAAATAATAATAATAGGTTAAGAAACAACAAATATCAAGAACATGAGATGAAGGGTCCTTAAAAGTGAGTCCATAGGCTGAGAGAGCATTTCAGTGATGGGGCAAGTGAAGTGAGTGAAGTTATCCCCTTTGGTTTAAGATCCTGATGGTTGAGAGGTAATAATTGTTCCTGAACTCAGTAGTGTGAGTCCTGAGGCTCCTGTTATGTGATAGCCTCACTCGTGTATGCCTCTTCATCACCATCTGAGGTTCTGCCAGCACCGAAGGGTTTTATACTAAGGAGCTTCATAAAAGAAGAGTTGATGATATTGTGAATAGGGAGTAATATGTAAAATGGCTTCAAAGTGTCCATGGTGATATAGAAAATATCTCCATGACTCATCACAGAAGGAACTGAAGGATACTTTCCCATTGATAATAAATACATTTTAATGTCTGTCCAACTTAGAGAGTTGTGCTACTTTAAGCTAATATTGAAAAGGTGAGATCTTGAACAGAAAAAAATAGTGCCAAAGATAGCCCACTACGAAAGTGAGGATAGATGTGGAGACTCTTACAGCAGATGCACATAGTTGGATCTCCTACCAGGATTACAATTTAGGCATGAGAATGCTGTTCTTTCTCTGTGCATATGTGCGTTTATCTGGAAATCTCATTGGACTGGAGAGCCACATGCCATGCTTGCTTTATGACAACATGCAGGATGTTTGCAGGTAACAAATGCCTTACTTATGGATACCTGTATCAGGCTCCCATAATATTATTAGGCTCAAAAGTCCAACATATGCACATACAGTATTATGCATTCAGTACTGTGTAAAAGGCTTAGGCACCCTAACTATATGTGCCTAAGACTTTTGTACAGTACTGGACATTAATTCCTACAGGAGACAGAACTAGTTTCCTCTCTCTCTCTCTCTCTCTCTCTCTCTCTCTCTCTCTCTGTTTTAATAATTGTCCTTTTCCAATCAGTCTTATGTGCATTTGATGTTATTCATTACAACATTGTGGAGGTATGGTTGCATATCAAGTACTTTTTGTGTACTTTTCGACTTATGCGCAAGATCAACTTATGGAAATCTGATAAGCAGTGCCACTTATTACCCAGGGACGGCCAGTAATTACATCACAGACAGACAGTCTGCAGCAACAGCTTAATGACTCAATATACAATATAAATAATTTAAGTTTCCTGTTTTGAGAGTAACATTTACCTTTTTTAGATGATGTCCCAGTAACGTCATCTAAAATGGTGGAAGGATGGGCTGAAGAAAAAGCTTCAGGAATTTTACAGGATGTGAGGAATCATTCTTTTGGTAAGTTTTGATGAGTTTGTAATGAAAGATGCATTTCTTGCAGTGTTCTTCTGCAGTTATTCACATGGGATCTTGTTTACGTACCGTACATGTGACAACAATAAACTGATTCCATTTCCAGCCTCCACATATAGCCACATATTACTGTAAACCACCATGGTAACAAATACAATCTTTGAGTTTTAAAAGGAGTATCACATGCACCACATTTAACAAAACTACTATTAAAGAGAAGTGCAACAACTTGATTGCCCTGTTTCCTTTTCTGTATGCCTGACTTCAAGACTGACTTAGACACTATGTCAAATGAATGTGCTTGTAGTTTAAAGCAAACGGTATCCTGGAGGCTGAAGAAGAAGATGATGCCATGTGAACCAAAAGTAGAGTTCATAAGGCACTGCTGCGACCATCTGAGAAACTTTACAATTTTCAAATAATCTGTCTTCAAAAATCCACAATTTCTCCTTCGGGTTTTTTTTACAGCCTGTATTTATGAAGGTCAATGAGTCAGCTGGTGTAATATCCTGACCCTATTCATTAAATCTGTCTGTGAGAATGTCTCAGAATATTCATACGACAGAGGGTTAAATGATAAGTGGAAATTGTAAATCCAAGACATGTAAATCCAAGGCATGAAGTGGTCAACGTTATTGTCCTCACCATCATGATTACTTGCTAGATCCCTATCATTAACTTCATACTCCTTTCCCTATTTGTCTGGTGCCACAGCATTCATTAAAATGTTCTTACTGGTGTGTAACATCTTAAGACCATATGACCATTAAACCTAGAAGTAGGCCATTCGACCCATCGAGTCTTCTCCACCATTTGACCATGGCTGATTTATTTTCTCCTGCCTTCTCCCATAACCTCTGATGCCCTTACTACCAAGAACCTACCTATGTCTGCTTTAAATATACTCACCTATCCTCACTTTCCTAGTGGCTATCTTTGGCACTGTTTTTTTCTGTTCAAGATCTCACCTCTTCAATGTTAGCTTAAAGTAACACAACTCTCTAAGTTGGACAGATATATACTCACCTAAATTAAACAGATTTTCCTGAATAGGTACTGCATTAAAAAATCCCACATATCAATGATAGCTTGGTCTATTCAAAGGGAACAGGTTACATTAATGGGTTCTGGTTTAAAGCCAACAGACCCTATGTCAGGACAATTAGACCTATAAAGCATCCAGTATTGCTCTTGGGGATCAATTCAGAAGATTAGCAAAGTACACTTGCTTGCTGGGAGTCCCCATAGAAGTTGTCAACAAAAAAGATTTAAAAACATTCCAGTGCATTATCAAAATCTGCTCCAAATACCACTGGTAGAAGAGATGGAAAGGAATGGTCTTGCCAAAAAAATGGGAAATAAGCATGATCAGAACCTTTGATTTTTAGCACGTTTTATTCCCCTACATAAATGCTACATGAATTGATGAGTTTGTCCAGCATTGTGTGCATTACTCAAAATTTTCAACGTCCGCAGAATCTCCCTGTAACTTCCCAATGTTTTTGAACCCTCTGTATGATCTGGCATTTTTGTGATGTTCTGGGGGATTCAGTGAACCAGAGTCTCAAAGTTGCAGTGTGGTGGGTACAGGCTGAATCAACCTGGTGGGGCCTGGTCCTGAGAGCAAGGAATAAGCTGATATTTGGCCATTGCTGGACTGGACTGGGAACTGAATGCAAGTGGCAGGGCCCGGGCCCAAGAGCGAGAAGTGGACCGGTTTGGCCATTGTTGAAGTGGACTTCAGGTCAAATGGAACTGCCAGGGCCCGAGCCCGAGAGTGAGGAATGAGCTGATGTTTGACTATTGCTGGAGTGGACTTTGGGCAAAATGGAAGTGGCAGGGCCTAGGCCCGAGGCTGAGGAGCAAGCCGCCGATTGACCGATTTAAGTGCAGTGCCAGAAATGAAAAGGTTAGGGTATTGGGGCCTAAGGTGAGGGATGGGCCAGTGTTCAGCTGACTAGAGTTTTCACATCTTTGTACTGAACTGGGGCTGTGGCTTTCAACTAATGGGCTCCTGGACTGGCTACTGCAACGAACTGGCTTTGTGGCTGTGTACTTTAGTTCTGAGTGTTACTTGTTTACCTTTTATCTTTCACTTGATTTGTTCTTTCACAGTCTCTTTGAATGGGTTCTGTTGGGTTCTTTGTTGTTGCGGCTGCCTGTAAGATGACAAATTTCAAGGTTGTAATTACAAAGTACACATACTTTGATAACAAATGCACTTTGAACTTTGAACATTGAACTCTTGTGTTCATGATCAGGTTGCTTCCCTGAAACAATATGAAGAGCAGCGGGTGAAGGGAAGGAAAGGAAATCATCAGCTAGGGTTGTCAGATGTGGGTGAGTCAAAATCACCATGACAAGCCCGAGTTAGAAGAGAGTCACACTGAGGCGATAAAGTGGAAAATGTTGTTAACTCTAGTATAGGTTTTTTTTTGTGTAGGAAATGAAATGTGCTGCTTTCATACTGTCACTTAAGTAAGCTATCCGAAAAGTTGTTTCGCATGAGCAATGCAAATAATTTGCAAATAGAAATTCTGAGCAACCTGCAGGACAACAATGCAAACTTCACCTTGGAGTTAAAATCACTGCCTATCACAATACTAAGGAACTTTAAAATGTAACTCAGTAATTGTCACTTGCTGAGAGATCATTCAGTTCTTCACATACAACAGATTTTCTTGTTGACAAATTGTGTTTTTTTTTACTTTAGAGAACCCAGAAACTATTATTTGCGAAAGACTGAAGCAGGCTTTTCCATCACACTGCTTTCCTGTCTGTCTCTGGCTCTATCAAGATGTTACTGGGTCAAGGCAGCACTGAGCTGTGACGTCCATTGATGTTGTGACTTAGACTTAGCTCTTTTCTTAGCTTCATTGGGATGGTGCTGTCTATGTGTGTGAAGGTATGGGTGTATGGGAGGGATTGTTTCGTTTTGTTATATTGTTGCTGTTGATGTTGTGTTGTTATGTTGAACATCGTGAGTGTCCCTGTTGTTGCCGGAATGCGAGGCAACACTTGCAGACTGTGCCCCTCCCCGCAGAACATCATTTGGTGTGTTGGTTGTTAATGCCAAAGACACATTTCACTGTATGTTTCAATGAGGATGTGATAAGTACATCTGAATCTGAAGCACCTTCCTATCAGTTTCGAGATGGATAACTACGTCTTGATAAAACAGTGTTCTGCGTGAGTTTCTTCTCTGCCTACAGCTCAGTCCTTTACATACAGGTAAAGCTTCCCCACTGCTGAGCACCTCACCGAAAAGCAGCATCCATCATTATGGGTTACCACCATTCAGGCCATGCTCTCTTCTCACTGCAGCCATCAGCAAGGAGGTACAGGAGCCACGGATCCTCAGGTCCCCTGCACAAAGTTCAGGGGCAGGTATTACCCCTCAACCTCCAAGCTCCTGAACCAGAGTGGAAAACTTCACTCACCCCAGCACTGAACTGATTCCAGAACCTATGGACTCACTTTCAAGGACTCTGTAACTCAAGTTTTCATGATTATTTATTACTTATTTATCTCTTGTTATTTTTTTTTTCTGTTTGTACTTGCACAACCTGTTGAATTTTTTGCATAGGTTGTTTGTCCCTCTCTATTAGTAATTTTTCATTGACTCTGCTGCATTTCTTTCTATTATACCATGAATCCCCACAAAGAAAATGAAACTCTCGGTAGCATATGGTTGCATATACATATGTACTTTGATGACAAATTTACTTTGAACTCCTTCCAGTGCATGATGCCCGTCAATTATTTTTGTCTGTGTGTATTTGTGGGTGCATGTTTAGACAATATATATGCAGTAAATGTTGATTAATAGAGAATGTTAAGTGTTGTGAATATGCTTAAATTGATAACTGCAATTACAGAAATCTCTGCTAATCCAGCTGCAACAATTTAAGGTTGGTATTTTCATTGATGATTACAAGGAAAGACAAAACTTCACTCTATTTTGCCTTGAATTTATTGCTTTTTTTATTTTTGGGCTGTGTTTTTCTAATGAATTACTTTTTAATGGAGAGCCTATCTCATTTAAAGTAACATCTCCATTAAACCCTGTAGGCACCAATTTAAAATGCTATATTGCATTATTTCTGCAACCTATCTAAATGCACCTTATAGCTGGGAATAATCTCTGCTTTGGAAATAATTCACATCAACAGTTGCGATTTTGGCAAAAGTACCCAGAGATGTAATTTAAATGTAGAAATATCCTAAATTGAAATTACATGCATTGGTACACAAAAGATGCTTGTGCATCTGCAGAATACTGGATAAGAAATTCAGACCCTCATACTCATAAGACCATAAGACATAAGGACAGAATTAGGACATTTCATCATGACTGATCTATTTCCCTCTGAACCCCATTCTCTTGCCTTCTCCCCATAACCATTCATGTCCTGACTAAACAAGAACCT
The DNA here is from genome assembly GCF_030144855.1 of Hypanus sabinus. Taxonomy (NCBI): domain Eukaryota; kingdom Metazoa; phylum Chordata; class Chondrichthyes; order Myliobatiformes; family Dasyatidae; genus Hypanus; species Hypanus sabinus. The sequence goes on along the minus strand of NC_082710.1, from coordinate 28,615,357 downwards.
ATTAACCTCAGCCTTAAATGCACCCAGTGACTTGGCCTCCACAGCCACCTGTGGTAACAAATTCCATAGATTCACCACCCTCTGGCTAAAGAAATGCCCCCTCATCTCCATTCTAGATAGACATCCTTCTATTCTAAGGCTGTGCCCTCTGGTCTTAGTCTACCCCACTGTGAGAAACATCCACTCTATCTAGGCCTTTCAATGTTCAGTAATCTTCTTCTGAGTTCCACCAAGTAAAGACTCAGAGCCATTAATCTTTCTTCATACAATAAGCCTGGAAATCCTGGAATCATTTTCATGAACGTCGTCTGAACCCTCTCCAATGTCAGCATGTTCTTTTTTTAAATAAGGGGACCAAACAGCTCACAATACTCCAAGTGAGGCCTCACCAGAGCCTTATAAAGCCTCAGCCTTACATCCTTGCTTTTATATTCAATCTCAGAGGAGACTTCAGGTATCTTACAGTCTCTTGAGTGTAACAATGTTTTTCTCTTTGAAACACAATAGAGATATGCTTAATCAAAAATAATTGCAGCATCTATATGGCATTGGGTGGTGTGGACATTTTTTAATTACTAAGGACAAGGAAACCTAGTAAATTTCCATGGGAATTCAGCTTTGCCCTTTTTTTGTGGTCTAGCAAAATGCTGGTAAAACACTGTCAATAATTTTTCACCATTTCTCTGGATCTTTTACCAAAGCACGCGGATACACAATCCATCCCTCACGTAATAGTGTGACAGATTACAAAGTGGGAGGCATTAAGATCCAGCAAGTGGGAGGAAGTAAATAGGAGGTGAAGGATAAAAAGACTTGAAAGGAGTGAGAGTGAGTCAGAAACACTCACATAAATCAGGGGAAATTTGGAATGACCACTTCCTGGACATAAAATACAAATGACGATGAACTCTGAGAAGAAAACTTTTGATAATGAACCCATAATTCATTCAAGAATCTGGTACATGACAGAAGTGAAGGAAGTATGTAGGAGAACAAATAAAGGAATGAAGATGGCTACAGGGAGGAAAGGAGCTGAGATTAAAGAGTCTCAGATGAGAAAAGTCAACAGAAAATTAACATTAAGTTACTACTAGGGCATTTAACAAAGATATATCTGATTAAAAGTCATAATGAATTTTATTTATGGAAACTGGGGCTGTCTGTGGTGCTAAGTCTGTACTTTGAATCTTTCTTTACAAAATAAGATGCTGTTGCCGGAATAGCAGTAAGCCATTACAATACAGCATTTCAGATGGTCTAACTCAGTCAGAAGAGGGCACTTAAATAGCTCGCAGTATATAAACCCGAAACATCATTCATTCTGGATGCAGTCTATTTTAGATCACTGACAGAAGCAATAGTTGAGCTTCCATTCCTCTGATATGAGAACAGTGCCTGAGAGTTTCATTCTTCAGAAAATGAAGAGACTTTATGTAAACTAGAGGCCAACCAGTCTAATATTAGTGATGGAGAAACTTTTGTCAAAATAACCTGGGACGTGAAAGGAATCAATGAATGGAAATCGAAGAGTATTTTGAGTGAGCAATAGGAACATGAGTATACAGTATATTGAATGCCTTTTCCACTATTCAATAAAATCACGGCTGATATTGTATCTCTATCTAATAGTTCTCCTATTATTTTAAAAATGATTAACATTTGCCTTGAATAAATTCAGTGACTGAGCATCCATCTTGGCTAGATACTTGCAAATATTGCTGAGTGACAAAATTTGCCCTCATTTGAATGGCCATCAGCTCATTTTAGGACAGTGACTTTTAGACATAAGTGACAAGGGAAACATTCACCTTACACACAACTTACCAATCCCTGAAAAATACAGCTGTATTTCACTGAGATCATTCCACATTCTTCTAAACACAGCACGGGAGCATAGCAGTCAACGTTAGGCTATTACAGCACCACTATAAGACCGGGGTTTGATTCCTGACGCTAACTTTAAGGAATTTGTATGCTTTCCCCATTGCACCAATTGCTGATTTGATTTGATACAAATGATGCACTTCGCTGTGTGTCTCGACATCCACGTGACAAATAAAGCTAATCTTTAATGTTTCTTTTAAAAAACAAGCACAACAGTATAGGCCCGTCTGTTTAATCTTACCCTCTTTGGTCAAGCTCTCTATCCCACATATCAATCAGGTGAACATCCTTCCTAATGCATGAAGACCAGACCTATACAAAGTACTCTTGGTGCATTCTCACCAGGCTCTTATTTTATGATTGTAGTAAAACTATTGTACTCAGCAAATGTCCAGACATCTATCCCATTCTGCTTAAAAGAAAATCTTGACACGTAAATCCTCTTTAAACTGTTCGCTTCTTACCCTTCAGTATTTGACAATTCAACCCTGGGAAAAAGAGTTAAGCCCCTCATATTTTTATACATTTCTGTCGGGTTACCTCTCAGCTTCTGATCCACCAGACCAAACAATCCAAATTTGTCCAATCTGTCCTTTTAGCTAATACTCCCAAATCCTGACAAATCATGGTGAAGCAACATAGACAAAATACTAGAAGAACACAGCAGGTCAGTCAGCATCCATGGAAATGAAAATAACATTTGATGTTTCAGTCCCAGACTCTTCTTCAGAAGTGGAAGGGAAGAGGGAAAATGGCAGAATTAAAAAGGTGGGGGGTCTAGGGGGAGAAGGATAGCTGGAAGGTAATAGGTGAAGCCAGAAGGGTGGGAAATGTAAAGGGCTGGAGAGGAAGGAATCTGATAGGAGAAGAGACTGGGCCATTGGAGAAAGGGAAGGAAGAGAGGCACCAGGAGGAGGTGACAGGCAGGTGAGAAGAGGTAAGAGGCCAGAAGAAGGGCAAGGGAAGGATTTTTTTTAGCAGAAGGAGAAATCAATATTCATGCCATTAGGTTAGAAGCTACACAGACAGAATATAAGGTGTTGCTCCTCCACCATGAGGGTGGCCTCATCATGGCACAAGAGAATGGCATGGACCAAAATGTTGGAATGGAGATGGGAATTGAAATTAAAATGCTGGAAGTTCTGCTTTTGGCAGATGGAGCGGTGGTGCTCAATGAAGTAATCCCTCAGCTTATGAAAGATCTCACCAATGCAGAGGATCTGCATCAGGAGCACTGGACACAATAGACAACCCTAGCTGATCTGCAGGTAATTGTTTCCTCACCTGGAAGGATGGATCAGAAAAACAAAAAGTTCTGTAGATTCTGAAAATCATGGTGAAGTTTTTTCTCCATCCTCACAAAAGCTTCACTTCCTTCTTGTAATACAGCCACGAGAGTGTCCATAATACAATGGGGAAAGGAAATAGAAAGGGCTAAAAAAAGAAGGCTGCATGAGGTGAAAAGAACCCACACAATAAATGGATCATATTTGCAAGGAAATCTGTTTTGTCATATTGCATCACTGATTTATTTCATTTTCCTGATCTTGCAATTGTTTCTACAGACTACAGGAGGAGGAAAGAACCCTTCTTGATTCAGATTAATTGTGACATCTGGAGTTCTGATTTTAGAAGAAGGCATAAGAACCAATACTCATTCTACTGAGACAAAATGAACAATGACTCTACTGTATTGAAAGGTTTTCCAGCATTGATTCCAGGAGCAGCACATAAAATGCTGGAGGAGTTTAATGTGTCATGCAGCATCAATAGAGGGAAATGGACAATTGGCATTTCAGGTCAAGACCCCGGAGTCCACTGAGTTCCTCCAGCATTTTGTATTTTTTACTCCAGATATCAAGTATCTGCAGTCTCTTGTGTCTCCAGCATTGATACTATAATATAATGCTGCTGTATCATAATTATAGTGTTCAATAAATTACAGACATTATTGAATTAATTCTATCAATACTTAATGTTTGTTAACTAAAAATGAATTCATCTTTTAGCAATACATTACAATGCTCTTATTGGATTTAAAAAGTTATATAAATGAAAGCCTCATTAGCATATTGCAGATTAGCAATTGATTTACTTCTTTAACCTATTAATGATGTACCTTCATCAATTTGTTGTAGTAGATCAATCTGAATTTCCTCAGTGTATTCTTTCTCTTAAGGTCTTTCATTCCGCTGAGAGCATATCATCTTCTTGAGAAATGCTGGATAGTTCATGCAGTAGTGTTCTGAGTTTACCATCAGTTAAAATGTGCCAGCTTGCACAATATTATAAGAATCCGTATAGCATTTTTTTTGATCATTTAGTACTCTAGTACAATACACTATTCATTTGCTACAAAATACTCCGTCATGTTTTATTCTTTGCTGATATCCTTTCTCTCCTTCAGACCTTAATGGAATTTCTAGACTGTGCACATGATCAATTATATAAATTTTATAAATTTATGGGAGTCATGTCAATATTGAGTCTTTTAACATTGCCTTGTTTATGTCAAATCTTCCCAAATCTACTTTGACCTTGAGTCTTGTCTCATTCTGCCATTCTGCTATTGATAAAATTTAACTTCTGTAGAAAATATTTAGGTCAATTGTTATGATGATATAGATTTTTGGTATATTTCTAAAAATGAAGGCAGCTAACATTAGGGGATACTTACTTAATGCTGCTTTCATTGCAATTTACGCTATTTTATTCAAGTGAACTGTGAACACTGTAAAATGAATGGCTTGATCTTTCTAAGTACCCAAGTTTGTATATGAATTACCTACATATTCTTACTGCGACTTGGAGATATTTACTTCAAATTGATAATGAAGTGTCCCATTGTTATGTATTTTAGTTTTTCAGATTAATAAAATAATTTTATAGCTGATATGCTATTTTATAATGATTATTTTGATCTTCAATATGAAGTTGTGTACAATCTCTGAATCTTCCCCCTGCATGGCCTGCTCTTTCAATATTTATCATAGCAAACTGTGAGGGATAAAGCCAAGAAGAGGATCAGAGGCTGCAGCAAGATTGTATCACAAAAGGCAGTTAATGCATGATGTTTTTCAATCTCTACAAGCCCCACCTTACATGAAGAATTGAAGTCAATGGGAAAAGGTGAGAAAGCATGAATGAAAATGGTTTCCAGCAGGTGTGACACTACAATGTTTGTATCCAATTGTTGCAAGCTGAGTGGAATGTGGTACTTCTCCTTTCCATGTTGTATCAAGTGCACCCTGTTGTGTACAAGTGCACAGATATAAATATTAGAAGAGAAGTAGAAAGAATAAAAAAAGTTACCCCAAACAGTCTAATGGGGGTGGGGAGGAGGGGGGGCGGTCATCACTTCCCTGGCAATAGGTTGACTCATTATATAGCCAAACGGGCGAGGGTAAGATAAACCTCATATAGCGCTCTTTGGAGCAGGACTGGTGTCTTAGTCTTTTATCGAAAGTGCTCCGCTGTTCACACAAGGTGGCATTCAGCGGGTCAGAAACATTGTTCAGAATTGCCAGGATTTGACAGGATTTTCCTAGGATCTACCACAGCCTCCAATGTGTCCAGTTTGACTCCTATAACAGAGCCGGGATTTCAAATCAGTTTACTGAGCCTGTTGGCATCACCTGTGTTGATGCCATTTCCCCAGCACACCACTGCACAGAAGGTAATTCTGGTGACAGCAGCCAGGTAGAACATGTGAAGGAGAAGCCTGCATACTCCAATGGACCTCAGTCTCCTCAGGAAGTAGAGGCAACTCTGGCCATTCTTGTACACAGCCTGTGTTGGTACTCCACTCAAATCTGTCATCCAGGTGCACCCCCAGGTATTTGTAGATCCCCACCACATCCACATCCTCACCATCAATAGAATATTAAATAGTACTATTAATAGTAATATTAAATAGTAATAGTTCATTAGCCCTCTATACCTTTCCCATTCATGTACATATCCAAATTTCTCTAATCGACCACTTCTGCTGGCATCTCTCACCACCCTTGAGTGAAGGAGTCCCCCTTTAACATTTAATTCTTCACTCTTTATCAAAAATTCAAGATTTATGGATCATTTAGAGATACAGTATATTACAACTATTGCATGAGGACTTGTAACTTTAGGTATCCTTCGGTCTGCTCTAACTAATTATTTGTGTATTGTTGGTGTTGATTTGAGCATTGGCAGACGGTCGGTAGACAAATTAGTAATAATATGACATACAAAAGAGGACATAGCACTGATTCTCACCACTGGTCAAAGGCCTTCAATCTGAAAAACAGCCCTCCAGTACTGCCAATTAATTTTCCCAGACTGAGTGGCCTGTCAGCCTCCAACATGGGATTTCTGTCAGCAGTGGAACCCCTGAGACACACACTGAGTGAGTACCTCAACAGCCAAAGGCTGGAAAGAAAGCATTCGCTTTCGGAGAAAGCTTGCTCTTTGATGATTGGAACAAGTCTGAGCAGAGAGCAGTCAGTTCTGAAGCTGCCAATGCTGAAACCCAGTGTCAACAGAGTGTTTTTTTTTAAATAATTAAACTTACTATGATTTGCTGTTGTTTCCAATTACATTATTCTTTACCACTGGTTGTGCAGGTTTTAAGGTCCAACTCATGCCAGAGCAGGTGGAAACAAGTCTATTATCTTAGTTGGCCCTTGGGGATGAAGGGTACCTTATTCCATTCTGATTTAGGTAGCAAGTGCAGTGAATACGGGAAACATAAACTCTTCCGTAGATGGGCAAGAATTAATTGGTGTGGATGGATGAATATGAAGCTTGTGATTTGGTACACTTTTTCAGCTGTGTGTTCCTAATGCAGAGCCCTGGGGCTTTTAATGCCATCATGAATGTTCCTCTCTGTTGAGCGAGTGTGGGCTAAGGGAGTCAGAGAGAAATTTGCACTACTTCAAGCAGGCTTTGAGCACATTCTTGAATCTTTTTAATTTGTCTACCTGATAATCTCGTCATATGTTGGAACTTGTAAAAAGTATCTGTTTTGGAAATCTGGAGTCAGGAATTATACATAAACAAGGTAACCTTTCTAATGTAATAGCAACTGAAATTTCATCTGCACCTACTTAATACCACAATAAATTCCCCTTTCTCAGGCCTGAATCTCTTTCACCAACTTCCCAGCTCTTTACTTCACCCTTTGCCTCCCCCCTTCCTGGTTTCACCTATCACCTTGTGATTCTTCCTCCCTTCCCCCCACTTTCTTACTCTAATGGCTCATCTTTTTTTCCAGTCCTGATGAAGGGCCTTGGCCCAAAATGTTGACTGTACTCTTTTCTATAGATGCTGCCCAGCTGCTGAGTTCCTTGAGTATTTTGTGTGGGTTGCTTGGATTTCCAGCATCTGCAGATTCTCTTTTGTTTGAAACTCTGTGCAAGTTGTCTTTGAAGTGGCTTGCTAAATCAAAAGTGCTATGCGGTTATTCTCGGCCTGAAACGTCGACTGTTTTCTTTTTTCCATAGATGCTGCCTGGCCTGCTGGGTTCTTCCAGCATTTTGTGAGTATTACTTTGATTTCCAGCATCTGAAAATCTGTAGATTTTCTCTCATTTATTATGCTAGTCAAGTTCACTTGCTAGGCTGTACTTCCTAACCATTGAATACCATAAAATACCAACAATAAAAACAGTAACGTATAGTAATTCTCATATTTCCAGGAATATCTGATCTTCCCCTTTCGTGCTGCACATAACCTTGTGTCACTGGTGTAACGTGGAGAATTTCTGGGTGCACTTCATGAAGTGTAGCTACTGTTATTCATGTTGGTTCGTGAACCTGATCATTGTAGGAATGTGGCTGCTCCTGGAAGCTGGTGTGTGGCATTTCAGCTTCTGTAGCTCCTGCCTGACAGTAGCAACATAAGAGCATGGCCTGCATGGTGAAGATCCTTGACAACAGGTGCCACTATGTTGAGGCAGCACCTCCTTTCAGTGGCAGGGTGCACTGTGCCATTGATGGACCAGTCTATGCCTACTACTCTCTGCAGCTTCTTGCAGGTAGTTCATTACGTATCTTTACTTTAAAAATATTGAAATTAAGGCTGTATTCTAATGTATTGAAATCTATTTGAAAATCCTTTACAGTTCATTGATTGTTAGTGCTTCTAAAGGCTTTGACAGTGTGTGATTGGGGTGGAAGGTGGCAGAGTCTCAGCAATACATCAGCTGCATCTGAGCCCTTCTTAATTCTGAGAGCCTGCTTGTCCACGAATATTTATTGTGTGCTCAACATCAGTTTGTTCGGTATTTTGTGAAAGGAAAAAAGAAATGCATGTGACAGGCACTCAGTGAGGTGATCTGAGGCAGCAGACTGGGTACAGCACATTCCATTAATTACTTCTCCCCCTGCAGATATTGCCTCACTAATTGAGTATTTGCTGCATTTTCAGCTTTTCTTTTAGATATTCATAAGAAGTATTTTGATTTTTATTGGTATTGCTTAAACATTAATAGTGTCTGGCATTATTAAAACCAGTAATGAGTAACAAGTTCCTAAAATCAATAAAATATAGCTATAATATCAGGCAAAAGTCCAAGGCACATAAATATATATATGTTGTTATGAACCCCATAACTGGATGTCTTACCAGCAAACATAGGAGTATCCGTTGGAGTCTGATGTTACTATTTTTAACAGTATTTATTAGTAAAAATACAGAAAAATGATATCAATGCAAATATACAGATAATATACATCATCAATACTAAACATAAAAATGTGGGTATAATAATAATCAACAAGAAATAAGCTCTATCGTTGTCTAGGGGATAATGAATTGTCTGATGGAAATATAAAGTTCAGTTCAGTTCATGCAGGCTGCAGTAGTTGTTGGTTGCTGTGTTGCAATTGTTGGAGAGGAGAGAGAGAGAGAGAGAGAGAGAGAGAGAGAGAGAGAGAGAGAGAGAGAGAGAAACAGCTATTGACTTGCCGACTTTCCTTCTACGATCTCGATCCGTCGATGCATTGTTGTTGTGGCCATTCACGTATGACCTCTCCGTCCTTTAGCTAGACTGTTCCGTGGAAGACTCGTCACCCAGGCAAGGGTGGACACACACGCAAGCCCCCACCGGTCTCGTAGCATTTCTCCTGGTGCATCTGAGGGTTGTTTCCCCAGACCTGCCTTTTATCTCCACTCACGGGGTCTCAGGTGTCAATCATGTTCGGATGATGCAACCCAACACCCAGACAACTCTGGTTGCTCCCTGAGGGGTTTCAATGAATAGAACAGTACTCAATACACAATTCCTTCTCCAAGAGACAATAGCAGTAATCAGTGGTTCTTTTGTTATGAGGAGACATTCCACTTTTGTGTATCTCTGCGTTGTCTCTCTCTCATTAACTGACATGAGCTGTTTATCTCTCTCATTTCCTTGGTATCAGACCCAAAATAATAGCGATTTTGCGATTCTCAAAGGGTGGGGGGGGCGACTTTGCACCCTTCTGCCCATCAGAGTTGCTCCTCATTCATAACACCCCCATCCTTCTAAGAATTTTCACCCAAAAGGGGAAAATTAACTAATACAGAGTCTTACAGAATTTCAGAATCTAACACAATACAAAAGAGTTTTCATTACAGAGTAATACAGTTGTACATTCAAATTAGCATCTAAACAGTTAGCGATTACATTGTCACTTCCTTTAATATCTTAATATCTTGTACCTTAATAAATTCCTGTAGCATCAGACTCCAATTTAATGACCACTTATTTTTTTTATTCCTTTTCTTCAGCAAAAACAAAACTAAAGGGTTGTGATCTTAAGTATATAATACAAAATGTGAACCAATACATGTGTGATTATTCAGCAGTACCTTACAAAAGTTTATGCAAATACTAATCTTTATTTTACTTTTAAACTTAACAGTCAATCTTCCATGGTGTTGTCTTTATTATTTACATGCTTTGTCGAAATCCCTTAAAACCAGATCCTGTTATTTAAAGTGGCATTTTTCAACCTTCGCCTCTTTTCCGCTTAACTCTCACGTGGTTAGCTTGCACACCAGTGTGGAATAGGCTTTTGCATACTCCTTTCATAGGAGTTATTTTATCAACAATGTTTTCCAAACTTACCCCATCTTCTGAACTTCCACATAATTCTTTATATTTAAGCAAGTCGTTAGTTTTATCTTCAGGACCCTTCATTCTATTAGTTTTCAGTTTAACATCAGCAAATGATCCCTCTTTGTCCAAACAACATTTCAAATTCTGCCTCTTCACAGCACACCCTTGAATAGCATTAGCGAGTGGGGTGCCTTTACATTCCAAATCAAACTGTAATTGATTCATAGGCACCTTGTTAACAAGCCATTGTTCCTTCAGCCTGGTTACTGCTTCTGACACCAATCCAGACTTTAAATTCTCTTTATTCAATTTAGGAACTACACTTTTCCCTTCTCCTTCAATAATAATATCCACATCACCACCTTTTATCTCCTCACTAACTTTTAACAGACCTTCTAACACAAACAACTGGGAATTCTCACTTCCCACTATTACCACTATTACTTTCTTCAATGAACCAAGTCCATCTGACCCAAAAGGACTGCACTCCTTTTTAACTGAATCAGATACCTCAGACTTTTCCTGAGTTTCATTACTAGGTTCAGTACCACGTGCATCCACACCTTGAACACACTCAAACAGAACATCTGCCTCTTCCAGGCTTTCAATACCCGTCTCCTTTTCAAATTCTAAGTTCCGCTGATCCTCCCAGTTACTCTCTGGGCAACTCCCTTCCGGAGTAAACTCAACCCTGCGGGTTGAAAAAATTTCATCTGCTAACCCAGCAGATTCCTTCAAGGTAATGGCATCCTTTTCATCTAGGACTGCCCTTATATCATTATCAGGAACACCTTTGAAATTTTCAACTTCTTTAAACAGTTCTGCAAAGCCAGACAGATCATCCATGTCCAACCCTGGACCTTCTAACAGCCTTATCTGTTTCTCATTTTTACTCCGTGCCTCTATAAATTTCCTCCTGGCTAAGGGTAGGTCTACCTCCTCTACTTTACTCTCTTTCACCTCCCTATTCTCTGTTTTACCATCCCCTAACCCCTCTTGGTACAGGGTCAGTAAAAACGTTTCAGCCAAATCAACACTGGACTGATTTAAACTGGTCTCTTTCTCAGCTGCCTTTCTCGACATGCTGCGAGTGGTTGCACATGCGGGATAGATCTTGGAACCTAGGGGTGGGTCCTCAACACTTACAGGCTGGCTCGTCAGCTTCACTGCTGAACACACGTCACCACCTGCTAAATCGTTACCAAGAAGGACGTCCACACCAGCTCTCGGGAATTCTGATCGCACCCCTATTTCAACCGGTCCAGATACCAAATCACAATTTATAATGATCCTATGCAAAGGCACAGCTTCTGTCCCTTTTCCTATGGCTCTCAAAACTACCTCTCCAGTCTCAGGACCAAAATCTAATACCTTATCGAGAATCAATGACTGCTCAGCTCCAGTATCTCTCCAGATCCACACTGGAACTGGTGTTTCTCCTTCTTTCACAGACACGATCCTTTCTGAAATGAAATTCTCACGCCCCTCTCGTATTTTATCTACCTGGGACTTTCTCGTCGATTTGCTGATCGACACAATACACCCTGTAGGGACTGCTGTGTTCCCTTTTCCTGTCTCCTTCCTCGGAGCAAAGCACTTAGATGCAATATGACCCACCTTTCCACAATTAAAACAGGTCAAGTAAGGAAACCTCCTGCCATCTTGCCTTTCTTCCTCCTTACTTTTACCACTAGCTCCTGGCTGAATTTCTGCCTCAGCTGGCGGGCTTTCTCTACCGTTCCCACGGTCTCTCTGGTAACTCTTATTCGAGGAAAACTTTGTCTTGTGGGTAAGGGCATATTCATCTGCGAACCTGGCTAATTCTGATATAGACTTATTCAGCTTCTCATTCAAATACATCCGGATATCATCCGAAACACAACCTTTAAATTCCTCAATCAGAATTAACTCCCTGAGATGCCGAAAATCCTCTTCCACCCTTTCTGCCACACTCCGACGATCCAAGAGCATACCCTTCTCATAGGCAAACTCTGCATACGTCTGATTCCACACTTTCTTTAAATCTCTGAACTTTTGTCTATATGCCTCAGGTACCAATTCGTAGGCCCGAAGAATGGCCTGTTTTACTTCCTCGTAACTCTCATACTCTTCCTCCTCCACAGACAATGCCACAAATGCCCGTTGTGCCTTCCCTTTTAACACACTTTGTAACAACGCCCCCCCACTGATCTCTGAGCCACTTCTGATTCACTGCCACCTTTTCAAAATGCAAGAAATAACTATCAACATTCGTCTCCTCGAATGGAGGTACTAACCTAAACTCCCTACTAACATTAAACCTCTCCTCTCGGTCTGACCCTTGGACCCTTCTCTCTTGCTTTAACTTCTCCCTGTCCAGCTCATGCTGCCTCTGTTTCTCCTTCTTCTTTTCAGCTGCTTCCAGCTGTTTTAACCTAATTTCACGCTCCTTCTGCTTTTCAGCTCTTTCCTTCTCCCTTTTCATCTCTAACTCCTTTAGCTGGAACTCATACTCCTTTTTCCTCTGTTCCACGTCCAGCCTCAATTTTTACAATTCTAACTGAGCCGTCCCAATAGCTGGTAACTTTTCAGGGATCTGTTCCAATACCTCAGCTGAAAACACATTCTTCTCAATATAATACTGAGTTATGGCCCTCCGCATCTCCCACTTTTTCATTGACAACCTCACCTTTGTGAGATTTAGGCCTTTCGCAATATTTACCAAGTCCGTCTTTGTGGCCCCCTCTAGTGCCTTCAATATCGGGTTTTGTGTAAATTTGTCGACGTCCATCTTTGCTGCTTTCCCGTCTGGTTACCTGCGCAACCAGATCCAAGTCTGACTTAAAAGCCCGATTCCCTGGCCCTCCAATTTGGTATCAAATCCTGGACGAGCCCCCAAGTTGTTACGAACCCCGTAACTGGGTATCTTACCAGCAAAGTTAGGAGTATCCATTGAAGTCTGGTGATACTATTTTTAACAGTATTTATTAGTAAAAATACACAAAAATGATATCAATGCAAATATACAGATAATATGCGTCATCAATACTAAACCTAAAAGTGCTGGTATAATAATAATCAATAAGAAATAAACTCTATCATTGTCTAGGGGATAATGAATTGTCTGATGGAAATATAAAGTTCAGTTCAGTTCATGCAGGCTGCAGTAGTTGTTGGTCACGGTGTTGCAATTGTTGGAGAGAGAGAGAGAGAGAGAGAGCGAGAGAGTAACAGCTATTGACTTGCTGACTTTCCTTTTACGATCTTGATCCGTCGATGCGTTGTTGTTGTGGCCATTTACGTATGACTCCTTCGTCCTTTAGCAAGATCGTTCCATGGAGGACTCGTCACCCAGGCAAGGGTGGACACACACACAAGCCTCCACTGGTCTCGAAGCGTCTCTCCTGGTGCGTCTGAGGGTTGTTTCCCCAGACCCTCCTTTTATCCCCACTCAGGGGGTCTCAGGTGTCAATCAGGTTGGGATGATGCAACCCATCACCCAGACCACTCTGGTTGCCCCCTGAGAGGTTTAAATGAATAGAACAGTACTCAATACACAATTCCTTCTCCAAGAGACAATAGCAGTAATCAGTGGTTCTTTTGTTATGAGGAGACATTCCACTTTTGTGTATCTCTGCGTTGTCTCTCTCTCATTAACTGACATGAGCTGTTTATCTCTCTCATTTCCTTGGTATCAGATCCGAAATAATAGCGATTTTGCGATTCTCAAAAGGGGGGGGGGTGACTTTGCACCCTTCGGCCCATCAGAGTTGCTCCTCATTCATAACAATATATCTAAAGGGCCTAAGACTTTTGCACAGCACTGTATTTGTCAATGTGGAACAGAGAATCAGTTTGTTTGTAAATCTGGTGGGAGCGAAGAACGTTGGGAATAGCGAGGGTGGAGCATTGTGGAAGGGGTGTTGTGCAGATGTCAGAGAAGGTGCACCAGGGGCGGGTGGGGGGAGGATTAGCATGGGTGCAGGCACACCCAGTCTTGAAATGCCATGCAATGTCATTTGATTCCAAATAATTGGTTTATTGATTATTAATGAATGTCTCTCTGGTGATTCCCACTCCCTCCTTCTCCCTTTCTATTTTCCAACCATGACTCCCTTCTCCCTGCCCCCTTTCCACTCTCAGCCTAAAATAGAGACCCACATCAGAATTGGGTTTATCACCACTCACCATGCTATGACATTTGTTTTTTTTTGTGGCACCAGTACAGTGCAATATATATAATTACTGCTATGCTGAGGAAAAGCTTAAGACACTCTTACTTACTTTAAGTAAGTAAGTAAATAAGTTCTCCCTTTTTCTCCCAAATTCCAAGTTCCTTCTAACCCAAGAAACAATGGTTTTAAAATCAGCATGAGGATTTACTTTCTCTAAAAAGCAACTGTTATTTCAACTTCAGTTAATGAATTAGGGAGTGGTCTCTAAGGTTAAGAATCTGTTCCACTGTATATAGAAAGAAATATGAGCATGATTAAGTTGTTGAATGAGCAAAACAATCAGCCAATAAAAATTTCCGAAGTACAAATTAAAATAAAGATTGCTCAAGCACCAAACAAATAGAATTCTGACTTTACATTTCAGGAATAATAGCTCCAAATCCTCATAAAAAGGAACATAAAATTAAACAACTGTCAGATAATAATATGGCTGCTGTCCAGTCATAGAGCAATTCAAAGGGAAAGGAGCTGTTGAGAATTAGAAATGATTGCCTTACAAATTGAACACTATATTGCAAACCTTTAATGGAGCATTATTTCATGAAAACTACTTAAAGGTGTGCCGGATTAATCATTTCTCATTCTCAGACCAGAATGGGCTCCCATGGTCTATAATCAAAGTTCACGAGTGGTAATAGAATCTATCTGAAGTCCAGAGCAATTTGATTAGAATGGCTCTTGAATCAAGGCACCACAATGCTGTGAGGTCTAAGTGTGCAGGGAAATAAGCATTGACGTTTCCATTCTGATTAACTAATAGCACTAGAGGGTGCAGATCAATTCTTTCATACACATGGAACCAAAGAACATAGAGACAGGATGAAGACATGTTCAAAAATAGCAGGATTATCCAAATATCTCCTTGTTAAGATATTGTCAGAATAAAATTTGGCCAATTGTTCACAATTGCATTATGGTATTCTATGTTAACCAGAGTATCGTGACAGCAGCAAGGGGATGAAGAGAGGATATATAATCGGTCTGGGAGCATAGAACAACATAGAACATAGAACTGTACAGCACTGGTCAGGCCATTTGGCTCACAATGTTGTGCCAGTCTTGATGCCAATTTATATGAAATGGCTTTCTACTGTGTATTCCTCCATTCCCGTCATATTCATGTGTATATCTAAGAGCCTCTTAAGCTCGACCAAACTGCCTGCTTCCACTATAACCCTGATAACTCATTCCAAGAATCCTCAAATCTCTACGTAGAACAAACTATTCCTAGAATAGAGTGATCAGAACTGCATGCAAGACACCAACTGCGGTCTGACTAAAGTTATATATATATGATGTCACTTCCTTACTCTTGTACCCATCACCCTTACCAAGGAAGACAAGTTACTTTCAGTGAGCTACGGAGCTGGATCATAATATCTCCCTGAACGTCAGTGCTGTTAAGGGGTCTGCCATTAACCGTATACTCCTTTCATTTAACATTGAAGTGCAACACTTCACACTTACCCACATTAAACTTCATCTGCCACTTCTTGCCCAAATATGTAACTTGTATATATAATATTTCAGTTATATTTGAGTAATCTTGTATATATATTGGTTGATTAAGCTTGCTTGTTTGTTTAATAATTCATTACCAGTTATATGTGTAAAAATGTTAATTGCATACATCATCACACTATCACATGATATGCCCATGCCCCACTTAAAGTAAAAGACTGTTCCATCTGTATTTCACACTCCCTGTGTCTTTCTTTGAATTGGTTTTATGTTTGGAAGTTACGAAACATAAAAGTAACTGATCTATATTCCACTATACTTTATGAGAGTGATCTATTATATGGGAGACAGCTGCTGCCTTTACTCTTGCTGATTCACAAGTAAACATATACTGTGCATCATCTCTCATTAATTGTCCAATCCCATGGATTTTGGAGTGAGTATGGAACAAGGCAAGGAGATGGAGAGTTGTCCAACTCATAGTTGCCTAGCCTATCCAACCTACCCTCCATATTACCTCCTCTACCTCCTTCTTTATCCTTCAGTAGCCATCTCCGAATGTGGCCCCCATTGCGAGTTCAGAAACTCCATAGATTTGGAAGAACCAGCAGTTACCCATGAGAAGCAGTCCACTGCAGTCATTACAGCATTGCAAGTTCTGGATCTTGATCATCTGAGAGAGTCCTTAGGAAATAATCTCATAGTTTTGTATAGTGCTGGTTTTATTGGTGATGAAAGCAATATTCTGAGCTATTATCATCTGGAGATGGAATATGCATTTGGGTAAATGGGTTGAAGGCTATCCTAGATTTCCCATAAACCTCAAAAGAACCTGAAGCTGGAATCCCTGACGGATTATTGATGAGGGAAGGATCCTGTGTTAATGTCATTGGCAGGCTGAGGGTAGGAAGCTCAGATGTGACCACACTGGTTTGAGATTTTCTAAAGGATAGCTGCTCAAGCACAATAATTAAGACAGTGTGGGGAATTGGAATTGGAAATAGATTTTGAATTGGTTTATCATTGCCACATGTACCAAGATACAGTGAAAAGCTTGTCTTGTATACTTGTCGTACAGCTCAAATGATTACATAGTGCATTGAAGTAGAACAAGGTAAAACAATAACAAAATATAGAACAGCTGCAGAGGAAGTGCAGTGAAAATAAACGTTAAGGTACAAGATCATTATGAGATAGATATTGAGGTGATGAGTCTGTCTTAATGTATTGGAGAACCATTAACAGTGGGGTATAAGCTGTCCTTGAGCTGGAATGGAAAATATCTGGAAGGTGCAAATGACCAGTTTTGATATCTTTAAAGTTTCTTTACAACACAAAGGTCCTTGCGTTCTGGTGATATCTCTCCCTCAATGCTGTCAGTGCGTAATGCCAGAGTAAGGTTTAGTTGATTGTAGATTTAGACTCTAACTCAGGTCTATGATGTGTTCGAATTTCTCGTTCTAGTTCTGCTTTTGTTCCTATTTCTGGGCAATTGTTGAAATGGGTGGCCTACACATAATGAACAGTGAGCTGTGGCTCTGTGGGGACGACGAATTTCAGGGTCGTATACTGGTTACATACTTCAATAAAAACTTATTCTGAATCTTGATTATTTTCTCAGCAAGTCTACAAAGGATAATCCTTCACTTTATCAACAAAGAACTGGTATTAGTATTTAAATGCTAAAACAGGCTGAAAGTTGACCTACTGATAACTCTCGGAGACGTGAGGCGAGAGATAGACTTTTATTAGCTGGAAGAAAGCACTGTCAGCAGCAAGAGACCACCACACAACATCCTGGAGACTGAGGGAGGAGCAGTGTCTCCAATCGCCTTTATACAGGGGTCTGTGGGAGGAGCCACAGGAGCAGTCAGCAGGGGGGGGGGTGCGTCCAGACAGGCATATGTAGTTCACCACACCTACCCATCAGATTAATGAGGAAGCACTTGGACTTTTGGACAGGAATTTCACACTTGGGACTGAAAACTGGGGGAGAGGTGGGGTTCCATGGAGATAACTGTTATTCATCTGAGAAGCTGGGTTCCAGAAAACTAGAATTAAATTCCAAAAAGTATTTTACAAATTTTAACAAGGCCATGGTATAACTGCAAATAGCTCTGATTTCAGCTGTGAAATAATTTTAATTAATGAAAATTGGGCTCACTATGAACTCTCCTTGACCCTTTGCAGAATAGTCTCTTATTCATTGGCCATTCATACTAAACAATCATTGAAGATTCCCAAGTGAGAATGAGGTCCTTTTGGCCAGTGAAAACCCACCAGGGCCTCATTCATCCATTTATTCAATGCTTCCCACAGCAATTATCCAAAAGATGGCTCTAACCGTGTGTGGATGGCAGTGTGACAGGCCATTGTTTTCATCCCATTAATTTATAAAACTATACACACAACTACTTCTATGCAGCCCAAGCCAAGCAACCAATTGTTTCCATAAAATAACTATTTTTAATCTGAGCCATCTGAGTACACAATGGAGTGCACTGATCTAATTCCAGAATTGTGAACCTTCCTTTAAATTTGTAAAAGAAATCTCTGTAGCTGTAGCCTAAACTATATTTTTTGTGTCTGTAAAGATTTACACACTCAATAGACAATAGACAATAGACAATAGGTGCAGAAGTAGACCATTCGGCCCCTTGAGTCTGCACCGCCATTCTGAGATCATGGCTGATCATTCACTATCAATACCCAGTCCCTGCCTTGT
This sequence comes from Hypanus sabinus, assembly GCF_030144855.1. Lineage (NCBI taxonomy): Eukaryota > Metazoa > Chordata > Chondrichthyes > Myliobatiformes > Dasyatidae > Hypanus > Hypanus sabinus. The sequence continues at coordinate 28,596,996 of NC_082710.1, read as the reverse complement.
ACCCATATCCCTTGATTCCCCTATCCATCAGATATCTATCCAGCTCCTTCTTGAAAGCATCCAGAGAATTGGCCTCCACCGTCTTCCGAGGCAGTGCATTCCACACCTCCACAACTTTCTGGGAGAAGAAGCTCTTCCTCAACTCTGTTTTAAATAACTGACTTATTCTCAATCCATGCCCTCTGGTACTGGACTCTCCCAACATCTGGAACATATTTCCTGCCTCAATCCTATCAAATCCTTTAATTATCTTAAATGTTTCAATCAGATCCCCTCTCAATCTCCTCAATTCCAGCGTGTACAAGCCCAATCTCTCCAATCTCTCTGCGTAAGACAGCCCTGCCATCCCAGGAATCAACCTAGTGAATCTACGCTGCACTTCCTCAATTGCCAGAATGTCCTTCCTTAAACCTGGAGACCAAAACTGTACACAATATTCCAGGTGTGGTCTCACCAGGGCCCTGAACAAATGCAAAAGAACATCCTTGCTCTTGTATTCAATTCCCCTTGTAACAAAGGCCAACATTCCATTTGCCCTCTTCACTGCCTGTTGCACTTGCTCATTCACCTTCATTGACTGGTGAACTAGGACTCCTAGGTCTCTTTGCATTTCTCCCTTACCTAACTTGACACCGTTCAGACAATACTCTGCCCTCTTGTTCCAGCTTCCAAAGTGGATAACTTCACATTTATTCACATTGAATGACATCTGCCAAGTATCTGCCCACTCACTCAGCCTATCTAAGTCTCCCTGTATTCTCCTAACGTCCTCTTCGCATGTCACACTGCCACCCAGTTTAGTATCATCAGCAAACTTGCTGATATAGTTTTCAATGCCCTCTTCTAAATCATTGACATAAATCGTAAAGAGCTGTGGCCCCAATACAGAGCCCTGTGGTACCCCACTAGTCACCTCCAGCCAGTCTGAGAAACACCCATTCACTGCTACCCTTTGCTTTCTATCTGCCAACCAGTTTTCTATCCATGTTGAAACCCTGCCCCCAATGCCATGAGCTCTGATTTTACTCACCAATCTCCTATGTGGCACCTTATCGAATGCCTTCTGAAAATCTAGGTACACAACATCTACTGGCTTACCCTCGTCTAACATCCTTGTTACACCCTCAAAAAACTCCAACAGATTAGTCAAGCATGATTTGCCCTTGGTAAATCCATGCTGGCTCGGCCTAATCCTATTTCTGCCATCTAGATGTGCCACTATTTCGTCCTTAATAATGGACTCAAGCATCTTCCCCACGACTGACGTTAGGCTAACAGGGCGATAGTTCTCCGTTTTCTCCTTCCCTCCCTTCTTGAAAAGTGGGACAACATTAGCCACTCTCCAATCTTCAGGAACTGATCCTGAATCTAAGGAACATTGGAAAATGATTACCAATGCATCCACAATTTCCTGAGCCACCTCTTTTAGAACCCTCGGATGCAGACCATCTGGACCCGGGGATTTATTAGCCTTCAGTCCTACCAGTCTACTCATCACAGTTTCTTTCCTAATGTCAATCTGTCTCAATTCCTCTGATATCTTATGACCCTGGCCCATCCATACATCTGGGAGATTGCTTGTGTCCTCCCTGGTGAAGACAGATCTAAAGTATGCATTAAATTCTGTTGCCATTTCCCTGTTTCCCATAACAATTTCTCCCAATTCATTCTTCAAGGGGCCAACATTGTTCTTAACTATCTTCTTTCTCTTCACATAGCTAAAAAAGCTTTTGCTATCCCCTTTTATATTCCTGGCTAGACTGAGCTCATACCTGATTTTTTCTTTCCGTATTGCTTTTTTAGTTAAGATCTGCTGTTCCTTAAAACTTTCCCAATCATCTGTATTCCCACTCATCTTAGCCCTGTCATACTTCTTTTTCTTTAATGCTATACAATCTCTGACTTCCTTTGTCAACCACTGTGGCCCCTTCCCCCTCTTTGAATCCTTCCTTCTCATTGGAATGAACTGCATTTGCATCTTTTGTATTATGCCCAAGAATATCTGCCACTGCTGATCCACTGTCTTTCCTGCCAGGGCATCCGCCCATTTAACTTTGGCCAGCTCTTCCCTCATGGCTCCGTAGTCTCCTTTATTTAATTGCAACACTGACACCTCTGATCTGCCCTTATCCCTCTCAAATTGTAGATAAAAACTTATCATGTTATGATCACTACTTCCTAATGGCTCCTTTACTTCAAGATCACTTATCAATTCCTGTGCATTACACATCACCAAGTCCAAAATAGCCTCGTTCCTGGTTGGCTCAAGCACAAGCTGTTCCAAAAATACATCCCTTAGACACTCCACAAACTCCCTATCCTGGGGTCCAGCACCTACCTGATTCTCCCAGTCCACCTGCATGTTGAAATCTCCCATAACGACTGCATTACCTTTAGCACATGCCAATGTTAACTCCCTAATCAACGTACCCAATATCCACGCTACTGTTTGGGGGCCTGTACACAACACCCATTAGGGTCTTCTTACCCTTACTGTTCCTCAGCTCAATCCACACAGACTCTACTTCCCCTGTTCCCAAGTCACCTCTTGCTAAGGACTGAATCTCATTCCTCACCAACAGGGCCACCCCACCCCCTCTTCCCATATTTCTGTCCCTACGATAGCACGTATACCCTGGTACACTCAATTCCCAGGCCTGATCCCCTTGCAGCCATGTCTCCGTTATCCCAACAATATCGTAGTTCCCCATTTTCATCTGAGCTTCAAGCTCATTTGTCTTATTTCTGACTCTACGCGCATTCAAGTATAGAATTCTTAGCCCATTCCTCCTCTCTTTGCTTAAAACACTGTCTACTGTACCTAACCCAGCTCCTTGAACTTCCATCGGGCAAATTGCACCCTGAATTTTGATGACCTTCTCAAGATCACCCAAACCTTGTACACATTTAACCCCATGCACCTTCTGACCAACCCTCTGGATCTGGATCCCTGCCCCCTGCACATCTAGTTTAAACCCCACCCCAAGCAGCACTGGCAAATACTCCTGCAAGAATGTTAGTACCCCTCCGGTTCAGATGTAGACCATCCCTTCGAAACAGATCCCAATGTCCCTGGAACAAAGACCAATTATCCAAAAACCTGAACCCTTCCTTCCTGCACCATGCTCTCAGCCCCGTATTAATGTGCATAATCATTCTATTCTTCGCCTCACTCGCACGTGGCACAGGTAGCAATCCCGAGATTGTCACCCTGGAGGTCCTGCCTTTCAGCTTCACTCCTAACTCCCTGAACTCTCTAAGCAGGACCCCCTCACTCACCTTACCTACATCATTGGTCCCTACATGGACCACTACATCTGGGTTCATGCCCTCACTCTCAAGAATAGCCTGCACCCGATCTGAGATGTCCCGGACCCTGGCACCAGGGAGGCAACATACCATCCGAGACTCCCGATCTGCCCCACAAAATCTCCTATCTGCCCCCCTAACTATAGAGTCCCCTAAAACTATTGCTCTCTTCTCTTCCCTCCTCCCCTTTCTAGTTGAGGGTTCAACCTCTGTGCCAGAGGCAGGACCACTACAACTCATTCCTGGTAGGTCATCCCCATCAACAGTATCCAGTACGGTATACTTATTGTTAATGGGAATGGCCGCAGGGGTGCTCTGCTCTCTCTGCCTGCTCCCCCTGCCTCTCTGGACCGTCACCCATCTGCCTACTTCTTGGTTTTTTGGTGTGACTACCTCCTGATAACTCCTATCTATCTCTGCCTCTGCCTCCCGAATGATCCGTAGTTCATCCAGCTCCAGCTCCTGCTCCAACTCCCTAACTCGGGCTGATAGGAGCTGCAGCTGGACGCACCTTTTGCAGGTGTGGTCATCAGGGACAACTGTGTTGACCCTGACCTCCCACATACTGCATACGGAGCACACCACTGCTCTGACTGTCTCCCCCATACCTGAACTGGATTAATAGAATAAGTCTAAAAAGCACCTAGCGACCTTACCTTCTTCCCCTCAGCGAGCAATCACACAGGCTTACCGAAGTCCCCTTACGCCGAAGCCCACTTAGCCAAAGCCACGGACTCCACGGACTCCGCTGCCCGCTCGACGCTGCCCGCTCTGAAAAGAAGTCCTGCCTTTTAAAGTGCGCGCTCGACGCTGACGTCACTCGCGCCTGCGCAGTTCCCCCTCCTCCACAGGTATTGACCAGGTAGGCTTAAATCCTACCTACACGGTCGAATTCTCTGAGCTCCCAGCTGAATCACAAGCTGTAACTTGCTCCCGATTCAAAAACCTTGACCTTGAGTGTACACTCATCTTGTCATCGATTTATACTGCACTACAAAACTGAAGTGGTTGCAAAAGCAAAGATTGATATCTAGTACCTTGGAATAGGTTGCATTGGAGCTGATGAAATGAAACTCAAGCAGAATCATGAATGCAGTGTCGTCCAACAACACTTTTAGTGCACAGCCCTGCAATATTTTGTTCAAAAATACCGTAAAATGTGCACTGAAAGCTTCATAACAAGAAAAACAAGCTTGCAGCATATATGAAAATGTATTTACTCCATATTTATCCATGTCTGTACTTCTAAGTTTATCATTACATAATTCTTTATTCTGTGTAATTGTTGAATGTTGTTACTTTGCTAAATATAGTGCCAGCACAGCACAGTTGTTTCCTAATACATGTAAATCTACATGGCAAATAAAGCTGATCATTGAAAAGTTCTTAAAAACTCCCTTTTTGGGTAAAATGTATGCAGTGTTTTCCATGTGAGAATCTTCATGGACTGTGTAAGTGCATTCTCTTCAAGAATTGTGATGCAGTTTAGCAACATCAGCCTTCAAAATGGCTTAAACAATGGAGGTAAATTTGAGTTTTATAACATCAGTCTAAATCAGATCTTCTAAATGAAGGTAAAACAGAAAAATATCTGCATCCCGCATTCTGATTCAGTATAGGTTGTTCTAACACTTCTAAAACACAGTCTGGAACTGGACACATTATTGCAATGAACAGTCTAGCATGACTCATAGAATAAAAGAACAAAGAGAGAGAGAGGATCTCTGAATGTTGATGCATCTTTTTAAAAACTCATTTATGACTGTGAAAATATAATGGTGAAAGATTATCATCCTTGGACATTTATACATGTACCTTTAGCAAATGACTTATGTCACCATCTCAGGTCTATTGTAAACAACTACTATCTGAACAAATTTAATGAAATCAATTTATAGAGCTAATTAGGAGACCAAATAAATATTACAAGTAAAAGTGGAAGGATAATGCATATGTAGAGAGAGAATAAAAACTTCCCTTATTCTCTATGCTACTCTTACACTCTATTTTAAGATTTCAGTCTGAAATGTGCTCATGATCAGTGACTGCCAATTAGATGCTACAGTGTAGTTTATGGTGAAAAGGCAGTCAACTTATAAAAAAGGTTATGTGATGAAACAGACAGGAGGTTATAAAATGGATTGTAGGAAAGGGGTGAGTAATAACTGATAGTGTTCCAGAAGAAATATTTTGTTATCAAAAGGACTTTATTTCCTGAGTGCAAAAGAATGAGGAGGATCTTACAGAGATATACAAAATTAAGAGTGAATGCATGCAGCCTTTTTTTCCACTTCAGGTTGCTTATAACTGAAACTAGAGGTCTTAGGTTTAGAGTGAAAGTGGAACCTAAGAGAGAACTTCATCATTCAAAGAGTGGAATGAGCTGCCAGCAGTTGAGGTAGATGTGTTTTCAACTGTAACATTTAAGAGAAGTTTGGATTAGTACATGATTGGGAGGGGTTCGGAGGGCTAAGACCTGGTGTAAGTGGACGGGACTAGGCCAAGCATGGGCAAACTACGGCCCGCGGGCCATATGAATTAAGCTTTTTAATCCGGCCCGCAGAACTTGATGAAATTATATTAATAAACCTTGTTAACGTTTTTTCTCCGCAATTCTGGCGTTTTCCCAATAGATGACGCACTCTATATACATTGACCTTTGTTGAGGTGTAGCGTATTACTCCACATTTGCGCTTTACTTTGTGACCTTGTGGCGACCCATTTCCTGGCACATCTGAACCGGCTCACAATTAGCCAGCGTTCCAGCTAAGGGAGATAGCCTGCGGGGATTTGCGAGCACAGAGCTCCGCATACTAGCGCGCTCTCACTGTTCTGTCATTGTGCGGGTCGTTGTTGAGTTTTGGCACAGGGGACAATTGAATAAGAAGGAGCAGGACAAGTAGACCTGCATCTCCTACCGTTTTTGAAATAAAGACAGTCAGGAGGAGAGTGATGATGATAATATCTTGAAGGATAACAGAATTTTCAGTGCTTTAAAATAATAACTGTTACTATTAAAAAAAGCTGTATTTTATTCATTTAATTTTCAGTGTTTTAAAAGTCATTTCAATAAATAGCTAAATACCATGGGACTTCAAAGACAGATATTTTGTTGTAATGTTTTCAATTGAAATTAAAGCACATGCTTTCTACATATCCCATGATATTTTATTTTCTCTTATGAGGTGTATTACCAAAACACTCCGTCCATCTGCTCCTAGTCCGGCCCCCCTGTCAAATTTTAGAACCCTTTGTGGCCCTCAAGTCAAAAAGTTTGCCCACCCCTGCTCTAGGCAGAAGATCAGGACAACACAAACTAGATGGGCCAAAGGACCTGTTTCTGTGTTGTAGGGTTCTAAATCTCTATAACTCTTAGCATCTGAATGGTCTGTTTCTATTATGCCAAGTGTTCCACTTGGATGAATGTGCTAGTACCTGCAATTAGCAATTGTGTAGAATCTAACTTTGTGGCCATCAAGAAGCTAACAAAGATTTTCTCTGCTTGGTAGACAATTTTGAGATATGTGCCAAAGAAATAACTGAATGAACTAGATGGGCATCTGCAGCCAGTGTAATTCTGTACTTAATGCCATTCCACAATCTTTATTGAAAACTTGAACTCCTGATGAATGTAATTAGACTGTAGAGGAGTTCATCAAATTCCAATCAAACTGATATAATGACTGCATCTATCTTAAAGTTTAATCTGCTGGTATTATATGTCAAGAAGTACTAACTTGAATTTTAGTTTAAGTTAGTCGCTGTTGAAATTGATCAATAGTTTAGAGGGTGGAACTTCTATCTGCCTTAAAGATATAAGGCCTACTACTCCCTTCAGCTTCTGGGTACCTTGAGATGGAACCATGTGGCTAGCCAGCTAAAAATGTCACCTACAGGACTTTTAATATTTTGCTATATCCTATAAAATTAATCCAGTAATTTAATTCCATATTGATTGCTGAACTGTTCCCAGTATAAAACTTAAGCCTCATTGCCAGAGATACACAGTAAAATGTTACATCAGATATGCCATGAATGAGTTTGAAGGAATGAGATTAGAAACAGAGATTAACTTGTTCCGAAGAATTAACTGACAAAAATAAATCAGATTAGCTTGAAATGATTAGAGAGACTAGTGTAGAAATTAAATGCATATACAGGAAAATCAGTTGATAAATGGACAGATTCTTAAAACATGGTTATTAAAATGTTAAAATATGAATAACACCTACAATTCCTATCTACCACAATGTATCAAGGAAGCTGTGTCACTGTCCTGGAGCTCCTGATTTCAGTCCTGAACTTAGATGTTGTCTGTGCAAAGATTTCACATTCTCTGTGAGTGCACAGGCTTCCACTGGGTGATGTGATTTCCATACATATCTCAAAGACATGCTTCCAATTACTTGGCTGCTATAATTTACCTGTTAATACAGATTTTCAGCAAAAGGGGTTTAAGGAAAAGAAAATGGGCATGAGTGTGATGAAGTGTGTTTCCAATATGATGGATATCCACTGTCCAGGACCAGGGTGCCTCCTTGCAAAGCTCAGCTTTCTAACACAGCAGCTGACTTCTCCAGGGGTCAGAAAGTGTTTCTGAGTAAATTAAACTCCCAACCAATATTCTTTGCAAAGCTTGCTGTCACAAACAAGAACCAGTCTTCAGCTCTTAATGCAAGTAGCAAGCAATAATCAGTCTGAAGTTGAAAGGACAGTTTTGCAAGCAAATAGCAATGCCTGTAGAACAGAATCTGCTAACCCACAGCAAAGGGCTGGCTGCTCAAGAGATGGAATGTAAGACACTGCTTTTCCCTATAGATGTTGCCTGGCCTGCTGTGTTCTACCACCATTTTGTGTGTGTTGCTTGAATTTCCAGCATCTGCAGATTTCTTCATGTAAAACAATGGGGTTATTTTAATTGAACTTGCACCAAACTAAACAACACCGGCCAAATTATTTAGTTCAAGGAAGCTTGAAGACCAGAAGCTAATCTATCAGTAGTTGGGAGATTTATATACTCAGAGAGTCAGCCTTCACAGCATTAATTTTGGCTGTCCGGGATCTCTGTCCAGAAGCTTTTAGACTATCTGTATAAAAAGGTATTTGAAAAATAATTGAAGTAGCTAGTACGAGAGAGAGAGAGAGAGAGAGAGAGAGAGAGAGAGAGAGAGAGAGAGAGAGAGAGAGAGAGAGAGAGAGAGAGAGAGAGAGAGAGAGAGAGAGAGAGAGAGAGAGAGAGAGAGAGAGAGAGAGAGAGAGAGAGAGAGAGAGAGAGAGAGAGAGAGAGAGAGAGAGAGAGAGAGAGAGAGAGAGAGAGAGAGAGAGAGAGAGAGAGAGAGAGAGAGGAGAGAGAGAGAGAGAGAGAGAGAGAGAGATATCATTGCAGGGGTGGGGAAGCCATTTGAAAAGAATGAGCCTCACTGGGAGTCAGAATTAGGCCCAACATCACCAGCATATGCTGTGAAATTTGCTGACCTGGTGGCAGCAGTACAATGTAATGCATAATAATATAAACAAACTGAATTATAGTAGGTATATATAGTAAATAGTTAAATTAAATAAGTAGCACAAAAATAGAAATAAAAAGTACTGAGGTAATGTTCATGGGTTCAATGTACATTCATAAATCAGATGGCGGAGGGGAAGAAGCTGTTTCTAAATCATTGAGTGTGTGTGCCTTCACGTTTCTGACCTTCTTCCCAATGGTAGCAACGAGAACAAGGCACGGCCTGGGTGATGGAGGCCCTTAATGATGGATGCTGCCTTTTTGAGGCATTGCTCTTTGAAGATGTTCTGGATACTACTGATGCACCATCAATAACTCTCTGAGACGTGAGGCGTGATATTGGCTTTTATTGACTGGAAGAAAGAACAAGCAGCAATTGACCACCATGCTACATCCTGGAGACTGAGAGGCAGGGTTCAGGCCCCAATCACCTTTATACTGGGGTCAGTGGGAGGAGCCACAGGAGCAGTCAGCAGGGGCGTGTCCAGACAGGTATATGTAGTTCACCACAACTACAGAGGCTCATGATGGTGCAGTAGACTCCCCCCCTCCCATACCAGAAGGTGACACAGGTGTCAGAAAGCTCTCCATAGTACATCTGTATAAATTTTTGAGTGCTTTTGGTGACATAGAAAATTTTCTCAAACTCCTAATGAAAAATAGCTGCGGTCGTGCCTTATTTGTAGCTGCATTGATATCTCACTCCTATACGCCCTCTCATCACCATCTTAAATTCTGTCATCAATGGTTAAATTGTCAGCAAATTTATAGATTGCATTTGAGCTGTGTCCTGCCACACGGTCATGGATGCTGACAGAGTAGAGCAGTGGGCTAAGCACACATTCCTAAGGTGCCCCAGTGTTGATTGTCAGCGAGGTAGAGATGTTGTTTCTGATCCACACAGATAGTGGTCTACTGGTTAGGAAGTCAAGGATCCAATTGCAAAGGGAAGTACCAGGTCTAGAGCTTTTTAATCAGAACTGTAGGAATGATTGTCCTTAGTGCTGAGCTGCAGTCAATATACAGCATCCAGACACAGGAATTTGTATTGTTCAGGTGATCCAAGGCTGTTTAAGCAGCCAATGAAGTCACATCTGCCATAGACCTACTGTGACAAAAAGCAAATTGTAGTGGTACAGGTCGTTGCTGAGACAGGAGTTAAGTCCGGCCATAACCAAACTCTCAAAAATTGAAAATGTCTTTCAACACTCCCACCAGTTGATTGACAAAGATTTTCAGAGCCCTACCAGGTACTCCATCGAGGACTGTCACCTTGTGAGGGTTCACTCTCTTGAAAAATAGCGTGACGTCGGCCTCTGAGGCAGAGCTCACTGGGTCACCAGGCGCTGCAGGAATCATCATAGCTGTAGCTTTATTCTCTCTTTCAAAGTGAGCATGAAAGGCGTTGAAACACTGCTATTCATGGTGTTAGATGTTACTTTGCAGGAAGTAATGCCCTGCAAACCCCACCAGATTTGATGTGCATCCGATTTTGCCTTCAGCCTCATTTGACATGGTTCCTTAGCTCTTGAAGTAGCCTCTGCAAGTTGTTCCTAGTTTCCTTGTACAGAACTGGGTTTCAGGACTTGAATGCCACAGCTCTCAGCAGCCTACAAACCTTCTGGTTCATCCATGGCTTTAAATTTGGGCATGTACAATATGTTCTCGTAGGCATACACTCATCCACTTAGGTTTTAATGAAGTTAGTGACAGCTGTGATATATTCATTCAGACTCAAAAGTGAATCTCTGAATACAGTCCAGTCCATTGATTCAAAACAATCCTGTAAGTGCTCCTGAGTCTCCTTGGTTCAGACCTTCTTGGTCCTCACTACTAATGCTGCAGTCTCCAGTCTCTACCTGTACTCAAGGAATGGATGTACAGCCAAGAGATCAAACTTCCTAAAGTGTGGGCGTGGGACAGTCACTAGCCTCTGGCACACTGCTAGTGACTTCCACAGTAAAGACAGATGCTAAGTACCCATTATGTCCTTCTGCCATTTCTTTGTCCTTCTCACCTCCCTTTTACTTTTTATATAACTGTAAAATCCTTTGGTATCCTGCTTTATATGATTCACTAGTCTTCCCTTGATATGATGCAGAACTTGGCTGAGAAGTGGCAGATGGAGTTCAACCCAAATAAGTGGGAAGTGGTTCATTTCAGTAGGTCAAGTTTGAAGACAGAATATAATATGAATGGTAAAACTCTTTGCAGTGTGGAGGACCAGCAAGATCTTGGGGTCCATGTCCATAAGACACTCAAAGCTGCTGCACAGGTTGTCAGTGTTGTTAAGAAAGCGTATGGTGTGATGGCTTTTATCAACTGTGCAATTGAGTTCAAGAGCTGTGTGGCAATCTATAAGCCTATAAAAGACCTTAGATAGACCTCATTTGGAGTATTGTGTTCAGTTCTGGTCGCCTCACTACAGGACTCTCTCTATAGTACAGGAGATTTACAAGGATGATGCCTCGATTGGAGAGCATGCCTAATGAGAATAGGCTGAGTGAACTCGGCCTTTTCTCCTTGGAGCGATGGAAGAGGAGAGGTGACCTGACAGAGGTGTATAAGATATTGAGGAACATTGATCGTGTGGATAGCCAGAGGCTTTTTCCAAGGGCTGAAATGGCTAACATGAGGGGTCATAGTTTTAAGGTGTTTGGAAGTAGGTACAAAGAGGATGCCAGAGGTAAGCTTTTTTTAAAAAAAACGCAGACTGGTGCTTGTGTGGTATGCAGTGCCAGTGACTCTGGTAGAGGTGGTCTTTTAAGGGTCTTTTTAGGTGGTCTTTTAAGGGTCTTTTTAGGGTCTTTTAAGAGACTCTTAGATAGGTACGTGGAGCTTACAAAAATAGAGGGCTATGCGGCAGGGAATTCTTAGGCAGTTTCTAGACTCAACATTGACTCAACATTGTGGCCCAAAGGGTCTGTAATTTGCTGCAGATTTCTATGATATTATGATTTCATCTTTTCCCTTCTTACACCTTTTTAGTTACCTTTTGTTGAATTTTAAAATCTTCCCAACCATCCAACTTCCCACTCACTTTTGCTGCCTTACATGCCCTTTCCTTGGACCCTGACAGGAGTTATATACAGGCCCCTGAGCAGTAGTTAGGTTGTGGGATAAACATTACAATGTGAGATGGAGAAGACATGTCATAACTATGATAGTTGTGAGGGATTTCAATATGCATATAGATTGGGAAAGTCAGTTTGGTGCTGGATCCCAAGAGAGGAAATTTGTTAAATGTCTACGAGATGACTTCTTGGAGCAGCTTTTGGTTGCATCCACTAAAGGAAAGGGCAGTGTTTTGTAATGAATGAGATTTGATTAGGAATCTTAAGGTAAAGGAGCCCTTAGGAGACAGTGATCATCATATGATAGAATTCACTCTGCAGTTTGAAAGGGGGGAAGCTGAAGTCAGATGCGTCAGTATTTCAGCAGAGCAAAGGGAATTAGAGAGGCATGAGAGAGCAGCTGGCTATAATTTATTGGAAGGGGTCACTGGAAGGGATTTCAGCAGAACAGCAATGGCTGGAGTTTCTGGGGACTGTGCAAAAGGTGTAGGATAGGTACATCCCAAAGATGATGAAGTATCCTAAAGGGAAGATGAGGCAACTGGCTGAGAAGGGAAGTCAAAGGGAGCATAAAATTAGTGAGATGTTAGAGGAGTGGGAAGCTTTTCCAACCAACAGAAGGAAACAGAAGCCATAAGGAGAGAAAAGATTAAATATGAGGATAAGCTAGCCAATAATATGAAACTGGTTGCCAGAAGTCTTTTTCAAATGTATGAAGTGTGAAAGAGAGGCAAGAGTGGATATGGGACCACTAGGAAATGATGCTGGAGAGGCAGTAAAGGGGGACAAAGAAATAGTGGATGAACTTAGCAAGTATTTTGAATCAGTATTCACGGTGGAAGACACAAGCAGTATTCCAGAAACTTGAGTGTGTCAAAGGGCAAAAGTAAGTGTAGTTGCTATTACTAAGGAGAAGGAGAATGGGAAGCTGAAAGGACCAGATGGACTATACTCTAGGGTTTTGAAAGAGGTAGCTGAAGAGATTGTGGAGGCATCAGTAATAATCTTTCAAAAATCACTAAGTTCTGGAATGTTGTCAGAGTGAGGTAGAAGAAAGATAATGAGAAGCAAGTAAACATGACTTCAATGGTTGGGGAGATTTTGCAGTTCATTATTTAGGATGGGATTTCGGGGGACTTGGAAGCATCTGATAAACAGGCCAAAGATAGCATGGTTTCCTTAAGAGTAAATCTTGCTAACAAATCTGTTGGAAAACTTTCAGAAAATTATAGGCAGGATAGACAAAAGAGAGTCAGTAGATGTTGTTTACTTGGATTTTCAGAAGGCTTTTGACAAGGTGCCACAAATGAGACTGCTTAATAAGATAAGAGCCCATAGTATTACAGGAAAGATATTAGGATGGATAGACGATTGACTGACTGGCAGGAAGCAAAGAGTGGGAATAAAGGGGGCCTTTTCTGGTTGGCTGTTGGTGACTAGAGGTGTTCCACAGGGGTCAGTGTTGGGTCCACTTCGTTTCAAGTTATATGTCAATGATTTGGATGACGAAGTTGATAGCTTTTTGGCAAAGTTTGTGGACAATACTAAGTTAAGTGAAGGGCAGGTAGTGTTGTGGAAGTAGAGAGTCTGCAGCAGGACATACAGATGGGGAGAATGGTTAAATAAGTGGCAGATGGAATATAGTGTATGGTCATGCATTTTGGTAAAAGTATAGACTATTCTCTAAAAGGGGGGAAAATTCAAAAATCAGAGGTGTGAAGGGACTTTGGAGTCCTTGTGTGTGATCTCAAAAGGCTACCTTGCATGTTGAGTCATTAATAAGGAAGCCAAATGCCACATTATCATTCATTTTGAAAGGACTAGAATTTAAGAGCAAGGATGTCATGCTGGGGTTTATAAGGCATTGGTCAGACCGCACTTGAAATATGGTGGCAAGTTTTGGACCCTTTATCTAAGAAAAGATCTGCTTGTATTGGAGAGGGTCCAGAGGAGGTTCATGAGAATGATTCTGGGAATGAAAAATTTAACAAGTGAGGAACACTTGATGGCTCTGGGCTTGCATGCACTGGTGTTTAGAAGAATGAGGGGAGATCTCATTGAAACTTATTGAATTTTGAAAGGTATACATAGATAGAGCTTGTCAGCCTGCGAAGGCAGTCCATCTAAGAGAGGGAAAACTCTGATTTCAAACCTCCGCTGCCTTGCTGCCATACCCACTCATGGGAAAGGCTTTGGGAGTAAACCCTGAGGACAAGTCTGGAGCTGGAGTCCCTAAGACAGTCCAACGTTGCTTTCACCTTCGCTCTGGCAACTCCTGTGATGTCACTGGTGCCAAGCTGTATTGGCCCTTGCCCTTCCCTTGGACAACATTGGTGACGTGGAGAGGGGAGGCATGCTGCTTGAGCAACTGCCGGTCTTCCATACAACCTTACCCAGGTCTGCGCACTGGAGAGACAGAAGCAAGACTTTCCAGGTGCAGATCCATGGTCTCGCAAGACTAATGGATACTATCCATTCATAGAGTGGGTTTGAAAAGGACATTTCCTACAGTGGAGGATTCCAGGCCTAGTGGGTACAGTCTCAAAATAGAGGAATATCTATTTAGTAAAGAGATGAGGAGGTATTTATTTAGTCAGAGGTTAGTGAATCTGTGGAATAATATTGCCACAGTCAGCTGTGGGGGAAAAGTTCCTGATTAGTCAGGGCATCAAAGGTTACATTGAGAAGATGGGCGAATGGGGTTGAGAGGGATAATGGATCGGCCATGATGGGATGAATGGCCTATTTCCACTCTTATGTCTTCCTATGTCTCCTACGTCTTAAATATATCACATGCATGTGAAGTTACCAGGTAACAAACTTAACAATATAAAAGCAGCCAGGCTTGTTAGGAATTGTCAAGGATTGACAAGGAAATGACTGAGAGATTACGTAACTAGAATCCATTCCTCTGCCTTTGATTTCTGCGACAGACAATTCATTTGCCCACAACTCAAAGGTATATCTTTTTTAGCTTATAGGAATTGTACCTGTGTTTTGGAAATCCTTTGTTATTTGGGAAGTAAGAGGTGCTTAGAGCGTTTTGGGCAAGTTAGGCTTTAATGATGGAGAAGAGTTAAAAGCTATAGATAACATTGATTAAGAAGTTTGTGGAGAAAGGGTGGCAAGATACTAATTTAAAAAGCACCTGAAAATGTGCTTAGAAATAGTGATATAGTGGTAGAAGATCAAACCTCTGATTATCTGGATGAGGCACATCAATTTCAGTAAATGCATGGCCAAATACTGTACTGCACCAATCTAACCAGCAGACACAATAATAACGGTGGTGTCCATTTGCCAAACATCTTCTAAGACAGCACAAACAATTTTGACCAGAAGAGCTGTGAGGGAGGTTAATGTTACAATAATAAATTTGCTAGGGCTAAAATCCTGACTCTGGACTAGCAATTCAGCTAAAGAAATTCATATCTCACCGTGGGATATATCTCAATTCAATTTGAGTAATTATAAAACCTACAATTTCAAAACAAGAAGAAATTCAGTGAAAATTACAATGATACTACTTAATTTTTCTAAAAAAGTATATGGTGTATCGATGTACTTTTAAGAGGAAATCTGTCATCTTTACTTAATCTGACCTCTATGTGATTCAGCTTGTACTAATATAGTTGTTTCTTAACTGTTGTCCATTCTCAGCAATCCATGCAGTTTACATGGAGCACTGCTGCAGGAAAGAAGAATCCATCATCAAGATCCTCTACCATCCAGGCCACATTCTTGTTTCACTGCTACCATCACAAAGAAGATATAAGACCCTCAGGACTTAAGTCACCAAGTTCAGAAACAGTTAATATCCTTCAACCTTCAGGCTTTTGAACCAGAGGAGGTAAGTTTATTCAACATTACTTACCATGTCACTAAACTGTTCCCAGAACCTATGGACTCACCTTCAAGAAATCGTCATCTCATGTACTCAAAGTTTATTGCGTATTTTTCTTTCTATCTATCTATCTATCTATCTAGCTTTATTTTTTCATTCATTCATTTGCTTGTTTATTTATTTATTTACACTTTTTGTTGTCTTTTGCACACTGATTGTTTGTCCTGTTGGGTGTGATCTTGCAGTGATTCTATTGTATTTCATGCACTTGCTCAGTGTTCACTGAGATAAATCTCAAGGTTGTGTATGATGACATATACGTACTTTGATAATATATATACATCAAACTTTGAACATCAGTGCTGTTAAGGGTCCTGCTATTAACTGTATACTTTCTCTTACATCAGTTAAAAAGTAATATATTGCAGTTTTAGCAGATGCAGGCAGTGATTTTAGTTATTTATGGTCAGGAAATAATAAAGCATAGCTTCAAAACAGAGAGAATGGGCTCAATGTATAACTGAATGAGTTGCAGACAATGAGGCGGAATAATATTCACCCTCTCTCCAGGCCATTGGAATCAGCAGCTGAACTGTCCAAATGCAGGGAGAGCAAATAGACGCATGGTTATGCCTTCAGAATATTGTTCCAATGATCCGAATGCAGTGCTAAAAAATGTCAGCAACCAAAAATAACTGATCTACGTGCCACCAATTCATTGTCTTATAAAAGATTATGATATACTGTTGAAGCAAGAATTGACCATTCAGCTCCTTATTCACCTACCTCTGCCAATTTGATGCGCTGATCCTTTATCCCTTGATTTATTTAACAGGCAAAATTCTAGTCAATTCCTCACTCAATGTTCATAACTTCACCTCTCACATATAAAGATGAGCTGAATATGTTTTCCCTCATTCATTTTCTTGAATTGCTGGCTTCCTGTTTTGATATTGTGAGGTCTCATTCCAGGGCACCGTCAAACATGTATCTTCCCAGTCCAGCAACGCAGGAGCATTGATATTTCAATGAGATTACCTCTCATTTTTCTAAATACTGGCAAGTATTGGCCCAGTCAGCTTCATTCCTCTTCAGCCGACACACACCTGAAACCAGTAATCAGTTCAGTGAGCCTTCATTCTGCTCTCCCTATCAAAGAACATGTCCTTCCTCAGAGAGGGAGAACAAACCCTGTACACATAACATTCCAGGTGCAATCTCCTCGAGGCACTTTCAGTCGTGCTGTACTTCAAGGGGAGTAACTGCTGGTGCTTCCCTGTCTGAAGAAACTATGCAGAATCATTAAATTCAGCATAAATCTATTCAACACCCGACATACCATTGCCTATAAGTTTTGAAATTTCATAATGTTCAGAAAGCACTAACCATTTGATTTTATCAACACCTAATGAAAATTAACCACAGGAACAAGCTGGAGATTCTTTTAGAAAGCACAAACAGGGCTTTGTTCTTCTTGTCCAATGTGTAAATTTGTGCAATACAAGAAAAGATGAATGAAAACCCCACCCCAGTTGAACAACTTACCCCAAATCTGCTCTCAGCTATCATCTGCCAACTTGTACTCCTTCCATTCCCCTCCCCCCACCTTCTTATTCTGTCATTTCTCCTTCCTTTCCAGTCCTGAGGAAAGGTCTTGGCATCGATTGTTTATTCCCTTCCATTTCTCCAGCATTTTGTGTCTGTTGCTGAAGATTTCTCACATCTCAGAAACAGGATCAGAATCAATTTTATTATCACCAGCATGTGTCGTGAAAGTTGGCAGCAGCTGTTCAATGCAATACATAACGTAGACGAATAAATAAATAACTAAATAACAGTATATGAATATTGAATATATTAAAAATATATTTTAAAAATTACTTATAATTTAAGAAATGAATATGATATATTTCTGAAAATTTGGCATCCTTATTTACAAAAGATAGGATTAAATATATAAGCTCTTTGAAGATAAAGTTATTTGCCATTTGGGGAAAGAAATAAATATGTATATTAAAGTTATTTTCAACTCCATGGATCATGTGGAGATCTTCCGATATCCAGGCAATCTTTCTTTCTTGACTCCTGATGAAGGGTTTCAGCCTGAAAAGTCGCTATTACCTCCTCCCATAGATGCTGTCTGGCCTGCTGAGTTCTGCCAGCATTTCGTGTTTTTTTTATTTCTTTCTTTCTTCTTTCTTTTTCTTTTTCTTTTTTCTTTTTTTTTCAGATGGGGATATTAAGAGGGGAAGGATTAAGGGGAGGGGGAGGGCTGATATTATGCTACTATTCTATTATACTATTCACTATGTAATTATCTTAAAAAATTGAATAAAAATATATTTAAAAAATGCAAAACCAGAAATACTATATATTAAAAAAGTGAGGCAGCATTCACGGGTTCAATGTCCATTTAGGAATCAGATGGCAGAGGGGAAGGAGCTGTTCCTGAATCACTGAGTGTGTGCCTTCAGGCTTCTATACCTCCTTCCTGATGGTAACAGTGAGATAAGGGCATGCCCTGGGTGCTGGAGGTCCTTAATAATGGACACTGCCTTTCTGAGACACCACTCCTTGAAGATGTCCTGGGCACTTTGTAGGCTAATACCCAAGATGGAGCCGACTAGATTTACAACCCTTTGCATCTTCTTTCGGTCCTGTGCAGTAGCCCTCCTATACCAGACAGGAATGGTCTTCACAGTACATCTATAGAAGATTTTGAGTGTTTTTGTTTACATACCAAATCTCTTCAAATGTCTAATGAAGTATTGTCACTGTCTTGCCTTTTTTATAGCTGCATTAATATGTTGGGACCAGTTTAGGTCCTCAGAGATCTTGACACCAAGGAACTTGAAACTGTTCACTCTCTCGACTTCTGATCCCTCTATGAGGATTGGTATGTATTCCTTTGTCTTACCCTTCCTGAAGACCATGATCAGCTCTTTCGTCTTACTGACATTGAGTGCAAAGTTGTTGCTGTGACACCACTGCACTAGTTGGTTTATCTCACTCCTGTACGCCCTCTCATCTCTGTCTGAGATTCTACCATCAATGGTTGTATCATCAGCAAATTTACAGATGGTATTTGAGCTATGCCTAGCCACACAGTCATAGATATAGAGAGAGTAGAGCAGTGGGCTAACCGCACACCCCTGAGGTGCGCCAGTGTTGATTGTCAGCGAGGAGGAGATACTATCACCAATCCACACAGACTGTAGTCACAGAATCTCTTACAGTATGTGAATAAAACCCTATTATTGCTGAATGCACTAAGCTCCAATGTGACAGGAGCGGGTTAAGATCTGTGTTGCAATCTGACTGAAGTCCCATTCTGCTAACTCTGCAAACCTCAAGCAAGCATCAGCAACCTGCACAACAACATTCTTGCCAAGAAGGTATCTGGTGCGACATCAGCTATAACGCACAGTGTGTTTTGAAGAAGTCCACTTTCTGCAGCACTGACAGGATTGTCAATACAAGCTAAGTTATGAACTCACAGAATTCAGAGGAAGTCCAGTGTTTCACAAAGCTGTTGTGTGGAGCATTGCAGCAGGGGGGAAGGAGTTACAGAAGGAAATAAAAGGGAACATGTGTGAGTACTCTCATTGTTAAATTCCTGTCTGATGCTTAAACTCAGGGTGAAGTCACAGGGAAAAGTCTATAATACATAGGACCAGAATTAGGCTATTCAGCCCATTGTCTGCTCCACCATTCCATCATGGCTGAAGTAACTTAGGGAGTTAGAAATATAAGTGTTTTTTTGTGGTAATTCATTGGATTAGTTATTTCTGCCCACAGTGCAGACATATAGTCAACACCAGGCAAAATGATGCAGATTTAGTTCCCAGTCTGGATTATCGTAGAGCTGCACCTAGCCAGCCTGGAAGTAGAGGGCCTCTCTCGCTACCCTTCCACATTGCTAGAGTTCTGCAATGTGGTCCTGATAGTACTTATAGCTTCTGACTGTCACAATGTGGAGGGGCAAGCGTGCTGGAGGAGGACCCAAATGCAGGACACAAACACTTTTTGTAAGGTTAACTAAATAGAGTTCATTACTATTTATAAGGAGAGCCATGACACAAGGATATAACAGAGAGAAATCAAGGAGAGCAAGGAGGAAGCGGGAATAGGCGTAATGGATGAGGAATCAGGCCCAGGACTAGGCTGGGACTCAGGGTCTGGGGGCTAGGACTTGGAGCTTGGGGATCAGAGCCAGGACTCAGAACATGGACCTCGGAGCATGAACTTGATATTTGAAGTTCAGAGCCAGGACTTGATACTTGAACCTCAGAGCCAGGACTTGATACTTGGAACACTGGAGCTTGGACTGGAGCACAGGAACACAGAACACAGAGCCCAGACCCCTCCTTGGGGACAGGACTCATACACGGAACACAAACGACAGTCCACTTGAGTAGCGACAAACGGCCTGCCTACTGAGCGGGATACGAGACGACAAAACAATGACAGTCCATTTGAGTAGCAGCAAATGGCCTGCCTACTGATTTGGATATGAGACCACATAACAACGGATGGTACTATAACTGGGCCCAAGTTTGCTCCAAGCAGCGGGAGCTCTTGACTCACCCTGGCGGGTTAACCTTGCCCAGACCTGCTCTGGCAACGGAGTGCGGCTTGCTGGCACTTGCTTCGGGAGGAGACTTGGCTTGCTCCGTCAGGAAACTTAGTTGGCTCCGGTTCGAAGACTTTAGCTCGCATTGCCTTCAGTGACTTCGTTAACGCTCTTGCGCCGAACGGCTGAAGCTGGAGACTTATAAACTGCCGCTTTGGTAGAGAGTAAATTGCCTTTAATCACCAAGCCTGAGGGACACGGGAAAACAGGGAATTAAAGGGAAACAAGGAGTCAACGGTCTGGATCGTAACACAAAGTAGGTAAATTTAAAGGGAACCCAATCCGGACCATGACACTGACAGCCTTTGACAGCTGACAAAGTTAGAGGTGGGGCTTTGCTGACTGAAAAAGCTTATAATTATAAGGTAATTATAGACCAGTGAGCCTTGCGTCTGTGGTGGGAAAACTGATGGAAAAGATTCTTAGAGATAGAATCTATGGGCATTTATAGAATCATGGTCTGATCAGGGACAGTCAGCATGGCTTTGTGAAGGGCAGATCATGTCTAACAAGCCTGATAGATTTCTTTGAGGAGGTGACTAGGCATATAGATAAGGGTAGTGCAGTGGATGTGATTTACATGGATTTTAGTAAGGCATTTGACAAGGTTCCACATGGTAGGCTTATTCAGAAAATCAGAAGGCACGGGATCCAGGGAAGTTTTGCCAGGTGGATTCAGAATTGGCTTGCCTGCAGAAGGCAATGGGTCATGGTGGAGGGAGTGCATTCGGGTTGGAGGGTTGTGGCTAGTGGTGTCCCACAAGGATTGATTCTGAAACCTCTAATTTTCATGATTTTTATTAACGACCTGGATTTGGGGGTAGAAGGGTGGGTTGGCAAGTTTGCAGATGACACAAAGGTTGGTGGTGTTTTGGATAGTGTTGAGGATTGTCGAAGATTGCAGGGAAACATTGATAGGATGCAGAAGTGGGCTGAGAAGCGGCAGATGGGGTTCAGCCCAGAGAAGTGTGAGGTGGTACACTTTGGAAGGACAAACTTCAAGGCAGAGTACAAAGTAAGTGGCAGGTTACTTGGAAGTGTGGAGGAGCAGAAGGATCAGGGGGTACATGTCCACAGATCCGTGAAAGTTGCCTCACAGGTAAATAGGGTAGTGAAGAAAGCTAATGGTGTGTTAGCTTTCATAAGTCAAGGGATAGAGTTTAAGAGTTGCGGGGTAATGATGTAGCTCTATAAAACTCTGGTTAGGCCATACTTGGAGTACTGTGTCCAGTTCTGGTCACTGCACTATAGGAAGGATGTGGAAGCATTGGAAAGGGTACAGAGGAGATTTACCAGGTTGCTGCCTGGTTTAGGGAGTATGCATTATGATCAGAGATTAAGGGAGCTAGGGCTTTAGTCTCTGGAGTGAAGGAGGATGAGAGGAGACTTTATAGAGGTATATAAGATATTAAGAGGAATAGATAGAGTGGACAGATAGCTCCTCTTCCCCAGGGTACCACTGCTCAATACAAGAGGACGTGGCTTTAAGGTAAGGGGTGGAAAGTTCAAGGAGGATATGAGAGGAAGGTTTTTACTCAGAGAGTGGTTGGTGTGTGGAATGCACTGCCTGAGTCAGTGGTGGAAGCAGATACACTAGTGAAATTTAAGAGGCTACTAGACGGGTATATGGAGGCATTTAAGGTGCGGAATTATATGGGAGGCAGGCTTTAAAGGTCAGCACAACATTGTGGGCCGAAGGGCCTGTACTGTGCTGTATTGTTCTATATTCTATGTTATGTTCTATAATTTCAATTATTTAGAAAATAACTCTGACTTTTAAAAAATGTTTTTAAAATGTTGCCAAACACATAAAATAATCACAAGTGATAATAATCAACTGAAGAAAAATATACTTACTTTACCTTCAGACTGGGTACCAGACCCAAATCTGGGGAATCACAGCAGGTCTGAGCTCTATGAAGACCATGTGAAGTGGTGCTTGTTCACACAGGAGAGGGACATCCATTATCTGCAGCTGAAGTTCCAATCCTAACAGATAGCAAATGACAGCATGGTCTGCCTGGCAGGTTTCAAGTAATTATTTCAGGATATAAATTGTAAATCGTGGCCTGAGTGCAAAGAAGTTGCCCTCAGATGGATTATGCAAAGTTGCTTACGGTGCTCATGAAGATTGGAAGCTAAATAGGACTCCTTGAGTCATAATTTCACACCTTGTGGAAGACCCTGTGATGACAGTCCATGGATTTAATATCCCTTGTGGTTTATGGTCACCTTGAATTCACCTCTCCACATAATGGTGACAAATGTATATATTAACATATAAAAAGAAATTAAGACATTTTCCATATATGACAGCCATGAAACACAAAACAATCCATTACAAACAAATAAGGTACCTTATGCAATTCCAGATGCAGTAGTCTGGCTTCAGCACATCAGAGAAAAATAATATGTAATAATCTATAGCCTTGGTTTTCAGGTCCCATTGGTACATACTGATGCCATGTATCTGTCCTGGCTGGCCTGGTCTCTCCATGACAGCTGTCTATCATTACAAGCCTATCACCAGTTCCCAGCATACCAGAGAAGAGCCCCAAAAAGGATCGATGTTTAACTTTGTCAGAGAAAATGGATGGAGCCCTGTGGAGGCTTCAGCTGAAAACTCAAGGAAAGGTACCAGGTTGTTAACACAAATGACAGTCTGGCTGGTCACAGAAAATTCAGCAGGGAAGAGAGGCAAGAAGAAAATATGTGGAAAGATAAGCAGCAAACATCAAAGGGAATTGAAGAATATTTTATAGGCAGGTAGACAGGAAAAGGTTGATAAGAAAGTTGAAGAGAAATGAAATGTACTCATGGGCACAGAAGGCAAGGCTGAGATATTAAATGAATACTTCAACATTAGTATTCATCAAGAAAAATGCAGCTGGATTGCCAGCAAAGGAAGGTGACAGAAGACCATGGGCTATGCATCAGGGAACAGAGGAGCAGTGAATTATTTTATACCATGAATGGAAGTGTACAGTGGAGTTCCCAGAGGAAATCAGTGCAAAATAATTAGCTTTATTTTGAGTATATATTAATAATTTAAATGTGGCTACACAAGGCAAGGCATCGAAGGCAATAGGGCAATTGCTGGAAGAAGTGATTAGTTTAGATGTGTACTTTCTGGCCTGCATGAACACGATGGATGAGAGACATGTTTGACATGACCATGACTCTGTGACTCTATGACTTGACGGCACATTTTTCAAAGCTGTACATGCAGTGAATTCCAGAGAGGATAATAGTCGACTTCAATATACTGTGGACAACCTGGTGGACTGGGCAGAAATATGATAGATTAAATTTAATGTGGAGAAATGTGGAGTGTTCCATTTTGTAGGAGATGGCAAGCAGCAACAATAAACCTCAGAGCAGAAAGAGATCTGGGTGAATATGTGAATAGTTTATGGAAAATGAGGGTTGGTTGAGGAAGTATTACAATTCATGCCAGATCCTACTTTTATATAGTGAGACAAAAATGAAAGGCAAGGATGTCATGGTGAGAATTTATTTTGGTTTGGGCACATTTATGGGAATGTGTGCATTTCTGGTTAGATACTAGTCATGAACAACACTGGTGTGAGAACAACAACCTGAGCCTCAACGTGGACAAGACAAAAAAGATGATTGTGGACTTCAGGAAGGCACAGACTGAAAACTCTCCATTGCAATCAATTGCTCTGCCCGGCGGAGAGAGTAAAGAGCACAAAGTACCTCGGTTTGCACATAACAGAGGGCCTAACCTGGAGTCACAACACCTCCTCATTAGTTAAGAAGGCACATCAGCGTCTACACTTTCTGAGGAGTTTGTGGTGTGTAAGGCTCCCTCCCCACCCCACTTTCTAACAACCTTCTATCAGTGCACCATTGAGTGTCCTGTCTGACTGCATCATTGTATGTACAGAAGCTGCAAAGCATCAGACTGCAAGACCTTACAGAGGAGGGCAAAAACTGCTGAGAGGATCACTGGGGTCTCTCACTCCCTTATTTGTGATATTTATTGGGAGCATTGTTGACAAAGTTCCTGAAGCATTGTTGAGGATCCCTACCACCCATCTCACAATCTCTTTGACACACCACCATTAGGAAGGAGATACAGGACTATCAGGACTAAGACTGCCAGACTGGGTAACAGCATTTTCCTTCAGGCTGTGAGACTAATGAATATCTTGCCACCACCAAGGTCCTGTCACTGTTAACTGCTTTCTCTTTACTTGTGCTGCACTTTACTGCATGCATTTTAAATTATATTTTTAACTTATTTGTGGTAATATTTTGTTTTACTTGCTGTGTGTGATGTCTGTTTTGTAGGTGCACTGTGGTCTACAGGAATGATATTTTGTTTGCTTGTATATACGTAGAATCAAATAACAATAAACTTGAAAGATTCTAAGTATATTGAAAACTGGGGTTGTTCTCCAAACAGAGGAGGATGCAAGTAGATCTGGAAGGGTAATCACAGAAAAGATAGTGAGAAACTGTTTCCATCGATAGAGAGCCCAAGAACTAAGAGTTATAGAAAGAAAGTAATTGGCAAAATTTCAAGAATGAAAAGAAAATTTACTTTTTGTAACAAGCAGTTAGAAGGGAAGCCAGATTCAATGGTAGCAATCACAGTAGAGCTGGAGAAGTATCTGAAAGGAAACCATTTTCCGAGCCTGGGGCAGTGGAACTAACTGTATTCCCTACACCTTCAGTCTGTATAGGCTGGACAGGCTGAATCGACAACTTTCCAGGTAGTAACCATACTACCATTCCATAATTTAGGTCCATATCCAGCTCTAGGTTTAGGTTCAATTTACTGATGAACAATGATCTATCACTAGGCAGAGTATTGGTAGGGTTCAGGTCTATTGCTGAGCAAACATCGGTGCAAACTCGGTGAGCACTGGGTCTATCACTGTACAACACCAATACAATTCTGGTAGGCCCAGACCTGTTGCAGTATATGATCAAAACATGGTACTTGTGAACAGTCATCCCACAGTCAAAGTCACTTAGGCCACATTTCAACCCCGTTCTGATGTCTGGTCTGAATACACTGCACCTATTGACCATTTCTGCATGCTTTGATGCATGGAGTTACTGCCACATGATTGTCTGATTAGGTATTTGCATTAACAGGCAGGTGGACCAGTGTACCTAATATAGCGGCCACTGAGTGATATGTTAATGATTTGAACCAGAATGATCAGAAATGACAGCTTAGTGGTGAAAGGAGCAATCAAAAAGACTCTCAGAACTGCAATAAAATGAGCTACCATCTATTTAAAATACATAAAATTCACACAGGACTTGATTAAGTTAAATCCAGAGATAATATTTCCCCAGTAGAGATTTCTGGAGCTAGGATACAATGAGTCAATCATTTAGGACCAATACGAGAAGAAAATGTTTTACTTCCTGAAGAGCTTTTTTTCTGGAAGTCTGCACACGAGTACTACAGAGGTTCAGACATTGGACATATACATAACAGACAGATATTTTCAATATTAATGGAATCAAGAGGTGTGAGTTTAGTTTGGGAAGTTGGAGCTGAGATAAAACATTAACTGTTTTTAGTGAAAGGTGGAATCAACGTGAGAGGCTGAATGACCTACCTCTGCTTTGGTATTTCTTATGTTATATTGTCATTAAGTCATACAGCACCGAAACAGGCTGTTCAATGCTCATGCTGACCATCAAGAATCTACCCATACTGAGCCATGAACTAGACCTGGTCCATAGCATTCTGTTCCTTGGTGATTCAAGTTTTCATCTGGATATTTCTTAAATCTAGTGAAAGCATCTGCTTCTACTGACCTCTCATCTGTTGTGTTCCAGATTCCAAACACCCTCATGGTCAAAAAATACTTTCTCGGATCCCCTTACCCTAAACCTATATTCTCTGGCTTTAGATGGGGTAAGCTTTCCTTCTACCTGCCTTATACTTGTGTTACTAATTTTGAATTAGAATCAGAATCATTGCGTTAGAGGGCATACCTGACCATGCCAGCCTCCAGGGTTTAGATGCTCCAATTCTATGGAGTACTGTTAGCTGGTGTGTTCCCTTTAAAGATTCTGGCCCACTCCACTAATTGGCAGCCATATTTGGAAGTCAAGGTTTGGATACTTAAAGGTTCCCTATCATGGTAGACTCACAGACTTGTAATTACCTGACTTGTCCTGCTCTTCTTTTTGTATAAAATGAATTGAACTGAATTTAATTGACTTTATTTTTTACACCCTTCACATACGAGGAGTAAATATCTTTACATTATGTCTCTGTCTAAATATACAATGTGCAATCATAGTAATTTATTAAAAAATAGAACAGTCAATGTAACATAGAAATACACTCAAATCAGCGTGAGTTAATCAGTCTGATGGCCTGGTAGAAGAAGCTGTCCTGGAGCCTGTTGGTCCTGGCTTTTATGCTGCGGTACCGTTTCCTGGATGGTAGCAGCTGGAACAGTTTGTGATTGGGGTGACTCAGGTCTCCAATGATCCTTCAGGCCTATTTTACACACTTGTCTTTGTAAATGTCCTGAATCATGGGAATTTCACAACTACGGATGCGTTGGGCTGTCTGCACCACTCTCTGTAGAACCCTACCATTAAGGGAGGTACAGTTCCCATACCAGGCAGTTATGCAGACAGTTAGGATGCTCTTAATTGTGCCCCTGTAGAAAGTCGTTAGGATTTGGGGGCCCATACCAAACTTCCTCAACTGTCTGAAGTGAAAGAGGAGCTGTTGTGCCTTTTTCACCACACGACTGGTGTGTACTGACCGTGTGAGGTCCTCGGTGATGTGGATGCCAAAGAACTTAAAGCTGTTCACCCTCCCAACCCCAGATCCATTGATGTCAAAGGGGGTTAGCTCGTCTCCATTCCTCCTGTAATCCACAACTATCTCCTTTGTTTTTGCGACATTGAGGGAGAGGTTATTTTCCTGATACCACTGTGTCAGAGAGTTGAATACTTCGCTGTAGGCCACCTTGTTATTGTTTGAGATTAGGTCAATTGATGTAGTGTCATTGGCAAATTTAATTAGCAGATTAAAACTGTAGGTGATGACACAGTCATGGGTATACAGGGAGTAAAGGGGGGTATTTAGTACACAGCCCTGAAGTATTGAGAGTCAGAGGGGTGGAGGTGAGGGAGCCCACTCTTACCACCTGCCAATGATGTGACAGGAAGTCCAGGATCCAGCAGCACAAGGTGGGGTCAAGGCAGAGGTCTTTGAGCTTCCTGTCAAGACTGGATGGAATTTTGTTAAATGCTGAACTGTAGCCCAAGAACAGCATTCTCACATAAGCACCCTCCTTCTCCAGATGTGTAACGACGGTATGTAGAGCAGTGGTTACTGCATCATCTGTCGATCAGTTGTGCCGGTGGGCAAATTGTAAGGGGTCCAGTTTGGATGGTAGCAAGCTGCAGATTTAATCCTTGATCAGCCTCTCAAAACATTTGCTTATTATTGAGGTAAGTACAACAGGATGACAGTCGTTCAGGCATGTTACCTTGGATTTTTTGGACAGGGACAATGGTGGATAATTTGAAGCAGGAGGGCCCTCTACGCTGGGAGAGGCAGAGATTAAAAATATCTGTAATCACATCTGCCAGCTGTGCCATGTACATCCTGAGTACTCGCCCTGGGATGCCATCCGGTCCCGCAGCCTCACGACTGTCCACTCGTTGGAAACACCTGAGCCTCAGAGATGACCAAGTTGCAGGTTGTAGTGGTGGCTTTCCTTGGAGGTTCTAAGTTAGCGACATCGAACCAAGCATAAAAGCGTTCGAGCCTATTCTAGAGAAAGGCTGCGATGCTGGTGGCACCACTACATTTGGCTTTGAAGTCAGTGTTTCAGAGTTGGTATGCAACCCTTGCCACCAGACACATGTGTTATTCGTTGTGAATCTTGACTCAGTTTTGTCCCTGTGTTGTTGTTTTGCAACCTTCAAAGCGTTGTGCAGATCATAGCTGGTTCTCTTGAGCTCCAGCAACGTAAGCTGTATGTTACGCAGTAAGTGCTGCTCGCATGGAAATATTGATCCATGGTTTCTGGTTCGAGAAGACCCTGACCGACTTCTGGGGGACAACATTGTCAATGCACTTCCAGGTGAAACTTGTGAACCCATCCATTAACTTGGAGACATCCTCCTCATTGAAGATACTCCAGTCAACATCATTGAAGCTGTCCTGCAGCATAGAGACCAATTGGTTGGACCAACAGTGGATATTTTTAACTATGGCCACTTCTTGTTTCAGCTTCTGCCTGTATGTTGGCAAAAGCAGGATCGAAGTGTGATCTGATTTTCCAAAAGCAGAGTGAAGAAGAGCTTTGTAAGCGTTGCAGAAAGGAGTGTAACAGAGATCAAGTGTCTTATCTCCACAAGTGCTCTGCCTTCGCTATCTTCTAAATTCCCTTGCCTCCCATAGGAATTTATTCTCTTTTAACTCAATGGAGTCATCTAGTTCCATCTTTCTAATGTTAACATGTTCCAGAATCTCACTGCCCAGTTATAATGTCCTCCCTGACTTTTTTTTTTGTAAGGCAACTGTTTATTTTAAACTTACTAAAAATATATCAAACTGATTACTGAGTATTAAATCAAGAAACAAGATTATGAGTTGATTATGTGAGTTGTCATTAGTAATAGTTTAGAATACAAGTCTGGCTCTTCCTATGAGAACATTTTGTACTCCTACTTTATAGATATGATGGATAGCTAAATGAAAAAAAGTAAAATCCCAAAGCATGCAACTGTCCAATCTTCTTGTCTTCCAGGTTAAAGCTAAATTGTGCATTACTCAATTTAGGATGTAAATGAATTGCTTTATAAAATAATCTGATTATGTTGCAATGAGCGAAGGAAGTGAACCCAAGTGCAGGACACAGGCAAGCAGCAAACAGGAGGGATCTTGACACGGAGCCCTGATATGGAGCATTGACTCAGAGAGACAAAGCCTCATAGGTAAACCTTGAAACTGGAGCTAAACTTAGAACAAACAGTTCTAAGCAGTTGGGAAACATAGTTATCTCACAGGAAAAGACCAATGAACTGGCGACTAGTGGTTGTGACGCCAGGGTTCTTATGCTGCAGTTCTTGATGGGAACCAGGTGTGCCATCATCAAAGCGAGTTAGAAACGATTGGTAAATTAACAGTCAGAACCGTGGCAAAATCAAAGGAAATTAGGAGCAAGATAGGGAATTAATGATCGGGACCATGACAGATTATTAGGATATTTAAATATGTTGTTCAGCACTGATAATTTTTTTGTATAATAAAGTAGATCAGATTTGATATTTGCCTATTGAAAAGAAATAAAGCTGATTGGACTGATTTATTAATCCACAGTCCATCCACATCAATCCATTTCCAAAAGGCTTTAGATTTTCAATCATGCTCTTAAATGTTGGGAAATTTTAATTCTGTTCTAAAATGTTGATAAAGTAGAAATGTTATTTAACTATTACTTTTTCAGTATATCTTTGAATATCATCTTTGCTGGCCATGAAAGAACTAAAATATGGAAGGAAATATTAAATTTGAATGAGTCAAGGACAATGGAAGTAGACAACCAATTGCCTTTATTCTTGTCATGCAGTTGAAGGAATAGAGGATGCCATTTTGTGAAGCTGCTCTGTAACCTCCATTTTGTGAACTGTCTTGTGAACTAGTTTTGCTCAGGAATAGGTTTAACAAAGTGCTTTAAAGTAGACACAATGATGCTCCTGATAATCTGCTGAACTAGAGATTATATCAAAATAAGAAGTGATTTGTGAAGGGTTCACTGGTGCAATAGTTAATGAATCGGGGTGTCTGTATCTGACTTGAGTAAACCAAACCTAGCAATTGGCTGGTCTACCCTGATTCAGACCAAAGAGACATTAATTCCCAGTTGTCAGTAGCGAGAAGGGCAATAAAATAATGCTGGCTTGGATCAGAACCAATGAGAAGCTGACATACATTTGCCAGGTAGGGCAGAGATAATGAGATTGAAACAAATTATTGAACTGGTAAGGAAAAAGTATAAGAATAAGTGGCTTTGAATGCAAAGCAGTGAGAAAATCAGATGTCGTTGTCATGGCTATCCCTTGAAGTTGAGGATGATGGTCTTCATTCCATTTCCACAAAGTGAAGACACCCTGTGCGTGTATTTGTTTAATGTGTACTTGATGTTGCACTCCAAGAAGTACAAGATACTTCACAAATCAACCAACTGATTCCAATAGCATGGAAACAATGATGATTGGAGCTGATGGATTTGTTGCAGCCTTCATGTGCCTTCACAGCCGTTGAGTTCGAAGTAACTTCACCCACTTGTTCCACCGTTGAGGTCGTGGTTAGACTGTTCTTTGTCAGGGACCTCACCCTCGACCTTACCGCCATGGGTGATCCTACCAGGAGCATAGCTCCAGACGACATTGCTCTCGGGATCTCAGGACCACACAAGCTTCTCCACCACAACAAGGTGACAATCCACGGAGAAGGAGAAAACTAGAGACTAACTATTGTAAGGAAGTCCCCCAGGACAGGGGCTGGGAGAAGAAGGATAAATCATTTTGGCAACAGGAGATTTCCATCTTCTGTGTTATAAATTAGGGACAGTAGAATTCATGTTTTAAATTTGATGACCTGGGGTCAACATTGTTGCATTGATATTTGCACAGAGACCATAAGGTGCAAGCTTTCTTTAATTAAGAGTTGTATAGTGAATTGCTTAACCTAGATCAGTTGATGATAGTATTTATCATCTCTATGTATCTGACAAATCATTAGTCTGAAAATTACTGGTATTAAGTGCCTTTTGCAGATCTGGTTGTTATGACAAATTATCTGCTAAACAATATCTTAGTGTGCTTTGCAGTATTTCCAGAAAATATTCAATCTGTAATCTTTTCAAATGTAATTTTAACAGTGAGTATTAAAATAAAGAAGACTACTATACAATGTGCAAAGAAATATATGAACCAGGAACAGAGGTAGATCGTTCAGTTCAACAAGCCTGCTCTCGCTTACGGATCTGACTGTAATTTCAACAACATAACCTCATCTACCTGTTGATAACCATGACCATCCCACCTGCCACCCACCCCTTGAAAATTAAGTAGCTTTAACACTGCCTTAAGTATATAGAACATAGAAATCTACAACACATCACAAGCTCTTTGGTCCACAATGTTGTGTTGACTATGTAACCTACTCTAGAAGCTACCTAGAATGGCCCTACTGCATAGCACTCTATTTTTCTGAGCTCCATGTACCTATCTAAGAGTCTCTTAAAAGACCCTATTGTATCTGTCTCCATCACCGTCATTGGCACCCACCACTCTTTGTGTGAAATACTTACCCCTGACAATTTCTTCATTACCTACTTCCAAGCACCTTAAAACTATGCCCCCTCATGTCAGCCATTTCAGCCCTGGGAAAAAGCCTCTGGCTATCCACATGATCAATGCCTCTCATCATCTTATACACCTCTATCAGGTCACCTCGCATTCTCCGTCGGTCCGAGGAGAAAAGGCCCAGTTCACTCAACCCATTCTCATAGGGTATGCTCCCAATCCAGGCAACATCCTTGTAAATCTCCTCTGCACTTTCTCTATAGTGTTCACATCCTTCCTGTAATGAGGTGACTAGAATGGAACATGTACTCCACATGGGTCTGACCAATGTCCTATATAGCTGTAACTTTAACTCATGGCTCTTGAACTCAGTCCCATGGTTGATGAATGCCATACGTCTTCTTAACAACACTGTCGACCTGTGCAGCACTTTGAGTAACTTAAGGACATGGACCCCAAGATCTCTCCGATTCTCCACACTGCCAAGAGTCTTACCATTAATACTATATTCTGTCTTCAAATTTGACCAACCAAAATGAACCACTTCACAGTTATCTAGGCTGAAATTCATCTGCCACTTCTTAGCCCAGATCTGCATCCTATCAATGTCCTGCTGTAACCTCTGACAGCATGTCTAGAATATCCACAACACCTCCGACCTTTGTGTCATCAGCAAACTAACTAACCCACCCTTCTGCTTCTTCATCCAAGTCATTTATAAAAATCACAAAGAGGAGAGGTCGCAGAACAGATCCCCATGGAACACTACTGGTCACCGACCTCCATGCAGAATATGAACCGTCTAAAGTCACCCTTTGCTTTCTGTGGGGAAGCCAATTCTGGATCCACAAAGCAAGGTCTCTTTGGGTCCCATGCTTCCTTACTTTCTGAATGAGCTTTGCTTGGGGAACCTTATCAAATGCCTTATTGAAATCCATATACACTGCATCTACTGCTCTACCTTCATCAATGTGTTTTATTACATCCTCAAATAATTCAGCCAGGGTTGTAAGGCATGACCTGCCCTTGACAAAGCCATGTTGACTATCCCTAATCATATTATGTCTCTCCAAATGCCCATAAATCCTGCCTCTCAGGATCCTCTTCAACAACCTGCCCACCACTGAAATAAGACTCACTGGTCTATTATTTCCTGGGTTATCTCTACTCCCTTTCTTGAACAAGGGAACAATATTTGCAAACCTTCAATCATCCAGTATTTCTTATTTCCCTATTGATGATGCAAATATCATTGCCAAAGGCTCAGAAATCTCTTCCCTCACTTCCCACAGTAGCCTGGCGTAAATTTCTTCTAGTCCCAGCAACTTATCCAGCTTAATGCTTTTCAAAAGCTCCAGCACATTCTCTTTCTTAATGTCTGTATGCTTAGGCATTTCAGTCCACTGTAAGTCATCCCCACAATTGCCCAGATCACTTTCCCCAGGGAATACTGAAGCAAAACATTCATTAAATACCTCTGCAACCTTCTCCGACTCCATGCACACATTTCTGCTATTGCACCTGATTGGTCCTATTCACACACAGCTCACCCTCTTTCTCTTCACATACTTACAGAATACATAGGGTTTCCCTTAATCCTGCTTGCCAAAACTTTCTCACAGCCGCTTCTACCCCTCGTAATTTCATTCTTAAGCTCCTTCCTGGTTACCTTGTAATTTTCTAGAACTCTATCAGTACTTAATTTCTTGAACCTTAGTTTTTCTTTTTCTTGACTAGATTTTCCAAATCCTTTTCACACCATGGTTCTTTTACTTACCATTCTTTCCCTGCCTCAATGGAACATACCTGTGCAGAATGCCATGCAAATGTTCGCTGGACATTTGCCACATTTCTGCCATGCTTTCCCTGAGGACATCTACTCCCAATTTATGCTCCCGAGTTCCTGCCTAATATCATCATGTTTCCCCCTACCCCAATTAAATACTTCCTAAATAGTTTTCCCCAAATACAAAGACCTTCTAACATCATTTGAAGACAACTTTCAAATGCTCACAACTCAGAAAACAAAAAGTAGTTTATCCTGTACTCTCTTTCTGCATTTTACACTCCGCTTTGCAGATCTTTGTCCACAACCCACTTACAACAGAAAATAATAGCCACATTGATCTTCTTTTTTCACTTCATCAAAGCAGCAATACCTTTCAACTTTGATAATAGGCTTGTTTCTTGCCTGAACTCTGTGTTAAGAATTCAACCCATTTTCACATAGCAGGGAGACCAGGTCATTGGGAATTGGTTCGGAGAAACAGAATTGTTAGGAGCAGGACAAGGAAATTTATTATCAAGAACATTAGTCCTTCTAATATTTAAATATTTCTGACATACGGAGTAACGTTTGTCTTAGTGTGTGCCGGGTCATTTTTGAAAAAACTAGTTGCGCCACTCTGAATCCTTGGATCTCAATTGACATATGAAATCACATTTGTTTTACTGTGTGCAGGGTTATCTTTGAAAAAACTGGATACACCAATCTGAATCCTTATGTCTCAAGTGTATTAAGCCTCAACACTGTGCAGTACAGTTTATTAAAGGCTAAGAATCTACGTGGTACACATATCTTATATTTGCAAAAAAGATCCGATAAGTTGGGATAATCTAAAAGTCTCATGATTAGTCACAGCAAGCCTCAGATGCAAACTCAGGTACAAAATAAAATAAGAAATTGCTTCCAAAAGCAAAATACTGCGAATAAAAAGACAAATCTAGGTTATTGAAGTGGGAAACAGTATAAAATAGTGGCCCAGTCCCAGACTGGTTAAATATGATTTTGAACAATGAACAGTTGCAGACATAATTCTATCTGTGATCTCACCAAGGCCCTATATATTTGCAATAAGGTTACTGTAATAGAATTATCTTGTACTAAAGTCTATCACACAATTTACCCTCCCAGTCACTTGTTGAAATTGTGTGTT
The DNA here is from genome assembly GCF_030144855.1 of Hypanus sabinus. Taxonomy (NCBI): domain Eukaryota; kingdom Metazoa; phylum Chordata; class Chondrichthyes; order Myliobatiformes; family Dasyatidae; genus Hypanus; species Hypanus sabinus. The sequence continues at coordinate 28,562,354 of NC_082710.1, read as the reverse complement.
GGCCTTTAGGGATGTTTACAAGCACAATGAGTTTCCTATGAACACCAAAGCTTCCCTGTCTCTGAACATTTAACAAATACTCTGCTTTTCTGCTACTTTCGCTGACGTGGAAAATCTCATATTTTTCACCATTATATTCCATGTGCCATGTTATCACCAAGTCATTCAGCTTGTCTCCTACAGTCTCTTTACATGTCCTTTGTACTCAGCGTAGCATCTTCAGAAGATCTATGTATGTGAAATCCAAATGGATATTTATTAAATTTCTTTCAGATTTTTCATGATATAGGAGGTCATTCAGCCCATTGGGTCAATATTGGCTTGGAAAGCAATCCCCTCAATTCCATTGCTCACATAAAGTATATCACTGTAACCTATTCTTTCTCATGTGCCAATCAAATCCTGTTGATTCTCCTGGTATCCATCTGCACCAGTGGTAATTTACATATTGGGAGGAACCTGTGGTTGCAAGGAAAGCTCAGGTCACAGGGAGAATGCATAGATTCCACACAGACAGTATCAGAGGTCAGGATTGAACCTGGGCCACTGGATCTGTGAAGCACTGGCACCATTTTCAATGCATTCTAAGTCAATGCAGCCCAAGCATTAATCATGACAGTATTCTTGGCTTTCGAGCTGAAAACTAACACGTTGTGTATGTTAGCATGTCACCTCTGATTCCAGTGTGGGATTTTATCCAAAGCCATCTGAAAATTCAGGTATACCAATCCACTTATTCCCCTTTGTTTCAGATTTGATAAATAATGTGAATGCATCACCTCATTTTTTTTAAAAAAGCCTCTCTCCCCTTTCTCGATCTCTACCTGCATCTCTAGATACAGTCTAACTACTGATACCTATTATAAAATCAATGACGTTCACAGCTATCTGGACTATACCTCTTCCCTCCCTGTAACTTGTAAAAATGCCAACCTCTTCTCTCAGTTCCTCTGTCTCCACTGCATCTGCTGATGGTGCGATATTTGAATACGTGCGGTATACGGAATAAGGTAGATGAACTTGTAGCGTAATTGCAGATTGGCATGTATGATGTTGTAGGCAATAATGAACCATGGCTGAAAGAAGATTATAGCTGGGAGCTTAATAACCAAAGATACACATATTATCAAAAGGACAGGCAGGAAAGCAGAGAAGGTGGCATTGCTTTGTGGGTAAAAAATGAAATCAAATCATTAGAAAGAGGTGACATAGGGTCAGAAGGTGTTAAATTATTGTGGATATAGCTAAGGAACTACAAAAATAAAAAGACCCTGATGGGACAGCCAAACAGTATTAAGAAGGTGGTCTACAAATTACAACAAGGAGATAGAAAATGCATGCCAAAAAGGCAATGCCACAATAGTCATGAAGGATTTCAATTTGCAGGCAGATTGGGGAAATCAGGTTGGTGCTGGAATCCTCACTTTGGAGGGGAAATTTCAAGAGTGTGTACAAGATGACCACAGCATTTGCAGTGTACTTTGTGTCTACAAGATGGCTTTTTAGAGCAGCTCATCATGAAGACCACTAGAGGATCAGCTAATCTGGATTGGGTGTTGTGCAATGAACCAGAATTGATTCAAGAGCTTAAAGTAGAAGAACCATTGGGGGTGACTGATCATAATATGAATGAATTCAACCTGAAATTTGAGAAGAAGCTAAAGTCAGTGGAGTCAACAGAACTACAGAAGTATGAGAGAGGAGTTGGTCAGATTGATTGGAAAATAACACTGGCAAGGATGATAGCATTGTGGCAATGACTGGAATATCTGGAAGAAATTTGGAAGGCACAGAATATATACAATACATCCCAAAGAGAAAGATGTATTCTTAAGGAAAGATGATGCAACCATAGCTAACAAGAGAAGTCAAAGCCAACATAAAAGGCAAAGAGGGAGCATATTGTTATGAATGAGGAGCAACTCTGATGGGCAGAAGGATGCAAAGTTGCCCCCCCCTTTTTGAGAATCGCAAAATCGCTACTATTTCGGGTCTGATACCAAGGAAGCGAGAGGGAGACAATGCAGAGATACACAAAAGTGGAATGTCTCCTCCTAACAAAAGCGGAACGGAACCATGGATTACCGCTATTGTCTCTTGGAGAAGGATTGTGTATTGAGTACTGTTCTATTCATTAAAACCCCTCAGAGGGCAACCAGAGTGGTCTGGTTGATGGGTTGCATTATCCCAACCTGATTGACACCTGAGACCCCGTGAATGGGGATAAAAGTAAGGTCTAGGGTACGCCCCTTAGACGCACCAGGAGAGATGCTACGAGACCGGTGGGGGCTTGTGTGTGTGTCCACCCTTACCTGGGTGATGAGTCCACCACGGAAGAACGGTCTAGCTAAAGGACGGAGGGGTCATACATGAATGGCCACAGCAACAACGCATCGACGGATCAAGATCGTAAAAGGAAAGTTGGCAAGTCAATAGTTGTTACTGCTTTTTTTCTCTCTCTCTCTCTCTCCAACAATTGCAACACCGCGACCAACAAATACTGCAGCCTGGATGAACTGAACTGAACTTTATATTTCCATCGGACAATTCATTATCCCCTAGACAACGATAGAGCTTATTTCTTATTGATTATTATTATACCCGCACTTTTAGGTTTAGTATTGATGATGTATATTATCTGTATATTTGCATTGATATTATTTTTGTGTATTTTTACTAATAAATACTGTTAAAATAGTATCATTAGACTCCAACAGATACTCCTATCTTTGCTGGTAAGACACCCAATTACAGGGTTCGTAACAACATGGGGCCTTGTCTCGAGATTTGATACCAAATTGGAGGGCCAGTGAATCGGGCTTTTAAGTCCAGACTTTGATCTGGTTGCGTGGGTATCCAGTCAGGAAACCAGCAAAGATGGACGTAGATGAATTTACACAAAACCCGACTTTGAGGGCGCTAGAGGAGGCCACAAAGACGGACTTGGTAAATATTGCGATAGGACTAAATCTTGCAGAGGTGAGGTCGTCAATGAAAAAGTGGGAGATGCGGAGGGCCATAACTCAGTATTATATTGAGAAGAATGTGTTTTCGGCGGAGGTATTGGAACAGATCCCTGAAAAGGTACCAGCTATTGGGACGGCTCAGTTAGAGTTGGAAAAATTGAGGCTGGATGCGGAACAGAGGAAAAGGGAGTATGAGCTCCAGCTAAAGGAGTTAGAGGTGAAAAGGGAGAAGGAAAGAGCTGAAAAGCAGAGGGAGCATGAAATTAGGTTAAAACAGCTGGAAGCAGCTGAAAAGGAGAAGGAAAGAGCTGAAAACCAGAGGTAGCATGAATGTAGGTTACAACAGCTGGAAGCAGAGGAAAGGGAGAAGGAAAGAGCTGAAAGGGAGAAGGAGAAACAGAGGCAGCATGAGCTGGACATGGAGAAGTTAAAGCAAGGGAGAAGGGTCCAAGGGGTGGACCGAGAGGAGAGGTTTAATGTTAGCAGGGAGTTTAGGTTAGTACCTCCGTCCGAGGAGATGGACGTTGATAGTTATTTCTTGCATTTTGAAAAGGTGGCAGTGAATCAGAAGTGGCCCAGAGATCAGTGGGTGGCGTTGTTACAAAGTGTGTTAAAAGGGAAGGCACAACGGGCATTGGCAGTGTTGTTCATGGAGGAGGAAGAGTATGAGAGTTACGAGGAAGTAAAACAGGCCATTCTTCGGGCATACGAATTGGTACCTGAGGCATATAGACAAAAGTTCAGAGATTTAAAGAAAGTGCGGAATCAGACGTATGCAGAGTTTGCCTATGAGAAGGGTATGCTCTTGGATCGTTGGTGTGCGGCAGAAAGGGTGGAAGAGGATTTTTGGCATTTCAGAGAGTTAATTCTCATTGGAGAATTTAAAGGTGGTGTTTCGGATGATATCCGGATGTATTTGAATGAGAAGCTGAATAAGTCTATATCAGAATTAGCCAGGTTCGCAGATGAATATGCCCTCACCCACAAGACAAAGTTTTCCTCGAATAAGAGTTACCAGAAAGACCGTAGGCATGGTAGAGAAAGCCCGCCGGCTGAGGCAGAAATTCAGCTGGGAGCTAGTGGTAAAAGTAAGGAGGAAGAAAGGCAAGATGGCAGGAGGGTTCCTTACTTGACCTGTTTTAATTGTGGAAAAGTAGGTCATATTGCATCTAAGTGCTTTGCTCCGAGGAAGGAGACAGGAAAAGGGAACACAGCAGTCCCTACAGGGTGTATTGTGTCGATCAGCAAATTGACGAGAAAGTCCCAGGTAGATAAAATACGAGAGGGGCGTGAGAAATTTATTTCAGAAGGGACCATGTCTGTGAAAGAGGGCGAAACACCAGATCCAATGCGGATCTGGAGAGATACTAGAGCTGGGCAGTCATTGATTCTCAGTAAGGTACTAGATTTTGGTCCTGAGACTGGAGAGGTAGTTTTAAGAGGCGTAGGAAAAGGAACAGAAGCTGTGCCTCTGCATAGGATCATTATAAATTGTGATCTGGTATCTGGACCGGTTGAAATAGGGGTGCGATCAGAATTCCCGAGAGTTGGCGTTGTCGTCCTTCTTGGTAACGATTTAACAGGTGGTGACGTGTGTTCAGCAGTGAAGCTGACGAGCCAGCCTGTAAGTGTTGAGGACCCACCCCTAGATTCCAAGATCTATCCCGCATGCGCAACCACTCGCAGCATGTCGAGAAAGGCAGCTGAGAAAGAGACCAGTTTAAATCAGTCCAGTGTTGATTTGGCTGAGACGTTTTTACCAGCCCTGTACCAAGAGGGGTTGGGGGGTGGTAAAACGGAGAATAGGGAGGTGAAAGAGAGTAAAGGGGAGGAGGTAGACCTACCCTTAGCCAGGAGGAAATTTATAGAGGCACGGAGTAAAAATGAGAAACAGATAAGGCTGTTAGAAGGTCCAGGGTTGGACATGAATGATCTGTCTGGCTTGACAGAACTGTTTAAAGAAGTTGAAGAATTTAAATGTGTTCCTGATAATGAAATAAGGGCAGTCCTAGATGAAAAGGATGCTGTTACCTTGAAGGAGTCTGCTGGGTTAGCAGATGAGGTTGTTTTAACCCATAGGGTTGAGTTTACTCCAGAAGGGAGTTGCCCAGAGAGTAACTGGGAGGATCAGGGGAACTTAGAATTTGAAAAGGGTATGGGTATTGAAAGCCTGGAAGAGGCAGATGTTCTGTTTGAGTGTGTTCAAGATGTGGATGCACGTGGTACTGAACCTAGTAATGAAACTCAGGAAAAGTCTGAGGTATCTGATTTAGTTGAAAAGGAATGCAGTCCTTTTGGGTCAGATGGACTTGGCTCAGTGAAGAAAGGGTTAACCTTTGTACTAGTGGGAAGTGAGAATTCCCAGTTGTTTGTGTTAGAAGGTGTGTTAAAAGTTAGTGAGGAGATGGAAGCTGGTCATGTGAATATTATTATTGAAGGAGAAGGGAAAAGTGTAGTTCCTAAATTGAATAAAGAAAATTTAAAGTCTGGATTGGTTTCAGAAGCAGTAACCAGGCTGGAGGAACAATGGCTTGTTAACAAGGTGCCTATGAATCAATTACAGTTTGATTTGGACTGTAAAGGTACCCCACTCGCTAATGTTTTTCAAGGGTGTGCTGTGAAGAGGCAAAATTTGAAATGTTGTTTGGACAAAGAGGGATCACTTGCGGATGTTAAACTGAAAACTAATAGAATGAAGGGTCCTGAAGATAAAACTAACGACTTGCCTGGGTGACGAGTCCACCACGGAAGAACGGTCTAGCTAAAGGACGGAGCGGTCATACGTGAATGGCCACAACAACAACGCATTGACGGATCAAGATCGTAAAAGGAAAGTCGGCAATTCAATAGCTGTTACTGCTATTTCTCTCTCAGTCTCTCTCTCCCTCCAACAATTGCAACACCGCGACCAACAACTACTGCAGCCTGCTTAAGAATTGTGTGGAAGTTCAGAAGATGGGCTAAGTTGGGAAATTTTTTAAAAAATAACTCCTATGAAAGGAGTATGCAAAAGCTTATTCCACACTGGTGAGCAAGCTAACCATGTGAGAGTTAAGTGGAAAAGAGGCGAAGGTTGAAAAAAAATGCCACTTTAAATAACAGGATCTGGTTTTGAGGGATTTTGACAAAGCAAGTAAATAATAAAGACAACACCATGGAAGATTGACTGTTGAGTTTAAATGTAAACTAAAGATTAGTATTTGCATCAGCTTTTGTAATGTACTACAGAATAATTACATGTATTGGTTCACATTTTGTAATATACACTTAAGCTAAAATCGCAACTCTTTAGTTTTGTTTTTGCTGAAGAAAAGGAATAAAAAATAGATGGTTATTAAATTGGAGTCTGATGCTACAGGAATTTATTAAGGTGCAAGATATTAAAGGAAGTGACAATGTAATCGCTAACTATCGAGATGCTAAATTGAATGTATAACTGTATTACTCTGTAGTGGAAACTCTTTTGTATTGTGTTAGATTCTGAAATTCTGTAAGACACTGTATTAGTTAATATTCCCCTTTTGGGTGAAAATTCTTAGAAGGATGGGGGTGTTACGAATGAGGAGCAACTCTGATGGGCAGAAGGGTGCAAAGTCGCCCCCCCACCCTTTTTGAGAATCACAAAATCGCTATTATTTCGGATCTGATACCAAGGAAATGAGAGAGATAAACAGCTCATGTCAGTTAATGAGAGAGAGACAATGCAGGGATACACAAAAGTGGAAAGTCTCCTCCTAACAAAAGTGGAACGGAACCACGGATTACTGCTATTGTCTCTTGGAGAAGGATTGTGTATTGAGTACTGTTTTATTCATTGAAACCCCTCAGGGAGCAACCAGAGTGGTCTGGTTGATGGGTTGCATTATCCCAACCTGATTGACACCTGAGACCCCGTGAGTGGGGATAAAAGTAAGGTCTGGAGAACACCCCTCAGACGCACCAGGAGATACTTTACAAGACCAGTGGGGGCTTGTGTGTGTGTCCACCCTTGCCTGGGTGACGAGTCCACCACGGAAGAATGGTCTAGCTAAAGGACGGAGCGGTCATACGTGAATGGCCACAACAACAACACATTGACGGATCAAGATCGTAAAAGTAAATTCGGCAATTCAATAGCTGTTACTGCTATTTCTCTCTCAGTCGCTCTCTCTCCCTCCGACAATTGCAACACCGCGACCAACAACTACTGCAGCCTGCATGAACTGAACTGAACTTTATATTTCCATCGGACAATTCATTATCCCCTAGACAACGATAGAGCTTATTTCTTATTGATTATTATTATACCCGCACTTTTAGGTTTAGTATTGATGACGTATATTACCTGTATATTTGCATTGATAATATTTTTGTGTATTTTTACTAATAAAATACTGTTAAAATAGTATCACCAGACTCCAACGGATACTCCTATCTTTGCTGGTAAGACACCCAGTTACGGGGTTCATAACAACATAATACAGCAAAAATTAATGGGAAGTTAGAGGATCGGGAAGCTTTTAAAAAGCAACAGAAATCAATTATAAAATTCATTAAGGTAAAGTTGGAATACAAAAGTATGCTAGCCAATAATATTAAAGATAGTATCAAAAGTTTATCTAGATACATAAAGTGTAGAAGAGAGGCGAGAATGGATATCAGACTGCTGGAAAACGATGCTGGAGTGGCAGTAATAGGGGACAGAGAAACGTGGATGAACTGAGTAAGTATTTTGCAACAGTCTTCACTTTAGAAGACACTAACAGTATGCTGGAAAATCCAGATGTCAGGGTCATGAAGTCTGTGAAGTTACCATTACTGGAGGGAAGGATCTTGGGAAACTGAAAGGTCTGAAGGTAGACAATTCACCTGGACCGGATAGTATGCAGAACAGAGTTCTGAAAGAGGCGGCTGGAGAGACTATGGAAGCATTATTAATGATCTTTCGAGAATCGCTAGATTCTGGAATGGTTCCAGAAGACTGGAAAATTGCAGATGTCATTCCACTGTTCAAGAAGTGAGAGAGGCAGAAAAAAGGAAACTACAGGCCAGTTAGTCTGACCTCTGTGGTTGTGAAGATGTTGGAATCGATTATTAAGGATGAGATCTCAAAGTACCTAGAGGCACATGATAAAATAGGCCATAGTCGGATTGATTGCCTCAAGGGAACATCTTGGCAGACAGATCTGTTGGAATTCATTGAAGAAATAACAAACAGGATCAACAAAGGAGAATCAGTTGTGTAGTTGAATTTTCGGAAGGCCTTTGACAAGTTGCCACACATAAGGCTGTTTAACAAGCTATGCGCCTATGGTATTACAGGAAAGCTGCTAGCATGGATAAAGCAGTGGCTGATTGTCAGGAGGAAAAGAGTGGGAATAAATGGAGCCCTTTCCGGTTGTCACCCAGTGACTGCCGATGTTCCACAGGGGACTGTGCTGTGACTGATTCTTTTAATGTTATGCCAATGATTTTGATGATGAAATTGATGGATTATTGCAAAATTTGCAAATTATATGAAGATAGGTGGAGGGGCATGTAGCTTTGAGGAAGTAGAGAGGCTACAGAAGGACAGACAGATTAGGAGAATGGGAAAAGAATGGGCAAAGAACTGGCAGATGGAATACAGTTGGGAAGTGTATGGTGATGCATTTTGGTAGAAGAAATGAAAGGTTTGACTATTTTCTAAATGGTGTGAAAATATAGTAAACGGAGGTGCTGAGGGACTTGTAAAGTCCCTTGTGCAGGGTTCCCTAAAAGTTAATTTACAGGCTGGGTCTGTGGTGAGGAAAGCAAATGCGATGTTAGCATTACTTTCAAGGAGACTAGAATATAAATGCAAGGATGAAGTAGTAAAACTTTATAAAGCACTGGTAAGGCATCAGTTGGAGTATTGTGAACAGTTTTGGGCCTCTTATCTCAGAAAGGATGTGCTGAAACTAGAGAGGGTTCACAGTAATTCACAAAAATTATGCCAGGATTGATTGGCTTGACATATGAAGAACGTTTGATGGCTCTGGAATTCACTGTATTCACTGGAATTCAGAAGAATGAGGGACATCCTGACTGAAATCTATCAAATGGTGAAAGACCTTGATCAAGTGGATGTAGAGAGGATGTTTCCTATAGTGAGAGAGTCTAAGACAAGAGGACACAGCCTCAGAATAGTGGGTTGTCCTTTTCAAACGGAGATGAGGGGGAATTTCTTTAGCCAGAGTGTGGTGAATCTGTGGAGCTCTTTCCCACAGGCAGCTGTGGAGGCCAAGCTTTTATGTATCATTAAGTCCGGGCTTGATAGCTTGTTGCTTGATGATGGCATGAAGGGATACAGGAAAAAGGCAGGAGATTGGTGCTGAGAGGAAAACTGGATCAGCCGTAATGAAATGGCGGAGCAGACTCAATGGGCCAAATGGCCTAATTTTGCTACTATAGAAGGAGAAAGGGTAGAGTCAGTGAGGGGGTGGTTGATTAGGAGAACAGTCCTGCAATATCCAATGTTAGGTGTTTGATATGATGTGGTTGTCAGTTGGAATGCAGCAGAAAGAATTTCTCCATTACTTTGAAGACTTCATTACTTCCCTTCTTCCAGGGGGCTTTGGAATCTCCTTGGCAAACGCATGACACCGTCTTAGCTGAATTTTCATCATCAGGACTTGAAAATAAATGAAAGTATATAAAATAAAAAGGGAATCCAATGAAAATTACATTTAGTCATTGTATGTTTCCACACTGGGACTAATATATTCACATAAATATCTTCATTTTAAACATTTTCTCTGAAAGGAATGATTTTTTTTTGTCATAAAGGATGTAATCAGATTAAATAATTGCCTTTGTATGCCAGTAATAGTGGCTTTAAATTTGTGTAATTAGATTTTCTACAATGTCACAATTTGCAGATAAACTTAGTTTAATGTGTCAAAAGGGATTATTGTTATCCTGATTAGTTCTTCCTCTTTGGTTTTATAATGCAAAGCTAATTTTAAAAATTGTTTTATAATTCTTATTTTCAACTTTCCTACAGAGAATATTATTCCTAGCCAATGCTCTGTCATGGCTAGGGGAGGTGCTTTGGTGAGTAAGGGCGGGGAAGTCTGCAAAAAGTGGTGGATACAGCCCCGTCCTTCACAGGAAAAGCCCTCCCTCCCATTGAGCACATCTACCAGGAGCACTGTCACAACAAAGTTGCATCCATTATCAAGAAGCTCCATCATCCAGGCCATGCTCTCTTTCTGCTGCTGCCCAATGGTAGCATGTTAAAGATGACACCAGCGAGGCATGGCATTGCTTTACAGGCAGCTGACAGAACTACTAGCTATTCTATTAATTACACATCTTCTGGACTAGGATCACTGCAATATGCAGCCTACAATTTCCCTTTGGGGTCTGTGCATTTGAATTGTCTGTACAATCTGGTGTTTTTGCAGTATCCTGAAGGATTCAGCAAACTGGACTCTGGAGTTCCCTTGGGTACGGATTAAAGTGGCATATTCCAAGGATGACAGCAAAAAAAAACAGACGTTTGGCCATTGCTGGAGTGGAAATGTGGCCGGATTGAAGCGCGAGGCCTAGGCCCAAAAGCAAAAAACAGTGGTTGGCTGATGGCAGAGCCGAGCCAGATTTAAAAGCCCAAGGCATCAAGGCCGAGGGCATAGGACAAGGTAGTGTTCAGCTCAGTACTCCATGAAGTTTTCTCACCTCATCGCTGATCTGGCTCAGTTGCCGTGGCCTGCCTGCAGCCAACAGGCTCCTGGACCTACTTTGCTTGCCCCGGTGTTGAACTAGCTCCACAGCTGTGGCCTGCAGCCCACAGGCTCCTGGACCGGCTGCAATAACAAACTCACTTTTGGGGACTCTCCGGTTCATGTTCTGTCTGTTATTTGTTTAGTTTTTTATTGTTTGCATGATTTTTTTTTCTTGCACACTTAGTGTTTGGCAGTCTTTGTTGAGGGGGTATTTTAATGGTTTCTTTGGTGTTTCTTTGTTTGTGACTGCCTGCAAGGAGACAAGGTTGCATATAGTATACATACTTTAAGTGAACTTTGAAGGAGAGACAAGAGCCTTAGGTCAAACACTAGCAGGTTCAGCAACAGTTATTACCTGTCAACCAACAGGCACCTGAATCAGTGTGAATAACCTCAATGCGAAACTGATCCCACAACCTATGGATTCACTCTACAAATCATGTGCTTGGTATTTATTTATTTGCTTGTTTATTTATGACTACTTTTTCTTTTTTTCTGTATTTACACAGATTGCCTGCTTTTGTACATTGTTTATTTGTCGGTCTTTATGTGTAGTTTTTCACTGATACTTCTGTTCACTCAGTGTCCATGTTGTTACGTACTTCCTGTACCTAATAAAGTAGCCACTGAGTGTAGTTCACGGTCTTCTGCTGCTGTAGCCCAACTACATCAAAGTTCAACACGTTGTGCATTTAGAGTTGCTTTTCTGCACCGCGTGGTTACCTGACTTCCTGTCAGTTTGCACCAGTCTGCCCATTCTCCTCCGACCTCTCTCATTATCAAGGCATTTTCACCCACAGAACTGCCGCTCACCGGATTTGTTTTGGTTTTCGCACCATTCTCTGTAACCTGAGAGACCTCAGAGTGTGAAAACCCCACGAGATCAGCAATTTCTAAGATACACAAACCATCCCATCTAGCACTAGCAATCATTCCACAATCAAAGTCACTTAGGTTACATTTGTTCCCCATTCTGATGTTTGGTCTGAACCAAAATGAACTATGCTTGCATACTTCCATGCACTGAGTGGCTGTCACATGGCTGTCTGATTAGATATTTGCATTAACAAGTAGGTGTACAGTGGTACCTGATGAAGTGCCCACTGAGTGCATTTCTTTGTTCTACTACTTTACTTTATTGTCACCAAGCAATTGATATTTGAGTTTGCAATCATCACAGTGATATTTGATTCTGCGCTTCGCGCTCCCTGAAGTACAAATCAAAGTAAATATAATAAAAATTTAAATTATACATTAATTAGAAAATAGAAAAGGGAAAGTAAGGTAGTGCAAGTCAGGTCTGGATATTTGGAAGGTACGGCCCAGATCTGGGTCAGGATCCGTTCAGCAGTCTTATCACAGTTGGAAAGAAGCTGTTCCTAAATCTGGCCGTACGAATCTTCATGCTCCTGAACCTTCTCCCAGAGGGAAAAAGGACAACGAGTGTGTTGGCTGGGTGGGTCGTGTCCTTGATTATCCTGGCAGCACAGCTCTGATAGTGTGTGGTGTAAAGTGAGTCCAAGGATGGAAGATTGGTTTGTGTGATGTGCTGGGCTATGTTCACGACCTTCTGCAGCTTCTTCCGGTCTTGGACAGGACAACTTCCATACCAGCTTTTGATGCACCCTAGAAGAATGCTTTCTATGGGGCTTCTATAAAAATTAGTGAGGGTTTTAGGGGACCAATGATTCTAAAGATATTCTGTTATAAGGGATGAAAGCTAGGTAAGAAAACAGAAACAACAAGCAACTAAGAAAAGGCAAAGACTTCGGTGAAAATCACCAGAGAAAAATTAAAGCTTGTTTTATGAAATTTTAATGATTTAAATCGTCAAGTCGGTTTCAGTCTTTGGAGATTTTGCCTGCTGTATTAAGCATATCCAATGTTTTCAGTTTCAAATTTCCAAAATCCTCAGCATTTTGATTTTGTAAAGTTTACTTGATGTGGGTTACATAATTTTGAAAATAGTAGACAGGGGAATTTTCACAGCTGCATTATTGCGTTCTTTTGTGGAAATACAGTCAACATATTAATGCAGTAAATCTCTCCCTGCTGTGTTCTTCGAGCTTGAATACTATAAAATGAGCAGCACAGTATAGCCCACCTGCTGTGCTGCTGCTGAATTAACCCATTATGGATAGAAATAGTCAGTTTGTCATCATAAGCAACACTTGGTTGGTCAATCAAGCTACAGTGATTATCAGCAAAGGAAGCCACTACAATAAGCTCAATTCAGTGAAAACAGCTGCATGGGAAGTTGCATAATATTTTCTTTTGACAACCCTATTTCTTTTTTGATGCCCATTTTCCATTCTATTTGTACCTTCAAGCAAGGTAGGCAACAAACTATCTGCGCTCTGTGCACCTACAGGGAATGAGAATTAACTTCCATTTGCCTGTAGCTGCAAGAAACTCTCCAAATGTCAAATAAAATCCAATTAATTCAGATACAGCACAATTATAAACAAAGGCAAGTGTACTTAACATGAGCCTACTTACCTTGGCAAAGAGGAGGCACTGCTTTGATCAAGCCATCAAAAAGCTTCTAATTAAATCACATTGCATTTCTGTCATTTGCTATGTGATAGATAGGTGCACTTAACTCCTTCCAGTGGCTTTTGAATCAACCACCACTCAAAAATCGGCTCATTCTTTATTTGTCCACATATAAGAGATATTGATGGTCTAGAAATTCATTCATGTGGCGCTGTTTTTTTTTTTGAGTACTATTCGATTAAATTTCCAGCCATGCATTGTGGAAAATCGTTGATTTTGTGCAAATAAAGTTGATTATAATATGCAACATAGTTCTTGCAAGCGCACGTGCATAACTTTATGCAAAGTATTTGGTGTATTCGACATGCATATGAAGATGTAATTTACTGTGCATGACTTGTTTGTAGGCTTAGCTGCTGATATTTATCAATTTTCCTGCATACGAACCAAAATCGACACTCACAGTGAATCAAGTTTCTGTAGACTTCCAATCATCGCAAATTCCTTATTTAAAGAAATATTTATCCATGTTGTGCTTCAATCTGCAGTCTGTTGCAATGAGATTGGAGATCTGTTTGTAGAATCACGAGGCCAGGGAAACCTAATGAGCTGACTGTGAGAAACAAGCAAGGACATTGATAGAGAACCCAAGATGGGCGGAGTGATGGTGACATTCTGAGATGGAACAAGATTTCTGAACTCCACAATGCCACTAACTTATTCCTGAGACTGGATATCCTGTGGGCTTGGTATGTGGTTTTCTCTGTAATAGACCCAAACAAGCACATGATTAATACTTGAGAAACACCAGCAGTTTTGTGATGGCAACTCAGTATTCCCAGTAGGTGCCTCATTACTTCTGAAGAGATCTGTTCATAAGTAGCCGTTAGCAGAATCCACTCAGACAAAAGTACTTTAAGTCTCAACAGGGACAGGAGCTCCATCAGTCACTGCACCGTAGGAGGGTCATATACTCTTATACTCATGTGCTCATCATTGTCCGAACAGAAGGCATATCATCTAGGCTCTGCAAAGTAGTCTTCTGAGTAAGGATAGACTGCCCAACATTACTAATACTGATTATTCAAAGCCAGTATCAAATACAGTGATGTGCAATAGTGCAGTGTCTTTCTCTTTATCTTCCATTTTACCCTTCTTGCCGTCCCTCCACTTTCCATTATTGGCACCTTCCCTTGTAATTTTCAGAGGTGCTACAGTGGAATTGGAAAGAGTCCACAGGAGGTTTATGAAAATTATCTCAGCAATCAGAGGGTTAATATAAGAGGAATGTTTTATGTCTCTGAGCCTGTATTCACTGGAGTTTAAAAGATGATGGGTGATCATTGAAACCTGCTGAATATTGAAAAACCTAGATAGAGTGGATGTGGAGAGGATGTTCCTGATAGTGTGTGAAATTACAACCACAGTACTCAGCCTCAGAATAGATGGATATCCCTTCAGAATAGAAATGAGGAGCAACTTCCTTAGCCAGTGGGTGGTGAATCTGTGGAATTCATTGCCACAGACAATTGTGGAGGCTAAGTCATTGGGTATAATTAAAGTGGAGATTAATTTGTTCTTGATTAATAGAGGCATCAAAGGTTTTGGGAAAAAGGAAGGAGAATGGGGTTGCAAGGGAAAATCAGTCAGCTACAATGGAATGGTGGAGCAGATTTGATGGGTCAAATGGTCTCATTATGCTCCCAATGGTTTCATGGTCTATCTCACCACTCTCACTTCTATTTACTGGTGATTTTCTCTCTACACTAAATTCTGCTGAAAGGCCTCAGTCTGAACCATCAGTTACCTATTTGATTGCACCAGTGCTGCTCAACCATTGAATTTTTCCAGCAGTTTATCTTTTGCCGGAGAACTGGTTGGTTGACAGGAAGGGAAAAAAACAGTAGAAACATTTGGGACTTTTACTAAGTGACGAGTTGGGTATCATATAGATCAGTGCTGGCAAGCCAACTAGTTTATTTATTAATGATTGCCATGAAGGAATTAAATGTAGTACAGTATCTCCGAATGTCTGGATGATCTAAATCAGGATGGCAAAATAAGCTTTGAGAAGGAAGTAGAGAAGCACCATTTAGATTTGGAGAAGTCTGCAAATACATGGCAGGTGCAGCATGAAGAGGTTATTCACTTCAGTAGCAATCAGAAGAAGGTAGATAATTATCTGAATGGCAACAGTGGGGTTGCTGAAGTTTCAAAGAGTCATGAAAGTTCTTACTGAAGATAAGCAGGCAGGTGTGCAATGCAATTAAGAAGACAGATGTAATGTTGGCCTTCATACCAAGAGGATTTAAGTTTAGAAACAGAAATGTTTTGCTGCATTTTCACAGGATCTTGGTCAGACTGTTCTTTGCATTTCACCAAGAATTGGTTCTGGTTTCATTATGTGAGAAACGTTGATTTTGGTATGCAGTGCAGGTTCATCAAAAGATCTTCAAAAAATGAGAGGCACCTCACATAATCCTACAAAATTCAAATGGGACTGGACAGTGTAGATACAGTAGAGATGTCCCCAATGGCAGAAGTGTCCAGGTTTAATCAAAGGAAAAGAGGTAGGCCATTTGCATCTGAGAGAGGAAATTTTTCCTCATCTCAGAAAACCTATGGAAGCTCTACCAGAGGAAGATCAAAGGATCAAAGGATAATTGCTGGAACATGGTTACAAATTTGAATGATCAGCCAGGATCATTTAAAATGACAGAGCAGACCTTAAGGGTCGGTTCATATTTTCCACCTTTGAAAGATATAGAAGGAGGTAAGGAGCCCTTTATTACTGGTCAACTCTATTCTGGCTCATAGACAAGTAAATTCAAGTTGATTTTAATGTTCTGTGCTCAAGTACGGTGAGGTTGATGTAAAATTAATTACTTGTTTACAGCAGAATCACAGGCACATGGACTGGTACGAGAGTGGATTCAGACAGCACACAGAGCATAACTTATGGATAAATTATACAAAATAGTGAAGAAAAAGGCTGCAGAACAAGAAGTTGGTGCAAACAATACAATTGAAAACAAGTTCATGGTAGTGCAAGCAGGGGTCCAAACAGTAACAGACATTTCATTATTCCTTTTCTTGTGCGATTGACTCATGTTTGTACTTTATAGATTTTTATGTCCTTGCTGCCACAGCAACTTGTACATCATATGACACAAATAATTATTCTATTCCGTCGCTGAGAAAGAGTAAGGGTTGTGAATATGGGTTCAAGAACCTGAGAGTTGTTGGGAAATAGTTGTTTCTGAGCCTGCTGATGTAGGACCTCAGGCTTCTGCTTCTGTACTTTCTGCCTAATAGTCACTGTGAGATGAAAACATGGCCCTGATAGATGTGATAGATGTGGTCCTTCTGAGGCAGTGCCTCAAGTAGGTGCTTTCTGTAATGCAGAAGGCTGTTCCTGTGATGGGCTGGGTTGTGCCCATTACTCTTTGCTGCCTGCTGTTCTTCCGTGCATTAGAATTGCTGTGCTTAGCCATGATGCAACCAGCCACGACAGACTGTCACATTACTTTTTCCCCATAACATATTCTCTCCACATTCTCATCAGCTGCCCACTGATTCTAACACACCTCACCTATAGATGTGATGAGAATTTGGAGCTGTAGGGGAGGAACACGTGGAGTTAAAGGGAGGATGCACAAATTTCTGGTGGACAATATTGTATTTCAGGATTAAACCCTAGACATTAGATCTGTAAATCAACAACTTGTCTGCTTATTCTAGCTCATCTGAGCTCTATTTTTCACCCGGTGTGTGTAATAAAACAAATCATCATTTTATGTACCTGAATTGGAGTCTATTTATTTATTTCTGTATTTAATGCTTATTGAGATACAGTACAGAATAAGCCCTCCAGGCTCTTTCAGCTATGCCACTCATCAATACCCCAATTTAATCCCAGGACTATTTACAATGACCAATTAATCTACCAACTGGTACATCTTCGAATTGTAAGAAGAAACCAGAACTCCCAGAGGAAATCCACAGGGTCACAGGGAGAATGTACAGACTCCTCATAGGCAGCTGTGGGAATTGAACCTGGGTCGCCTTTACTGCAAAGCTAACCACTACGCTAACATTGTGAGCAATGGCGTGGACGGACCAAGATGCTTTATTGTGGCCTGTTTCACAGATGTTAGTAAGAGTTGCTATCTGATAACTAAAGAGAACAGAAAATAATCAGATTATTATCAGGACTTCTGAACCAATCAGTTCATTGAAATTCCCTTCCTGCTGTATCTGCCATGTTCTCGAATTCTATATTCCATCTCTTCCATTACTGCCATCTGAGCATGTCATTTTGCTCCACCTCATTTGCGCTATCATTCTCTGCACTGCACCGGTTGCTGTATTTATTATTACCAAGTATATTGATTACTCTATGAGCTCCCTGCAAACAAGAAACTAAATTCTACCTTGGTGAGTATAACAATAAATGAAATTGAAGGCATCCTAATTTGAACCCTTCGCATTTAACTTCCAAATAAAGCAATGGATCAGAATGAAAATCAGATTTAATATCACTGGCATATGTCATGAATTTTGTTTTGTGGCAGCAGTACAAGGCAATACATATTAAAACACTAAAAATTGCAAAATATATACAGGATAATAAATTAAATGAGTAGTGCAAAATGAAAGAGGGAAAAATAATGAAGTAGATGACGAGTTCGTTGTCAGTTCAGAAATCCGATGAAGAAGCGGTTCCTAAAACACCGAGTGTGTGTCTTCACACTCCTCTACCTCCTGCTTAATGGCAGCAATGAGAAGAGGGCATGTGATTGTGATTCTTAATGACGGATGCTGCCTTTTTTAAGGCCTCTCCTTTTGCTGGGGAAGCTTGTGTCCATGATGAAGTTGACTGAGTTTGCAACTTTCTGCAGCTTTTTCCAGTCCTGGGCAGTGGTTCCTCTATATCAGATGGTGATGCCATTTATTAGAATGGTCCCATGGTACATCAGTAGAAGCTAGAGTCTTCAGTGACTTACCAGATCTCCTGAAAGTAATGAAGTATAGCCATTGTCGTGCATTATTTGTAATTGCAACATGTTGGGCCCGGGATAGATCTTTAGAGATGACAGGCAGGATGTGAAACTGATCACCTTTCCACTGCTGATCTCTCAGTGTGGACTGGTGTTCCCTCAACGTCCCCCTCCTGAATTCCTTGGTGTTCCTGACATTGTGCGCAGGGTTGCTGTTACAACACCACTCAGCTGGCTCATCTATCTCACTCCTGTACGCCCCTTACTTGCCATCCAGAAACTCTGCCAACAATAGTTGTGTCTTCGACATGTGAAGTGTTTTGATACAGGTTGAAATTTTTTGCTGTGGCATCCTATGGTGCAGCAAGTCCTATGCTCCAGGATGTTTTAAATCTGTGCTACAGATCTGTGGTGATTAACTTAATTCTAAAAACTAACTAAGATATGTAATGGGTGCCTCGGTTATGTAATGGTTAGCGCGACCCTATTACAGCTCACAGCGCTCTGGAGTTCGGAGTTTAATTCCAGCACCATTCTGTAAGGAGGCCACCCCATGAAATATTGGGGGTTTCTCTGGGTCCCCCGGCTTCCTCCCACAGTCCAAAGATATACCAGGTAGATTAATTGGTCCTTGTAAATTGTCCCATGATTAGCTTAGTGTTAATCAGGTCTGTTGGGAGTTGCATGGGCGCCGGACCTCAAAGGCCTACTTGGTGCTACTTTGTTAAATTAAAAAAATAAAACTAGCTAATTAACCTACCTAAGTAACATTTGCAAACTTGGCTGGGAGAGATCTCAGTTAACATTGTAATAGGGTCATTATGAAAACTTTGGGAAATGGATTTTTTCAGAATCCTTACATGCACAAGGGAGTGTCCAAAAGTATGGTGTTAGAAAGACCAGATTTGCTGCTCAGAGTAAGATGATTGGGCACAATGTCTGTGGTCAGGCACTAGTCAGGTCTAGACTATAGTGTTTCAAACTGTATTTGGCTTGCTGCTAGTGATTGAAAATGAGAACCGGTGGAGAAGAAAGTGGAGATTTTCCCATTTCTGTCATCCTATGTGACTTCTAACTTGAATTTTCAATACTTCTTCCTCATGTAATGTTAATATTACAAACTTAAGATGATTTGCCTTTTGTGCTCTTCTGTTACAGTCATGTAAATAAAATAGAAAAGGAGAGACTCAAATTTGTCTTCATAATGTACAATAACAATGATGGCTTTGTACGTGGTGACAGGTACATGCAGAGACATTCCCCGGGATGATTCTTTCAGACTGAACATATACAAGATTGTGAGTGAAGGACAAGGGTAGCAGTGCCTAGTGAATCCTGCACTTATTAAACATTCATGACAAGCTCTGAAAGTAATTTAATAAAGTATAATGGATAGTACCAGCGTTATAGGTGCGTTCTGCTTTGTGCTGCAAACTAATGGAATGTGGCAGTGTGTTCTCTTCCCTTGGATTACTTTGTAAGGTCATGAAGCTTTTTAATACAATGTCTCTGGGTACATAATGTGTTGTAGATGACATTCATGCTGGTTTAGAGTCCCATATAAAGAAGTACTCTTCCAGATTTAAATATGCACTTATATTAAGCAGTTGATAGTCTGTTTATCCCCCAATGTCATGAACACCATCCCATCGCCATCAGAATGCACTTGGGGACCTTGATGAAAATAATTGGATGCTGAATTTCTAACTTTATATTTGTGCATACACTTCAAGAGCATCTCATTGGCCGTACTGTCTGGAGGTCAGGGAAGGTTCGTTGGTGATGCAAATCTTCGTTTCTTTCTATAAATGGGCATAATTCTCAAGACACCTGCTTTACTAAATTTTTAAATACTTTTGGAGAATCTGCACGCCAGTGAAATACTAATACAAAGAAAAATGCAAGCCAGTGTATGGTGATAACTTGAAAAATGAATCTCATAACTCAGTCGATTAAAACGTGTGTTTATCGCATACCTCGTAATGCTGAATGCACCTAGCATTTGGCTTGTCCTTACACATTCTCAGCACACAAAGTTCCACTTTTCTGATAAATTGTGTGTATGTGTTGGGGAGCAGGAGATGGAAACAACTGTAATCATGCACCTCCTCATCTCCTTGGGACATCCAGACTTTAAATGGCATCTCTTCACTGAACTAGCACATTGCTGGAAATGTCAATCAAATGACTGAGAACAAGGTTCCTCCGCCCCCTGTGTCAAAGCAGCAGAGCAGACACTCAGGGTTTGAGAGGAGGAGGCCCACAGTAGTGGAACCAGGAAGACTCATTGCACTGAGATGAATTACCACCGACAGCAAATGTTTTAAGCGTGAGTCTTCCCCATGAAAGAGCAGCAACAGAAGAAATCCATTGACTCCAGTTAATTCGTCAAGGTGGGTGCTGTGATCTTTTCCCCATGCTGATCACAAATAAAGCTCTGCAACAACACCCACATGATTTAAAGTTCACCAACACACTTGGAGCCACCATCCCACAAGCACACACCGATGAACACAGGTCACAATAACATGTATCGTGGACAAATGCATTCTACACTATTCACTGTCACACTGAGTCGTAAAAACTGAGTATAATAGCATTCTGTCAGTGACAAAAATGGAATAATAGCAATTGCATATTTAATGCATTTTGAAATAAACTTACCCACTTTTGCCCTAAATTTAATGGCAACATAATTAATCTCCAGAGATAGGAGGGGACCCCCTCTAGTCACGAAGGTTGACCAGGTTGGAGTTCTCTTTACGAAAATTGGAGTTGCCCAGATTGTCACTTCTGCTGGAGCCAATGAGATCACGAGTGAATGGGTGAGGAGAAAAATGCAACTTTCTAATTGGCTCCTGTACAGGCCTATCTCTCGTGTTCTCTCCCTATATGTCAGCAAGATCAGAAACTGCTTAAAACACTCAGCAGGGCAGACAATATTTGTGGAGACAGAAAGAGAGTCAATGTAGCAAATCAGTAATTCTACATCAATCACGGGAAATGAGAAAATAAGTGGGGTTTAAATTTCAGAGATCACTCAATCTTTTCTCTTCACACTGTTCCTGTAACATGCAATTCATGCTCAAGGAACAGTACCTCATCTTCTGTCTAGGGACCTTATAGTCTTCATGTCTCAATGCTGAACTGAACATTTTCAGGTAACTAGACTGCAGTTTGAAACAGATTTGCCTCTCATTAACTTATATTTTTCTCTCTGTGAGATTTCTTTCTCTTTTGTTTCAGATTTCAAATTTCAAAGTCAATTTATTATCAAAGTACATGTACAACCCCGAGAGTCATTTTCTTGTGAGCATACTCAATAAATCCATAATAGAATAATAACCATAATAAAATAAATGAAATACCACATTGACCTGGGGTTTCAACCAGTATGCAAAAGACGACAAACTGTGCAAATACAAAAAAATATATATGTATATATATATAAATGAAATAAATGTAAATGTTGAGAAGATGAGATGAAGAGCATTTTAAAGTAAGTCCATAGTTTGTGGAAACATGTTCATGATAGGGTGAGTGAAGTTGATTGATATTACCCCCTTTGGTTCAAGACCTTGATGATTGAGGGGTAATAGCTTTTCTTGAACCTGGTGGTGTGAGTCCTCAGGCTTCTGTGCCTTCTTTCTGAAGGCAGCAGCAACAAGAGAGCATGACCTTGGTGTTCACGGTCCCTGATGAAGAGCTTTGCTTCCCTGCGACAATGCTCTGTGTAGATGTGTTCAATGGTGAGGAGGGCTTTATGCTGATGGATTGAATGCACTCACCAACACTGATGAATCTACATTTGCTGACCCCCTCCACCTCTGATCCTTCGATGAGAACTGGCTCACGAACCTCTGGTTTCCTTCTCCCGAAGCCAATAATCAGCTCCTTGGTCTTGCTGGCATTGTCATGGTGGGACCACTCAGAAGATCTTCAATCTCCTCCTATAGGCTGATTCATCCTACGACAGTAGTGTCATCAGGAAACTTGAATGTGGTACGAAGGTATTGAAGCCAAGGTCTTGAAGTTTATTAATTTTGAGGGGTTGAAGGCATCTGATGGGGATCTGTTGCACCAGATGGCAAATGGAGTTGAACCAGGTTGCTTCTCAGGTAGGTGTTGATATGTTTCATCTCCAGCCGCTCAAAGCACTTCATCGCTGTGGATGTAAGTGCCACTGGACAATAGTCATTGAGGCAAGTTACCGCATCTTTCTTCGGCACCAGTTAAGTGAAGCCTGCTTGAACCTCAGACTGTTGAAGCTAAAAGTTAAAGATTTCAGTAATCAGCCAAATGATTAGCACAAGTCTTCAGTACTTGGCCAGGTATCCTGTCTGGGCTGAATGTTTTCAACCCTCCTGAAGCCTGCTTGCACATCAGCTTCAGAGGTAGAGATCATCAGGAGCTTTGGGATTTTGTGATAGTTCCTCCATGTTTTGACAGTCAAAGTGAGGACTGAAGGCATTGAACTCATCTGTAAGTCCACCAACGGTTTTCAGCATCTTTCAATTCCATCGTTTTTTTTTTCAGACTGCTGGCATCAAGGGAATATGACATATGGAGTGTTTAGTTTTGCAATTCTATTGAAATGAAAAGCATAATCCTGATGGCTACATTTTCTACCTTTATACCAAAGGAAGTGGAAGGATCTGAAGTGGCCTGGGAGTGATGGTGGTAGGGGTTTGGAGATGAGAGTAGGTAGAAGATAGCAGTTGGAGTGCTGGACCTGTCTGACTGGATGAAATGGACAACTCCTCTCTTACCCCTTATCTTCTCCCCACCTGCCCATCCTCCTTCCCTTTTCCCCATGGTCCACTCTCCTCTCCTATTAGATTCCTAATTCTTCAGCCCTTTACCTTTTCCACCTGTCACCTTCCAGCTTCTTACTTCATCCCCCATCCCCACCAACCTATCTTCCCCCTCAACTGCTTTTACCTATCACCTGCCAGTTTCTACACCTTCTCCTCCCATCACCTTCTTACTCTGTCTTCTTTCCCCTTCCTGATGAAGGGTCTTGGCCCGAAACTTAAACTGTTTATTCCTCTCCATAGATGCTGCCTGACCTGCTGAGTACCTCCAGCATTCTGTGTGTTTAATGAACAAGTGCTGTTTTAGGAA